>NC_053392.1:499882513-500482513 GCF_905171765.1 Bufo bufo
TATTTGACTGTCACAAATGCAGGAAAGGTCCAAAATGTAGTGTCTTGCACAAAATGGGTGTTTTTTTAAACCCTGAATTTAACTGCAGTACTTAAAGCTTGTATTTGACTGTGACAAATGCAGCAAAGGCCCCAAATGTAGGGTCTTGCACAAAATGGGTGTTTTTTTAAACCCAGAATATAATTGCAGTATTTAAAGCTTGCATTTGACTGTCAGAAATGCAGCAAAGGCCCCAAATGTAGGGTCTTGCACAAAATGGGTGTTTTTTTTATACCCAGAATATAATTGCAGTATTTAAAGCTTGTATTTGACTGTGACAAATGCAGCAAAGGCCCCAGATGTGGGGTCTTGCACAAAATGGGTGTTTTTTTAAACCCAGAATATAACTGCAGTATTTAAAGCTTGTATTTGACTGTCAGAAATGCAGCAACTGCCCCAAATGTAGGGTCTTGCATACGCTTGTATTGGACTGTCACAAACGCAGTGCAGGGCACCAATGTACTTTTTAGCAAAAAATATATAATTTGTCCCCACAGAATCTAACAGATGGATTTACTTGGATTGTACTTTACAGAAAAAAAATTAAATATGTCACCCCCGGGGTCCCTGAAATCGCAGACGGATTCCCTATATTATTTTCCCTTCCCCTGGCACATATGTAGTCCAGGTGCACTTAAAAAATGGGTATATGTTGCCCACTAAACTAAAAAAATAGGGTTAAATTATTGTCCCTGGCACATATGCTGTGCTGGTGCACTGAACTTGCACAAATTGGCCGCCGACGCCCACCTAACTAACAGACGGATAAAAGTTATTTTTCTGTGTCACTGGGCTCAGGACAGAGTAAAAAAATGTTGCACTGCACCCACAAAACAAAATCACTGTAGATCGTTGAGTTAACAAGTTCTGATAACAGATAGATTCTTTTCTATTCTCTCCCTCACAGCAGCAGCATCCTATCCCTACACTAGTAAGAGCAGAATGACGTGCAGCGCCACATGACTCCAGCTTAGGGTACTTTCACACTTGCGGCAGGACGGATCCGACATGCTGTTCACAATGTCGGATCCGTCCTTCCGCTATTTCGCCGTGCCGCCGGACCGCCGCTCCGTCCCCATTGACTATAATGTGGACGGAGGCGGAGCTCCTGCGTAGCACGGCGGTGCACGGCGGTGCACGGCGAAAGCCTCCGGACTAAAAAGTCCTGCATGTCAGACTTTTTAGTCCGGCGGCTTTCGTCGTGCACCGCCGTGCTGCGCCGGAGCTCCGCCCCAGCCCCATTATAGTCAATGGGGACGGAGCGGCGGTCCGGCGACACGGCGAAATAGCGGAAGGACGGATCCGACATGGTGAACAGCATGTCGGATCCATCCTGCCGCAAGTGTGAAAGTACCTTTATATAGAGGATCTTACTATCCTAATTGGGACTATATATTAAGTTTGGAAGGAGGAATAACCAAACGTGCACCAACACTGGATTTTTTTTTTTTTTACCCTTTTTTAAACAGAATTCTGTACTGCAATATATAAAATACTTTTAGTACCTTTTGCGAGAGTTCCGCAAAAAGGATAATGTTTAGGGACCATGACTGTGATTATATATTTGGTAGTATCTAATGTTATATTTTAAAAATCTTATATTGGCTTATAATTGAATAACTTGTGTTTCTGCTGTGAGCTGCAACGGGTGGCCTCCCCCTAGGGCCCTACTATAAATTGCGTCTCAGGTGTAGGAAATGCTGAGTAGTATAGTGCAGCCTAAAATGTCTCTTTATGTGTGTCACGGTGCTCCTACCTGGATTCGGCTGGACCCTAGGCTTTGGCTCCGACGCTATAAATAGGGGGAATAATTGACGGATTTAAAAGAAAGATTGAGTCCAGACCTTGTAGGTAGTTGAACAGCAGCTTTACTCGAATAAACGTTCATCAGAAACAGTCTTCAAGCTTTGCCTTGGTCCCAGCAGGCTTTAACATATACCGTAACTGGCAGGCAAACTCCACTCTGCTATATCTTTCTCTCACTCTTGTGTACTGACAGGCTTGCTGTATAACTCAGCTTCTTCTGTATGCTGCACTCTCTCTCTGTAGTCTGGCTCTAGGTTATACCAGGGAACTTTCCTCCTGGCTGCTGAGGCTTCAAGCTTTGGCCTCCATGGCCAGCAGAGCTTAGGGTGCTCTGGTTGGCGTGGACACGTCCAGCAGAGATGTGCCCCTGCACACCCTTCCCTTAGCAGGCGGTAAGCTAGATGATGTAGAAGCTGGTCCCCCACCCTTCCTGCAGGAAGTGGGACTCGCCCACCTCTCTTCAGAGGGGGGTTAGAATGGAATGAAAAGTTCCATCCTATCTAAGTATAGCTCTGCCTTGTTTGCTGCTACCTGCTGGTGAACCAGGCACATTACATGTGAACATAACAGTTACAAACATTAGAAATGCATAGTGTATAGGACCTGAACAAAATACATAAGATGACGTTATATTAGACCATTAAAGACGAAATGGGGTGAGGAAGTGGTAATGGCACTCTGGGGCGTTACAGAGCCAGCCATTTGTATAGATCTAATAGTTATCCCTTATTCCGTGGCTAACCAGAACTGAATACATCTTTAATTACCAATTTTTCAAGTAAAATATTATTAAGATCACTTTGTTTTAACTGAACAAACTCTGGTTGTAATAAAAAATAAAAAAAAAACATTAGCAAACTGCTTTTGGCAAAAATCACAGAGACAGAAAAAAATATTTTTTTACTTTTCTATTGAGAATTGTTTTAGCTATGGGTTTTCTTAAATTCACATCCTGATTTTAACACCCACAGCAATGAGACATAGATTTGGGTTTTAACTTGGCCATTGAAGAACCCTTCATGTCCTCTTTTCTCAGCTATTCCCTGGGAAATTTACTGCAATGTGTTAGGTCATTGTCACATTGAAAGGTCTCCTTTCGACTGACTTTTAATCTTCTGTCTCACATGATCCACAAGCATCCTCCATACCATGCTAGGTATAGATCACCAATATTGTAGTCATGGATAACCCTTTTAAAGCTGAAATTCAGATCAAGCCTCATGCTCATGACCATGTTCATATTGTGGTCCACAAACTACAGATCCGCAAAATACAGATACCCTCCATGTGTAATCTGCATTTTTTCTACTCTCATCACTAGAAATGACTATTCTTGTCTACAGCAAGGACACATTCTATAATTTGCAGAACAAACATACAGATGCGGGCAACACAGAGATGACAGAGACATAGAAATGAACGAGGCCGTGTGTAATCTGCAAAAAAATGCGGATCGGACATGAATGTAAAATACGGTCGTGTGTGAGCACTTAGACAGAATTATTAACTTTTGCCAGGAGTTTTGACAGCATAGGAGGAGGAAATGGTATGAGGAGCAAACAGGAACGGTAAGGCTCACCCACAATGTTGAGAGGAGACCATTAGGAATAGTCAACATTAGTGATAATAACATTGTAAAAAAAGAACAAAAATATGTGAAGGATGCTAAGGATGATGCAAATGCTAAAATAAATACAAGGTCAAAACTCTTTGAGATGGCCACCTAAAATTACACCGAAAAATGGTCATCTAGAGTTGACTTTTAATGGAGTTGGTACCTTCTTCAGATCAAGGAGCAATACTGAAAATTCATAACCAGGGATGTAGATACCGTGTTGTGCAAAAGGTAGCAACTGGACCAAGCCTTGGTGACAGTAGGGCCCTTTGCCTTTTAAAGGCTAGTTCACACAACGGATTTTGACAATGTCAAAATCTGCAGAGGTTTCTGCTTTTTTTTTTTTTACGTGAATGCAGCTGGCCCATTTGTGGTTTAGCCCCATTGATACCTACCACACCAAGATCAGACATGTCCTTTCTTGGTGTGCTCGCAGCCACATACCACAAGTGCAGCATGGCTTTCCATTGAAAAAAATGGGAGGCAGGTTCAGCACTGCTACTGGCGGCATTTTGGCATGGATTCCGCACCAAAATAAACCCAACAAAAAACCCAGTGTGAACAGGGCCTAAGAAAATACCAGTTTTTTAAACTGCACAAGGTAGGTGGCGGTTATAGATTCCAATCAGTGGCTCAGGAGCGCAAAGTTATACTTGTGTTTGTATATAGTTTATAAAATGAAAGACTAGTGACTGGCGTGTCTAGAACAAAAACAAATGTGTGTGTGATTTTTTTCTTTTAAGCTGTGCTGCTTAATCAAATCTTGTAATAACCTTGCAGTTGCTTTGTTATAGCAGTCACGTTTTGGATTTCTTCCCAGAAATTATATTCAAAAGCAAAATAAAATACAATGATAATCAGTTGATCATCTTGGTATCTTTAGATCTGACTTTTTGTTTTTTTAGATCTTGCAAATTTTTTATATTTTGGTGTAAAATGTATCAGGACACCAGGGGATATCATGTAAATCACACTTATTTACCTATTCCGGATATTAAACGTTCAAATGCAAATATTAAGAGGAGATGATTGATACTTATCTGCAATCAGTTGTTTCATCCTGGGGCAAGATCAGATGTTCATATTCACATATAGTTCACAGAATGTACACCTTACAGAATAACATACCGTAATAGTAACAGATCTGTGTCACAAACAATCTAAACATTTCTCCTGCTATACCATTAGATGCCATATACTATCCACTCACAGGAAATAGCTGAAGAGGACAACTGGAACTATGTAAATGGGAGGTAGCGACTTGTGTAGTACCCTAGACCCGGGAGATACTACTAATGTAACTAATTATGTGATACAGTATATCTTATATGCGTCATATGGCAGTTGTTACCAGTAGGGAATGGATGGCAAAGGTTGGCTAGGAACAGGGATAACCACTCTGTTCCTCCCTTCTTGGTACTAATGAGCTCTGGGGAGGGAGAGAGGAAGCACACTGCTGAGGCGGTGTGGCAGCCATGGCTCCTGTTCCATCAACAGACCAGGCCGGATCGAAGCCTTTGTTCTCCACAGTGAAACCATAGACCACAGCTGGAGTCCTGCATCTTCAGAAGAAAAAGGACCACAAGATCCCCTGTTGCGCAAGTAGAAGATAGAGGACTGGGTCATCCACTTGCTGGACACCCTAGTTTTCCAGCGGTGTGTGGAGACCATCAAGTGTTTCTTCATGGAGAGAAGTGTCAGTTTCTGTCGGATGACAAGACAAAGGGTGAGATCCTCATTAGTTCCAGGTCAGTGAAGGGGCCATACCTGCCATCACCCCTCCACAGCCTTTACCAAGGGGACCAAATAGAGTTCACTCCTATGCCAGGCCCCCGGGGCAACTTTGCCACTGGTGTGGTTAATCTGGCTATGCCATTGGTTGTGGTACAATGTATGGCCTGAAGAACATCAGGGGCCCTCTTTACTGTAAGGTCTGTGGGAGTCGATCAATGGAGCACTCTGCTATGGGCTGTTGCCACAACCAAAACCGGAGCCCTTGATCTCGGGATTCCCAGAGCCCCAATCAGCCACCACAGAACCATCTACCAACATGCTCAATATCAACCCAGCCATTGCCAGGTTTACTACATGGAAGTTACCAGCAACAGCATTACCGGCAATAATGTCTGGCCTGGCTATATCCCGAGGCCTGTTTGCTGCCACCACTGAAGCTGGATATACTCCATGGACAGGCCCCAGCCTTTGCTTCTGGTTCTAGGGGGTGCTCCTGTTCAACAGCCACAGATCCTGCATTACCAATTTTGGCCACTGGTGGTAACCAGCACTTCAGCTTTGCCGCCAGCTGCAGGAGTGTTTTACCGGACCCATGATTTGAGGATCTACACATTGGCCTGGGAGAAGAGGAGTTCCACTGGATGATTTAAGAATCCAGGAGTCCTAGGAGCTTAAGGACGGTGAGATACTTAGGACTGGACCCTGTTTTGTAGATCTCTTTCTTTTAGGACCCTATTTTGCCATCGACCTATCTCATGCCATAAGGTACTCCCCATTTATCTGTCTAAGTTGCACCTGTTGTGTCCTTTTCCACTCTTTCTCAGGTCTGTGCTCCATTTTGCAGGTTTGAAGAAGAGCACCCAAGGCAAGAGTCTACCAAACCAGAGCTCTTTGCGCCCTTCACATGTGTTTCCAAGACTCTTTTGTTAAGGGCCACAAGTTAGGGATGCACAGCAGCTTTGGGTATTTGATACCGGACTATCAGGAAAGACCATAAGCACAGCCTGAGAATAGATACAAATATATTGTGTGAAGCTGCACCAATGTGTCAGATAGCCAAAAGTGTGGTGCTCACAGTTTAATAGTATCACCCACTCTACATAAAAATAACATTTGGGCACTCACTGACAATTGGGTCAATTGAAAGCAATTTATTAATACAAGTAAAATAAATAATAATACAATTAAAAACAATAAAGATGATAAGTGCAATCAGTACTAGATATAGCAGCAATCCTATGCAATACACCTCCAATGGTCAGGAGAAAGAGGTCTTAACAAACCATACAGTGTGTGGCTAAAAGCATAAGATCGAATGTCCTATGTTAAGTACATAAAATCGAATGTCCTATGTAAAATTCTTCTAGAAATATATATAAGAAGGCAGTTTGAAGATGTGAGCAATTAAGAGAGGTAGTAGCAATCCAGCAGTGGTCAGGAACAACGGTCACGCCAAACCATACAATATACTACTGAGTGCATAAAATCGTATGTGCTATATTCAGATTTCTCCAAAGGTACATGGAAGCAGTCTTCAGGGTTTAAGAGTGAACCAATTATTCGTATGTGGCCATATATACAAATATAGTTCGTATAATTATTGCTGTAGTGGTGATTCTGGAAATTATTCGTATGAGTGAGCAGTGTCCCGCTACAATGAATGTACAAGCGGCGTCCCGCTTCACAGAAACTTGGTAAATGGAGCTCTTATTGCTGGTCTTATACTCATATGGTTTCGAGTACAGTCTTTACCAGAATGGCATGTGATTTCTATTATTTCGTGAGACGTATTACACCTTGGTGTGATTGTTAAAACTCACGATTTGGCGTTCTCACCGCTTCTCTGACCTCTGTCTGTGTTCCGGTGCCGGTTCGCAATACGACCGATGCCATCTTGCACGCAGGTAAATCTGTGTTAAGAGGTAAGGATAGCTCTCGATGTTTTCAATCGCAGACAATTCCTTTATGCTGTATTAAAGGACCAGCAATATTTAATAGTAAGAGTCTTCTTAATCTTTCATGGGAGATTACAACAGACGCGTTTCGGGACTACTAACGTACCCTTCTCCATGTACCTTTGGAGAAATCTGAATATAGCACATACGATTTTATGCACTCAGTAGTATATTGTATGGTTTGGAGGGACCGTTGTTCCTGACCACTGTTGGATTGCTACTACCTCTCTTAATTGCGCATATCTTCGAACTGCCTTCTCATATATATTTCTAGAAGAATTTTACATAGGACATTTGATCTTATGTGTGGCGAAACCAACCTCGCCACTGGGTTTTGAAGAGGCCAGGCTGCTGGCCTCTTGCCCCAGGATTATGGGCCATATACTAACTTTTAAACCCCTGAACCTATTCAAGTGAATTTTGGATAGGTTTGTCCCCAAGTTATACTGTTTAAATTGATGTTAGTTATATGTATGGCCAATGTAAACTCACAAAGTTGTAACAATTTATAATAAGTGTAACTTGTCAGCTTGGGAGGAAAATGCTGGGTGTGTTTCTATTGTGCCATTGTCCCATTGTGTGTTTAAAGGGTGATGTCTGTCCTGTTGTCTGCACATGTGTATTGGTGACTTCTCTTTGTCTTGAGAGATAATTGGATTACGCCTCGGGTGTCTCCAGGGCAGAGAGGAGGAAACCATGATGCATTGTGGGGATGTATTGTCTCTGTGTATCCTACAGTGCTGCATATCTGTCCTATGTCACAAGTCTTCATTCTGGTCCCCTAGGGGCATGTACACCAGATGGGCTTGGTTGTTTTATACCTCCCTGTGGGCGGTCCTGTATTTGAAAAGACTGTAATAAAAACCAGGCTGGGTGTACCAGCACCTCAGACCACTGCTTGACCCTCAACACAGAGCCTTGTCTCGTTATTGGGGGGATCCGCTGTATGCTGTTGGAGACTGATTGCCAGGAGTGTAAGCTGATTCCTGTTCGTCTGCTAGCAGCTATTCGTGAGGTTCCAGTTTGGAGTGCTACTTTGTATCCAGTTCGGGAGTTTGGTGTTCTGCAGTAGCTGTGCCTGTCTCTCAGAAAGGGGGTGTCGCCTAAACGGATTTTAACCCCTTGTCTGCTGAAACGGTCCGTTACATTGGTGGCAAGCAGCGGGATCGTTCCTACAGCCAGAAGGACAGCTACAAAGAAACATCATTCCCTGGAATTACAATTTGAGGGCAACGCATGTCCCAGTACAGCGACCCTGACAGCACCAGAATGGAAACAGCAGTGGAGTACGATGAGGGTTTCATGGATGACCGAGATGCAGTCCGCAAAGGCATCTGGTACCAGGTACTGGGTATTGTGAAGTATATGCAGGACGAGAGACTCCCCACGGAAGACCAGCGGTTGCAGAAGCGAGTAGCCCTGCGGATGCCCTTCCTGGGAGAGCAGCCCCGGGAGGAATGGGTAAAGGAATTGGAACTCCTAGCATGGCGGGAGCTGTGCCTGGAAGATGCCTACCAGGCGCTCTGGTGGTATGGGGCACAGTACCTACCCAGGACAGCTGAGCATGACAAGCCGGAGGGAGAGGAGTTTGATGGTCCTGGCTTGTTATGGGAGACTTTTTCAGAGCTGGAGTTTGGGAGCCCTACACAAGCCCGGTTCCATGATCTCTTGGAATGGAGGGAGAGCAGGTATGACTGGGACGACACTCATGAGATTGAGCAGGACCTGGTCAACCTGGTGACCCGGGAGATGGAGCTGGAACAGGGCTACCAGCAGCTGTTCTACGCCAGTGAGAAGGCTCAGCAGGACAGTAAGGTGACAGACCCAGATCCAGACCCATTCAGCTGGGCAGATATTGTAGAGTGTTACTGGGAAGGACCCCAGGTGGCCGGTAGAGATGGGACCGAGGTCTCTCCACCGGTCCTGCAGGGAATTGGGAGTCCAGGCTCCATTCCCCAGCGGCCGTGTGAGTTATTGGGAATTGGGAGCCCAGTCTCCATTCCCCAGCGGCAGGCAGAGTTACAGGGGGCAGAGACAGTCGGTCCTGTCCCCCAGCGGCAGAGTGTCCAGCAGGGAATAGAGAGCCCAGTCTCCTTTCCCCAGCAGCAGGACACTGTATTGGGAGCGGAGACGGTCGGTCGCCCTCCCCAGCGGCTGGAAGTATGTATGGGAGAGGAGCTCATTACCCCCTCTCCCCAGCGGCAGCTTAACGCACCAGGGGGAGACAGTAAGCCCCCCAACAGTGCAGATGGGACCGTGGTCTCTGCACTTACAGCACAGGGGGTAGAGACAGTCGGTCTCCCCCTCCAACAACCAGACTCTAAGCCAGGGAGCAACACGGAGACCGGGAGTACCAGCTTCCAACATAACCTTGGTGGACTCACTGGACAGAGACAGGCCTGTATTTGAAAAGACTGTAATAAAAACCAGGCTGGGTGTACCAGCACCTGAGACCACTGCTTGACCCTCAACACGGAGCCTTGTCTCGTTATTGGGGGGATCCGCTGTATGCTGTTGGAGACTGATTGCCAGGAGTGTAAGCTGATTCCTGTTCGTCTGCTAGCAGCTATTCGTGAGGTTCCAGTTTGGAGTGCTACTTTGTATCCAGTTCGGGAGTTTGGTGTTCTGCAGTAGCTGGGCCTGTCTCTCAAAAAGGGGCGTGTCGCCTAAACGGATTTTAACCCCTTGTCTGCTGAAACGGTCCGTTACATTATGCTTTTAGCCACACACTGTATGGTTTGTTAAGACCTCTTTCTCCTGGCCATTGGAGGTTTATTACATAGGATTGCTGCTATCTCTACTATTGTTTTTAATTGTATTATTATTTATTTTACTTGTATTAATAAATTGCTTTCAATTGACCCAATTGTCAATGAGTGCCCAGATGTTATTTTTACAGCCTGAGAATAGCTTGACTTTTACCAAGGGGGTGTGTGGTGTAAATAGTTATGTTATGTATTGTTATGTACTTTATATATGTTATTTGGCTGTTGTTACCAGTATGGAATGGATGCAAAGATTGGTTAGGAATGGGGCTAGACACCCTGTTCCTAAAGTCTGGAAAAACTAGTACAACACTAGTGCTAAATTGCCACTATCCAACCTGCCTCCATCATCCTTACTGGTGGCAGAAGATTGCACTTGAAATCAGCTACTATTAAATGTATTTTAAGTTCTATGTTGCACTTAGTATACACTTTTATTCATTTCATTCTGGCCTCATTCTTGAATACCACATTTCCACTGCACTGATCTCTAAGGAGCAATGACCAGAGGGACTACACCATGACACAACGCTCCCATCCACTGCACTGGCTCCTCCGGGGCTCGCTACACTAGCAATGGAGGGCATTTTCAATGTCACTGAATACCCACAAGGCTCACAATGGAGGAAAATGTGGCAAAAAATGGGGGGAATGTGATTGTCAGTGAAATGTTGGCCTTAAGGGCAATGTAGCTGACACTGTTGGTCATTATGAATAGCTTTAGGTAGCACAGCGTGGCTGGCACTGTGATATGTACTTCACATGCTACAGATACTCATTCTGAAAAAATAATGGCTAAAATTGTTATTCAATCCATGATGAAGGTCCCGCTTGTTATAAGGAAGAAAGTGCACCAGCCTCGTGTTTTGTGGTCATGGAACTCTTTTTAAATCCTTATAATTTACAGTAGTGGATACATTATTCATGTATTTCATGTATATAAAACATGAAAACAGTTTACGTCAATCGCATTCATTATTCCTGGGTGTCTTCTGCTTACAACGGCAGGCCACCGGCGGCTATGGCGCTCTATGCATTCGCGAGCAGGTGGCATTTTTAGAGACCCACCCTGCACTGTACATGTATAGCACTGGGCAGGAAGACGTTAAAGTGGTTGTCTTTTCAGCACACGGCTGATTTTTCTGTCCCATTCAGGCTTAGATTGGCCCACAGGGGAACAGGTGAATCCACCAGTGGGCCCCTGCGCAAGGGTGGGTCCCGGATCCCGACCCTCTGCACGAGTGGCACATAGCACAATATATTGACTGCACTACATACAAATAGGCAGTGTACAGCATCTCATCCAGAAAAATTGGGTAATTATTTTACAGACTACTCAGTTTATTATTATAGACACGATCAGGTGGCTGAGATGACTTCTAGGTACAGAGACAGGCCAGCCAGTATCCTCTTTCCCCAGGGACCCATCTTCTTGAAGTCACTGCAGGGCCCCCTCATAATCAACATCTTGTGGCATTGTACTGCTGCTGCTGTATGAGCAGATAATATTTGCACATAGCTACACAGTGGGCCCCCAGAATGAATTTTACTGGTGGGCCCTAGGCCGCCCAGTCCAAAACTGGTCCCACTGCAGATTGCGGCTATTCAGAATCCACCAAAACGGGAGCCGCTCTTGCAGAACAAATGTCCATTCTGTCCTATTGAGAGGTGATCCTGAGAGGAGGGTCCCCCTTTATGATGATAATTCACCCTAATAGGGCATATGGAAATGGTTGTGTTCATGAGACAAAAAGTTGACAGTATGCAAAAATTTATATTCTTTTTGAAGTACTGTTTAATCAATAATGTAATGGCAAATTCAGTTACACTCTATATAACATTGTCATTCAATGTAGGATGTGACATTTTAGGGCTTATCCAGGGTTACTATGGTTTTTAAGTTTAACAGATATGCTTATGTAGTTGTTTACCTCATGTACATTTCCTCATGCTTTTTTTTTAATTTGAACTCTCCTGACGCGGTTTCACCATGTAAAAAAAAATACTCTGTTTCCATCCTACATGCAGGACTTCCTGTTGCTACATCCAACCAAACCCATGATGCACTTCTCTTTTCTTTGCCACAGCTCCAGCACCGCCCCTAACAGCGCTCATCTAGTTTATAGCTCCTAGCTAGTTACATAGACACTACCCTATCACTGCTCCTATTGCTGCTTTGAGATGCCCATGGACACAACATCACATAAAATAAGAAAGAGCTGTATGGACATAGTCCAATAGTCAATAAAGGTAAAAGGGG
Source organism: Bufo bufo (assembly GCF_905171765.1). Taxonomy (NCBI): domain Eukaryota; kingdom Metazoa; phylum Chordata; class Amphibia; order Anura; family Bufonidae; genus Bufo; species Bufo bufo. The sequence goes on from NC_053392.1 coordinate 499,894,688, forward strand.
GGGAAAAAAACACATATAGCTACCTTCATAAATTATTTAAAAAGATGTTGATACAAATTGAAAAGCCCTGTTAAAATTGACTATTCATTTTTTGATACATTATTCATTATACCTTTCCCTTGTAATAAGCACTGTACCTCTGATTAATTGTACATATAGTCCCAGTGATTTCACTAATAAATAGTGCTATGGTATGTATTGTCCCCCCTTTCCTTCTCCACTGTCTAGAGAAAGATAGCTACATATTTTTATGAACTTAGAATCAGGAATGAATGGATGGTGTTTGGGCTTCACCTGCTTCACTATGAGACCAATAGCACTGAGGGGAAGAAGAGAGGAGGGAAGCTACTGAACATGTCAGTCTACCGCTGAAGGAGAGAGAAGGTGGACCAAAATTTCAACCAAAGGAGAGTCAGAAGTCCACCGCTGAAGGAGGGAGAAGGTGGATCACAATTTCAACCAAAAGAGAATCAGAAGGGGTTGCTACTAGAGAGGAAACTGTAATGTACATAAGAAACCTAATAATATTTTTATTGCATGTACATTGCAATTATATTTAATTTGAAATGCCCTATTCATTGCATAGTAACACTTTTCGTGAGATAACCCTTTTAGCGTTTTCGAAGTACCATAATCTATTCATTACAATTATCATAGTGATAGCACAGCTGGCATATGAAAAGATAAAATGATATACAGTTAGAAACTTCAGCACACTTTGTGCCAACAAACATGTCTTCTCTTGAATGTCTTTCATAGAATTAATCACCATGTGGTACTATGTGTGGTCTGTAGAGATAGACCAACAAAATTGAGGAAATGAGGCTGCCAGAAACACATCCTGTACATATCCTGGGAACTTAAACTTGGATGGCAACCAGAGCCTTTCCCTTTCGTCCTAACCAGCAGCACAAGTGGGGTATTCGCCCCTGTGAAGCTGGTCAGGACAGGCGGAATTTTTGCTGAATAAAATTCTGCATCATAAGTAATTAATTAATTAATTAACTCCCCCCTCCTTATATAGGCCACCCTACACAGGGCTAGTTGCTTTTATTTTGTCCTGTGTGGTGGTCTGACAGGCATGACTCTATTCAGAGTCTCTCCCTTACTAGTTTGGGGAGAAATTTGCTAAATTTCTGCATGTTTATGTTGCCTTATGTTATAAACCTTTTTTATAGGTTCAGGCAGAGGACGGCTGTCTCCTGCCTTGCTGGGAGCGTAAGTATGTGGATATCCTGGCTGTAGTAGCCGGTAAGTTAGACAGGGAAGTGCGCACAAGCGGAGCTGTGGAGCCCCCTTCCCCCTGTCCCCTCTCCGCTCCGCTCCTTCCGCCCTCCTCCTACCTCCTCTGTAGTCTGCAGCCGGTCCTGGGATCGCGTCTCAGCTCCGGTGTGTCGGACGCGAAACCGGAAGTGCGTCACTGTCACTTCCGGTCCACACTTAGATCGGCGCCGCTATAGTATACAGCTCAGATTGCTGTATTATGCTTGCAGAGCAAGGCGGAGGAGGGAATGTGGGTAAGTTCCAGCAAGGAACTTCTATGTTTATAAATTAGTCCTGCAGTGTGGTGCCTGGACATTACTGGAGGAGGAGCTGTTGCTTCCTCCTCCCCCCGCCCTCCCCTTCCTGCTATATAAGGCCAGGTTGCTGGCTGGGTCAGTGTTGCACTCAGTTTCTGTGTGCAGCTGACCTTGACAGTTGGCTGATCCAGTGTCCTACTCTGATCAGAAGGCTCAAGGTTGCTCAGAATTCTTAAAGTGATGACGTCACCTTCTCAGGGTAAGATCGACGTCTGGGCTGGGGCCTTCTTTGGGGGCGTTGGAACCATTTTTTTTTAATGCTTACTTCTTTTCTTAGGAAAAGCTGCCCACAAACAGAAGCACCTGGCTTGTTCCAGTTGTGGCACCCCGTTACCGGATGCCTACGAATTTCATCGCTGTCCAGGCTGCCGCCCTAGGCCAGCCAATCCTGAGCCGACAGTCGTAGAGATGTTTTCTTGGATGAAAGAGTTCCTCGACACCTCCGTCGCGGAGATCAAGGGGGCGGTCTCCAACAAGAGACCCAGGCAGGCCTCGCCTGGGCCTGTTCCAATGTCGGAAGACGTGATCTCGCTTGGCGAGAATTCTTCCTCTGAGGAAGAGGAGTCGGTCTTTTCCTTTCCGGCGGAGAAGACACAGAGATTACTGCGCTCCATCAGGTCAAGGGACCAGGATGTTGAGCATGGGGAAGCTCCACACTCCACCGCTAGGGGGCCAAGGGCCTTCAAAGTGGACTAGTCGCTTAAAAAGTTAATGGCGACCGAATGGAAACATCCTGAGAAAGGACCAGTTCTAACCAAGAGGTTCAAGCTGATGTTCCCCCTACAGGAGGGGGACTCCCTGGATTGGGTCCCACCACCTAAAGTGGATATGGCAATAGCCAAACTTTCCAGAAGAACCTTGGTGCCTTCCGATGACGGGAGTAACCTGAAGGATCCCCTGGATAGACGCGCAGAATGTTCGCTCAGGCGTAACTATACTGCGGCGTCCGCCTCTGCCTCTGTAGCCATAGCCGGTACCGAGGTCTCTGATTTCATTCGCGCCCGTACGCTGAAGATCCAGGCAGACATAGATTCGGGAGTCGCCAGAGATGACATCCTGGATCAATTTAAAACCCTCCTTTTAGGCATAGATTTCATGGCGGATGCGTCTCAGCAGCAGCTAAGACTTGCTGCCAAGTCAATGGCTTTGTCTGCTGCCAGCAGACGGCCTTTATGGCTGAAGCCCTGGGTGGCGGATAACATATCAAAATTTAATTTGTGCTCCCTCCCTTACGAGCCTGGCAGGTTGTTCGGCTCCGAGCTAGACCTCCTCATGGAGAATCTTGCAGACAAGAAGGGAAAATCACTCCCTCAGCAATCCTTTCGAGGACGTGGGAGAGGCAGAGGTGGAAGATTCCAGGGAAGAGAGAGGAACCAGAGATGTTCCGAAAATAACAGGAGAGGTAGAGGTCGCGGTCGCGGGAACCGCAGGGCTGATCAATGACTCTCGGCAGCCCACCACCTCCCCATCCCCACCCCCCACACTTCCACACGAATCTCCCTGCCTGAATCCTCCAGTAGGAGGTCGTTTATTTTTGTTCAGAGATTTTTGGGAGCAAATAATCCCAGATCCTTGGGTGCTGCAGGTCATCAGCACCGGTTACAGGATCGATTTCAGTTCCCAGCCTCAAGAGAGGTTCGTCCTTACAGGACGTCTAACACCCAGCAGACAACTGATCCTGGAAGACTCTGTACTCCAGTACATTGTCAAAGGGGCCCTAGAGGAAGTTCCTCCTCGAGAGCTCGGTCAGGGAGTGTATGCTCCCATCTTTCTTGTTCCAAAGCCGTCAGGAGACTGGCGCATGATTATCGATCTGCGTTACCTAAATCGGTTCATCAGAAAGAAGCGTTTCCGGATGGAAACCATTCGCTCAGTCCTAAACATCCTGAACCCGGCAGACGTGATGGTGACGATAGATCTGAAGGACGCTTACCTTCATGTTCCTATCTGTCCGGCCCACAGGAAATATCTCAGAGTTGCTGTCTGCATAAAAGAGGTAGTGAAGCACTACCAGTTTGCTGTGTTGCCTTTTGGCATCTCCTCTGCGCCACACACCTTCACAAAGGTTGTGGCTCCTGTGGTCGCCCACTTAAGGCTCCTCGGCTTAGAAGTCGTCCCCTATTTAGACGACTGGCTTTTAAAAGCCGCGTCCGCAGACATCTTACAAGCCCAGCTTCAACAAGCTCTCCACACTCTGCAGAACCTGGGGTGGCTCGTGAATTGGGACAAATCAGAGTTGGTCCCCTCTACCACAAGGCGGTTTCTGGGGTTTGTGATAGATTCACAACTAATGACCCTATATCTGTCTCCACAGAGGAGAGACAAAGTAATAAAAGCTGCAGAGTTTCTCCTACCCCCCAGACGGGTGTCTATTCGGGTTCTCATGAGGATGTTAGGCCACATGTCAGCGTCTGCAGAGGCAGTACCTTGGGCCTTGTGGCATCTTCGGCCACTACAAGAGGAAGTCTTAGCGGTTTGGAATCGCAAACCCAGAGACCTAGATCGGAATCACTCCCTGTCTGCAGAAGTCCGTTCCTCCCTCAGGTGGTGGAAGAACCTAGTGGATGGAATGCCTCTAACCCAACCTACTTGGGTGATCCTGACCACGGACGCCTCCCTTCTGGGCTGGGGAGCCCATCTGGGACACAATACAGTTCAGAATACCTGGAATCCTCAGGAGAGACTCCTGTCGTCCAATCTGAGGGAGCTAAGGGCGGTGAGGTTAGCCCTCAATCACTTCTCACCTCTCATCCAAGGTCAAGCCGTGAGAGTACGGACCGACAACACGACTGTGGTTGCTTATCTAAACAGACAGGGAGGAACGAGATCCCGGACCCTCCTGAGGGAGGTGGGATTGATTTTATCTTGGGCAGAGAGCAATCTATCTCATCTAGTGGCAGTTCACATCAGAGGGGATCTCAATATAGTAGCAGATCGTCTAAGTCGGGGCCTTCCGGTACCAGGAGAATGGTCCCTGAATGACAACATCTTCTCCAGGATAGTCCAACGCTGGGGGACTCCAGAGATCGATTTGATGGCAACCCGTCTGAACGCCAAAGTAAGCAAATTCTGCTCCTTGTACAAGGAGGACAATCCGGTAGCGATAGATGCTCTGTCCATAACATGGAGGTTCAGGCTGGCCTATGTATTCCCTCCAATTTCCATGATACCAAGGGTATTGATGAAGATCAAGCAAGACCAGACCTCAGTGATAGCCATCATCCCATTCTGGCCGAAGAGGTCTTGGTTCACCCAGCTCATGCAGATGAGTCAGGGCAATTATTGGAGACTTCCCCTAATACAGGACCTTGTGTATCAGGACACAGGTCCCTGTCTAGATCTGAGGAGACTCAGTCTGACAGCCTGGAGACTGACCGGTCCCTTCTAGAAGCTAGAGGGCTTTCGGTGGAGGTCCTGAGAACAATCTCTCACTCCAGAGCGGATTCTACGAATCAGAAATATTCCCGCATATTCAAGATATTTATGCGATGGTGCACGGATAGAGAGGTAGTTTCCTCAGATCCTCCTCTCTCTGAGATTCTTCAATTCCTGCAAGATGGTCTAGACAAGGGTCTAAGCCCATCTACCTTGAGAGCTCACGTCGCTGCCTTGTCAGCATGCCTTGGTAAGCCAATTTCTCAGGACCCCCTAATTAAGAGGTTCCTTAAGGGTGCTCAGAGGCTTAGGCCCAGCATCCAGAGACCAATCCCTGAGTGGGAGCTGCCAGTGGTCCTAAGGGGGTTGTGCTCCCCCCCCTTCGAGCCTTTGGAACAGGTAGACTTAAAGTACCTTTCCCTCAAGGTTACCTTTCTCTTGGCCATAACATCAGCCAAGAGGGTTGGGGAGCTCCAGGCTCTGGGGGCAGCGGAACCATACTTAAGTTTTCTGCAGGACAAGGTCCTGTTAAGATTTCTGCCTACCTTTTTACCAAAGGTTCCTTCGTTTGCGAACACCAACCAGACGATAACACTGCCGGTGTTCTCTCCTACCTCTAACTCTCCTGAGGAGGAGAGATTACTTTCCTTGGACATCACAAGAGTCCTTAGAATTTATTTGAATAGAACGGAAGAGTTCAGGAGATCAGAAAACCTGCTGATCTCTTATTCGGGGAACAATAAAGGGCTCAAGGTTTCCAAACCCACCTTGAGCAGATGGATTAAGGAGGCTATTAAGCTGGCGTTTACGTCCCAAGACTTACCACCGCCATCCTTCTTATCTGCCCATTCTACAAGGGCAGTTTCTACGTCATATGCGGAAAGGAAACTAATCCCTTTAGAGCAAATTTGTGCGGCTGCCTCGTGGAGCACGCAAAACACCTTTATTTCCCATTACCGCCTGGAGAATAGGCGTTTACAGGGAACAGCCTTTGGACGGTCCGTGTTAAATGCTGCTCGTCCATAGGTCAGCTCTCTAACTCCTGTGGGATAATCCAGCTACTTAGTAGTAGTCCTTTAGCCCTCCCAAAATTTGTGCGAGGTTCCTTGCTACTTCCCCACTTGTGCTGCTGGTTAGGACGAAAGGGAAGCGTCAATTTTGACGTAAATTTGTTTTCCCTTAGTCCTAACAGCAGCACACAAATATCCCTCCCTCTATGCTGTTATGATTACTTGTTAAAAAAGCAACTAGCCCTGTGTAGGGCGGCCTATATAAGGAGGGGGGAGTTAATTAATTAATTAATTACTTATGATGCAGAATTTTATTCAGCAAAAATTCCGCCTGTCCTGACCAGCTTCACAGGGGCGAATACCCCACTTGTGCTGCTGTTAGGACTAAGGGAAAACAAATTTACGTCAAAATTGACGCTTCTAACAGTAGGATTGAGGTTTTTACATGTCAATGGATGCACCGGATTATACATTTCTCACTGAATAATATAATATTTTTGGGTGCCTAATCCCCTGAAGATTAGTGTTGGGCGAGCATGCTCAGCCGAACACCAGTTCCGCTCGAGCATCGCTATGCTCGGCACATCGCAATGTTCGGCCGAATATCGCGTGTACTCGAGCGTGATGCTCGAGTCAGTGTATTTAAATCTAATTTAAAAAAAAAAAAAAATATGAGTCTTCTGCTGTATAGGAATACTTACTAGTAGTATGTATTCCTATACAGCAGAAGTCTCATATTTGTTAGTTTTTTCATAACTAGCCATGCAGCTCTATAGTGTAGTGGTTAAAATTCTGGCCTATAATGTAGAAGGTTGTGAGTTCGAATCCTGTCAGAAACTTTTCAGAAATAGAGGCTAAATTAAATTTATATTTATTTGTAAAAAAGGTGTAATTACAAAAAAAATTAAAAATTATAAAAAAAAGAAATTATATATATATATATATATATATATATATATATATAATCATACTTCTGATATACAATGTGTCCAAACTTTTGGTCTGTACTGTATATAAATGCATAATATGTGGGAAACTACTACTGATGTTTTAGCTATAATAAATGTACATATATTTACATATATTATATATTCTAAATATATAATAATATATGTAAATATATTATGGCTAAAAACATTTTATATATATATATATATATATATATATATATATATATATATATATATATATAAAATAAAAAAGACCAAGGGTGATAGGTTTACCCATCCAGTTACGGGGACCCAATATGAGATTGGTCATTTTTTGACATGCAACAGTTCCTTTGTGATTTACGTGCTCTCCTGTCCTTGTGGCCTCCTATATGTTGGGGAGACCACTTGTGACATGAAGGCACGTTTAAATAACCACCGGTTCTCCATCAGACAAAAAAGAAAAGATCTGCCGGTTCCCAAACATTTTGTTGAGGCCAACCATAAGGAGAAGGATTTAAAATTCATGTTGGTGGACCACATCACTCTGTCTAGAAGAGGAGGAGACAGGACATTAGCTCTCAAACAACGTGAGCTAAGATGGATCCACCATCTCAACACACTGAGACCTCATGGTCTCAATGTTGATTTTAAGTGGAGTGTGGTATAGGATGTGGCTGCTCATTATTCTCTTGTGTTCCTCGCCCTGTTCTGCCCTGGTGTATGTAAATTATTTATTGGTGTCATCAATAAGTAATTTACTTGTTTCATATAGGTATACAGTTTTTACTGTTTTATTGCTAATACAATCTTTTTCTTTCTCTAGATTATTGATACTCCACTGGTGGTGTTCATGGGCTCTGTGCCTGTTGCCTTGCGTCAATTTAATGGAATTTGCCTGATGGGGGAGAACCGTGGGGCGCATGTACATTGTCTATACTATAAAATAAAATATGTGGGTCAACTGTGATTATATTGTTTGCTTGGAGTGGTGGTTTTTCTCATTTTGAATAATAGACTGAAGGGTCGGCTGTTGGGTTTTGGGGTCCTGTGGCATGGAAGTGTCCCTGATCCCACACCCTCAATGGACCTGGGATCTCTATCGTGAGAGCGGCGTGATCCTGTGGCCCCCGTCCGGTTGTCTTATAAAATCAGTATGGCACGGACTATGAAGGTATTTCCTTTAGTGCCGATATACTTTAATAAACCACGGTCACTCCTATATATTATATTATATATACAGTAACCCTATGGGGAGCTTATTGGTTCCCTTTACTTATTCATTTATCTATTCTTATGTTACAGTGCCCTCTGTGTTTCCCATTATTGGTATTTTTCCTCTCCGCCTGCTGACCCTTGTTGCCGATTGTCCGGATCTGTCCTTTGTTTGAGGGCAGGCCTCTGCGCGCGTTGCTGGGCTGGCGTTTGCAGAGACAGCAGTGTGTACATTGTTGCCTGGCGACGCTAGTCCGGCTTCGTGGGCGTGGTTCCGCCTGGCATATCCTCCGGAGGGGTCACGTGATGGTCGCGCTGGTCATGTGTTTACACGTGCCCATGGTGACGGCGCTTGGCCCCTCCCCGAGGATGTTGCCTCTGTGACGTGACGAGGACTCTGGGCATGCGTGGTTCAGCAGTGAGGACGCGGACTTTGGCGCTCCTGTCCATGCGCAGCAGTGTGAGTGGTTTTAATTTCACTGAATTACTCACTTGGTTTATGCACTCAGGTGTTATAATATTATGTTGATGAAGTTGATTATGGTCAATTAACTTACAGCCACGTTGTTACTATGATCAATATGTATATGTACACTATATTGCACTGTGCAAGATATCGGACCATGTAAAGTGTCAGGTCACACAAATCATGATAATTTTGATACACTTTATATTGTATTTTTATGGTATTACACCCAGTATTGTATAATTGTCACTTTTATTGTTTGCTATGAATTGTGGGTATATATATCCGTGTTTGACACCATGTGATATGCTTGAGAAAGACCGCATTGAGACGGTTGAAACGTTGCACAGAGGGGAATAAAGGATCCACTTTTTTTCAATTTACCTGGAGTGCTGCCTCATTCTTTGGATACTATATATATATATATATATATATATATATATACACACACACACACACTCACCTAAAGAATTATTAGGAACACCTGTTCTATTTCTCATTAAAGGGTTTCTACCACCTCGTTTGGACATATTTAGCTGTCAGACACTAGCGATCCGCTAGTGTCTGCTCTACCAAACAATGCTATTATAATAGCTTTTTGTGCAGCCGTTTCCATAAAAAACTAACTTTTATCGATATGCTAATGAGCCTCTAGGTGCTATGCGGGCGTCTTTTCAGCACCTAGAGGCTCGGTCTACCTTCACAAAATGCCGCCCAGCGCGTCCCTCCAGCCCGCCCATCTCCTCTGGAATGCGATCCTCCCTCTGAGTCAGCGGATGAATTCTCGCGCATACGCCGTGCGCGTCTGTCTTCGGCTCAGGCGCAGTTAATGTCTGACCGCTTTCTGCACAGACATCTCCACTGCGCCTGTTCCTCGGAGCACTATGACGTCATCGGCGCAGGCGCAGTGGAGATGTCTGTGCAGAAAGCGGTCAGACATTAACTGCGCCTGCGCCGAAGACAGACGCGCACGGCGCATGCGCGAGAATTCGTCTGCTGACTCAGAGGGAGGATCGCATTCCAGAGGAGATGGGCGGGCTGGAGGGACGCGCTGGGCGGCATTTTGTGAAGGTAGACCGAGCCTCTAGGTGCTGAAAAGACGCCCGCATAGCACCTAGAGGCTCATTAGCATATCGATAAAAGTTAGTTTTTTATGGAAACGGCTGCACAAAAAGCTATTATAATAGCATTGTTTGGTAGAGCAGACACTAGCGGATCGCTAGTGTCTGACAGCTAAATATGTCCAAACGAGGTGGTAGAAACCCTTTAATGCAATTATCTAGTCAACCAATCACATGGCAGTTGCTTCAATGCATTTAGGGGTGTGGTCCTGGTCAAGACAATCTCCTGAACTCCAAACTGAATGTCAGAATGGGAAAAAAAGGTGATTTAAGCAATTTTAAGCGTGGCATGGTTGTTGGTGCCAGACGGGCCGGTCTGAGTATTTCACAATCTGCTCAGTTACTGGGATATTCACGCACAACCATTTCTAGGGTTTACAAAGAATGGTGTGAAAAGGGAAAAACATCCAGTATGCAGCAGTCCTGTGGGCAAAAGTGCCTTGTGGATGCTAGAGGTCAGAGGAGAATGGGCCGACTGATTCAAGCTGATAGAAGAGCAACGTTGACTGAAATAAACACTCGTTACAACCGAGGTATGCAGCAAAGCATTTGTGAAGCCACAACACGCACAATCTTGAGGCGGATGGGCTACAACAGCAGAAGACCCCACCGGGTACCACTCATCTCCACTACAAATAGGAAAAAGAGGCTACAATTTGCACAAGCTCACCAAAATTGGACTGTTGAAGACTGGAAAAATGTTGCCTGGTCTGATGAGTCTCGATTTCTGTTGGGACATTCAAATGGTAGAGTCCGAATTTGGCGTAAACAGAATGAGAACATGTATCCATGATCTGATGGCTACTTCCAGCAGGATAATACACCATGTCACAAAGCTCGAATCATTTCAAATTGGTTTCTTGAACATGACAATGAGTTCACTGTACTAAAATGGCCCCCACAGTCACCAGATCTCAACCCAATAGAGCATCTTTTGGATGTGGTGGAACGGGAGCTTCGTGCCCTGGATGTGCATCCCTCAAATCTCCATCAACTGCAAGATGCTATCCTATCAATATGGGCCAACATTTCTAAAGAATGCTATCAGCACCTTGTTGAATCAATGCCACGTAGAATTAAGGCAGTTCTGAAGGCAACAGGGGGTCCAACACCGTATTAGTATGGTGTTCCTAATAATTCTTTAGGTAAGTGTATATATATATATGTTTAAATTAAATTTAGCATCTATTTCTGATGGGATTCGAACTCACAACCTTCTACACTACAGCCCAGAATGTTAACCAGAGCTGCATGGCCCGTTACTTTAAAAAAGAAGACTTCTGCTGTATAGGAATACTTACTACTAGTAAGTATTCCTATACAGCAGAAGTCTCATATTTTGTTAATTTTTATTTTTTTTATTATAAAGTAACTGGCCATGTAGCTCTATAGTGTAGTGGTTAAGATTCTTGGCTGTAATGTTGTGAGTTCGAATCCCGCCAGAAACTTTTCAGAAATAGAGGCTAAATTAGATTTAAATACACTGGGGTGTCCCCAAGCACTGACTCCATATATGGACATAGCTATTTATGGAGTCAGAGCAGGGACTTCTAAGCCTAACTAGAGTCCCGACACCGTTCCCCCCCTCCTCAGAGCAGTGGGTGCCTGGTTTAATGCTCCGGTTCTCCCATTGACTCTTCCATTGTGCTCAGGTAGAGCACAGAGCACCTGAGCATCAGGAAGTGTTCTACTTGAGCACACGAGCACTTTGGTGCTCGACCAACACTAATGAAGATCTCTTTAATAGGCCTTTAACATGGCTGTAAGATAACCCAACCTTAAATGATGATATCTATAATTTTCTCATATATAGTGGATATAAAAAGTCTACACATCCCTGTTAAAATGTCAGGTTTCTGTGCTGTAAAAAAATGAGACAAAAATAAATCATTTCAGAACTTTTTCCACCTTTAATGTGACCTATGAACTGTACCACTCAATTAAAAAACAAACTGAAATCTTTTCGGTGGAGGGAGGAAAACAAAAAAAAAATAATATTTATGTGGTTGCATAAGTGTGCACACCCTCTTATAACTGGGGATGTAGCTGTGTTCAGAATTAAAGAGGAGCTTTCACCGATTATGACAATGTGAACTAAGTATACAGACATGGAGAGCGGCGCCCGGGGATCTCACTGCACTTACTATTATCCCCGGGCGCCGCTCCATTCTCCTGTTATTCCCTCCGGTATCTTCGCTCAGTAAGTTATAGTAGGCAGAGATTTCAGTCACTAAGTTATGGTAAGCGGAGTCTGCCCTTGTTCTGCTTTTAGCGCTGGCCAATCGCAGCGCAGAGCTCACAGCCTGGGAGGTTATTTTCTCCCAGGCTGTGAGATCTGCAATGCGATTGGCCAGCGCTACAGCAGAACAAGGGCAGACTCCGCCTACCATAACTTTGTGACTGAAGATACCGGAGGGCATATCGGGAGAACGGAGCGGCGCCCAGGGATAATAGTAAGTGTAGTGAGATCCCCGGGCGCCGCTCTCCATGTCTGTATACTTAGTTCACATTGTCATAATCGGTGAAAGGTCCTCTTTAAGCAATCACATTCAAAATCATGTTAAATAAGAGTCAGCATACACCGGCCATCATTTAAAGTGCCTCTGATTAACCCCAAATAAAGTTCAGCTGCTCTAGTTTGTCTTTCCTGAAATTTTCTTAGTCACATCCCACAGCAAAAGCCATGGTCCACAGAGAGCTTCCAAAACATCAGAGGGATCTCATTGTTAAAAGGTATCAGTCAGGAGAAGGGTACAAAAGAATTTCCAAGGCATTAGATATACCATGGAACACAGTGAAGACAACAGTGACATTACCAAGAACTGGATGTCCCTCCAAAATTGAAGAAAAGACGAGAAGAAAACTGGTCTGGGAGGCTACCAAGAGGCCTACAGCAACATTAAAGGAGCTGCAGGAATATGTGGCAAGTACTGGCTGAGTGGTACATGTGACAACAATCTCCCGTATTCTTCATATGTCTGGGCTATGGGGTAGAGTGGCAAGACGAAAGCCTTTTCTTACTAAGAAAACATCCAAGCCAGCCTACATTTTGCAAAAACACATCTGAAGTCTCCCAAAAGCATGTGGAAAAAGGTGTTATGTCTGATGAAATCAAGGTTGAACTTTTTGGCCATAATTCCAAAAGATATGTTTGGCGCAAAAACAACATTGCACATCACCAAAAGAACACCATACCCACAGCGAAGCATGATGGTGGCAGCATAATGCTTTGGGGCTGTTTTTCTTCAGCTGGAACTGGGGCCTTAGTTAAGCTAGAGGGAATTATGAACAGTTCCAAATACCAGTCAATATTGGCACAAAACCTTCAGGCTTCTGCTAGAAAGCAGACAATGACCCAAAGCATACATCCAAATCAACAAAGGAATGGCTTCACCAGAAGAAGATTAAAGTTTTGGAATGGCCCAGCCAGAGCCTAGACCTGTATCCGATTGAAAATCTGTGGGGTGATCTGAAGAGGGTTGTGCACACAAGATGCCCTCGCAATCTGACAAAATTGGAGTGTTTTTGCAAAGAAGAGTGGGCAAATCTTGCCAAGTCAAAATGTGCCATGCTGATAGACTCATACCCCAAAAGACTGAGTGCTGTAATAAAATCAAAAGGTGCTTCAACAAAGTATTAGTTTAAGGGTGTGCACGCTTATGCAACCATATTATTTTATTTTTATATTTTTTCTTCCCTGTACCTAAAAGATTTCAGTTTGTTTTTCAATTGAGTTGTACAGTTTATAGATCACATTAAAGGTGGAAAAAGTTCTGAAATGATTTATCTTTGTCTCATTTTAACAGGGGTGTGTAGACTTTTTATATCCACTGTATTTATGCCAAAATATTCCTTCCCATGATGTCAGTTAGCATACATTATAGTTAAATTTCTTACCTTCCTGCCAACATTGCAACATTCCCTACTCAGAGTCTAAAGGAGATTGATCTTGTTAGCAAGATACACTGAACAGCCACTTTATTAGAGATCCCCATATATAATGGCACATTGGACTTCCCTTAGCCTTCAGAATCATAACAAATCACCGTGGCATACAGTACAGACCAAAAGTTTGGACACACCTTCTCATTCAAAGAGTTTTCTTTATTTTCATGACTATGAAAATTGTAGATTCACACTGAAGGCATCAAAACTATGAATTAACACATGTGGAATTATATACATAACAAACAAGTGTGAAACAACTGAAAATATGTCATATTCTAGGTTCTTCAAAGTAGCCACCTTTTGCTTTGATTACTGCTTTGCACACTCTTGGCATTCTCTTGATGAGCTTCAAGAGGTAGTCCCCTGAAATGGTTTTCACTTCACAGGTGTGCCCTGTCAGGTTTAATAAGTGGGATTTCTTGCCTTATAAATGGGGTTGGGACCATCAGTTGCGTTGAGGAGAAGTCAGGTGGATACACAGCTGATAGTCTTACTGAATAGACTGTTAGAATTTGTATTATGGCAAGAAAAAAGCAGCTAAGTAAAGAAAAACGAGTGGCCATCATTACTTTAAGAAATAAAGGTCAGTCAGTCAGCCGAAAAATTGGGAAAACTTTGAAAGTAAGGGCTATTTGACCATGAAGGAGAGTGATGGGGTGCTGCGCCAGATGACCTGGCCTCCACAGTCACCGGACCTGAACCCAATCGAGATGGTTTGGGGTGAGCTGGACCGCAGAGAGAAGGCAAAAGGGCCAACAAGTGCTAAGCATTTTGGGAACTTCTTCAAGACTGTTGGAAGACCATTTCAGGGGACTACCTCTTGAAGCTCATCAAGAGAATGCCAAGAGTGTGCAAAGCAGTAATCAAAGCAAAAGGTGGCTACTTTGAAGAACCTAGAATATGACATATTTTCAGTTGTTTCACACTTGTTTGTTATGTATATAATTCCACATGTGTTAATTCATAGTTTTGATGCCTTCATAGTCATGAAAATAAAGAAAACTCTTTGAATAAGAAGGTGTGTCCAAACTTTTGGTCTGCACTGTATATTACACAGTGTTAAAAGCATACTGCAGTTGCCATAAATTAGAATAGCCTGTTCTACCCCATTGCAAAGATGTTCTATAGAATTAAGATTTGAGAACTGTGCAGGCCTGCAGCAAGGAATGCTCACTGTCATGTTCGTGGAACCAATCCATGACTATGGCATGGTACATTGTTCTGTTCGAAGGGTTATTCTGCCATTGGGAAAACAGCCGCCATGAAAGCATGATCTTGGTTTGCCCTATGCTTATGTTAGCCCTACTATTTAAACATCTATAAACAGGTATCAGAGGACCAAGGACTTACAAAGAAGACCTTTCCCATGCCATTATTCCAGGTCTGCCAGCCTGAGCTGCTGACAATGCTGACAGGAATGGTTCATCGATTCATGCTGCTTGGGTCACATTCTGACCATCAGCATTGTGCAACAGAAATCTGGATTCAACGGAACAGGCAATGTTTTTTCCAGTACAGTGATCCAATTTTTGAGCTCTTTTGCCCACTGAACTATTGATTTTCAGTTTTTCTTAGATAGCAATGGCTCTTTAACTAGTCATCCACTGTTATAGCCCATCCATGTGTCGCGCCTTGCCCTGTGAATGTGCGGAGGTCTGTCAGACTGGCTGAGCATGTCTGACTTCTCTGTTTGTTTTGATTTTGGTTTCAGCTGGATCCACCTTCCCTCAGGTGTACTGGATTTTATTGTTAGTGAGGCTATTTATCCCTCCTTCCCCCAGTGGCCTGTGCGGGTTATAGTTCTTTCCTGGGAGCTCTGGATGTGTGGTGGATTGTCTGCTCCAGCTCTGCTCAAGATAAGTCCTCTCCGTTGTTTCCCTTTGTGTGTTTTATCTAGGCCTCTAGGTAGACGCTTGCTTCCTCCTGGTTTGAAGAAGCAGGTTGCCTCTTCCCTTTTCCCTGCTGCTTAGGGTTTGCCCATGGTGTTTAAGTTTAGGCACGAGGGCATGTGCATATCCACCATAAGGGTATGCACATGGGCACAGCAGTTTAGGGAAAGCTTTTAGGGATCGCTAGGAGGTGACCCTTTTCTCCTTAGCTTTTGGGTCTAGTCGTTTGTTTTCCTGTGTTTGGTCATTTCCCCGCTTACCTACCTATCGTGACACCATGCTAAGAAACAAGGAGTTGTGCATTTAGACATACATCAGACAATTCTAGCACTCCAAAGGTCCAAAATTCTAATCATAACTTTATTTACAGTTAAGAGAAGTTTAGAAGCTCTCACCTGCCCTTCCTTTGGTTGTGAGCACGGATAACCCGTGTCAGGTACGGGCAGCAATGCAAAAAGAAGTTGAAAGAAATCCAGCTCCACTTGGATAAAGGAATGTGCGTTTATTCAGCTTGCGGTTAAAAACTCATCCATGAATTACAAAAATTAGCAGTATTGTCTACGCGTTTCGGACTACCAGAGACAATTCCAGCCCTTCTTCATGACACAGAAAGACATTAAAAGTGAGACTTTTTAAAGGGGAGGGTGCACCTGTGTTCACAGATTGTCTCCACAGGCCTGTAACCGCCCCCAAGAAGAGGTGCCACACCTAAGTTAACTCTTCTCATGAAAATTAAATGAAAGAAAAAACTAAAATATAACCATACACATGCATATAAAAAAAAAAAAAATATATATATATATATATATAATAGCTGTGCAAAAGCTATACTATGCAGAAAAGTATACATATAAGAAGGATACACATGAAGTATATGCTGGATACATAGCAATAATTGAGCAGAAAATGGTGGAACGTGATGGAAGTCAGATCAACAGAAATTTGGTAATTATAAAATTCCCAGAAAAAGGAGGAATTCATACACCAAATTTTCGGTGTATAGATTATTGCTGCAAAATCAGATCTAGGCGTTTATTCAGCCCCTCAGGTTGGCGCGTATTAAGCGAAATAATCCAAAACGATTCTCTGTTTAGTAATTTCCTTCTATGGTCTTCTCCACGCTTAGGCAAAAAAACTTTTTCTATGCCTTGTACTATCATATCTGATGTGTCCCCACCATGGCAGACAGCAAAATGCAGACTAGCTGCAGACACATTGCGACTGCCATGGGGGAGCACATCAGAGATGTGTTTGCCTATTCTAGATTTTATTGCAATAGCAATAGCGACAACCCTCTTTTCAGAAGGAGCTTAGGGCCATCTTGGATTTAGGGATCCAATCAGGCTTCCTAACCAATAAAGAATCAGAATATATCTACACTATGTCCCCGGTTATCCCAGTGTTTCATGCACTTCCAAAAACACATAAAAATGTTTTTCCACCTCCCCTCAGGCCAATTGTAGCGGGCATTGGCTCCTTTTCGGAAAGAATGTCACAATGGGTTGATTCCATCCTCCAGCCACTTATACCATTAATACCAGGTTATCTCAGGGACACTACGTCCGTTTTGCAAACAATTGATAATATTGAATGGTCCTCAAATTATGTTTGGATCACAGCGGACGTAGTGTCCTTGTATACCAATATTCCCCATGAACTGGCCATTACATCCCTAACTTGGTTCCTACAGGTATATGGGAATATCACTTTAGGTTTGCAGGAATATGTCCTGATGGTGGTGGACTTCCTCCTCAGGCGCAATTTCTTCATGTTCAACAATAAATTTTATCTTCAGATATCGGGGGTGTCGATGGGGGCTAAATTCTCTCCCTCCATCGCCAATATCTTTATGGCATGGTGGGAGAGGTGTTTTCTCTTCATCGACACCCACCTTTTCTGGCACCACATCAGGTGGTATGGCCGTTACATCGATGACCTGATCCTGATTTGGACGGGCGATGTGGCGGCCATACCATCCTTTTGTGGTTACATCAATTCCTGTGTGGACACTATTTCTTTCAGTATCCACCATGACACATTGGAGGTGGCTTTTTTGGATTTGCGCCTGAGGGGGGACCCTGCCACCAATCGGGTCTCTACCTGCACATATAGGAAACCTATGGCAGGTAATACCACATTACATGCGACATCTTGTCATCCAAAACATGTAACTGCCAATATACCCAGAGGGGAAATAATCCGTGCAAGAAGGAATTGCACGGAAGAAAAAAGCTTTATGGAGGAGGCTAGATATATTTCCCATAGACTGGGTAAAAGAGGCTATGGTGCAAAACATGTAGAGGATGCCATAGTACAGGTCTCAACCATTGAAAGGGGATCTCTCCTTTATCCTAGACAGGAACATCCATTGCAAAAGGAGGCTCCATCATCTGATATAGGCACCAATAGTAGAAATAAAAACAAAAACATAAAACATAATATCAAGGACAAGGGCAGAAGGAATAATCTGTTTGTGACACAATATAGTACAGAGTACCAACAGATATGTCATATTATAAAAAAGCATTTTCCTGTCCTGTCATATGATAGAGAATGGACTGACATAGTTGCAGATGGGGTTAAATGCGCAGCTAGAAGGGCGCCCACAATTGCAAACTATGTCAGCCCCAGCCTATATCAAGAAGAGAAAAAGTCGCAACCAGTGTGGCTTAGGACCAAGGGGAGTTATAAGTGCGGACACCACAGATGTATTTGCTGCACACATATGTTAAAATCCAAAACTTTTTCTTCAACTGTAAATAACAGAGTTTTTCCAATGAAAGCGCATCTCAACTGCAATACAACCCACGCAGTCTATTTGATCACCTGCACAAAATGTAAATTGCAATACGTGGGCTGCACAAAATCTAGAATACGCAAACACATCTCTGATGTGCCCCACCATGGCAGTCGCAATGTGTCTGCAGCTAGTCTGCATTTTGCTGTCTGCCATGGTGGGGACACATCAGATATGATAGTACAAGGCATAGAAAAAGTTTTTTTTGCCTAAGCGTGGAGAAGACCATAGAAGGAAATTACTAAACAGAGAATCGTTTTGGATTATTTCGCTTAATACGCGCCAACCTGAGGGGCTGAATAAACGCCTAGATCTGATTTTGCAGCAATAATCTATACACCGAAAATTTGGTGTATGAATTCCTCCTTTTTCTGGGAATTTTATAATTACTAAATTTCTGTTGATCTGACTTCCATCACGTTCCACCATTTTCTGCTCAATTATTGCTATGTATCCAGCATATACTTCGTGTATCCTTCTTATATGTATACTTTTCTGCATAGTATAGCTTTTGCACAGCTATTATATATATATATTTTTTCTATGCATGTGTATGGTTATATTTTTGTTTTTTCTTTCATTTAATTTTCATGAGAAGAGTTAACTTAGGTGTGGCACCTCTTCTTGGGGCCGGTTACAGGCCTGTGAAGACAATCTGTGAACACAGGTGCACCCTCCTCTTTAAAAGGTCTCACTTTTAATGTCTTTCTGTGTCATGAAGAAGGGCTGGAATTGTCTCTGGTAGCCCGAAACGCGTAGACAAGACTGCTAATTTTTGTAATTCATGGATGAGTTTTTAACCGCAAGCTGAATAAACGCACATTCCTTTATCCAAGTGGAGCTGGATTTCTTTCAACTTCTTTATTTACAGTTAGGTCCATATATATTTGGACACTGGCACTAAAACACTAAAACATATTCAAGTTATAGTTATATAATGGACATGGACATAAAATCCAGACTTTTAGCTTTCATTTGAGGGTATCCACATTAAAATTGGATGAAGAGTTTAGGAGTTTCAGCTCCTTTACATGTGGCACCCTGTTTTTAAAGGGACCAAAAGTAATTGGGCAATTGACTCAGATGCTGTTTCATGGGCAGGTGTGGGCAATTCCTTCATTATTTCGTTCTCAATTAAGCACATAAAAGGCCTGGAGTTGATTTGAGGTGTGGTGCTTGCATTTTGAAGATTTTGCTAAGAAGTAAACATGCGGTCAAAAGAGCTCTCCATGCAAGTGAAACAAGCCCACCTTAATCTGCGAAAACAGAAAAAAAACATCCGAGAAATTGCTACATTATTAGGAGTGGCAAAATCTACAGTTTGGTACATCCTGAGTAAGAAAGACAGCACTGGTGACCTCAACAATGCAAAAAGACCTGGACGCCCATGGAAGACAACAGTGGTGAATGATCGCAGAATAATTACCATGGTGAAGAGAAACCCCTCCACAACAGCCAACCAAGTGAACAACACTCTCCAGGATATAGGCGTATCAATATCCAAATCTACCATACAGAGAAGACTGCATGAAAGGTGCAAGCCACTCATAAGCCTCAAGAATAAGAAGGCTAGATTGGACTTTGCTAAAAAAATATCTTAAAAAAAAACAGCACACAGAACAGAACATTCTTTGGACAGATGAAACCAAGATCACGCTCTACCAGAATGATGGAAAGAAAAAAGTATGGTGAAGGCATTTTACAGCTCATGATCCAAAGCATACCACATCATCTGTAAAACACGGCGGTGGCGATGTGATGGCTTGGGCGTGCATTGCTGCCATTGGCACTGGGTCCCTAGTGTTTATTGATGATGTGACACAGGACAGAAGCAGCCAGGTGAATTCTGGGGTTTTCAGAGACATACTGTGTGCTCAAATTTAGCCAAATGCAGCCAAACTGATTGGTGTTTCATAATACAGATGGATAATGACCCAAAACATAAAGCAACCCAGGAGTTTATTAAAGCAAAGAAGTGGAATATTCTTGAATGGCCAAGTCAGTCATCTGATCTGAACCCAATAGAGCATTTCACTTGTTAAAGAATAAAATTCAGACAGAAAGGACCACAAACAAACAGCAACTGAAAACCGCTGCAGTAAAGGCCTGGCAGAGCATTAAAAAAGAGGAAACACAGCGTCTGGTGATGTCCATGAGTGCAAGACTTCAGGCAGTGATTGCTAACAAAGGGTTTTCAAACAAGTATTAGAAATTAACATTTTATTTGCAATTATTTAATTTGTCCAATTACTTTTGAGCCCCTGAAATGAAGGGATTGAGTTTAAAAAATGTGTTAGTTCCTCACATTTTTATGCAAACATTTTGTTCAACCCACTGAATTAAAGATGAAAGTCTGAACTTCAACTGCATCTGAATTGTTTTGTTCAAAATCCATTGTGGTAATGTACAGAACAAAAATTAGAAAAATGTTGTCTCTGTCCAAATATATATGGACCTAACTGTAGATGTGGCTGTACCTGTGTAGCCACCTCTAAGGCCGCTTTCAGAAGAGCGAGTGTCACAGAGCAGCTCCTGTCCTGAACTTCCAGCACTGCCGGGGTTGCATAGCATTATATTGATTTATGATGCTATGTAACGCTTACAGTTCTGGAATGTATTGGATAACACACTGACAGCATTATGTCAGTGTTATCCAATACATTCCAGACCTCTAGTCTAGCAGTGATGACTGGGCCTCATTCAAGGTCACTCAGAATGCTCACTATTCCCATTCTAATGTGGATTCTCAGTGAAACGGATCCATGTAAAAATGTGCTAACTTGATTGTATGTTGCTCTCCGTGGTCATGTGTCTAATTTCAATACAGGGCTCCAGTTGTGAAAGGGAAAGTTCATACAAATGCTCATTCCTGATAATTGTCCTATGTACAGTTGCCACCAATCAACTGACAAATAAGCAAAATACAAATTTTGTTGGCAATCTGTCATTTATGAGGTGCAGAAAATCATTACAGGGAGTGCAGAATTATTAGGCAAATGAGTATTTTGACCACATCATCCTCTTTATGCATGTTTTCTTACTCCAAGCTGTATAGGCTCGAAAGCCTACTACCAATTAAGCATATAAGGTGATGTGCATCTCTGTAATGAGAAGGGGTGTGGTCTAATGACATCAACACCCTATATTAGGTGTGCATAATTATTAGGCAACTTCCTTTCCTTTGGCAAAATGGGTCAAAAGAAGGACTTGACAGGCTCAGAAAAGTCAAAAATAGTGAGATATCTTGCAGAGGGATGCAGCACTCTTAAAATTGCAAAGCTTCTGAAGCGTGATCATCGAACAATCAAGCGTTTCATTCAAAATAGTCAACAGGGTCGCAAGAAGCGTGTGGAAAAACCAAGGCGCAAAATAACTGCCCATGAACTGAGAAAAGTCAAGCGTGCAGCTGCCAAGATGCCACTTGCCACCAGTTTGGCCATATTTCAGAGCTGCAACATCACTGGAGTGCCCAAAAGCACAAGGTGTGCAATACTCAGAGACATGGCCAAGGTAAGAAAGGCTGAAAGACGACCACCACTGAACAAGACACACAAGCTGAAACGTCAAGACTGGGCCAAGAAATATCTCAAGACTGATTTTTCTAAGGTTTTATGGACTGATGAAATGAGAGTGAGTCTTGATGGGCCAGATGGATGGGCCCGTGGCTGGATTGGAAAAGGGCAGAGGGCTCCAGTCCGACTCAGACGCCAGCAAGGTGGAGGTGGAGTACTGGTTTGGGCCGGTATCATCAAAGATGAGCTTGTGGGGCCTTTTCGGGTTGAGGATGGAGTCAAGCTCAACTCCCAGTCCTACTGCCAGTTTCTGGAAGACACCTTCTTCAAGCAGTGGTACAGGAAGAAGTCTGCATCCTTCAAGAAAAACATGATTTTCATGCAGGACAATGCTCCATCACACGCGTCCAAGTACTCCACAGCGTGGCTGGCAAGAAAGGGTATAAAAGAAGAAAATCTAATGACATGGCCTCCTTGTTCACCTGATCTGAACCCCATTGAGAACCTGTGGTCCATCATCAAATGTGAGATTTACAAGGAGGGAAAACAGTACACCTCTCTGAACAGTGTCTGGGAGGCTGTGGTTGCTGCTGCACGCAATGTTGATGGTGAACAGATCAAAACACTGACAGAATCCATGGATGGCAGGCTTTTGAGTGTCCTTGCAAAGAAAGGTGGCTATATTGGTCACTGATTTGTTTTTGTTTTGTTTTTGAATGTCAGAAATGTATATTTGTGAATGTTGAGATGTTATATTGGTTTCACTGGTAAAAATAAATAATTGAAATGGGTATATATTTGTTTTTTGTTAAGTTGCCTAATAATTATGCACAGTAATAGTCACCTGCACACACAGATATCCCCCTAAAATAGCTAAAACTAAAAACAAACTAAAAACTACTTCCAAAAATATTCAGCTTTGATATTAATGAGTTTTTTGGGTTCATTGAGAACATGGTTGTTGTTCAATAATAAAATTAATCCTCAAAAATACAACTTGCCTAATAATTCTGCACTCCCTGTATTTGTTGACAGGACATGATCCTGTGTAAGTACGGATGTACTGTTGACAAACAATGGATTTTTAGGGGGATACATGATAATCCTTATTCTGGATGTTGCAGCTGCCTTTCTCAGCTTGTAGGTTAGCAAGTTTTTCTGGAAATTTGGATAGTGGTGAATCCTCCCAGAGTTGGCTAGCTTACCAAAATTTCTCCTAGTTACGACTCATCCAGTCCAAAAAAAACCCACAAAGGCCTTGTGTGCCTCAGATACAGGAGCATTTGTTTCCTGTACCCAGCCGGACTGAAAGGAAGTGCAGCGGAAGTGAGCACTTCCTGTGAGTCCGGCCAGGTACAGGAAACAAAAGCCTGGTGCCTGGAACCTCTGACTGCCCAGTTGGGCTGAAACTACTACACCCAACATGTTCTGGCAGTAATAGTAAATGGATATTGGTGCAATTCTGAGCTACTAGTCTATATAATACATATGTAGGCAGCCTCCAGCATTCAGCCTTGCCAGTTGCCGCAGACTTTCAGCGGGTCGATTCAGCAGCTTTCAGCCTGAGCCAGGTCAGGTAAGAGTTACTATCTGGCCTTGGTATGTTCTGTATATTATTATATGTGAGCTTGCCTGGTATAAGTTATACATCTTCTGGTATATTAAGATGTATAACTTAAACCAGCTGTACATATATACCCACATAAAGAGATACCTAGGTTATATCATCAGCGTGGTCCACTATATCGCTATATACAAGAAGATGTTATACCGAATATCATCCTCTTGTATATAGTAATATACAGTATATAATATATATATACACACACACATACATGCACACACGTGCGGCGGGGGGCGGCGGCGGGTTGGGGGGGGCGTCGACGGGGAGGGGGCCCCATGGACCAGTTTCGCACCGGGGCCCCATGGATTGTGTGTACGCCACTGGCTGAAGGGGTTAAAACCCCTTCAGCCACTTACCTTTCTCCAGCGCCGGCACTGGGAACTCTTCTCCCCGATCCTCCTCTTAGCTGCGAATGCGCATGCGCACGCATTCAAAACTGTGTTCCGCGTCTTCCCACTGTAATTTTCCCAGTGAGACTCGCGGAAGCACCTCTAGCGGCTGTCAGGGAGACAGCTACAAGAAGCTTGATTAACCCTAAGGGAAACATAGCAGTTATTTTAATTTAAATTCTGAGAAAGGGGTGGAACATATGTGATGTCATGATATGGGCAGATCATCTTGATAGGGGGGGGCGGCAATTTTTATCTTGCCTAGGGCGGCAAAAATCCTTGCACCGGCCCTGTGTGGGTGTCTGGGAGTGGGGTAAGTATAATCTATACAGGGGGCCAAGGCATTGGAGGGGTCGGATAAGCCCTTTAAAGAGCTTAATCTTCATTATTTCCAGGTGACCCCTAATAAACTAGATACAATCCTGAAGTTGGGCTGTGTGTTGGAGTTCAGTCGCCTGAGTCCTTGTTTTTGAACACTGCCCAAAGTACCCAGAGAACAAACAGACTTCCTTAGATGCTGCTTTGGTCACAAATAGAGATGAGGAAATTGATTCTACACTAGAGAAGAACAAATTGATTAGTTTCATCAGCAGGGCTACTTCACCAGTGAAGGGTTATCCACTTACTGTACGTGAATATGTACCTACCTGCGGTAAGATTGACAGGGCCAGACATTTAGCCCACAATTTCCTGCCTGCACCACTGCTTCGATTAGCATATCAAGTACACAGGCTCTATTTTGGCTTCGGAGCAGCATCAGAATGTGCAGCCCGGTCAATCTTGCGGCAGGGTGGTGCTTCTTCACCTGCAAGAACAAGTCCCCTACAGAATTGATTTGCTGGAATCAATTCACTCACACAAATCAAATTCATTAGGTATTTCCCAAAAACTTTGGTTTCTAATGAATCCAAGGTTTTAGGGATTCATCCCACAAAAATTGTTCAAAATGGTGTCTGCTAGTTTGCATATTAGAATACAGGTAAGATGAGAACATGAAGAAGGAAGATCACAGGACCCTGGTCCTGGTGGTCTTGTCTATAATGCCTTACAGTCATCCTCAGCCAATAATGAACTATAGATATGATGTCAGCTGATGTGTTATAGGCAGGGGCGTAGCTATGGGCCCTGGTGCTAGAGTTCAGCTTGGGCCCCCCCTTCCCTCAGTGCTTTGTGGCCAGGGGCAGGGAAGCACATAGCCTTCGTGCTGCCTGAGGCAAAAACCTTACCCTCACCCCTGACATGCCAAATTCTTGGTCTAACCCCTTCCCTCCAGCCAGAGGGGTAACTTGACCATCATGCACTTTCTATAATACCGGTGTCTTCTTATGTGGCATAAGGGTCTTTGGGCCCCTTCAGGCTCCTGGGCCCGGTAGCGACTGCTACCTCTGCACCTCCTTTAGCTACGCCCCTGGTTATAGGCACTCCGACATACCAAAACAGGACCTGCATGTGTTTTCTGGGCCAATCGAAATGGTTTGGGGTGAGCTGGACCGCAGAGAGAAGGTAAAAGGGCCAACAAGTGCTAAGCATCTCTGGGAACTCCTTCAAGACTGTTGGAAGACCATTTCAGGGGACTACCTCTTGAAGCTCATCAAGAGAATGCCAAGAGTGTGCAAAGCAGTAATCAAAGCAAAAAGTGGCTACTTTGAAGAACCTAGAATATGAGGGGAAAATGGCTGATTAACCCTTGCAGTGCTGACACGCACAATGCAGCTTTTTCTGGTCCTGCAATGAAAGTAATAAAGTCCATTTTCAGGGTTTTTGCACAATCTGTAGATCTTGCAGTACTGTAAAACATGTAATTTGATCTAGTTCTGTTGTGGCACACAATTGGATCCGGTTTTGTTGGCACACAGCTCGATCCTGTTGGCACACAGCTCGATCCTGTGGGCACACAGCTCGATCCTGTTGGCACACAGCTCGATCCTGTTCGTGACGTCAAAAATGCAATGAGCAGGACCGTTGTACAGTTAGGCGGACGCTAAAATATGCAGTGGGTCCGGATATGGGTATAATAGTCTATGTTTTTTGTTTGTGACGCCAATTGCAGCGTGCATAGGGTACAGTCTCAGGGCCCTTTAAGGTGTTGCAACTCACGTACCAGGTTAGGAATGCCAGAGTGGTATAATGTCTCTGTGTAGTAGTAGGTATAGTGTCAACAGTGTCTCCTACCTTGGTACAGCTGGACTCCTGGATCCTGGCTCACTTGCAATAAATGAGTGTGTTGCTAGTAGGAGTAATTGAGGATTTTGGTAGCAGTAAATGAGATCCAGACTTGGAATATAATTCAACTTGTCTTTACTGGAGGCAGCATTAATCCATATGAGTTACAGCAATAGTCTTGGGTCCCAGCAGGTATTGGCAATGTATGGCAGGGATCAATATCTCTTCTGCTCCTATCATATGCCTGGAGAATATGGCAGGAATCTGTCTTCTGCTCTGTCTATCTTCTGCTGTGTGTGGGATTGACTAGCTGAGGAGGAATTTGGCTTCTCCTGGTCTCTGGATGTTACTCACAGTTATGCTCACAGGGAATGGTTCGTCCTGAAGATCTGGAGGTGCTGCTTGCTTGTCACCAGTTGAGGCTGAAGGGTTCAGACTGGGAATGAAGATCTTTGGTCTCAACCGAGACAAGATCCTGGTTTGGGATCCCTAGAACTGGGAGCTCCTACCAGCACAGCCTTCCCCTAGCCGGGGTGGCTGGCACACACACTCTAACTTCCTTTCCTCCTCATGAGGCAGGATGTGGGAACATTTCACACCTCCTCAAAGAGGGGGGAGCTAAACTGGAATGTACTATTCCAGTCTAGAAATGCTAAACTGTCTAAGTTCCTGGTAACACATTGCTGCCACCTGCTGGTGTACATGGAAATTACAGCAAATTACATGTAACAGGCTTAGAATATGCACATTTGTGAGAATGTGATGTTAAATGACATAGGATAACAATGCAGATACACTTAACAGGTTGTAGCGGGGTAAAAGAGTTTAGTAACATAACTCTGGGATGTTACACTTCTACCACTTTTCCCCTGGTCCTGTCACATATCCTCCCCCCTGTTTCGACCTTGGGGTAGGAACACACTGTGCCCTTAAACAGTACACCCTGGGCAGGGCATCGGCGTTTCCAAGCTGACGCCCGGGCCTATGTTCAACTGTAAAACTATAATCTTGAAGAGACATGAACGAACGGGTCACTCGCCTGTTTTTCTCACGGTTTTGGCACATCCATTTAAGGGGGGCATGGTCAGTTACCAGTTTGAATGTTCTCCCTACCAAATAATACCTGAGAGCTTCTACGGCCCACTTAATTGCCAAACACTCCTTTTCTACAATGGAGTATTTATTTTCATGTTCATTTAACTTTTTACTCAGGTACACTACTGGATGCTCTTCCCCAGTCCTCACTTGCGACAACACAGCCCCTATACCAACATCCGAGGCATCTGTTTGCACAATGAACTCCTTTTTAAAATCTTGTCACTACCAGAGCTTTGAGACGTTCTCACAGCTCTGTTTCTCCACCCCTGTGATGATGTCACTACTAGAACTTGGATGAGTTCCCTCTGCTCTGTTTCTCCGCCCCTGTGTTGAGGTCTTTACTTCCTCCCAGCTGTCCCTCCTGTGTTTGATTTCTCTGCCTTTAAATCACCCCTCCTCCTTTGTAGGGTGTGGATTATACTTTTCATTTGAGCTGTATCTCTCGCTTGAGTATCTTCACTTGTGTGTTATCTTTCTATGGACCTGAGTTATGCGGAAGCAAGTACTTCGGATAGTGTCTGCTGACTTTGGATCTGTCTTCACTGCTGCTGCAGCTCCTTCAGTTAAGTGTGCAGACATTGTGTGTTTCTGTTTGTTTTCTGACTGGATCCGAGGCGACCCCGGTTCCGTCCATATTCTGAGCAGGGCACCGGTGGCCGTGCCCCTTCCACTATTGTAGGGGTTACAGTGGTCATCAGCCTTTGGTACGCGGGTGTTGAGGAACGGTTGAGACGTGTGCATATATATCCATGCATGCCTGCAAACACGTGCGGGCATGTATGGTATGTATATGCATACATTAACCACCGCATCATGGGGTGATGCCCATGGTGATCCCCAGGGGCTCATGGTGGCCCCTGTGGGAAATATGTGGTCCCTGGAAGCTGTGCCCCCTTATAATCCCCCTTATATTAGTATATATATGTGCCCCCTTATATATTTCCCCTGTATGTGATGCCCCAGATATATGCAAGGGTGTGTGTATATATAGATATGTGTGTATGTATTTGCACACGTGTCTATGTATATACGCTTATGTCAGCATGACAGTATGTATGTGGGCTTATTGCTGCCCATTCATAACCCCGGTTTTGTATGTGTTTATAGATGAGCCCCCAAGCATCTGTGGATATATATATGCATATATGCAATTCCAACTGTTATCAACAGAGTTGTTTAGAGGAAAACTTGTGCTGATAGCCTGTAGGATAACAGCTGATTAGCATCTAGTCCCCTTTTGTTCAGGCCCAAAGCAATCAGAGTCTGTGGCACCGTTGTGAGGGGACCTTCTAATCAGAGACATCAAAGACCTGTTTTTCCACACCTCTGCCCCATGGCCATGCCCATTACTCCCAGCATTTTTGGGACTAGGAGGGGGGACTAAGGCACACTATGATGTCACATGCCTGAGGAAGGAGGAGGGGGTTGCTTTTGGGCTATAAAACCCTGAACCGGCCAGAGGTGCCCTCTCTTGCAACCAGACTAGATTCAGAGATGCAGGGGAGAGAGCAGCTTCATGATGACCACCTGGATAAGGCCTAAGTATACCTGTGTAGCCCCTACCTACCCCTCACATATCACCCCTGGTCCTGTAACCCCTTACCCTTGCCATGTTACTGGACACCCTGATCCCCCAAACCCTTGCTCCACCGTGTAACCCTTTCCCTACCCTGATTAACCCCTGGTGGTAACCCCTGCTCTAACCCTGCCACACCCCCCCCCCCCCACTGTACACTTGCAGGGTATTTACCCTTGCATTGCTGTACAGTTCTGATATTATCCCCATTGTTAACCCTTTGTGTTTGTGGTCGGTTTACACCCCTGTGAGGCCACCATTAACCCTCGTCGTACCCCGTAGGGACAGTGAATAGTCAGGTGGGGTGGGTTACTGATATTTGTGTGTATGATGTATTATTGTAATGTATAGATAGTATGTGGGGTGGAATTTGGGATTGTGTAGTGTAGTTAGGCTTGTATTGTGTTTATTGTAGTACTGTTTCTGTACTGCGGTGTGTACGTCTATATGTATATATATTCATATCCATTGATCCATGAATATATATAGATATAACGTATTGCTAGACTGATATAATTGTATTGTGTAATAAATATTCCTTATTGTTCATAATGCAGTGTATGGTGTTTTTAGTAGTCGCCGCCGTAGTATAGTGATAGTAAGGCGCTTGCAGCTAGTGATTAGTGTAAAGCATAGCAAAGGTATTGTTATTATATAAAGGCATAAGTGGGCGGAGTTATCACCAGACAGCTCCTCCCATTTATGAATATTAATTATTGATATTTGCATAAATATTGGTGATCATTATTCCCCCTTAACATTGGCGAGCCAGGCCCACTGCGTGGATTTTGCGCTTATTTTTGGTCTTAAGGTTGAGGGTCGCTAGTACTGTGAATTAGCGGGCAGGAGAGACACGGTCAGCGGAGTGTCTGAGCGTCTAGGACCCGATAATTCGTACAGGAGAAGCGATACTTCCCTTAGAGTACCAGAAATAAAACAAAATCTTTTGCAGAGAATCTATAATTGTTCTGTGAATTAATACTTTTGTATTTGCTTTACACGGTCACCGTCGCTGGGGTAAGAGAAGAAGACACGGAAAAGTACAGCACCAACAAGCATCGCTCAAGTGAGTTCAAGGGAGAAGAGCACACGTCACTGGAGGAGATCCATCTTCGTGGGAGCGGCGTACAAGTCAGGCTGGTCGGGAAGAGGCGATCCGGGAAAATGGACTTCTTCCAAGCAGCTGCGAGGTACGGCGCCAAGGAGAAGATGGACTCTCATCAAACGGTGAGTATGGACTTCCCCACACTGCAACACTTGAGCAGACACAGCACATTTAACCCCATCCTCCCCACTACATACAAGTCAGCAGAAATGCTGTGGTCCGATTTGTTGGCACAGGCTTGTACTTATGACAAGCTTTGTGTTAACAAACGGACGGTTTTGAACAAGGCCACCAAACGGCTTCGGATGCTAGCCAAACTCGTTCATACGTTTGAGGCTAGCATCTGTAAGCCAAAGGAAGTGGCGCTGGTGTCTCAGTCAACGGAGACAATTCCTCCGGCCATTCACTGCCAGTGCTGTGCTAGTAATTCGGACCAGGTTTCGGCATTGCGGGCACAGCTGGCAGAGAATGTGCAGTCTACTGTTGACCGAGATGCGCAGGTGGCTAGGATAGAGTCACAGTTGGTAGAGCTGCAGAGGCAGAAGGAGAAAATTGAGGCTAAGTTGACTCAGTCTTATACTGAAGTCAAAGCCTTCAAGGAGCGGACTGCCTCTACTGACGTGACGGTAGCCAAATTGAAGGCTCAGGTTGCTGTAAGGTCCCAGCTAATGTCTGGCATGCAACAGGTTATCACCAAGTTGGTGCCGGCCCTTTCTTTTTCCGTAAAGCCAGGGTCGGAATCTCCCAAAATGTTGCCCTGTGCAGGGCCACAAGGGGGGAGAGTAGTCTGTGACCGGTCAAATCATCAGGTCAAGCCGGTCCAGACTAACAGAGATTTTTCCCTGACTTTGGGAAAAAGAACTGTGTTGAAGAGTGCGTCCCTGAGGATGGTACAATTCAGGAGAAGGGAGCACGACTGCAGTGTAGATGGACCTGGGCCATGCAGAGCAAACATCAGATGTTTTGCATGTGGTGGCCTAGGTCACATAGCGAGACACTGCGAAACACACAGGACAGGAAACCAAGTCACGTGTTTCAGGTGTGGGAACAAAGGACACATTGCAAGGAATTGCCCTTGTGCAAGTAATTACAATGTGTCCAACAGTATCAGCCAGGTAACAAATTGTGCAGTGGGGTCTAGACAGCTTGGCCATAAAGGGGTTACCTCTCGGCAGCATCACCAGCTGCTGAGGGGTCAGAGTGGCCAAGCTAGGCTAGGCAACATTTGACACCCCTGTACTATTTGTTACACCGTTTGTTCCCTGTGTATGTCCATGTTGTGTGTTTTTGTTATCTGTTTCTAAGTTTTTCTTGATGTTGATGGTGGTAGTCCTTGTCTGCGGATGTGTTCTACCATGCTGATTTATGTAGTGTTGTAAGTCTCATCTGCTGTCTGTTTCATTCTGTGTCCCCTTGCAGTGGAACAGTGTTATACTGTGGATCGAGAACATATAGGTTCGCGAGCAGATAATATCACACGGGAAATCCTACACAAAGGATGATGTGATATTATTCTGGGCAGCCAGGGTCTCAGATCGATACGGATAGCGCTGTTGTACTCAAGGTTTTCGGTAGGGCTGTGTTGCGCTGGGGACTGGGGCGGACAGACAACATTGGTGTAATGTTGTGCTGCGCACTTAATTCTAGTCCGGTCAGGTAGCACAGCTCTGATAGGGATTGGACGCAGAGTGTTTGGCAGCAGAGTGTGGACTGTGTTCTTGTGTTGTGGGGTCCTGGGGAGCCAGGGCATTACTATGCCATTGGTTCTGCAGGCCTCCACAGGACGGGATCACAGGGGGAAATCAGCCTGGGTGCACACGAGTGGACGGGGATGCGGTGCCATCAATAACAAGATGGTGCTTTGTCCACAGAACTCCAGTTATCCTAACCTAGTAGGGTGGCCATCCTTATCTGTTGGTGCAGAGGGATGTGCAGCAGAGGACTCAATCCTCTGAAGGTAGGGTGTTCAGACACCAGTGTTGGGATAATGAGGAGTCCTGTGAGACAAAGGGCAGCCCAATACCTTTCTCTACCCATGGGTCAAAGGTATTGGTGCTGGAAATTTTCACATTAATTGCACTGTTAGGGGAGAAATTCCCCTGGGAGCGCCTGGTGTTTTCTTCTGCCATAGGTGTGATTTTATATGGAACGGAAGAAAAACTCAGGAGATGCCACAGAAGAGGCCAGCTATTCCCCCTGACACTTTTGTGAGGCTCCAGAGGATCCCACTGG
This sequence comes from Bufo bufo, assembly GCF_905171765.1. Lineage (NCBI taxonomy): Eukaryota > Metazoa > Chordata > Amphibia > Anura > Bufonidae > Bufo > Bufo bufo. The sequence goes on from NC_053392.1 coordinate 499,926,717, forward strand.
ATTTTGGCAACGAAGCGACCTCTACCTAGAGGTGTTATAGAAATGAAGACAGTGCCACAATCCAGCGGGAGCATTATTTAAAGCTCTGGAGGAAGACTTGGGAGACGTTCGGGTGGAAGAACTTATTCACTTGTTTCACCCAGTGAAACTTCTTCTGGTTCTAGTCATCGTCATCGGAGGGTCAAGGGACTTATTGACAAAATACACCAGAACCAGACAGAACTTTACCGAACTAACCAAAGGAGGAGGCTCAGGACATAACGCTAATATTGTTCCTGTAGCCAAATATTGTATGGACACACTTTGTTTCCTATGAGGGTTCGGGACGTATAACTTGTACTACCCTGAAACCCCATAGCACATTGTATTTATTGATTATGTTTGTTGGTTGATTGTGTACCCATAGACACTCTAGGTACAAATGTGTGACAGCCTATACCCAGGGAAACTCGCCCAACGCATTGCGGTGAGGTATTATTTGGCTGTACACATTTGCATCCTATAGTAGTTTCCCATTGACACAGGGGTCTGCGACCTACCTGTGTCTTTGGAGGTGTAGAGATATGCCAGGTTGCATGAGTCTCTATGGGTACACACATTTAATGGAATTTGGTGGTGTTGGGAGGGATGTGACATGTGTTTTGTGTGAATGGGGATAAGGTTAGGTCACGATAGGGACAGGCATCATTCATTTGCCACCTTGAACCCTGGAACGGTGAGGTTCTTAAGGGAAGGGCTGGAGGTGTAGTGTGGCGGAGGTGTTCTCCGCAGTAGAATTTAGGTACTGTGACATCGCCGCTTGAGAGTCTGACCTGCCTTGTAAAGACCTATTAATCTGTCCACGGGAGAACCGCACCCATCAAGATGGAAACAGACGTTGGATAGAAGAAAGTTGGGACTGAGACTGTGAGGGTGAACCCGCTCCAGATGCCTTGGAGGCGGGCCATACCTGAAGATCGGCAGAACTACCGAGAGACTGTGGGGGTGTGGTCACTCCAAAGTGGGGGTGGCCGACACCAAGAGACTGTTAAAGAAAGGCCAGTTAAAGACAGTAAGGGTGAACCCACTCCAGAATTGGGGGGGGGGACGAAGATACCTGAAGATCGGCAGAATTACCGAGAGACTGTGGGGGTGTGGTCACTCCAAAGTGGAGGTGGCCGACACTAAGACTGTTAAAGAAAGACCAGCTAACCAAGAGACTGTGGGTGTGTGGTATCCTAAAGATGTCAAGAAGAAGACAGAAGGGCAGGTCGGAGGAAGCTGGATTGGGGATGTCTAAGTACCTAAAGATCAGTGTGCACTACAGTTCTTCCTGAACTTCCACCAAAGATGGGGTTGAAGGGGGGCAAACCTATCTCAACCCGTTCCCCCATTATATTGTCGTATTATATTCCGACAACAGGGGGATTGTTGAGGAACGGTTGAGACGTGTGCATATATATCCATGCATGCCTGCAAACACGTGCGGGCATGTATGGTATATATATGCATACATTAACCACCGCATCATGGGGTGATGCCCATGGTGATCCCCAGGGGCTCATGGTGGCCCCTGTGGGAAATATGTGGTCCCTGGAAGCTGTGCCCCCTCATAATCCCCCTTATATTAGTATATATATGTGCCCCCTTATATATGTCCCCTGTATGTGATGCCCCAGATATATGCGAGGGTGTGTGTATATATAGATATGTATGTATGTATTTGCACACGTGTCTATGTATATACACTTATGTCAGCATGACAGTATGTATGTGGGCTTATTGCTGCCCATTCATACCCCCGGTTTTGTATGTGTTTATAGATGAGCCCCCAAGCATCTGTGGATATATATATGCATATATGCAATTCCAACTGTTATCAACAGAGTTGTTTAGAGGAAAACTTGTGCTGATAGCCTGTAGGATAACAGCTGATTAGCATCTAGTCCCCTTTTGTTCAGGCCCAAAGCAATCAGACTCTGTGGCACCGTTGTGAGGGGACCTTCTAATCAGAGACATCAAAGACCTGTTTTTCCACACCTCTGCCCCATAGCCATGCCCATTACTCCCAGCATTTTTGGGACTAGGAGGGGGGACTAAGGCACACTATGATGTCACATGCCTGAGGAAGGAGGAGGGGGTTGCTTTTGGGCTATAAAACCCCGAAGCGGCCAGAGGTGCCCTCTCTTGCAACCAGACTAGATTCAGAGATGCAGGGGAGAGAGCAGCTTCATGATGACCACCTGGATAAGGCCTAAGTATACCTGTGTAGCCCCTACCTACCCCTCACATATCACCCCTGGTCCTGTAACCCCTTACCCTTGCCATGTTACTGGACACCCTGATCCCCCAAACCCTTGCTCCACCGTGTAACCCTTTCCCTACCCTGATTAACCCCTGGTGGTAACCCCTGCTCTAACCCTGCCACACCCCCCCCCCCCCCCACTGTACACTTGCAGGGTATTTACCTTTGCATTGCTGTACAGTTCTGATATTATCCCCATTGTTAACCCTTTGTGTTTGTGGTCGGTTTACACCCCTGTGAGGCCACCATTAACCCTCGTCGTACCCCGTAGGGACAGTGAATAGTCAGGTGGGGTGGGTTACTGATTTGGGATTGTGTAGTGTAGTTAGGCTTGTATTGTGTTTATTGTAGTACTGTTTCTGTACTGCGGTGTGTACGTCTATATGTATATATATTCATATCCATTGATCCATGAATATATATAGATATAACGTATTGCTAGACTGATATAATTGTATTGTGTAATAAATATTCCTTATTGTTCATAATGCAGTGTATGGTGTTTTTAGTAGTCGCCGCCGTAGTATAGTGATAGTAAGGCGCTTGCAGCTAGCGTAGTGATTAGTGTAAAGCATAGCAAAGGTATTGTTATTATATAAAGGCATAAGTGGGCGGAGTTATCACCAGACAGCTCCTCCCATTTATGAATATTAATTATTGATATTTGCATAAATATTGGTGATCATTATTCCCCCTTTACAGCGGGCATGTCTCGATCCACCATTTGGATCTGGACATGTGCTTAGCAGCATAGGGAGAGCTTTTAGGGTCTGACAGGGGTCACCCTAGTTTGGGTCCGGTCAGTAGCTTATTCACTGTGTATGCTCTTGTTGTTCACATACAGACGTGACATTATAATCCACCATAACCGTCCTTTTTGACATGGATCCGCTTTCTAACCTGGTTGACCGTATGCAGGGTCTTTCTTTGGAGGTAGCGGATCTCCGTCAAGCTATGACTCAGCTTCATGCATTGGGCTATGCTCCGGCCCATGGAGTCTGTTGCGAGCCAAAGGTCTCACTTGCGGAAACGTTCTCCGGGGGCAGTAAGAATTTTGTTCGCTTCAGAGAGGCATGCAAACTCCATTTTTGCTTGTGTCCCCATTCCTCTGGTAATGAGGAGCAGAGGGTGAGGATTGTCATCTCCCTGCTCAGGGGTAATGCTCAGACTTGGGCTTTTTCGCTGCCATTGGGGGATCCCTCCCTTCGATCCGTGGAAAGATTTTTTGTGGCCCTGAGGCAGATATATGATGACTCGGATCGTGTTGCTCTGGCTGAATCCAACTTACGTTTTTTATGCCAGAACAAACTGTCTGCGGAGCTTTATTGTTCTGAATTTCGGAGATGGGCAGTTGATTCAGGCTGGAATGATGCTGCACTCCGGAGTCAGTTCTGTCATGGTCTCTCAGAGAGATTGAAAGATGCGTTTGCTTTCCATGAGAGACCAACGTCCTTAGAGTCTGCCATGTCATTGGCGGTACGCCTTGACAGGCGTCTAAGAGAAAGAAACGAGACCTCTCTGTCCAGCCATTGTCAGTCTAGGGGCAGTGGTGTGGACTCATTCAGTGTGCAGGGGCCTCATCCTGTCTCGGTCCCCTCTGAGGAGGAGCCCATGCAGCTAGGTCGACTTGCCCCTGATAAAGGAGGATTTAATCCTCAGAGAATGGTGTGTTTTTGTTGTGGGGGCATAGGTCATTTGGCAAATGTTTGTCCGTCTAGGAAATTCATGAACTGTACTAAAAATGATAATAAGAGAAAAACCTCAAAAGGTAAATCATCAAACTCTGCTTCATCTGCTACTTTGGGCAAAGTTGATGTAGGAATTGATGCTTTTCCTCTGACCTGCAGTTCCCGTTTTCTCCTTTCTGCCAAGGTGGCGCTAGAGAGCAAAGTCATTTCTTGTGAAATTTTTGTCGATAGTGGAGCGGCCGTCAATCTTATTGACACTCAATTTGTAGCCATGCATGGTTTTCAGGTTTGCACATTAGAAAAGGATATACCTGTTTTTGCTATTGACTCTGCTCCACTCTCACAGAGATCCCTGAAGGGCATTGTTCACAATATCCGGTTAGCTGTAGGTGACACTCATGTGGAGGATATTTCTTGTTTTGTTCTTAACGGATTGCCTTCTCCTCTAGTTTTGGGGTTACCCTGGCTCACTAGACATAACCCCACTATTGATTGGCAAGGAAGGCAAATAAATGAGTGGAGTGAGTTTTGTAGAGAGAATTGTCTCACAGCGACTTTGGCAGAGGTGTCTACTAAAACTGTGCCATCATTTCTCTCTGATTTCTCGGACGTGTTTTCCGAGAGCGGTGTTCAGGAGCTACCTCCTCACCGGGAGTTTGACTGTCCCATTAACCTCATTCCCGGCGCCAAGCTGCCAAAAGCACGCCTCTACAATCTCTCACAACCGGAAAGAATCGCAATGCGAACCTATATCTCTGAGAGTCTCGATAAGGGGCATATTCGTCCCTCAAAATCACCTGTTGCCGCTGTTTTTTTTTTTTTTTGTTAAAAAAAAAGATGGCTCTCTGAGACCTTGCCTAGATTTTAGGGAGCTGAACCGTATCACGATTCGCGATCCCTATCCCCTTCCTCTGATCCCGGACCTCTTCAACCAAATTGTTGGGGCCAAGATTTTTTCCAAATTGGATTTGAGAGGCGCGTACAACCTAGTCAGGGTCAGAGAGGGGGATGAATGGAAAACGGCCTTTAATACCCCTAACGGGCATTTCGAGAATCTCGTTATGCCTTTCGGCCTGATGAATGCTCCGGCCGTCTTTCAGCATTTTGTTAACAGTATTTTCTACCATTTAATGGGGAAATTTGTATTGGTGTATCTTGATGATATTTTGATTTTTTCCCCTGATGTTCAGACCCATCAGGATCATCTTTTTCAGGTTCTGCGGATTCTGCAGGAAAATAAATTGTACGCCAAGCTGGAGAAATGTGTTTTTATGGTATCAGAGATTCAATTTCTGGGTTTTCTCCTCTCTGCTTCTGGTTTTCGCATGGATCCGGAGAAGGTCCGTGCTGTGCTTAAGTGGGAGCTTCCTGAGAATCAGAAGGCTTTGATGCGCTTTCTGGGTTTTGCGAACTATTACAGAAAGTTCATTTTGAATTATTCCTCTGTTGTCAAACCCCTCACTGACATGACAAAAAAGGGGGCAGATTTTTCCTCTTGGTCGGAGGAGGCGCTTGAAGCTTTTTCTAAGATTAAAGAGAGTTTTGCGTCTGCTCCCATCTTGGTGCATCCCGATGTTTCCTTACCTTTTATTGTTGAGGTGGATGCTTCCGAGGTGGGTGTGGGTGCGGTATTGTCCCAGGGCCCTTCTCCTGCCAAATGGCGACCCTGTGCCTTTTTCTCTAAAAAACTCTCCCCGGCAGAGAAAAACTATGATGTGGGAGATAGGGAGTTGTTGGCCATCAAGTTGGCTTTCGAGGAATGGCGCCATTGGTTGGAGGGGGGCAGGCACCCTATCACCGTTTTTACCGACCATAAGAATCTGGCGTACTTGGAGTCGGCCAAGCGTATGAATCCGAGACAGGCCAGATGGTCTCTGTTCTTCTCCAGATTCAATTTTGTCGTTACATTCCGCCCTGGGATCAAAAACGTGAAGGCTGATGCTCTCTCTCGCTGTTTTCTGGGAGGAGGAAACTCCGAGGACCCGGGTCCCATTTTGGCAGAGGGGGTAGTTGTTTCTGCTCTGTATTCTGATTTGGAGGCCGAGGTCCAGGCTGCCCAGACTGAGGCACCTGCCCGTTGTCCTTCTGGGAAGTTGTTTGTGCCTCCTGAGTTACGTCACAAACTCTTCAAGGAGCATCATGATACTGTTCTTGCTGGTCACCCCGGGAGTAGAGCCACGGTAGATCTCATTGGTCGGAGATTTTGGTGGCCGGCTCTTCGTAAGTCGGTGGAGGGTTTTGTGGCTGCTTGTGAGACGTGCGCTCGCGCGAAGGTCCCTCGTTCACGGCCTTCAGGTCCCCTTCTCCTGTTACCCATACCTTCCCGTCCTTGGACACACCTGTCCATGGACTTTATCACGGATCTTCCTCGTTCCTCTGGGAAGTCGGTGATTCTGGTGGTGGTGGACCGTTTTAGCAAGATGGCTCATTTCGTACCCTTCTCTGGTTTACCCAATGCTAAAACGTTGGCGCAAGCTTTTGTCGACCATATTCTTAAATTGCATGGCATTCCCTCTGATATTGTTTCCGATAGAGGCATGCAGTTTGTGTCCAGATTCTGGAAGGCTTTCTGTTCTCGCCTGGGGGTTCGGCTGTCCTTCTCTTCTGCTTTTCACCCGCAGTCGAATGGTCAGACTGAACGTGTCAATCAGAATCTGGAGACATATTTGCGCTGTTTTGTGGCAGAGAACCAGGAGGATTGGTGTTCATTTCTCCCTCTGGCTGAGTTTGCTCTGAACAACCGTCGTCAGGAATCTTCTGATAAGTCACCATTCTTTGGTGCATATGGGTTCCATCTGCAGTTTGGGACATTCTCGGGAGGGGCTCCTTCTGGTTTGCCTGAGGAGGAGAGATTTTCCTCGTCTTTGTCTACCATTTGGCAAAAGATTCAGAGTAATCTTAGAAAGAGGAGTGAGAAATATAAGCGTGTGGCTGATAAGAGACGTGTGCCTGGTCCGGACCTGAATGTGGGTGATCTGGTGTGGTTGTCTACAAGAAATATTAAACTGAAGGTTCCCTCCTGGAAATTGGGTCCCAAGTTTATTGGGCCTTATAAAATCTTGTCAGTCGTCAATCCTGTTGCCTTCCGTCTTGATCTTCCACGGGTTTGGAAGATACATAATGTATTTCACAGATCTCTCTTAAAACCATATGTCCAGCCCACGGTACCCTCCTCTTTGCCTCCTCCTCCCATTTTGGTTGATGGCAATCTGGAGTTTGAGGTTTCCAGAATTGTGGATTGGAAGGGTTATGGTCCTGAGGAGAGGATGTGGGTCCCGGTGTCGGACATTAAAGCCACTCGCCTCATCAGGGCATTTCATAGGGCTCATCCTGAGAAGGTGGGTCCTGGGTGTCCGGAGTCCACCCGTAGAGGGGGGGTACTGTTACTACCAGAGCTTTGAGACGTTCTCACAGCTCTGTTTCTCCACCCCTGTGATGATGTCACTACTAGAGCTTGGAGGAGTTCCCTCTGCTCTGTTTCTCCGCCCCTGTGTTGAGGTCTTTACTTCCTCCCAGCTGTCCCTCCTGTGTTTGATTTCTCTGCCTTTAAATCACCCCTCCTCCTTTGTAGGGTGTGGATTATACTTCTCATTTGAGCTGTATCTCTCGCTTGAGTATCTTCACTTGTGTGTTATCTTTCTATGGACCTGAGTTCTGCTGAAGCAAGTACTTCGGATAGTGTCTGCTGACTTTGGATCTGTCTTCACTGCTGCTGCAGCTCCTTCAGTTAAGTGTGCAGACATTGTGTGTTTCTGTTTGTTTTCTGACTGGATCCGAGGCGACCCCGGTTCCGTCCATATTCTGAGCAGGGCACCGGTGGCCGTGCCCCTTCCACTATTGTAGGGGTTACAGTGGTCATCAGCCTTAGGTACGTGGGCATGTCTCGATCCACCATTTGGATCTGGACATGTGCTTAGCAGCATAGGGAGAGCTTTTAGGGTCTGACAGGGGTCACCCTTTATCCTCCCTAGTTTGGGTCCGGTCAGTAGCTTATTCACTGTGTATGCTCTTGTTGCTCACATACAGACGTGACAAATCTGGTGTGACTAACACTGGGTGGGCACATAGAGCCTGCTTCAGGTTCTGAAAGGCTTGTTTTGCCTCTGTGGTCCATTTGACCATGGTTGAATCCTTCCCTTTTGTAAGGTCTGTTAAAGGGCTCGCAATGCTGGCAAATTTTTCAATAAAACGCCTGTAATAACCAGTTAAACCCAGGAATGCTCTGACTTGTTTTTTGTTCAAAGGCCTTGGCCAGCTCTGGATGGCTTCCACTTTGTTTATTTGATGTTTTATAACCCCTTGCCCAATCGTGTACCCCAAGTACTTTGCCTCTTCTTGCCCAATGGCACATTTTTTCGGATTGGCTGTCAAACCCGCTTCCCTAATAGAATTCAGGATGGCTTGTACCCTGGGTAGATGACTTTCCCAATCCGTGCTATGGATTATCACATCGTCTAAATAGGCAGCTGCGTATCTACGATGTGGTCTTAAAATTTTGTCCATCATCCTCTGGAATGTGGCCGGGGCCCAATGCAAACCAAAGGGAAGGACTACATACTGAAAATGGCCATCAGGGACACTAAAAGCAGTTTTTTCTTTGGCCCCCTCAGTCAACGGTACTTGCCAGTAACCTTTTGTAAGATCTAATGTGGTAAAGAACCTAGCATTACCAAGCCTATCAATCAGCTCATCCACTCAAGGCATTGGGTAAGCATCAAACTTTGAGACATTGTTCAGTTTTCCTGAAGTCATTACAGAAACGTATGGTGCCATCAGGTTTGGGAACCAAGACTATAGGACTAGACCAGTCGCTATAGGACTCCTCTATAACCCCTAACTGAAGCATTGTTTGGACTTCTTGGGAGACAGCTTTATGTCTAGCCTCAGGTATTCTATAAGGCTTTTGGTTGACTCTTACCCCTGGTTCGGTTACAATAACATGTTTAATTATCTGTTCGACCAGGTAGCTCAGAAAAAACATCTTTATTTTTCTGTACAAACTCCTTTGCCTGTTGGGTTTGAGATCCCGACAAAGTGTTGTAAGCTGCTAACACCTCTCGGTCCTTCCAGGGTTTGATTAGGTTCACATGATAAATTTGGTAGGGCTTACGTCTACCTAATTGGTGAACCTGGTAATTCACCTCTCCGACCTTCTCGACTATTTCATAAGGACCTTGCCATCTGGCCAAAAATGTACTTTCTACTGTGGGGACAAGGATTAATACCCTATCCCCAGGTTTGAAGTTTCTTACTTTAGCCGATCTGTTGAAAACCCGGGACTGACTCTCCTGGGCCTTCAGCAAGTGTTCTTTTACAATGGGCATTACTTTTTCAATCCTTTCCTGCATTTTGGACAAGTGTTCAATCACACTTTTGTAGGGTGTAGCCTCACTCTCCCAGGTCTTTTTAGCAATATCCAAAAGACCCCGAGGGTGCCGACCATACACTAGCTCGAAGGGAGAAAATCCGGTAGATGCTTGATGCACCTCCTGTACAGAAAACATAAGATATGGTTAAAGACAATCCCAGTCTTTCCCATCCTGTGTCACCACTTTTCTGAGCATCCCTTTTAAGGTTTTGTTGAACCTTTCGACTAGTCCATCCGTTTGGGGATGATAAACTGAGGTACGCAAGTGAGTTATTTTCAACAGTTTAAACAACTCTTTTGTAATCTTTGACATAAAGGGCATCCCCTGGTCAGTGAGTACTTCTTTAGGTATGCCCACTCTAGTAAACATCTGGAACAACTCCTTGGCTATCACCTTTGCAGAGGTTTTCCTAAGAGGTATTGCTTCAGGATAGCGGGTAGCATAATCAAGGATAACCAAAATGTATTGGTGACCTCTGGCAGACTTAACAAGAGGTCCCACCAAATCCATTGCAATCCTCTCAAAGGATGTTTCAATAATCGGGAGTGGCACTAACGGACTCCTAAAGGTCACTCTGGGCATGAATCACAGTATTCTTTTATCTCTTTATGTACCCCGGGCCAATAAAACCTCTGCAAAATCCGGTCTTTTTTTTTTCATAAGCTAAGTGCCCTCCTAGCACATGTGAATGGGCCAGATCCTTCACCTTTTGGCGATGCAATTTTGGGACCACAAGTTGCTCCACAACTTGTCCATTTTGCTCATCAACTCTATATAAGAGTTCATTCTCTATAGAAAAATGGGGAAATATTTTCTCTACCCCAGTTTCTTGAAGCACCCCATTGACTACTTTCACACTTTGCCGTGCGTGGGTTAATGTAGGGTCCCTGAGTTGAGCTGTCCCAAAGTTATCATTGGAGACTGGCAAGTCAGGGAGACCAATTTCTGGGACATCATCGGTATTACCTGCAAGCACTGCTAAGGAAAAATTATTGGTTTCACTCTGGGTCACCCCTACTGTTTGCACATTTTCAGGTTCAGCCAGGGGAATAGGATCTACAGAAGACCCACTTAAACACTTATCAAGCATATTCAACATTTGCCAAAACAGAGGAAAAATCACACCCCACAATGACAGTATGCAACAGACTGTTTACAACCCCCACTTCATGGGTTACTTTCCCGCACAGGGTTTCAAAAGAGACTATAGCAGTGGGGTACTCTTTTGTATCCCCATGTATGCAGATGACCCCCATCTGTCTCTTTTTCAGCTTCCTAGTGTCCACCAGGCTGCCATGCACAAGAGTCACTAGACTACCAGAGTCCAACAGAGCTTGAACTGAGTGTCCTTCAATCACCAAACTGCAAGTTTGTCGCTCCATATCTGAGGTCGGCAAGGCAGAATAGGCAGGTCCCGCAAACAATGACCTCCTCCGCCCACTGTCACACTCCATAGGCTCATCAGCCAAAAGACTGTTGGCAGCCACATGGCCCAGTCCTTGACATCGCCAGCAAACAATGTTTTTGACTGCCAAAGGCTGTCTAGGGTTAACTGGCTTAAGAGGTCTGGCTAACAGGTCAGTCTCAGTTCCTACTTTACGGCCCTCCCTCGCCCCCTTTAGATTAGGAACAGTCTTACCACGATCAGTAGACTTCTGGCTCCTTGGGGCCAGCCAAGTAGGAGAGAGGTCTTGGAGATACTCCTCGGTGTTCAGATACCGCTCCACTAGGGCGATGAGCTGATCCACATCCCTGGGGTCCGCTTGTCCCACACAGCGCTGTATCCGAACTGGTAGAGCACGAACAAACTGGTCCAGGAGCACTTTTTCCACCACCTGAGTGGCTGTAGATACCTCTGGCCGTAGCCATTTTTTTGCCAGGTGAAAAACATACATTTGCGACCTCGCTGGTTTATCCAATTGGAAAGTCCAGTTGTGCACTCGCTGGACTCTGACCGCAGATGTTACACCTAAGCGAGCGAGAATTTCTGCTTTCAGTTTCGGGTATTGTCTGGCATCCTGCTCACTCAAATCATAGTAGTAGGCTTTCTGTGGCTCCCCACTCAGAAATGGAGCAAGGGTGTCTGCCCACTGTTCCGCTGGGAGTTTCTCTTTCAGCGGCTCTTTCAAAAATGGTGAGGTAGGTCTCCACATCATCCCCTGCAACTATTTTTTGAAGGGAAGCTTGCACTCTCCTCCCCGCAGAGATGGATTCCTCCCGGACATGGGGCCTTTCAGCCAGCACCGCTATCTGCTCCACCAGACTTTTATTAAGTGATTGCTGTTCTCTGAAACCAGGTTGCGTAGTCTCCATGAACAACCGATTGGTTTCCTGCTGGTTAGCATTCGCCTTTTGGAGCTGTATGTTAGCCTGGTTCAGCTGTTTCAGCACTTCCTCAGGACAACGACCCAAAGCATAGAAGTAAATCAACAACAGAATGTCTTAAACAGAAGAAAATACGCCTTCTGGAGTGGCCCAGTCAGAGTCCTGACCTCAACCCGATTGAGATGCTATGGCATGACCTCAAGAAAGCGATTCATACCAGACATCCCAAGAATATTGCTGAACTGAAACAGTTCTGTAAAGAGGAATGGTCAAGAATTACTCCTGACCGTTGTGCACGTCTGATCTGCAACTACAGGAAACGTTTGGTTGAAATTATTGCTGCCAAAGGAGGTTCAACCAGTTATTAAATCCAAGGGTTCACATACCTTTTCCACCTGCACTGTGAATGTTTACATGGTGTGTTCAATAAAAACATGGTAACATTTAATTCTTTGTGTGTTATTAGTTTAAGCAGACTGTGATTGTCTATTGTTGTGACTTAGGTGAAGATCAGATCACATTTTATGACCAATTTGTGCAGAAATCCATATCATTCCAAAGGGTTCACATACTTTTTCTTGCAACTGTATATATATATATATATATATATATATATATATATATATATATATATTCTTTAGAATAACACTGCAATGCTGGAGTTCCATGGCTCTCAATCTAACCCTGCTCTCACCAGCCATGGTGGCAGGAATACTCCACCTGTCCTGTAGCACTATCCAGCAAGCATGTGTCTGCACTGGCATGTTTCTGCTCTGCTTCCATGTTGTCTTCTTTTTGCAACTGTCTGCTTCCTTAGACTACATTCACTACATTCATCAAGCTGTCAGTTTTTCATGGCAATTTTTTCACTGATGTCTTTCTAAAAACTGTCCATTAAAAACAGTCCCCTTTGATTGTTTTTATAGCCCCACGGGCTCCATACAGACAAAATAGGATATGCCCTATTTTTTAAAAGTGTTCACAGTCTATTAAAAACACAGACATGTGAATACACCCATATACTCCAACAAAACGGAAGAGGTAGCACTCCAAAATTCTAAGCAAAGCATGTGCAATGTTTCAGCTGAGTAGCCTTTCTTTCTCGTCTATGATAGCACCCTTGGAGATACCGCCCCCACCTCCTTAGGACAGGAAACAGAACTGCCTTTTTAAAGGAGCGATTATCCCCTCTATCTCCAGTTCTGTTACCTGTCCTAAGGGGCAGGAGGGAATCGGATCCGCTGGAAAAAAAAGTTAGCAACGAGAGCTGCGGGAGCCCCAGCTATTGATACAGTGTTTGGAAGGTTACCCAGTGCAGCGTAAGTTCTCCTCCGGGAGCCACTGCAAAAGTCTGGGCTCCCTTCTCTATCCTGACCCCTTCCGTCCGCCTCCCCAGTTCCTGAGATGGTCCTGACCTTCCTGGGCTCCTGCAAACCTCTGCGCCCGTGTTCACATGTTCAGCCGCCGGCCCACGCTTTTACTTCCGGGTTGCGGAGGTGGGAGGAAGCTATGCTTTGGACTGGAAGGGGAGGAATGCCGGCTGTGCGCGCCGAGGAGAAAATCACAGCCAGCTCACTGACACGCTGGGTGAGAAGAGCGTGTACAGTACCTCCATTTGAGCTTGTTGGCTGTGTGATACATGGAGCAGGTTCAGCGCTCAGAACCCACTGAGACCACCAATGATACATCGGTACCAGGGTGGGGTACAAACCCAGCATGAATATTAATTATTTATATGCTCATGGGGTCATTTTTGTTGCTTAGGTATCAATGGAGTCTTCCAGGAAAACCTCCAGAGTAAAGGAGTGGGGATGTGGTGTATGTAAGAAGAAGTTCCCTTCTACCTGGGTAAAACCCCTATGTAAAGCATGTATCAGCAAGTTAATGGAGGAAGAAACTCTGTCTTTAATGGGCAGCATTAAACAAATAATACATGAAGAAGTCAGAGAGTCGGTTAGCGGTTTGATAAAGCACCGTCCGGGTACTTCTTCTGCTGATGCTAAGGACTCCCCTTCCAGTGACAGTGAGATACTTTCGGGTCTGGAGGAAGAAGGAGAGTGGGGGGTCATCAGACGATTCTTCTGAAGACGAGGCCGCAGGGAGACCACTTTTTCACGTGGAGAACACTAGCTCTCTAGTAATGGCGGTTAGGGCTACGATGTGGTTGGAGGATCAGAATTCAGTCCAGGATTCAATGTTTGAAAGGTTAGGCCCCAAGAAGAGGAAGATATTTGATGTGCATAAGAACATTCAGTAGGTGATTGCCAGAGAATGGAAAAGACCGGATATGAAATTCTTCGTTCCCTCTTCAGTGAAGCGGAAGTATCCTTTCGATAAGGAATTGTCTGCTCCTTGGGATAGAGCCCCAAAGCTGGATGCCCCTCTAGAAAAAATGTCCAAAAAGGCCGTGCTCCCCTTTGAGGACATGGGTTCACTCAAGGACCCAATGGACAGAAGGGCAGAGGTTTATTTAAAAATTGGAAAGCCTCTGCGGCAACTTTTAGACCTGCCATTGCCGCTACATCTGTTGCCAGGTCCCTTAAAGTGTGGATGGGGGAGCTCACATTAAAGGGGGTACCCCTAGCGAGCAATTACTTTTTTCCTTCCCTATTATAAACAATGCCTTGGATTTTTTAGTTGACGCTTCTGGAGATACCTTGAGATTTTCTGCTAGGGCCTCTGCCTTATCCAACTCTGCTCGGCTGGCTATTTGGTTAAAGGGCTGGAACGGAGACGCCAGTTCCAAGGCAAAATTTTGCGCTATCCCTTGTTAGGGAGAATTCTTGTTTGGACCTGTTCTTGATGATTTATTAGAAAACGCCTCAGACAAGAAGAAGGGCTTTCCCTCTGATAGACAGCCACCCAAAAGATCTTTCTGTCCCAGATTTAACAAAGGGTCCTTTAAGGGGAAAGAAAGAGCAAGACAGTTTGCAGATCTGAGCAAAAAGAATAGGAGATTTCTTTTTTCCGGGTCAGATGCCTCAAAAAAGCAGTCCCAATGATGCCAGGGCACCTATTGGGGGTCGTCTGTCCCTCTTTGTACACCAATGGCAGAAGTCTCTAACAGCCCCTGGATAAAGTCAGTAATAGGGGAGGGCCTAAAACTAAAATTCCAGTGTTCCAGTAATAGTATTCCCTAATAGAGAAGAAAGTGCTAGTAAGTGTCCCAGAGCAGGAATTGAAAGAGGGGTTTTATTCAACTCTTTTTCTAGTCAAAAAACCAAATGACTCGTTTCGGACCATAATAAACTTGAAGTGTTTGAACCACTTTTTGCAGTACGAGAGATATCGTATGGAGTCCATCAAATCAGTAGTGAACAATCTTTACCTGGACTGCTTCATGGCCACAGTAGACCTGAGAGATGCATACTATCATGTCCCCATTCATCCGAGCCACCAGAGGTTTCTGACGGTAGAGGTCTAGTTAGATAAGAAAATTCTGCATCTTCAGTTCCGAGCATTACCCTTCGGGCTCTCTCAGGCTCCGAGGATCTTTAAAAAGATTATTTCAGAAATGATGGCCCACGTCAGGGAGCAGGACATCATCATTATAACATATCTGGACGATTTTTTACTGGTGGCCCGGTCAGATCAGAATCTCCTGGGTCACATTGCCTGGTTGAGGGAGGTTCTAGAGAGGCTGGAATGGGAGATAAACCTAGAAAAAAACAGTCTATGTCCAAGCCAGAGATGCAGTTTTCTGGGAATGATTCTGGACTCCACTTCTCACTTCCTAGTACCATTCAAGGACTCTTCATCTACAGATCCTGCAGCACTGGGACGGGAGTCTCCCCTCTCTGGACATGGAGATGTCTCTGTCCTCCCAGACCCTAGATTCCTTGGGCTGGTGGATGGATTTAAAGAACTTAGAGAGGGGAGTTCCTTGGACAAGGGAGGCGGTTCTCCCCTTAACCACCGATGCGAGCCCCTCTGGTTGGGGAGCGCATGTGGAGTCCCTGCTGTTTCAAGGCAATTGGGACAGCAGATCTCTTTCCCAGTCACACAATTTCAGGGAGTTGGATGCGATCAGGATAGCCTTGATACAGAGTCTTCCGGTCATCAAGGGCAGAAACGTAAAAGTTTATTCGGACAACACGACAGCAGTGGCCTATATCAACCGACAGGGAGGGACAAGAGCTCAGGGCCTAATGTCTCTCACTCATCAGATTTTCAACCTAGCAGAAGCTTCTCTATTATCTCTTTCTGCAGTTCATCTAAAAAGTTCAATATGAAAGCAGACTGCCTCCGTCGTCATCAGCTATACCAGGGAGAGTGGTCCCTAGATCTGGGATTTTCAACCAAGTAGCAGCTTTGTGGGGTACTCCGGAGATAGATCTCTTTGCCACCAGGTCAAACTGTAGCTGGCCAGCTAAGACCTGTCCTAGGTCGCTAATATAGCTTGTATGTTTATACAGCTAAACCTGCCAATAACCTAATACAGTTCCTATGTTTGTGTGTTAAAGACAAAGGCAGAGTTATTTACAGTGACTTCATGTTTGGATGTCATATAACTGTTATATATTGTGTTTACAGAAGCAGAAAAGATAATATGCCTTTAAGATTCATTATATGGATGTGAGGTAAGCTCACTGACACAGCAGAAACAGAAAGCATAGAGTTAAACTGTTGTTGCTGGGCAGGAGTCTTGACCAATCACAGCCAGCCTCTCACACAGCAAGAGTTTTGACCAATCACAGCCAGCCTCACACACAGCCTGTGTGGGAAATTCCCCTAGCAGGAGCTGCTAGAATCATTACACCAGAGGAGAGAAGCTGAACAGATATTCACTCCACTAAGAGCTGTGTTTTATGGAAGCAGAGAGGCAAAATAGGTATTTAAAACAGTTATATAATGTTCCTACTGTTAATATCTTTATCAGCGAAATTGCAGAAGGCCTCGATGGTAAGGTGTGTCTTTTTGCTGATGACACAAAGATTTGTAACATGGTTGATGTTCCTGGAGGGATACACCAATTGGAAAAGGATTTGGGAAAACTAGAGGAATGGTAAAACATCTGGCAACTAAAATTTAATGTTGATAAGTGCAAGATAATGCACCTGGGGCGTAAAAACCCAAGAGCAGAATATAAAATCAGTGATACAGTCCTAACCTCAGTATCAGAGGAAAGGGATTTAGGGGTCATTATTTCAGAAGACTTAAAGGTAGGCAGACAATGTCATAGAGCAGCAGAAAATGCTAGCAGAATGCTTGGGTGTATAGGGAGAGGCATTACCAGTAGAAAGAGGGAGGTGCTCATGCCGCTCTACAGAGCACTAGTGAGACCTCATTTGGAGTATTGTGCGCAGTACTGGAGACCATATCTCCAGAAGGATATTGATACTTTGGAGAGAGTTCAGAGAAGAGCTACTAAACTAGTACATGGATTGCAGGATAAAACTTACCAGGAAATACTAAAGGACCTTAACATGTATAGCTTGGAAGAAAGACGAGACACAGGGGATATGATAGAAACTTTTACATACATACAGGGAATCAGCAAGGTAAAAGAGGAGGGAATATTTAAAAGAAGAAAAACTGCTACAAGAGGACATAGTTTTAAATTAGAGGGGCAAAGGTTTAAAAATAATATCAGGAAGTATTACTTTACTGAGAGAGTAGTGGATGCATGGAATAGCCTTCCTGCAGAAGTGGTAGCTGCAAATACAGTGAAGGAGTTTAAGCATGCATGGGATAGGCATAAGGCCATCCTTTATATAAGATAGGGCCAAGGGTATATAGTATTCAGTATATTGGGCAGACTAGATGGGCCAAATGGTTCTTATCTGCCGACACATTCTATGTTTCTATGTAGTGATTAGAACTGTATACTGAACCAGTTATATGTGTGTTTACTTACAGTTCCACCAATTGCAAACTACAAAGTTCACAATTGAAACCATTGAAATTCCATATTGCAATCCAAATTGCATACAACCATACCAAATCATACGCAACCAATCTGCAAATAGTTAGTGCTAACTGCATACTGCTAATTGCGACCAAATTCAGCAAGTAGAACTATTAGTTAGACCTCAGATATACCTCTCAGAGAGATCATAAAGTGCTTAAATAACTTAAAGTGAGAGTACAGATACTCAAGAGAGAAATATATGCACCATTTTATGTTGAATGACAAGATTGAACAGTTGAACCACCATATTATGCATACTGCCATTTTGTGATATATTTTCAACACGTCTTATGTACATGGACTATCTGCTGCGGAGGCTGCAGTGTTATATGAAAAAAAGTTGAAGTTAATAAAGAAGTTATTTCAAGCATTTTGTGTGCTCTTTAAACCTACTGTTTCCATAGAATGGCGCTAGAGGAATTACAGAGTAATAGATAGTCTGGTTAGACTAAAAAAGTCAGAGATATCAAAATTCTTCTAATGCCACAGCTCAAAGGCACTTCATAGTGCTGCACCTGCCACACAAACAGAAAAGTAGAGGTCTTCTCTTCTCTTTCTCCGGAGGAACATCCAAGACCGGTGGATGCTCTGGCCCAGTCTTGGAAGCAGGGTCTTCTGTATGCCTTTCCCCACTAAAGCTGCTTCCAAGGGTCCTCAAGAAGATCAGAGAGGAGGAGGCCACGGTAATAGTGATAGCTCCCTTTTGGCCGAGAAGTGTGTGGTTTTCCTGGCTCCGCAAAATGTCAATAGCAACACCTTGGGTACTTCCAGATTCCCAGGAGCTTCTATCTCAGGGTCCAGTGTTTCACACAGAGGTGAGAAATCTGCACCTGACTCGTTATTGAAAGGGAGATTTTAAAGAAAAGGGGTCTCTCTGAGGAAGTAGTAGACACTCTGTTGGCCAGTCGGAAAAGGGTCACTTCCGAGATCTACCTTAGGGTTTGGAAGACCTTTTTCATATTCGCTAAAAAACCTGTGGATGTACTAGAAACGCCCGACATCCCGCTCATGTTAAATTTCCTACAAGAGGGGTGGAAGAAAGAACTTAGGCGTAGCAGTTTGAAGGTCCAGATTTCATCCCTAAGCGCCTTGTTTGAATTTAAGTTAGCAGATCACCGGTGTATTAAAAGATTTGTAACAGCAGTGTCTAAATTATCTCCGGTATGTAAAAATGGAGTTCCCCCCTGGGATTTAAACTTGGTCCTCTCTGCTCTCACTTCTGACCCTTTTGAGCCTATTGATAAAATCTCCCCGAAGTTGCTCACCCTTAAGCTTGCCTTCCTTCTGGCCATTACCTCAGCTAGAAGGTCATTGAGATCGCTGCCCTCTCGGTTGACCGTCCCTATTTGGTGATCCTGGAGGATCGGGTAGTGATTTTGCCTGATCCTTCTTTTTTACCAAAATTCTCTTCACGTTTTCATAGTTCTCAGGAGATAGTTTTACCTTCCTTTTGTGCTTCCCCAAAGAATAAGGAGTCTGAATTCCACTGTTTGGATGTTAGGAAGTGTATCTTGCAAAATCTACAGGTCACTCAGCCTTGGAGATCCTCCTCACATCTTTTAATTTAGTTTCAGGGAGCAAGGAAAGGATCGGCAGCCTCCTCTCAGACTATTGCTAGGTGGATTAGACAGGCCATTTCCTTAGTCTACTCTTCTAAGGGAGTTATTCCGCCCTCGGGGGTTGGGGCTCATTCTACGAGATCAGTCTCCACATCATGGGCAGAGAGAACTTCAGCCTCTATAGAGCAGATCTCTATAAAGCAGCTACCTGGAGCTCTCCGCATACATTTTTAGGCACTATAGACTACAGTTGCCTTCTAATGATGGTCTTTCATTTAGTCGTAAAGTACTTCAGGCTGTGGTCCCACCCTAGAAAAAAAATGTTCTTGCCTATTCTCCAGGGGTGCTTTCATAGGCGAGAAAGAATTATTGGATTACACTTACTGGTAATCGGTTTTCTTTGAGGCTGTGACAGAACCCGGTTAATTCCCGACCCTAGATAGTTTCTGTAAAAGGGTGTATATATATGTACATAGATTTAAAAAAATTAAGAAAAAAGATATTAAGGTGTGTTATTAAGATGTTTTGTTCTTAGTTCTTGAAGAAAGGACTGGAGATAGAGGGGATGATCCCTCCTTTAAAAAGGTGGTTCTGGTTCCTGTTTCCTGTCCTGAGGAGGTGGAGGCGGTCTCTCCAGGGGTGCTGTCATAGGCTCAAAGAAAACCGATAAGTGTAATCCAATCATTTTCATACAGCTACTTCTTTTGAAGTCCTGCCTCTCCATACCAAATTGTGGCCAATGGGATAGAGAAAGGAGCTCATAGGGTGAGTAAGTTCAGCAAATCAAATTTCTACTGAAAGAAATGGTTTGCTCACCTATTGCGGTTGCATTAATTGGACGCAACTGCAATGAAGGTCAAGTATGGATGAGTAACAGTTGGTGCAGCCTAGATTCGTCCGATCGCCTTGGGCAGGGGCCACCGTGCCACTCGGGTAACGGTATGAAGAAAAAAAACGCTAAACTTTACATAGAGCGTATGGACCACAGAAAAACAACCGGTCATGGGCAATGTTTCGGTTTCAGCACTATTCCATTTATTCGTGAGACAACGCATTTCGGGGTGCTAGAGTCCCCTTTATCAAGTCTAAAATGAAGGTTAGTAAAAAAAGAAGAAACATATATGGGATAAACAAAAGATGTGCTCATCTATAAAAATACAGTATATATAACAAATAAATAATGATAAACATGTAAAATATAAATATATACATACAGTCAGGTCCATAAATATTGGGACATTGACACAATTCTAAAATATTTGGCTCTATACACCACCACAATGGATTTGAAATTAAACTAACAAGATGTGCTTTAACTGCAGACTGTCAGCTTTAATTTGAGGGTATTTACATCCAAATCAGGTGAATGGTGTAGGAATTACAACAGTTTGCATATGTGCCTCCCACTTGTTAAGGAACCAAAAGTAATGGGACAGAATAATAATCATAAATTAATCTTTCACTTTATAATATTTTGTTGCAAATCCTTTGCAGTCAATTACAGCCTGAAGTCTGGAACGCATAGACATGACCAGATGCTGGGTTTCATCCATGGTGATGCTCTGCCAGGCCTCTACTGTAACTGTCTTCAGTTCCTGCTTGTTCTTGGGGCATTTTCCCTTCAGTTTTGTCTTCAGCAAGTGAAATGCATGCTCAATCGGATTCAGATCAGGTGATTGACTTGGCCATTGCATAACATTCCACTTCTTTCCCTTAAATAAATCTTTGGTTGCTTTTGCAGTATGCTTTGGGTCATTGTCCATCTGCACTGTGAAGCGCCGTCCAATGAGTTCTGAAGCATTTGGCTGAATATGAGCAGATAATATTGCCCGAAACACTTCAGAATTCATCCTGCTGCTTTTGTCAGCAGTCACATCATCAATAAATACAAGAGAACCAGTTCCATTGGTAGCCATACATGCCCAAGCCATGACACTACCACCACCATGCTTCACTGATGAGGTGGTATGTTTAGGATCATGAGCAGTTCCTTTCCTTCTCCATACTCTTCTCTTCCCATCACTCTGGTACTTTGATCTTGGTCTCATCTGTCCATAGGATGTTGTTCCAGAACTGTGAAGGCTTTTTTAGATGTCGTTTGGCAAACTCTAATCTGGCCTTCCTGTTTTTGAGGCTCACCAATGGTTTACATCTTGTGGTGAACCCTCTGTATTCACTCTGGTGAAGTCTTCTCTTGATTGTTGACTTTGACACACATACACCTACCTCCTGGAGAGTGTTCTTGATCTGGACAACTGTTGTGAAGGGTGTTTTTTTCACCAGGTAAAGAATTCTTCGGTCATCCACCACAGTTGTTTTCTGATAGTCTTCCGGTTCTTTTGGTGTTGCTGAGCTCACCTGTGCGTTCCTTCTTTTTAAGAATGTTCCAAACAGTTGTTTTGGCCACGCCTAATGTTTTTGCTATCTCTATAATGGGTTTGCTTTGTTTTGTCAGCCTAATGATGGCTTGCTTCACTGATAGTGACAGCTCTTTGGATCTCATCTTGAGAGTTGACAGCAACAGATTCCAAATGCAAATAGCACACTTGAAATGAACTCGGGACCTTTTATCTGCTCACTGTAATTGGGATAATGAAGGAATAACACACACCTGGCCATGAAATAGCTGAGAAGCCAATTGTCCCATTACTTTTGGTCCCTTAACAAGTGGGAGGCACATATGCAAACTGTTGTAATTGCTACACCATTCACCTGAATTGGATGTAAATACCCTCAAATTAAAGCTGACAGTCTGCAGTTAAAGCACATCTTGTTACTTTAATTTCAAATCCATTGTGGTGGTGTATAGAGCCAAAAATGTTACAATTGTGTTGATGTCCCAATATTTATGGACCTGACTGTATATGGAAACATACATTGATAAAATGATAAATATATACCTATGTATAGAATAATAAATATCATATGTATATATATACACTGCTCAAAAAAATAAAGGGAACACAAAAATAACACATCCTAGATCTGAATTAATTAAATATTCTTCTGAAATACTTTGTTCTTTACATAGTTGAATGTGCCGACAACAAAATCACACAAAAATTTAAAATGGAAATCCAATTTTTCAACCCATGGAGGTCTGGATTTGGAGTCACACTCAAAATTAAAGTGGAAAAACAGCCTACAGGCTGATCCAACTTTGATGTAATGTCCTTAAAACAAGTCAAAATGAGGCTCAGTAGTGTGTGCGGCCTCCACGTTGCTGTACGACCTCCCTACAACGCCTGTGCATGCTCCTGATGAGGTGGCGGACGGTCTCCTGAGGGATCTCCTCCCAGACCTGGACTAAAGCATCTGCCAACTCCTGGACAGTCTGTGGTGCAACGTGACGTTGGTGGATAGAGCGAGACATGATGTCCCAGATGTGCTCAATTGGATTCAGGTCTGGGGAACGGGCGGGCCAGTCCATACCATCAATGCCTTCGTCTTGCAGGAACTGCTGACACACTTCAGCCACATGAGGTCTAGCATTGTCTTGCATTAGGAGGAACCCAGGGCCAACCGCACCAGCATATGGTCTCACAAGGGGTCTGAGGATCTCATCTCGGTACCTAATGGCAGTCAGGCTACCTCTGGCGAGCACATGGAGGGCTGTGCGGCCCTCCAAAGAAATGCCACCCCACACCATTACTGACCCAATGCCAAAACAGTCATGCTGGAGGATGTTGCAGGCAGCAGAACGTTCTCCACCGCGTCTCCAGACTCTGTCACGTCTGTCACATGTGCTCAGTGTGAACCTGCTTTCATCTGTGAAGAGCACAGGGCGCCAGTGGCGAATTTGCCAATCTTGGTGTTCTCTGGCAAATGCCAAACGTCCTGCACGGTGTTGGGCTGTAAGCACAACCCCCACCTGTGGACGTCGGGCCCTCATATCACCCTCATGGAGTCTGTTTCTGACCGTTTGAGCAGACACATGCACATTTGTGGCCTGCTGGAGGTCATTTTGCAGGGCTCTGGCAGTGCTCCTCCTGTTCCTCCTTGCACAAAGGCGGAGGTAGCGGTCCTGCTGCTGGGTTGTTGCCCTCCTACGGCCTCCTCCACATCTCCTGATGTACTGGCCTGTCTCCTGGTAGCACCTCCATGCTCTGGACACTACGCTGACAGACACAGCAAACCTTCTTGCCACAGCTCGCATTGATGTGCCATCCTGGATAAGCTGCACTACCTGAGCCACTTGTGTGGGTTGTAGACTCCGTCTCATGCTACCACTAGAGTGAAAGCACTGCCAGCATTCAAAAGTGACCAAAACATCAGCCAGGAAGCATAGGAACTGAGAAGTGGTCTGTGATCACCACCTGCTGAACGACTTCTTTATTGGGGGTGTCTTGCTAATTGCCTATAATTTCCACCTGTTGTCTATCCCATTTTCACAACAGCATGTGAAATTGATTGTCACTCAGTGTTGCTTCCTAAGTGGACAGTTTGATTTCACAGAAGTGTGATTGACTTGGAGTTACATTGTGTTGTTTAAGTGTTCCCTTTATTTCTTTGAGCATTGTATATATATATATATATATATATATATATATGTAAAATATGTAATATCAAGAGAGACAATCATATAAAATAAAATAAAATGAAATGGATGGTAAAACAAAAAAAAAATGTCCATACACTATACCGATACTTTGTAATAGTATCTCTACTGTGAGACTGAGCTGTATATTATATAATAATACCACCAAGGCAAACAACTAGGATAAAGAGACCATATACAGATGTAGCTCTTTGATGCGGATGAGTATACATGAAGATCAGCTAAAACCCCCTGATGTACCTTGTGCTCATGATATAAAAAAAGGGGGAGGGGAGGCTAATTGCTTCTAATCCATAGTAAAAAGGCATGGGAGATGCAAAGTTAATAAATTCCATAGGTTGAAGAGAGGCACTCTGGGATATGAAAAGAAGCTGTAGCAGATATAATGTAACATGTCCACTAGCAAACAGGGGGTGTTGATGTCCTGGAGACTAGAGATGTTGCGAACATAAAATTTTCCGTTCGCGAACGGCGAACTTCAGCAGCTGTTCGTGAACGGGCGAACCGCCATAGACTTCAATAGGCAGGCGAATTAAAAAACCCACAGGGACTCTTTCTAGCCACAGTAGTGATGGAAAAGTTGTTTCAAGGGGACTAACTCCTGGACTGTGGCATGCCGGAGGGGGATCCATGGCAAAACTCCCATGGAAAATTACATAGTTGACGCAGAGTTGGATTTTAATCCATAAAGGGCATAAATCACCTAACAATCCAATTTTTTTTTGAACAACGTGGTTTAAAACATCCAGTGTGTGTATACGATCAGGTATGATGTTGTATCGATCAGGTAGTGTAAGGGTTACGCCCGCTTCACAGACATTGACAGACCAAACTCCCCTTTTAATGCACCGCAAACAACCGCAAACAGTCCATTTGCCCAACCGCAAACTTCCCATTTGCACAAGGTTGGATACTAAGCTAGCCATGTCCCGTCGATGTCATTGAAGGTTTCTTCCTCCACCCAGCCACGTACAACACCAAGGGTCCCCGAAATGTGAATTGAATTGATTTTTCAAACGGGGAGATGGTTAAAAAAACGCTGGCTCCCTCCCCTTTGTTTGAATCCACGCCACGGTCACTGCGTCTGCGCCGTACAATTTACTGTCACACCCGTGAGTGACACCCTGTAACGGTATGAGTGGAGGCCTAGCCAATGGCCACAATACAGTCTGTGTGGGCCTGACACACACTGGCTTGCAACTGTGATTATATCACAGAAAAATATTAAATAGAATTTTTTTTTATCTGTGAGGTATTTGTGAGTGAGTGACACCCTGTAACGGTATGAGTGGAGGCCTAGCCACTAGCCAGTGGCCACAATACAGTCTGTGTGGGCCTGACACACACGGGCTTGCAAATGTGATTATATCACAGAAAACTATTTAATATAATTTTTTTTATCTGAAAGGTATTTGAGTGAGTGACACTCTGTAACGGTATGAGTTGAGGCCTAGCCAGTGGCCACAATACAGTCTGTGTGGGCCTGACACACACTGCCTTGCAACTGTGATTATATCACAGAAAAAGATAAAATTGAATTTTTTTTTTATCTGCGAGGTATTTTCTGTCACACCCTGTATGAATGGTGTGCACACAGTACTGTCTGTGACTGAGCCTGCAGCCTCTCACACACGGGCAGGCAACTGCAATATGTATATATATATATATAAAAAAAAAAAAAAGCTGACTGATGTACCAGCCCTGAAAAGGGCTTTTTGGGGTGCTGTCAGGACGCTGTCCTTACAGCAGATGAGTCTGTTGACACAGAACACTGCCCTAGCTAACGCTTTCCCTATTGAATCAGCAGCAGCATTTTCCCTCCTCTCACTGAGAATGCAGATTCCGAATGAATCTAAAATGGATGCTGTCCAGGAGGTGGGAGGGTCTGGGAGGGAGGGTCTGCTGCTGATTGGCTGGAATGTGTCTGCTGACTGTGAGGTACAGGGTCAAAGTTTACTCAATGATGATGTATAGGGGGCGGACCGAACATCGCATATGTTCGCCCGCCGCGGCGAACGCGAACAAGCTATGTTCGCCGGGAACTATTCGCCGGCGAACTATTCGGGCCATCTCTACTGGAGACTCCAAGTGAGCTATGATTATTGAATAAATACATAATGGGGTTGAAAACTATAGATATATATTATATTAGTCAGTGGAACAAACAGAAGGTGTTAGTGTCCTGGCAGCTCAAACAAAAGCTGCCATTACCAGACGAATGTATGGTGGGATTAAGAAAATGTATTACATTAACTATTGAAGGAGCGCTTTGATACTGGTATGTATTACCTGAGCCAGATGAGCAGGATGAGTGCCGCGGCTCGTTCACAAAGGCACGTGTAGAACGCTGACCTCTTTAGTACCCGCGCTGCTGCAGATAAGGGGAAGTGGATGGGAGGGCCTGCCAGGGTCCATAGGAGGAGCATCCGTAGGGGGGCGTGGTTATGGGGAGCGCACGGAGTCCAAGAGAGGAGGTGAATAGGAGGGCCTGCCTGGGTTCATAGGTGGAGCGTCCGTATGGGGGCGTGGTTGTGGGGAGCACACGGAGTACACGAGAAGAGACAGCAGGGCGCGTTGGAGGCAGGAACGCGTCGCACTAGTGAAGAGGCGGGGCTACAGCCGGCATTTAGGAGATAGGTTTTGTTATATGAATGAATGTAAATAGTAAGCAAGTCATGATAACACGGGATGATTATACAGGGGAAATTGATTGCCCCCGGGAGCATTAGGGACAATTACTTGTGTATATATGGGGATCGATGCTGGGGGAAGGAGGGGGGGGTGGAGGATGATGATAGTGACCAGTAGGTTGAGGAGCAAAATGGACAAACTGCATTAGGGCCCATAAGAGTGCCCGGATAAGTGGGGAATGAATAAACAGGGTGTAAAAAAGGAATGGGAACGGAAGTGGGAAGGGGGGGAGGGAGGGGCAAGAAAGGGGGTGAGGTGTAATGGAGTGATGGAGGGATGAAGAGGGAGAAATATAGAAAAGAAAGGGGTCCCATGAGTGGTCTGCGGAGGACTGCACCCAGACCATACTTGTAGGTTGTGGCTTATGTAAGGCGCGTACAGGATAAAAGGCACTAGGATGTGACTGAAAAACTTTTTTCCTTCTGTACTTGACGGAGAGCTGGTCAAAAACACTTGCTCTACAAGGACTCATTGAGTCCATAGGGTTCGAGGGTTTGTAATTTAAATATCCAAAACATCTCTCTCTTCTATAAGGTCCTGAATGTATCTGAAGTTGTTTCTATAACAGTTTCGATAGGTCTAATTGTCAACTTGGAGGGGTCTTTATTATGGGAGGTCAGGAAATGGCGGGACACACTATGTTTGAGGTAGCCCCGTGAGATGTTCCAGCGGTGTTTGTTCAGTCTTTCTCTCAATGACTGGATAGTGCGGCCTACATATTGTATATAACGTAAGAGGATGAACAGTTCAGAAGACTTTTGATTGGGTATTCCTCCCCCGTCACATTACTCTTAAATGACTGTACTCGATTTGAAATATTATAACAGCATTTGCATAGCTTGTGATTGCATTTGTAAGTACCTGTAAATTTCAGATGACCCGTCAAACCAGCTGAGGTTGTGTTAATACTCTTCTTCTTCAGTTTACTCGGTGCAAGTAAGTTCTTCAGGGATTTTTCTTTCCTAAAGATAATACAGGGTTTTTGTGGTATGGTGTCTTTTAGCTATGGGTCACATTTGAGTATGTGCCAATGTTTTGTTAAGATGGTTCTTAAAACTTCATGGTTGGGGTTAAAGGTTGTAATAAAAGAGGTTTTATAATCCGTGGTTTTGGGTGTTTCGACCAACTCATTTTTCTTTTTTACATTCAGGCATTCTTCTTGGCTCTGATTTTTTGCCCGCATGAACGCATTATCTACAATTCTTTTCGGGTATTTCTTCTTTGTGAACCTCGATCGTAGTATCTCGCTCTGAATGAAGAAGTCGCCATCATCAGTACAATTCCTTCTAATCCGTTTGAACTGACTGAACGGGATATTATCTTTCCACTTTTTGTATAGTCAAGGTAGCTATTCCCGTCGACTGTTTTGAAATACATCTTGGACTTGATGGTCTTATTATCTGAATAGAGGACCAGGTCTAAGTATTCAATGGATGAGGTTGTTAAGTTGGACGTAAAAGAAAGATTCCATGTGTTTTTATTGAGGTAGGTGACAAATGATTGGGCTTCTTCCTTGGGACCATTCCAGATTACTATAAGGTCATCTATATAACGCTTATAGAAGATGATATTATTCTTCCAATAATGACTCGAGTAAACAAACTCATCTTCAAAGCAGCCCATGTATAAATTGGCGAAGCTAGGCGCGAAACGCATCCCCATTGCGGTCCCGTTTCGTTGCCTGTAGGTCTTGCCCTCGAATGTAAAGACATTATGCGTTAGAATAAAGTGAATTGCGTCCAATATAAACTCCCTGTGCTTGCTGGAAAGACAGTCATCTGTTTCTAAAAATCGTTTTGTAGTTTCAATGCCCGCTGTATGTGGGACGTTAGAATAAAGCGCTGCAACATCCAGTGTCAGCCAACAAAATTGTGGTTCCCAGTTGATATCTGTTAATAAACTAATTAGTTGCGTGGAATCTCTCAAATAAGATCGGAGATTTGTGACATGTCTTTGAAGAAATAGATCTACATAATGAGAAAGATTACTAGTAAGAGAGTTAATTCCCGAGATGATTGGTCTACCTGGTGGATTCATAGTGTTTTTATGAATTTTTGGTAGGTGATAAAATAATGCCATATTCGGATGTTCAACCACTATGTACTCCCTTTCTTTTTTAGTTATAACTTCGCACTCTTCAGCCTGCTTCAGCAGAATGTTCAATGTCTTTTGATCCTCTGTAAGTGGATTAGATGTAAGCAATTCATAGTATAGAGCGTCATCCAGTATCTTATTGGCTTCCATAATATAATCCTCCTTGTTTTGTAAAACTATTCCACCTCCCTTGTCCGACTCCTAATGACAAGAAGGTCGTTATTGTTCAGTTCCGTTAGTGTGTCTTTTTCTTCTTTCGATAGGTTGTTCTTGACCTTAACAGCTTTATTAAGTTCTCTTGCCTCTTTAGAAACCAAAGAATAAAAGGTGTTAATGTGGTTTCCTCTGTGGTATGTAGGATTAAACATCGATTTTGGCTTCAAGTTAGTGTGGGGAGTGTTTTTTGCCTCTTTACTTGCCGTAGTGGTCCATACGCTCTATGTAAAGTTTAGCATTTTTTTCTTCTCTCCATACCAAGGGGGTGAGTTGGACCAAGCCCTCAGAAGGCGCTCACGTACTTATGCTGCATCTCTGGGAGTGTTGTCCACACTGATGAGCAACAAGGTAATGATGCTTTGAACTTTTGACTTTCAGGCTCCATATCTCACAATCCACTACAGCTTTGAACATGAGACTACCATCATTATATAGACAATCATCTTGGCTATTTCATACACAAATTGGACTCGCAACTATCTAGCATATGATTATTTATTCTGATTCTTGTTAGGTAACTGCATTGCTACGGTTTTGCCCCTGGTGGTGGAACAATCTTTTTCTTCTTGTATACTGCAAAGTACAACTTGTTCTCACATTCTCTAATAGCGTGTGTTATTAGATTGATTCCCAACCAAAAGGTCACTGGTTCGAATCCAGGAGCAGTCATGAAGAAGATTTCCCAAGAAACGAGAAACAGCATCATCCAGCTAATCGATAGCTGTATCTCGGCCAGGGGCGTAACTACCATAGTGGCAGACCATGCGACTGCTATGGGGCCCAGGGCAAGAGGGGGCCTAGTCTTAGTTGGGATTATCTCCTCTTCTACTGGAGGTGAAAACTCGGTCAGGACTCTACCCTCTAAATGAACAACTTCTAGCAAATGGCACAGTGGAAAAATGGCCCAAAGGTCATTGAAAAAGGTTTAGGCAGAAACCATTATGTCCTGTGTGGGGGGCCTGGTTTGATTCTTGCTATGGAGCCCTTACCTCTCTATGTACGCCACTGATCTCGGCCAAGAAAATTGCCAAACTGCATCATGTGAGTGCTATGACAGTTGGAAGAATATGCAATGAAGTTTGTCCATCTATTCCAAAGCCAAGAAAGAGGTGGACGTCCAGGCAAAATATCGAAGTCAACAAGTCGGCTCATCACAAGGTCTATCCGTTGGTGCAACAAACACTGCAGTGGAGGTGTTTCGTATGCTTCGTAATAGTGATCTCACAGACGTCCATGCATGCACCATGTGACGTGCATTGCACAAGTCTGGAATGGTGGCCTGAAAAAAGGTGAAGAAGCCTCGACTTCAATATCGTCATAAGAAGCGCCGGCTTGAGTTTTCACAAAAGTGTGTGTAACATCCTGAAGTATGTCACTAAACTTCTTCCACCCTGCTTCATAATGTTAAGTGTAAATGTGCATTACCATCTTGTGTAATTTAACTGTGCATTTCCATTATGTGTATTTTCCAAGCCTGTTATATACATATTTGCTGTAATTTCCATGTGCACCAGCAGGTGGAAGCAATGTGTTTAGTTCAGTTTAGTATAGCTAGACTGGAATAGTTCATTCCAGTGTTTAGCTCCCCCTCTTCTAGGAGCAGAAGTGGGCTGGTCCCACGCCTTGCAGCAAGGGAGGGAAGAAACCAGTTAGATCCAGTGTGTACCAGCCCCCCACTTGGGGAAGGCTGTGTTGGTAGGAGCTCCCAGTTACAGGGATCCCAACCAAGGATCCAGCCTCGGTTGAGGCCCAAAGATCCTCTTCCCAGCCTGAATCATCTACCTCAGTACTGGTTGACAAGCAAGCAGCCACCTCCGGATATACAGATCTCCAGGAAGCCATTCCCTGCGAGCAGAACTGTGAGTGTTTAATCCAAAGACCAGGAGAAGCCAAATACCTCCTTCAGCTAGTCAGGCCCAAAGCAAGCAGACTACAGACAGAGCAGAAGATAGATACCTGCCAGATCTTTTAGGCAAATGTCAAGAATCAGAATAGATATAGATTCCTGCCACATATTGCCAATAGCTGCTGGGACCAAAAGGACTATTGCTGTATACTTGTATGGATTTAAGCTGCCACTCAGTAAAGACAAGTTGGATTATATCTCAAGTCTGGATCTCATTTACTCCTACTAACAGCACTCAATTTATTGCATGTGAGCCAGAATCCAGGAGTCCAGCCGTACCAAGGTAGGAGACACCGTTGACACAATACCTACTACACAGAGACATTATCCCCCTCTGGCATTCCTCACCGGGTACGTGAGCTATAACATCTTAAAGGGCCCTGCTACAGTACCTGCGCAAGCTGCAATTGGCGTCATAAACTATAAACTATTACACATATAAACTGACCCACTGCATAGCATCCCCACTGACCCAGTGTCCTGCTCATTGCATCAGGACAGTAGAAGATTGGAAATGCGTGATTTGGAGTGATGAGACGAAAGTCAATAGACTGGGCTCTGACTAGTGCAAATGGGCCAGGAAGAAACAAGGGAAAAGGGTGTTACCGGGATAAAATTGAAGGAACTGTCAAGTTCAGTGGAGGAAGCCTGATGATATGGGGTTGTTTCACAGCCAAAGGCATTGGATCGATGGTGGTCTCAATGCTGATTTCTATGCGAGTTACTTTTTGCACTTGAGTACTATAGGTATGAAAAGGACGACATTGGGAATGTGTAGAAGAGACCTGGGAACAGATTTCAGTTGAGACATGCTTGAATCTGAATGAGAGCATGCCCAGAAGGATTCAAGCAGTGTTGAAAGCCAAAGGTGGATTTACAAAATACTAAGAAAACAAAAATTAAAATTTAGAATTTTAGGAGCAAAATAGTAACAATGCAGTTACATGACAAGAATCTGAATAACTAATCATATGCTATATAGTTGCAAGTCCAATTTATGTATGAGATAGCCAAGATGTTTGTCTATAAAATAATGGTAGTCTCACGTTTGAAGCTGTAGTGGATGGTGAGATATGTGTCCTAAAAGTCAAAAGTTTAAAACATTGTTACCCTTTTGCTCGTCAGTGTATATGTTTTGTTTTATACACATAGACTGTCATTGGTCTGAAAAGAGCTGTGTGATGACCGTGTGAATGTAGCCCCAAAGCTCATATGGGGCTCTGTCTAGTTCTTAAAGGGCCAGTACAGCCAAAGATATTCTCTGCCAATGATTGGTTGCCCTGGGCTTGTTCCTTCTCATGTGGAAGGGTGCCTGAGTAATAGGTATTGTCAATTTCTAGTCCCTGCAAAGGTGCGCTATATTCCGTCCTGATTACCCATGCTCAACCTCTGCATGTTTCCAGGATTTTACCCTCTGTTTCCTGACCTGACTTCTGATGTTACATGTTGACACTGTACTGCCAGCCCCAACCTCACTGAGTGAATTCGGTCTACCCCGACCTCAGCTCATCCACTGAGTACGAGTTTGTCTGTCCTCTCAGTGTCATGCACCAGTCTCTTGACTCGCCTGGGTTGGCTATCACTGAAAAGGGACTACTTCAGGTTCTAGGGTGGTTCCCCTGCAAAATAGTCCAGATCACTATATAGGAGTTAAAGGATGAAGCCAGGGACACCACCTAGATAACATCCTTAGAAGTACCATTGTTCCAAGTTGTCCTGTTTTATTAGTTTTTGGATCTGCTTCCTTGGATCTTCAGTTTCTTATACCATGAGTTTATCTTCTCTGATGCCAATTGTATACTGTACCTGTATATGGCTTATTTGCAGTCTTTCAAAAAAATGATCTTGAACCATAAAAAAGCTATTGCTTCTTGTGATACCACCATAGGCGTATAAACACCAGTAGGCATCTGCCACCAGAGTAATAATTTTTGGGCCACTTCTTAAAAATCAGTTCCTTCTTCCAATACGACCATGTGTGTGTAAATAACAGCAGACATCTGCCACCAGAAAGGGATAATTTTTGGATGGCTTTTTCATTTTAAAAAGGCATGAAAATCCTGGTGTAGTGTATTTTTAAACAGGCTGTTTGTACCACCAGCTCTCATCCCTGTTGACATATAAATCACTGTCAATTTGACATTAATAATGCTGTCTTTGTGTCAGGAAACTGGGGCACTTTCAATTCAAACAGAATTTATATGGAGCGAATCGAATCTGATGGCTGGATGGATAGAATCTGAACTGAAACAAATTTCAGAAAACTTGCAGATCACTAGTTACAATCTAACTTATTGGCCCCATACTCTGCATATAACATAGCACATATTAGTGTTTTCTGAATAAGAACTCAAAATCAGCTTGATCACAACATGCCAATTGAAATAGCACAGAAATGTATACAGTACCTTGCAATTATTCTTTTTATTCTCTATTAAGTGTGTTTAGATAATGAAACAGGAAGAGCCTGATTTAGGGGCACATTTATGTGATCATTTTTATAGCTTAAGTAAGGTCAGAGCCAAGAAGTTTATTATATGTGTCAAGTTGCCAAGCCCAGTAGCTCTACCAAACGCAGACATAGAATATAAGAAAATAGCTGCACTCATAAACTGCTTTGTTCACTTTAGTCCAAAGTATAATGTATACAACATCTAAATATCAGAGAGTTGGACACTTCCATATTATTGTCACTTATGAATCACTTTAGGTTTAAGGCTGCCTTAACACAATTCTTGATCTATGGGTTAGGAAACACACTGTAAAAATAAAATCATTTAAAGATCCTACTATATTTTGTCTGCAGCATGCCGCACCACAGTGTCACGGTGGACGTGCACTCAGACTAACAGTTAAACCACCAACCAGGCTCTAGGCGAGAGGCAGGGGAAGGGTCACCTCCTAACTTATCCCTGACCTCTCTCCCTGCACTGCTCAGCCCACATGTAGACCTTTGTGGTAGGTATGATGTGTCCTCGTGCCTGGACTGAAACACCCTAAATTCCCTGAGATGGTGAAGAGGGGAAATAGGCCTGCTCGCACAGAACCTGGATGGGAGAGATGACACCAAACAATCAAACAAGAAACCACACTTATCTCTCTGCGCTGGAACAGACAACCTTGCTTTCTAGCTTCCAAGACCAAAGTGATTAATATAATCCGCTCAGAGCACTGGGGTGGAGTGCTATTTAAACTCATAACCCCACCCAGTGCACCTGATGGGAGGCGGATCCAGCACAGCTCCAAAACAAAACACTAAACTTGTGCTGCTATTCTGGCCGACCTCCGCACACCGTCAGGACGGGGCATGACAGTACCCCCCCCCTTCTACGGGTGACCTCCGGACACCCCGGACCAACCTTATCCGGATGGGACCTATGAAATGCCCTCACCAGTCGGCTGGCGTTTACATCTAGCGCCGGAACCCACGTCCTCTCCTCAGGGCCGTATCCCCTCCAGTGCACCAGGTACTGAAGGGAACCCCGAAGAATTCTAGAGTCGAGAATCCTGGAGATCTCGAACTCCAAGTTTCCCTCGACCAGAAGAGGAGGAGGAGGCAATGGCGATGGTTCCACTGGTTTCACATATTTTTTTTGTAACGACCTGTTGAACACATCATGGATCCTCCAAGTCTGCGGAAGATCCAGCCGAAACGCTACAGGATTGATTACCGCAGAAATTTTATACGGACCAATAAATCTTGGACCCAGTTTCCATGATGGCACCCTCAACTTGATATTCTCAGTGGACAACCATACCAGATCACCCACACACAGGTCCGGACCAGTCACACGTCTCTTGTCAGCCATTCATTTAAACCTCTCACCCATCTTCTCCAAATTCCCTTGAATCCTCCGCCAGATGGAGGATAAGGCAGAAGAGAATCTCTCCTCCTCTGGCATCCCAGAGGAACCAGTCCCAGAAAAGGTACCAAACTGAGCATGGAAACCGTATGCACCAAAAAATGGCGACTTACCCGTGGACTCCTGTCTACGGTTATTCAACGCAAATTCTGTTAAGGACAAGAATAAGGACCCGTCCTCCTGATTCTCAGCCACAAAACACCTCAAGTAGGTCTCCATGTTTTGATTAGTACGCTCCGTCTGACCATTCGACTGCGGATGAAAAGCCGAAGAGAAAGAAAGTTGAATGCCAAGCCGAGAGCAGAACGCCCTCCAAAACCTGGAGACAAACTGCGTGCCCCTATCAGAGACCACATCCGAAGGAATACCATACAATTTCACAATATTATCCACAAAAATCTGCGCCAGAGTCTTAGCGTTAGGCAGACTAGTTAGTGATATAAAGTGAGCCATTTTACTGAAACGGTCAACCACCACCAAAATCACTGTTCTCCCAGAGGAACTCGGCAGATCCGTAATGAAATCCATAGACAAATGCGGCCAAGGACGAGACGGAATAGACAATGGAAGAAGTGAACCAGCCGGTCGTGTATGAGAAACCTTTGACCGAGCGCAGGTTTCACAGGCTGTCACGTAATTCTCAATGCTCTTACGTAACCCTGGCCACCAGAACCTCCGGGACACCAGATCACAGGTGGACTTACCACCAGGATGTCCAGCAAGGACAGTATCGTGATGTTCCTTGAACACCTTGTATCGCAGGCCCTCAGGAACAAACAACCTCCCTGGGGGACAAGAACTGCCCCCTCCAACCAGTGGCGCCATTCCTCAAAGGCCAACCTGAAAGCCAACAACTCTCTATCTCCAACATCATAATTCCTCTCGGTGACATAGAGCTTCTTGGAGAAAAAGGCACACGGGACCCACTTGCCCGGGGATGAACCCTGTGACAGTACCGCTCCAACCCCCACCTCTGATGCATCAACCTCCACTACAAATGGCTGACACACATCCGGCTGCACCAGAATGGGAGCGGACGCAAAACGCTCCTTAATAACCGAAAAGGCCTGCAATGCCTCATCCGACCAGACAGAGACGTCGGCGCCCTTCTTGGTCATATCAGTGAGAGGTTTTACTATGGTAGAATAGTTTGAAATAAATTTTCTATAATAATTTGTAAACCCCAAGAACCGCATCAAGGCTTTCTGATTCTCTGGTCGGTCCCATTCCAGAACTGCCTGGACCTTCTCGGGGTCCATATGAGAACCAGAATCAGAAAGCAGGTATCCCAAAAAAGGAAGCTCTTGCACCGCAAACAAACATTTCTCCAATTTAGCATATAATTTATTCTCCCGAAGGATCGTCAAAACCTGTCTCACATGATCCTGATGGGTCTTCAGATCAGGAGAATAAATTAAAATATCATCCAGGTAAACTACTACGAACCTCCCCACCAAATGATGAAAAATGTCATTGACGAATCGCTGAAATACTGCTGGCGCGTTCGTCAACCCAAAAGGCATAACCAGGTTCTCAAAATGACCCTTGTGCGTATTGAAGGCCGTTTTCCACTCATCCCCCTCCTTGATTCTGATCAGATTGTAGGCCCCTCTCAAATCCAACTTGGAGAACACCTTGGCTCCAACAATCTGATCAAAAAGGTCAGAGATCAAAGGCAGGGGATATGGATCCCGGACGGTAATACGGTTCAATTCCCGGAAATCCAAACATGGTCTCAGTGATCCATCCTTTTTCTTCACAAAGAACAACCCCACTGCCACTGGAGACTTAGATGGTCTAATATGCCCTTTTGCCAAACTCTCGGCGATATACCTTCGCATGACCTCTCTTTCGGGTTGAGAAAGGTTATAAAGCCGAGACTTTGGCAACTTAGCCCCGGGAAGAGATTGACTGGACAATTATAGTCACGATGAGGGGGCAATTCCTGAGCCCCACCCTCCGAAAAGACATCAGCAAAATCTAAGAGATACGGAGGTAAAGCCGAAGTGGACACACCAGAGATAGAAGTGCCAAAACAATTATCCAAACAAAACTCACTCCAACCGATGATTTGTCTCGCTTGCCAGTCTATAATTGGGTTATGTTTAGTCAACCATGGCAACCCCAAAACTATAGGAGCTGGCAAATCCTTCAAGACAAAACAAGAAATAATTTCCACATGTGAATCATCCACCCTTAAGTGAATACCATGAACAATGTGAGTAAGACTTCTTTGAGAAAGAGAGATCAATTGCAAAAACACGAATCTCATTCTTTAAAGTGCAAGTACTTAGTCCTAAATCTTGAAGGAAAAGAAAGTCAATTAGGTTTACACCAGCACCACAATCAAGGAACACCTCTAAAAAAAACATTTCTTGACTCCAGCGCCACCATAGCTGGAAGGAGAAAACGGGAACTGCAGGGAGCTTGCATACCTGCCTGCTCCACCACACCATTCAGGCTACCAAGTGTCAGGGAAGTTTTTTTTTTCTTTTTCTCTACCACCTGTGGTTTAACATAAGGACAAGCAAAAACAAAATGGCCACTCTTTCCACAATAGTAACATAGTTTGTGCGATTTCCTAAAGTCTCTACTATCCGAATGGAAAGAAATCTGACCCAATTGCATGGGTTCCTCCGCTACCCCCGCGTTACCTGTAACATCACCCGGGGAGGCAGTAGAGACAAAATCACTCACAGAAGGGATACCTCGTGCAGGAGAAGCCCTATACCTCTCTCTGATACGTCTGTCTAGCCGTACTGCTAACGACATGGCGTTCTCCAAAGAGTCTGGGTATTCATGAAAAGCAAGGGCATCCTTCAGTCTTTCAGATAACCCCTGACAAAACTGGGTACGTAACGCAGGATCATTCCACTCTGATTCAGTAGCCCATCTCCTGAATTCAACACAATAAGCCTCTGCAGTATGTTCCCCCAGAAATAAATTACGTAATCTCGACTCTGCCATCGAGACACGATCTGGGTCATCGTAGATCAATCCCAGAGCCTTAAAAAATTCCTCCACCGACCGGAGAGCCCGAGAACCAGGCGGCAGAGAAAAGGCCCAGGATTGCGCGTCCCCTTTAAGCAGAGAAATAATTATTCCTATCCTCTGACCTTCATCACCTGATGAAGATGGACGCAGTACAATTTGCAGGACTCTCTAAAACAGACAAAGTCATCCGTACCCCCTGAAAATCGATCAGGAAGAGCCACTTTAGGCTCCACACAAACTTGACCTCCTCCTGATGCCAGAGCACTCTGACACCGTGCGACCGAACCACGCAGCTCCGCAACCTCTAGGGATAGCCCCTGCATGCGGTCAACTAATGCCTCAATTGACGCCATTACAAAACCGCTGAGAAATGACAGTCAAAGTTTTGGGCGGATTATAATGTCACGGCGGACGTGCACTCAGACTAACAGTTAAACCACCAACCAGGCTCTAGGCGAGAGGCAGGGGAAGGGTCACCTCCTAACTTATCCCTGACCTCTCTCCCTGCACTGCTCAGCCTACATGCAGACCTTTGTGGTAGGTATGATGTGTCCTCGTGACTGGACTGAAACACCCTAAATTCCCTGAGATGGTGAAGAGGGAAAATAGGAGCAGCCTGCTCGCACAGAACCTGGATGGGAGAGATGACACCAAACAATCAAACAAGAAACCACACTTATCTCTCTGCGCTGGAACAGACAACCTTCCTTTCTAGCTTCCAAGACCAAAGTGATTAATATAATCCGCTCAGAGCACTGGGGTGGAGTGCTATTTAAACTCATAACCCCACCCAGTGCACCTGATGGGAGGCGGATCCAGCACAGCTCCAAAACAAAACACTAAACTCGTGCTGCTATTCTGGCCGACCTCCGCACACCGTCAGGATGGGGCATGACACACAGGGGAAAACACGTGAGGCACACGGTGGGCCGATGGGGGTAGTGGTTGTTTGTACTCACGGTTAGCAGATGCCTCCCTGGGTCGGCAGTGCAGTGGATGGGAAGACAGCACGCGATCTTCCGGGGTACTCTCCGTTGCAGGGAACACCAGCCAGATGTTGGTTGAGGTGTCCTTGATGGTGGTGATGTTTAGAGTGCTTGTGGCTGAGCCCTTGTGTCCGTGACGCCAGCACCGTTAGGTGCAAGGGTTGAGAGTAGTAGTTGTAAGAATGAGGAGTCAGTAATTGTAAACCAGTTGAATATTTACTGAAGATCAATAGTCTCTGGACAGTTGGTACAGTTTATCAATGGATAGCTTTTGTAATGCATAACAAGTTCAAGGGTATTCTATTTTCTGGTAGTGGCAAATGTCTATGAGCAATTGTCCTTTTAGGAGTAGACTCTTGACAGGTAAGGATCCGGATAGAAATCCTATCTTTACTTCACAGCACACCGGCACTAAAGATGCTAATAATTATTTATCTATGAGTATTCCTTTAAGGGCGTCCCCCTCACGGCAGACAAACATTCATTCTTTGCCAGGAAACTCTTCTAGAAAGGATTTTATGTTTTCTCACTACCACCCGGAAGGTTAACAACTTGGCCTGTTTGGTTGTGTTCAGGCACTCTGTAAGCTTCTCCTGATCACTGGTG
Source organism: Bufo bufo (assembly GCF_905171765.1). NCBI lineage: Eukaryota > Metazoa > Chordata > Amphibia > Anura > Bufonidae > Bufo > Bufo bufo. Next base: position 499,965,767 of record NC_053392.1, read on the forward strand.
CTAAATGAGGTCTATAAGCCTTAGTTAGCTGTTACCCTCAATAGTCTCCTTGCATCTCTGTGTATAGACTCACTGTCTGTTGCTGGTCCTCTGCAGATATCTTCTCTAGGCTTGATCAGGGCAAAGAGGAAAGTACAGCCGATACATGATGGCTTAGGTCTGTCTCCTTCCTCCATGGACTTGCTTCTTACTCCAACTACATACTGCTCTCAACTAACATTCTCCTCAAAGCTAGACACACACCCTCTTTACATACTATGTGGTGCCAGCACCACCTAGGGGCGAATTGATTAAAAGACATTGCCAGCCAGAAAATAAGAAATACAATACATTATAATTCAATAAGTAAAGATTTGCAGATGTTTGAAGTGTCCCTTTTTCACACAGATGTGGGATGCTGCATGTCTACAGCTCCAATGCAGAACTAGTGTTTCCATAGGTACAGACTGCAAACAAACTCTGCGTGTAGTCAGAACCTGCAACAATGTATTAGAAGACTCAACCAGCCCATTCCTCTTCCTAGTCCGTAGAAGAGAAAATAATGCATGACTCCAGGATCAAACAAACTGGGGTTTGTTTGATATCTGTAACCATGAAGATACATTGGGGTGCGCAGGAGCTGTAGACACGAAAAAAGTTTGTTTGATTTTTAAAGAAAAGTGGCTTCCTTTTTATTTCTCATATATTGAAACATTATATTAAATGTGACACAGAGCTTGGTATTTTCACCATGTTGAATTTCCAAATTTGTTGTACTGTAGTTATTAGGCATATTGCATGGATTACCAGTTCCCAAACAGAGAGTACAATAAAAAGTGATTCATTTATAGGGATTAGATGTCTCCCAAAATGTTCTCAAATACAGAACAAGCTGAAGTGTCAGGAATTCAATCTTCCAGCTATGACAATAGAGCAAAGCCCCCAAACAAATGAGATTCAAAAGGACTGAACATTACATTAATGAAAGACAATGTGTCTGCACTTGGTAGAGATTAGAAGCTTATATTTGGTATATTTAGTACTTACAGTATGGCGTGGCCTGATCACTGTCTATTATCTGCTGTACATAAAATATAGTGGAAAAACAAAGGGACCTTCTCTGCCCTCTAATTCAGTGGAATGTTCCAACTCCTGTGCCAAGTAAGCCAAAGACTCTGCAGCATCCAGAATAGAGCAAATGGACATCATCATCACTTTAAGCTTCTTCATTCAGGCGTGAAGGTTTTTGGTCTGAATAAAGAAGCTTAAGGTGATGCTGACACTGATTTGTTTTTTTCTGTATTTACTATAGAAAAGTGGGTACTGGCCTGTCTGAACACACCATTGTATCTATCTATTTCTACATGATTTGGGGGTACTATCTCTCCTTGTGGAGAGCGCCTTAATCAGCATGAGGAGGTTTACAGGAAGAAGGGATACAAATGAGCTCTTAACAAGCTCTGCCTCTAATGCCACAAGATGTAAGGCAGCTATCTTATGAGTCAATGTTCGACCCTTTAAATAGGCCTTGAGACATGACTTGGATAATGAATAAGCCAGCACCTCATCTGCAGACAGCTGTTTCGGGGTGATTGCTGCTCATTTGGAGACATTGTGCTGTTACTATCAACCAGTTCTCTGCACTCCACTCTTCAATATGCAATGTTAAAGTTTTACAAACTAATTGTTTAATTGTAACAACTTTACCTGTTTCTGCTCCAGAAGTTAGGCAAAGAGGCAGGAGAAGGCATGACAATCTCACCTGCTCTAGCTCCTGAGATGGAGCTGAGAGACAGGAAATAGCTTGGTTTGAGAACCAATCAGTTAGATCTAGAGTTATAGCTAAAAGTTTAGCGCAGAGGGGGAAAAACGAATATGAGTGGGCTACCAAGCCAGTGTGCCCCCCAATGCCACTGTAGAGGCACATCCTACAGCTGGGTTTCCAACCTCAGGTAATGTTCAGGGATTTTATTCGGACTTTCTTAAGCCAAAACCAGGTGTGGATCATAAAGGGGGAAAAAGTGCTGTACATAGGAAAAGTGCTGCAACTCTCATTCAATGTACTCCTGGTTTTGGCTTCAAAACATCAACAAAAAACCTAATCAACAATCAACTTGATATATCGCTAATCACTGATAGATAAAGGTAGTTTATCTACCCGTGTACAAAGATCAACAGCCTACAATCTCCTCAACAGTCATGGACGATACACACAATCATCTACATAAGGAAAACTGACTTCATCCTCTTTAAACTGACGGGAAGAGGTGAGTATTAAAAAAAAAATTGAATTGCAGTCTTACCAGTAATTCTGTTGTCATGAATCCACCATGACAGCATCACAAAGAAGTTGACAATTGACCTCTGTAGGGGCAGGAACAGAGATTAAATTTCCCCCTCCTACAACTACCCACCAGTGTTTACCAAATTACTAACCTGGTCTAAAAACTAATAGGCAAATTGAGCATTAACCCTTGTACCCAATTAAGGACTAATGAATTAGGGAGGGGGGGGGGGGGCTATGCCTTCATGGTGGATTCATGGAAACAAAATTACCAGTAAGACTATTTCTAATTTTCCATTTCATCTCTGTTGGCAGCATCACAGGAGATTTTAACAGATAAATAACTTAGGGGATTGGGATACTGCTTGCAGAACCTTGCAAACAAAGGAGGGGTCCACTGGAGAAGATACATCTAGTCCAGGGATGAGAAACCTCTCTGACTGTTCTTAAACTACAACTCCCAGAATCCTCCTTTCACTTCTTTGGGAGTTACAAGAACAGCCAAGAAAGTGTGCATGGTGGGAGTTGAAGTTTCACAGTAGCTGGAGTGCCGAATCCCTGGTCCATAGTCCATAGTACTTGACAAAAGTATATACACTACTCACAAACAGTTAGGGATATTTGGGGTAAAATGTATGGAAACCGCAAAAAGTTCACGCTACAGTGATATTATATCATGAAAGTAGGGCATTGATGTAGAAGCAAGCAATAGTGATTTCCTCATCTCAAAAATTTATTGAAACAAAAGCCAACAACAGTGGTGGATATACCTCCACAAAAATGTGAATGTTTCAAAAACTTGACATGCTGTTCACAAGTCAACTTATTGTCTGCTGAGGCATCCTACTCTTCATGAAGGGCAGCCATCAGGTCATTGACGTTGTGGGGTTCAGAGTTACGAGACACTACACTGCGAATCAGCTGATCCCTTAGGTTTTCAATGGAATTCAGGTCTGGAGAAAGTGCAGGCCACTCCATCCGAGATACCCCAATCTCCAGCAGCCGTTGCCTAATGATGCAATCTAGATGAACGGGCGCATTGTCGTCCATGAAGATGAAATTAGGACTGTGTTGTTCATGCAGAGGCACAATGAATGGATTCATGTTATTCAAGTAGTATGGGCTTGTCACTGTACCATTCACAAAGTGTAGGGCAGTTCTGTATTGACTAGACACACCTGCCCACACTGTAACATAACCACCACCAAAGGCTCGTCTGGTGACAACAGTGGCTGATGCATAGTGAACAGCACGGAGGCCCACTGGTCCCTCATCCAGCGTAGATGCTCCCTGGCCCATGCAAGACAATGACACCTGTGTCTGGTGGTGTGGTCAGGTACCCTTGTAGGTTAAAAAGGGGGTCAGTCAGCACATCCCAAAGCACCACATTATTGCAAATGCTATACTAGCAAGTTAGAGATACTTGGCAAATCATTTTGTACAAAATTATCTGAGCCCGTCTGCCGAACGTCAAGGCAATCTCTAGTTAGACGGGTTCCTAACACTATATACCTGTTATGTGCCATGGCGGCTAACATACAATTCAGAAGGTGCACTCCTGACCAGCTCGTTTGTCTGACAGGTTGATTTTAATTAGTGTTAGTATATAGCTTGGCCCACTCCCCCTCACTCACTGAAACCATATGGCACCAGGAGAGAGATAGTGTGTGGACTCTCATTGCAGTCCTTGGTGACCATGTGGCGCCAGGGGTGGTGTGGAGTGGGCCCAGCGTGCATGCTGGTAAATGCCTTCCCTGGATTCAATGGAGGCCATTTTGGCACCGAAAATGACAGAAATCCAGGTGAGCCCAGCATGTGAGTGGAACCTACACCTTCTGAATTGTATGTTAGCCGCCATGGCACATAACAGGTATATAGTGTTAGGAACCCGTCTAACTAGAGATTGCCTTGACGTTCGGCAGAGGGGCTCAGATAATTTTGTACAAAATGATTTGCCAAGTATCTCTAACTTGCTAGTATAGCATTTGCAATAATGTGGTGCTTTGGGATGTGCTGACTGACCCCCTTTTTTACCCTTGTAGGTTGTCTAGCACGCAGACCACGCTGATGTAAACGTCTTCAAATGGTCTGACGTGACACCATTAAATGTGCCTGGAGTTGTATGGCATTCATCATCCGGTTCCATAGGGCATTGTTCACAATGAAGCGGTCATCCGTGTGGGATGTAGCTAAAGGATGTCCACTATTATGCCTTTCTGTCACTCTTCCAGTCTCTCTGCATTTCTGTTGCAACCTGCTAATGACACTCTGTGACACTCTAAGCTCAGTGGCCACTTCCATCTGAGAACATCCTGCTTGAAGCCTCGCAATGGTGAGGTACTGTTGATCAATTGTTAGGTGTCATCTTGGTCTCATGATGTCAAAATGTGAACAGCATGATGAGGAGCACTGTTTAAATAACAATTGTAATTGAACCAGGAAATTTATTGGGCGAATTATGGATCAATCACCTGATGTGTATTTTGCTGTTAAGCTCCTTGTTAGAGAACAGCAAGTTGTGCAAAAAGTACTGAAACATTTAACAGTTGGACATGTGCATTCAAAAGTTTCGAGAAGGTCACATTAAGTTCACTTATAAAGGTTAGAGTGCATTTTAGGTTCATCCTGAAATTTCACCCACAAGTCAAATATCCCTAACCTTTTGTGAGTAGTATATATATATATATATATATATATATATATATACATACACACACACACACTACTATATACTTTTAAAGGTTTGTATGTTGGTGTAGAGTCTGATGTGCTGGGGTAGCAAGTTCCAGAGTATGGGAGAAATCATGTGAGAAATCTTGTAGTCGATTGTGTGAAGAACAGATGAGAGGAGAACAAAAAAGTAGGTCCTGTGAGCATCAGAGATTATGTGTAGAGATGTATCTGGAAAGCATGTCACAGATGCAAGGAGGGGACAGGCTGTGAATGGCCTTATACTTATTTGTTAGTATTTTAAACTGAATTCGCTAGGCAATGGGGAATCAGTGAAAGAATTTGGAGAAGAGGGAGGCAGAGGAGAAACAAAGGGAAAGGTGGATTAACTGGAAAGCAGAGTTGAGAATAGATTGGAGGAGTGCAACAGTGCTAGATGGGAGGCAACAGAGGAGAGTGTTGCAGTCGTCCAGGTGGGAGATGACCAGGGCATGCACTAGCATTTTAGTTGACTCAGGGGTGAGGAAGATTTCTATGGAATCCTTAACAATCTTAGGAAGAAAACCGTAATTAGACTTACCGGTAATTCCGTTTCCTTGAATCCACCATGACGGCCACAAGTGAGAGATGACCCTTGACCTCTGTAGGGGCAGAAAGACACAGTGTTTAAATTCCCCCCACCCCTACACACCCTCTGTGTTCTTCCAAATTACCAAGGTAGGTGAGCAAAGTGTGAGTTCATTTGAGTATTACTTCATACCCAAACTATGTATATAAAGGAGATTATATATATATATATATTTTTTTTTTGGGGGGGGGGAATTATATATGGGCCGTCATGGTGTATTCAAGGAAACGGAATTACCTGTAAGTCTAATTATGGTTTTTCATCTCATCCACCATGACGGCTACAAGTGAGAACTAACAAATATTTACTTAGGGTGGGAAGCCGACTGCAGTACTTTTTGGCCAAATGCTAAATCTGCAGAAGCGGCTAGATTAAGGCGATAATGTTTCACAAAGGTGTTGAAACTAGACCAAGTGCAAATCTGATCCTTTTTCTGCCCAAGAAGAGGCAGTTGCCCTAGGACAAGGAATATTTTGAAGGAAGTAACAACAACCTATAGTTGTTCTGATCCAGTGACCTACGGAGGCTTTAGAAAGTTTTCTTCCCTTGTTTCGACCCGCAAACTGGACTAAAAGATTATCATCTTTCCTAAAGGTCTTAGATGCATCTAGATATTGTAGAATTGTATTTCTCACATCAAGAGGAAGCAATATTTCTTTATCCTTATCCTTTGAAGGGACTGTAAAAGATGGTAAAACGATCTCTTGGTCACAGTCAGTGGCATTAGTGATGTCCGGTTCATGAACGAATCGTTCATTTGAATCGATTCAGTTCAGTGAACCGGAGGAGTCGATTCACTTGAATGATCCGATCCGTTTGAAACGGCTCTTCTCAGTCACAGCACACAGAGACCTCACGCTGGCAGCAGGTCAGGAGCCTGAGGGAGGGACTTGGGAGGAGTCAGTAATATGATCTTAGAGTGGAAGAGCTGCTTCTGCCAGCCCCACCCCTCCCCGCCCACCAACCAATCACCGACCAGAGCTGAGGGGGCGAGGCCAGCACAGCACAGTAGCAGCTCTGACTCGAGTCCTCGGAGTAGTACAGGGTCAGGGAGTCTAAATGAATCGAATGAGTCACAAGAATCTAAAGATCCGACTCAGTCAGTGACTCATTCGATTCATTGAGTCATTCGATTCAAGAGCCGTGAGTCACTAGAACAGGTTACATTACACTGAGGCTGTCAGCTCTTGTTGCAGCAGTGATAAGGTTAAGGGACAGGAGCAGAGATAAGAGAAGGGACAGATGACAGAGTTTAGATTACAGGTTGAATTAAATTAACCCTTTAGAATCAAATTGGCTTCTCAGGAGATATATATGTTAAAGGCATCTCATTCAGTAGCTATATAACTAAGGGTGGGTTCACATGAGATGCCTTTAACATATATATCTCCTGAGAAGCCAATTTGATTCTAAAGGGTTAATGTAATTCATCCTGTAATGTAAACTCTGTGTCATCTGTCCCTTCTCTTATCTCTCTGCTCCTTATCACTGCTGCTCTAGTGACTCACGGCTCTTGAATCGAATGACTCAATGAATCGAATGAGTCACTAACTGAGTCGGATCTTTAGATTCTTGTGACTCATTCGATTCATTTAGACTCCCTGACCCTGTACAGACGGCTCAGAGGACTCGAGTCAGAGCTGCAGTGTGCTGTGCTGGCCTCGCCCCCTCAGCTCTGGTCGGTGATTGGTTGGTGGGCGGGGAGGGGCGGGGCTAGCACTTGCGAGTCAGCTCAGCAGTCTGACTCACCAAGTGAACCGAAGATCCGATTCATGAATCGGTTCATTTGAATGAGCTGATTCAAATGAACTGATTCACCTAAAAGAGCCGAACTTCCCATCACTAAGTGGCATGCCTAGGGGGTGCGGGGGGTGCGGTCCGCCCAGGGTGCCGGCTCTTAGGGGGGGTGCCAGATAGAAGCGTACAGATAGAAGCGCTCATTTCTGGAGCGCTGATGCACACGTACTGCGGCGGGGCACGGGAGCGCATAGTTCCCTGCCCCGTCGCCAGTGACCGCCATAGGCTTCAGGCCTAGAGGCCTATGGAGTAGTGAAATCCCGACGCAGGCATGCGTGATGACGTCATCGCGCGCGCCTGTGCCGGGATGCAGCAGCACAGTGAAGTGTGCGCACCTTCCTCTCCTTTGCAAGCGCAGGTGAGTATTTAGCTTTTATTTTATTTTTTTTGTTTATTTTTTATTTTATGTGGCAACTTTGGGGTACGACATGGGGCGCACACAGGAGGACATGTGGGGAAAAAATATTATGGTGGGATACTGTGTGGGGGCAAATAATTATGAGAGGGATTACTATGTGGGGGCAAATAATTATGGGATGGATTACTATGTGGGAGCAAATAATTATGGGAGGGATTACTATGTGGGGGAAAATAACTATAGGAGGGATTACTATGTGGGGGCAAATTACTATATGGGGCAATGTGGGGGGGGAACTACTGTGTGGGGCAAATTACTATATGGGGCAGTGTGGGGGAAATTACTGTGGGGGGCAGTGTGGGGGAAACTACTGTGGGGGGACAGTGTGGGGGGAAATTACTGTGGGGGGGAAACTACTGTGTGGGGACTGTGTGGAGTAAACCACTGTGTGAGGGAAATTACTGTGTGGGGGCAGTGTGGGAGAAACTACTGTGTGGGGGAAGTGTGGGGGAAACTACTGTGTGGGGGGCAGTGTGGGGGAAATTACTGTGTGGGGCAAATTACTATATGGGGCTGGGTGGGGGAAATTACTGTGTGGGGAGCTGTGTGGGGGCAGTGTGGTGGAAATTACTGTGTGGGGGAAATTATTGGGGGGGCAGTGTGGGGAAAATTACTGTGGGGGACAGTGTGGGGGAAACTACTGTGTGGGGGAAATTACTGTGGGGGGGGCAGTGTGGGGGGAAACTACTGTGTGGGGCAGATTACTATATGGGGCAGTGTGGGGGAAATTACTGTGTGGGAGCAGTGTTGGAGAAATAACTTTATAGGGGCAGTGTGGGGGGGGGGAATTACTGTCTGGGAGAGGGCAAATTACTATGGGGGGATTACTATAGGGGGGCAGTGTGGGGGAAAATACTATATGGGGCAGCTAAATTGCTAAAACTTTACAGACCCAAAAGTCCTTTTAAGAACTATTGTGTGTTGCAGCAATATCTATTTTTAGCGTATCCTGCGCTAAATAGCGTGCAATAGTTAGGCTGCTGCAGACAGCAAAATTATCTGCGCTACATCTCCTGTGTAACATGTGTGCATCCAAAAATATCTGTGACATCCCGTGTACTTTTTCGATAGACTGTGTCCACTGCGGACAGTGACATTACCTGGGGTACATCTCCTGTGTAACTTTTCCACATACCAAATAGCTGTGACATTCCCTGTAATTTTTTATTAGCCGCTGGTGACATCAGTGACATTATCTGCGGCATTTCTCCTGTGTAACGTTTCCACATCCCAAATACCTGTGACATTCCCTGTAATTTTATATTAGCCGCTGCTGACATCAGCAACATTATCTGCGGTATATCTCTTGTGTGACGTTTCCACAACCCAAATATCTTTTTTTCCACATACAATTACAAATTCTACGCTACTGTATGTGTGACATACTTTCAAGCATATATAACATTTAATATGAAGAAGGCGAGCAGTAAGGGACAGGGAAGTGGCCATGATGCTGATGGTGCACGCAGAGGCCGAGGCCCTGGGCGAGTTCAAACTGTGCCAGAGCACAAGAAAAACAATCATCCACGATACGTAGCTTCATGTTCCAGTTTGCAGGGCGCGCAGCACATCTCTCTCAAAGTCAGACCACTGCGACCAGGTAGTCTTCTACCAAGTCCAGTCGCAGTAGCCAAGAGTCTGATCAACACAATCCTCACCCTGATCCTCCTTTCTTCCACCATGGAGAGTTTTGCCAAACAAGTGATCCCACACTCGGATATTCCGACGAGCTCTTTTCAGCGCCATTCCTTCATTTGGGCCTCTAGACAAGCCCGCTTGAAGAGGGACATGAGATTTTGTGCCCTGATTCCCAAACTCTTGAGCATCCACAGTCACAAGAAGATGATGGTGGGGAATGGCAATTAGTGTTTCACGAGGTGGATGATGATGATGAGACACAGTTGCCAATAAATCAACGGCAATTAATGTCTCAAGAGGTTGATGATGAGGAGGAGACAGTTGTCAATAACTGAGGTTGTGGTTGGGTCAAGAAGTCAGGAAGATGAGCAGAGTGAGGAAGTGGAATAGAAGGTGGTGGACGATGAAGTCACTGACCCAAACTGGGAAGGTGGCTAGCCGAGCGAGGACAGCAGTACAGAGGGGGAGGGAAGACTAGCAACCTCACCACCACCAGCATGATCCGCCACATGGCAAAAAAACACCGTAATAGGTGGGCCGAACTCCTGGGTCCACAATCTGTGTCTGCGGGTCACACCATTGTCTCCTCTTCACCTGTGTTACATGCTGGCCAATCCCCTGTCAAAGGCGCAGGCCCGGATGCCTCCCACCCTGCACCTGGACCTTTGCAAGCACCATCAGCGACCACATTCACTTCCGTGTTCCAGCGCAGCGTATAAATGTCCTTACTCCAGGCATTTGAATTCAAGCACAAATACCAGGCCATAGCACTAAATGCGCAACTTTCCAAATTATTGGCCCTGGAAATATTGCCATTTAGACTTGTGGACACTGAGGCCTTCCGCAGCCTGATGTCGGTGGCCATCCCTCGTTACGCAGTCCCCAGCCGCCACTATTTTTCACGGTGTGCCGTGCCTGCCTTACACCAGCGTGTGTCGCGTAACATCACCCGTGCCCTGACCAATGCAGTTACTGGGAAGGTCCACCTTACCACTGACACATGGACAAGTGCTTTCGGCCAGGGACGCTACATTTCCCTGACGGCACACTGGGTGAACATTGTGGAGGCCAGAAGCGAGTCGTACACTGGTATGGCACAGGTGCTACCGACGCCAAGGATTGCGGGCCCTAATTCCATCAGGGTTTCCGCCACCACCTACGTTAGTGGCTCCAACCCCCACTTCTCCTCCTCCACTTCCACCTCAGAATTACCCTCTTGCAGCACCAGTCAGCCATCAGTCGGTAGCTGGAAGCAGTGTAGCACTGCAGTGGGGAAGCTCCAACAGGCAGTGCTTAAGCTGATTTGCTTAGGTGACAAACAGCACACCGCCGCAGAGCTGTGGTAGAGGATAAGAGACCAGACTGAGCTGTGGCTCTCCCCACTCAACCTAGAACCAGGCATGGTTGTGTCTGATAATGGCGGTAACTTGGTGGCGGCTTTGGAGCTCGGCAAGCTCACACACACATACCATGCCTGGCCCACGTGTTCAATTTAGTGGTTCAGCGGTTTCTCAAAAGCTACCCTAATTTGCCTGAGCTACTGGTGAAGGTGCGCCGCGTGTGTGCCCATTTCCGCAAGTCATCAACAGCTTCTGCCGGTCTGTCAACGCTGTAGCAGCGCTTACAATTGCCAGCTCACTGACTGTTGTGCGACGTGAGCATGCGCTGGAACTCCACGTTCCACATGTTGGCCAGGCTTTGTGAGCAGCAGAGGGCAGTAGTGGAATACCAGCTGCAACATGGTCGTCGCCTTTCCAGTCAGCTTCCGCTCTTCACAAGCGAGGAGTGGGCATGGATGTCTGACCTCCGTGAGGTTTTAAGAAGTGGTGTGGAAGAGGTGGAAATGGGGGAAGACATTACACAGGGTGATAGCCAGACCACCCTCAGTTCGTCTTCACAGCGCAAATTGGATGATGATGAGGAGGAGCAGGAGACAGTTGCCTCCGCTACAGAGGGTAGTACCCATGGAAGTTTAACTCCATCTGTTCAGCGTGGATAGGCAGAAGAGGAGGAAGAGGATGAGGAGATTGAGAGTGATCCTCCTGATGACGACAGCGAAGTCTTGCGTGTTGGGACTCTGGCACACATGGCTGAATTTATGTTAGGCTGCCTTTCCCATGACCCACACGTTTTACGCATTCTGGACAACACCGATTACTGGTTGTTCACCCTTCTTGACTCCTGCTACAAAGAAAACTTCTCATCTCTCATTCCTGTGGTGGAGAGGATGAGCAAAATGGTGCAATACCAGAAGGTCCTTGTGGAAAAATTGCTCCAAAGATTTCCAGCTGACAACGCTGGCGGCAGAGTACATTGTTCCTTAGGCAACCGAGGAGGGGAGTCGAAGGGAACACACAGCAGATCCAACAGAGGAAGGGCAACACTCTCCAAAGCCTGGGACAGTTTCATAACACCCCGCCAGCACCCTCATACTGATGCGCGGCCTAGTGTCACAAGGAGGTAAACATTTTGGAAGATGGTGAAGGAGTACGTAGCAGACCGTGTCAGTGCCCTCAATGATCCCTCTGTGCCTTACAACTACTGGGTGTCCAAGCTGGACACGTAGCACTAACTGGCCCTCTATGCCTTGGAGGTGCTGGCCTGCCCTGCCGCCAACGTTTTCTCAGAGCGGGTATTTAGTGCTGCTGAGGGCATAATAACTGATAAGCGCATCCGCTTGTCAACTGAAAATGCTGACAGGTTGACTCTTATAAAAATGAACAAGGCCTGACTTCGCTACTACCCCTGACTTCTCTACTCCACCTGAGGAAAGCGGCTGACCATGAAGGCACTTTAAATGTGTTTTTTATAATGTACTGAATACACTGTATTCCCATGCACCCCTTCCACCACAAAAAAGGGTATATGTTTCAATCTTCCTTTTCTCGTCCTCCTCCTCCTCCTCCTCTTTCATCATATCAACATGCTTATTAGTCTGCCCTCGCTCCTAATGTTGTAGAGGGTCAGCTCACCTGCAGGCCCTCGCATATAATGTTTTAGAGGGTCAGCTCACCTGCAGGCCCTCGCATATAATGTTTTAGAGGGTCAGCTCACCTGCAGGCCCTCGCATATAATGTTTTAGAGGGTCAGCTCACCTGAAGGCCCTCGCATGTAATGTTTTAGAGGGTCAGCTCACCAGTAGGCTCTCACCTACAATCTTTTAGAGGGTCAGCTCACCTGAAGGCCCTCGCATATAATGTTTTTTAGGGTCAGCTCACCAGCAGGCCCTTAACCATAATGTTTTATAGGGTCAGCTCACCAGCAGGCTCTCACCTACAATCTTTTAGAGGGTCAGCTCACCAGCAGGCCTTCGTATATAATGTTTTTGAGGGTCAGCTCACCAGCAGGCCCTTAACCATAATGTTTTACAGGGTCAGCTCACCAGCAGGCCCTCACCTACAATCTTTTAGAGGGTCAGCTCACCAGCAGTCCCTCGCATATAATGTTTTTGAGGGTCAGCTCACCAGCAGGCCCTCACCTACAATCTTTTAGAGGGTCAGCTCACCAGCAGGCCCTCGCCCATAATTTTTTCAATGGTCAGTTCAGCAGCAGGCACTCGCGAGTAATGTTTTAGAGGGTCACCAGCAGGCCCTTGCTCCTAATGTTTTTGAGGGTCACCAGCAGGCCATCCATGATAATTTTTCAAGGGTGTATGAGGCCTTCCTTTATGTGTAATAAAGGGTGTATTTGAGTACCGGTTCCTTTTGGAAGCCCTTTCGCTTAGTGCATAGGCTTTATGAGTGTAGGAGTCCCACTACCTGAACAATTGTACCACAATGTGAATGAGGCCCTCCGTTATGTGATATACAGGTTGTATCAGAGTGCCTCTTCCTTGTAATTTTTGACAGCATTTGCACTTTATATACAAGTAAATATACAGGAAAGAATGTTTCCTAACAATTTTTCCTCTAAAATCGATTTTAGCTTTGGTTTTGTGCGTATTATTGTCAGTCTGTAAAAGTGGCGTACTACTCAGACAACATCGTTCCCAGCAGTGACCTGGGAGTCCAAGATGCATCCAGACATCCTCCCCATGCTGTTCCCGAACCATTTCGGTGGTGTTTCCATCAATTTCTGACCTTTTTCTATGACCCAGACACCATCTTCTCTTCATAGCAGGGGGTGCCTGGTTTAATGCTCAGGTTCTCCCATTGACTTTTATTGTGCTCGGGTGCTCGGTAGAGCACCCGAGCATCCCGAGGTGTTCAACCCGAGCACTTTGGTGCTCGATCAACACTAGTGCTAGGTCTTAATCCTAGTTCTAGCCCATTTTGCAGAAAATCTAGAATCTTATTTATGGGTGGAGAAGAAGTGTCTGGGTGTTCTTCTCCCAACCAGCTACAGAACTTGCTCCAGATTTTAAGGCAAATGGCTGATGTAACCTTTTTCCTGCTTGCTTTCAGAATGAGGATTACTCTGAGAGACCCTGTCTTCTGAGTGACTCGCTCTCAAGATCCAGACGGCTAGGTTGTACAGTAGATCTGCGGATTTGGATGTTTTATTGGCCCCTGAGAGACCCAGTACCCCCAGAAGGGTATTTTGCATGGTTCTTCCAATGCAATTCTTTTCAGAGCCGAGAACCAGCTTCTTTTCAGCCAGTGAGGGGCTATTAGGATCACGGTTGTTGGTTCCCTCAGGATTTTCTGTATTACTCAGGAAATCGGAGGAAATGGTGGAAATGCATCAACGAGGTCCCATGTCCATCTTATTGACAGGGCATCCACTGCCCATGGTTTGTCCCTGGGTCTAGAGAGTAAACCCGGTGGACCTGGGCATTTTTCCTGGACACAAACAGGTCCATCTCTGGTATCGTAGCCCCCATCTGGAAGTGATTTCCTGAAAAAGGTCCTTGCTTAAAGTCCATTCTCCTGGATATAAGATTTGTCGACTTAAGAAGTCCGCCTCTAGATTTTCTGATCTCTTTAGATTAATCGACGTTTAGGAGAGAACATTTGAATCTGCCCAAGAGAATATTTTCCCTCTACCTCTGCCAGAGGACTGGATCTTGTGTCGCCCTGATTTTGTAGGTACAGTGCTGCCCATAATTATTCATATCCCTGGCAAATTTGGACTCAAAGTTACTTTTATTCAACCAGCAAGTAATTTTTTGACGGGAAATGACATAGGTGTCTCCAAAAAGAGAATAAGACGATGTACAAGCGGCATTATTGTGGAAAAAAAACATTTCTCAGCTTCTATTTACATTTGAGCAACGATCCGCACTGTGGAAAATCTCAGAGGACGTGGTCGGAAGCCAAAAGTGACACCTGTGCTGGCCAGGAGGATAGTTAGAGAGGTAAAAAAAGAATCCAAGGATCACCATTAAGGCCATCCTGGTGAATCTGGGCTCTGCTGGTTGCAATGTCTCAAGGCAGACAATCCACGTACACTGCACAATGTAGACCAAGGAGGACGCCACTTCTCCAGATAAGGCACACAAAAGCTTGCTTGGCCTTTGCAAAAGCTCATCTGGACAAAGAAGAACACTTCTGGTCTTCTGTGTTATGGTCAGTTGAAACAAAAATTTTATTGTTTGGTCACAATGATGTTTCCTTCATTTGGCGTAAAAAAGGATAAGCCTTCAACCCAAAGAACACCATCCCCACTGTCAAACATGGTGGTGGGAACCTAATGCTTTGGGGGTGTTTTTCAGACAATGGACCAGGAAACCTAATCACAGTAAATGGCACCATGAAAAAAGAGCAATACATGAGGATTCTCAACAACAACATCAGGCAGTCTGCAGAGAAACTTGGCCTTGGGCAACAGTGGACATTTCAGCATGACAATGACCCAAAACACACAGCAAAAGTGGTGAAGAAATGGTTAGCAGACAACAATATTAACGTTTTGGAGTGGCCCAGCCAGAGTCCAGACTTGAATCAAATTGAGAATCTGTGGAGGGAGCTAAAGATCAGGGTGATGGCAAGAAGACCCTCCAACCTGAAAGATTTGGAGCTCATTGCTAAAGATGAATGGGCAAAAATACCTGTGGAGACATGCAAAAAGCTGGTCTGCAATTATAGGAAGCATTTGATTGCTGTAATAGCGAATAAAGGCTTTTCTATTGATTATTGAGAAGGGTATGAATAATTTTGTACTGGACACTTTTTGCTCAAATGTAAATAAAAGCTGAGAAATGTTTTTTTTTCCACAATAATGCCTCTTGTACATCGTCTTATCATCTTTTGGGAGACACCTATGTCATTTCCCGTCAAAAAATTACTTGCTGGTTGAATAAAAGTAACTTTAAGTCCAAATTTGCCAGGGGTATGAATAATTATGGGCAGCACTGTATGTTTTCTAGAAATTATTTAGATCCCACTAAACAATTCAGGAGGAAAGAGAGGGTCTAAGCCTGGAAGCTGCCCTCATAAACCTTTTAATCCATCTATAGTTTGCCAACTCTGTAATGAAAAAAGTGCTAAGGGATGAAACTTGTACTTTTAGTATACTTAGTCTACTGTCAAAGGAGGATACCTGGGATTTAGGGAATAAAATTTGCATACCTTTGTATTTACTTTGGAGGTAAATTGGTCCCCAACTATCTGTGATGTGCTGAAAGGTCTGGAGGCTTAGGGACCATTCCCCTGGATCCAATTTATTCCGGCTGAGGAAGTCCACTACCTAGTTTTCTGACCCTTTAGGTTGGACTGCTGAAATGCAAAGGGAGTTCTTTGGTGTCCAGCAAAATATTTTGGTGTACAGATCTAGTAAGATTTTGGATATTGTTCCTCCCTGATGTTTTAGGTAAGCAACTGTAGTGTTTTAACATTTTCCAAACTGCTATGAGCTCTCAGTAGTTTGACGAACACTTGCTTATAGCCCAAGGCCAGACTCCTTAAAAGTAACTATCTGCAATCTGGGCCACTCTTACCAAGTTCTTTTCTTTCAGCGAACATACTAGGGATGATTTGACTTTTGATGGAATGAGTACCTTGTTGCTCAGTGAGGTCTGAGTTTTGTCCCACATTCTCAGGACCCTGGACTGCAAAGATTTCTAGCCAGGAACAGACAGAGCACAGGTTCACAATGGAGTCTTCCTGGAAGGTCCCACAAGCTCTCTTTATTTATAGCAAAAAAGGCCTGGGTATGCCCCTTACATTCCAAAGATAACACTTTAGCATTTTAGCACGTACATAGTCGAGTCCAGCATGCTCACAAGCTGAGCCCGCTCCATATGCAGCAGATGCTGGCTGTGTAATATAGCGGACACCGATCTGCAATGATCAGGATTAGATAAAACTACAATCCCAGCCATTTAACCCTTCAAATGCTGCAATCAATAGTGACTGCAGTATCAGAGGTTAGACAGAAGGCTTCCTCTTTCCTCCAATTCACCCCCTCGCTGTGAAATCATGGATTTCCTGTTTGCTATGGCATTTGGTGGTCTTGTGAAGGCTCCCAGGCTTTCCATAGTAAACTGCTTGTTAAAGGGGTTATCCCATCTGGGACATTTATGGCATGCCGATAGGATATGCCATAAATGTCCAATAAAAGCAGGTCCCAGAAGTGGGCCCTACTCCTACCTCAATAACAGGTCCCTGAAGTAAATGTAGAACAAGCTGTGCATGCACAGCCACCCTCCATTCACCGCTATGGGACTTCCGAAAATTGTTGAGCGCTGGCTCCTCTATTGTTAGAAGTTCTATCACAGTAATTGGAGGAGACAATGAGCATGCACAGTGTGCTCTCCATTCATGGCATAGCCCTTTTTTTGAGATGGAGGCAGATCCTAGCTCTGGAACCTACTACTATTGGACATTTATGGCATATCCTATCTATAAACCTTAAATATCCAATATGGAAATACCTCTTTAAGCCCTGCCTGCAGCAGGGCTTAATAGGAAGATAGTAAATATCCCATAGAATGCAACTGCAAAATTCTAATCACCCCTATTTCCAAATTGTATATATTATATATATATTTTTTTTTTTAAAACACAACAACATGACAAACATGCTGAGAGGCGGCCGGATAAAAACCGCAGCGTGAGGATGTCCCTCAATAGCCCTTAATTCCAGAATGTTGATCAGAAGCGAGCATTCCTCAGGAGATCAAGTGCCTTCTACAGACTGCCTAATACATCTCCCCAGCCTCATAGACTGGCGTCCATTGTCACCACGGTCTGGTGGAGGAGGATGAAGTAGCAGCCCGACTTCTACAGTGGGGAAGTTGTCCACCACCTGAGAGCACGATGCGTCAGGGCAAGAAGACGAAGAGGTTGATCCAGTGAGGCTGGAGACCGGTTCTGATTGTTCAGAATGTCCCTCTAAAGAGCCCTGTTGTGGAACTGAGCAAAGGGGACTGCTTTGAAGGCAGAAACCATCAAACCCAGATCCTCATGACATGGAGAAGGGCCATGACTGAGGCCAAAATCTTGGTGAAAACTCTAAGGGCCATGTCTAACCCGAAAGGAAGGGCCACAAACTGGTAATGGAAGAGGCCGACTGCAAAGCAGAGACATTTCTGGTGGCTGACGCTAATAGGGACATGCAGGCAAGTGTCCTTTAGGTCTATCAAGGACATCTAATCCCCCAATTCCATGGATACAATGACCGATCACAGGGACTGCATCCGAAGCACTGCACTCAAAGGAAGCGATTGAGAGCTTTGAGGTCTGGACGGATCGTCCCTTCCTTTTAGTAACATAGTTTATAAGGCCGAAAAAAGACATATGTCCATCTACACTGCGTGCAGAATTATTAGGCAAATGAGTATTTTGACCACATCATCCTCTTTATGCATGTTGTCTTACTCCAAGTTGTATAGGCTCGAAAGCCTACTACCAATTAAGCATATTAGGTGATGTGCATCTCTGTAATGAGAAGGGGTGTGGTCTAATGACATCAACACCCTATATTAGGTGTGCATAATTATTAGGCAACTTCCTTTCCTTTGGCAAAATGGGTCAAAAGAAGGACTTGACAGGCTCAGAAAAGTTAAAAATAGCGAGATATCTTGCAAAGGGGTGCAGCACTCTTAAAATTGCAAAGCTTCTGAAGCGTGATCATCGAACAATCAAGCGTTTCATTCAAAATAGTCAACAGGGTCGCAAGAAGCGTGTGGAAAAACCAAGGCGCAAAATAACTGTCCATGAACTGAGAAAAGTCAAGCGTGCAGCTGCCAAGATGCCACTTGCCACCAGTTTGGCCATATTTCAGAGCTGCAACATCACTGGAGTGCCCAAAAGCACAAGGTGTGCAATACTCAGAGACATGGCCAAGGTAAGAAAGGCTGAAAGACGACCACCACTGAACAAGACACACAAGCTGAAACGTCAAGACTGGGCCAAGAAATATCTCAAGACTGATTTTTCTAAGGTTTTATGGACTGATGAAATGAGAGTGAGTCTTGATGGGCCAGATGGATGGGCCCGTGGCTGGATTGGTAAAGGGCAGAGCGCTCCAGTCCGACTCAGACGCCAGCAAGGTGGAGGTGGAGTACTGGTTTGGGCTGGTATCATCAAAGATGAGCTTGTGGGGCCTTTTCGGGTTGAGGATGGAGTCAAGCTCAACTCCCAGTCCTACTGCCAGTTTCTGGAAGACACCTTCTTCAAGCAGTGGTACAGGAAGAAGTCTGCATCCTTCAAGAAAAACATGATTTTCATGCAGGACAATGCTCCATCACACGCGTCCAAGTACTCCACAGCGTGGCTGGCAAGAAAGGGTATAAAAGAAGAAAATCTAATGACATGGCCTCCTTGTTCACCTGATCTGAACCCCATTGAGAACCTGTGGTCCATCATCAAATGTGAGATTTACAAGGAGAGAAAACAGTACACCTCTCTGAACAGTGTCTGGGAGGCTGTGGTTGCTGCTGCACGCAATGTTGATGGTGAACAGATCAAAACACTGACAGAATCCATGGATGGCAGGCTTTTGAGTGTCCTTGCAAAGAAAGGTGGCTATATTGGTCACTGATTTGTTTTTGTTTTGTTTTTGAATGTCAGAAATGTAGATTTGTGAATGTTGAAATGTTATATTGGTTTCACTGGTAAAAATAAATAATTGAAATGGGTATATATTTGTTTTTTGTTAAGTTGCCTAATAATTATGCACAGTAATAGTCACCTGCACACACAAATATCCCCCTAAAATAGCTAAAACTAAAAACAAACTAAAAACTACTTCCAAAAATATTCAGCTTTGATATTAATGAGTTTTTTTGGGTTCATTGAGAACATGGTTGTTCAATAATAAAATTAATCCTCAAAAATACAACTTGCCTAATAATTCTGCACTCCCTGTAGTTCAGCCTGTTATTCTGCAAGTTGATCCAGAGCAAGGCAAAAAAAAACAAAAAAAAACTCTGAGATAGAAGACAATTTTCCCGCACTTTAGGGGGGGGGGGGAATTCCTTCCCGACTCCAATCAGGCAATTAGAATACCTCCCTGGATCAACGACCCCTCTCTAGTAACTATAGCCTGTAATAATAGTGACATAGTTTATAAGGCCGAAAAAAAGACAAGAACCTCAAAGAGATTGGAGTAAAAAACACAAAAACTGTTGTGTGCGGAAACCGGATCACTCCCTGCCACAGAAGAGTGTGGGTAGCTTGAAAAAAGGCACAGGTGACAGAGGGAGAGGTTCAGGGAGCGGAAAAACAGAGACAGTGGAGCGGAGGCAAACTCCAGCTTATGCCCATCCGAGAAGACATCTCGTACCCAGGCATCCGAGACATCAGCCAGCCTGATTGGAACAGGTGAAGACGGCCACCCACATGGCTGGAGGCGGAAAAAAGCCATTCGTCATTCAGAGGAGCGCTTGGCAGGAAGGAAGTGGCTTGAAGGAAGGTTTCCATTTCTTATTTATTTTCAAATATTTTTTATTAATTTTCAAAAGGTTGTATACCAATGAGAGAATATAACAATGTCTGAATAACACATGTATCGATATGCTTATACAAAAACTCGTACAATAGTTATAAATACAATGTTACAATCATCGTATCGATTAATCCAAGAGAACATGAGAAAGAAAAAACAAAAAGGGGGGGTTTGAGGAAAATCTGAGGGGAAGAGGGTGAAGGGTAGTGCAGAGAAGTATGAGATCTCATTTCTTCACTTACAACAATATCATTAAGAAGTAGCTTATACGATCTAAAATGTCCAAAGGATTTATTCCATATAACCTCTAAACTTTTTCCACGGTCCCCAGATGTCTGAGAATCGTTGAGGTGTTCTGGCGTCCCAATGTGCAATTTGTTCTAATCGATAGATCTGGTCACATTTCTGAAACCAGTGTTGTAAAGACAGAGGGTCTGGTTTTCGCCAGTATACAGCTATGAGGAGACGGGTAGATGCAAGAAGAACCTTACACAAGGTTTGCACCTCTTTTGATTTTGAACAACTTAATTCCCCCTATAGCCCAAAAAGACACATTTTAGGCGACGCCAGAACATTCACTTTGCAAACTTGGGAAAGTGTTTTACATATCTCTTGCCAGTAAGTTTGTACTTGATTACACGACCACCAAATATGACTCTGTGTCCCTATAGCACCCTCACATCTCCAGCAAGAGGGACTAACTTCTGGGAACATATTGTGCAAACGCTGTGGTGTATACCATTGTGTAAGGACTTAGTAGCTATTTTCTTGCAATTTTACACACCTAGAAACTTTCACCGGAGTTATTAATACTTTTGGCAATTCCCATTTGTCAAATTTTATTGCTAGTTCATCTTCCCATTTACTAATAAATTTGCATCTATCTGTACTAGTAAAGGAGATAATCGTGGCATATAACTGTGAAATCTTCCTCTTAGGTTCTAATTTTTGCAAAGCCAATTTCTCAAATATTGTGTGGTCTGTGCCCCAAACAGAAGCCCTAGTCAATTTTTTTTAAGATACGGTAGCAATGTGTTATTTGGAAAGTAGTGCAATGAGCCATAGCAGGGTGTGAGTCTATTTCTGATAGTGATAGCATATCAGCGTCTGGGCACAAGGACAGTATCGACGTCGTACTCTTCTTGTCTACATAAATTCGACTGACACAAAATGTCTCTTACTTGCATGAGTGTCGCATAATTAGGCATCAGCTTTGATAACATATCCGATGCACACCAACGGGCTATTGTATGTTTAGTAATCGAGCTGTGTGTTGTAAGCATTTTGTTCACTCTCCCTAAATCAAGGAATAGTAAAGACCTCAAAGGAAGGTTCGACATTGCTTCTTCCACCCTTATGTCTAGCCGACCTGGAGATGGGCGCAACCAGTCTAAACTTCTAGTACAGAGGATTGCTTTATGATAGTTGTATATGTCCGGTATTCCCAGACCTCCTCTCATGGGATGACGACTTACATATGACGAAGGCATTCTCGCTTTCTTCCCTCCCCATAAAAATGTAAGAAATATCTTCTGAACTTTTTTAACCCCTTAAGAACTTAGGGCGTACCGGTACACCGTATTTCCCGAATCCTTAAAGACTCAGGGCGTAACGGTACGTCCTAAGTTTAAATCGCGATTGCGGCGCCGCGGGGTTAATCCGAACAGGATGCCGGCTGAAATCATTCAGCCGGCATCCTGTCACAACATCCCCCCCCCCCCCCCCGTATCGGCGACCGCTGTATGGAAAAGGTTAACAGTCAGGGAGCTCCCTCCCTCTCCCATCGGGGTGCTGCTGTGCCTTTGCAGCCCCCAGACAGGATGGGGTGACAGAGGGAGGGAGCCCCCCTCCTTACCCTTACCCGTCTGCTCAGTTGTGGCCACAGGCATCCTGCTGTCCATGGAACTGAACAGATCTGTGCTAAAGGCATAGATCTGTTCAAAGTGTAAGTAAAATACAGTACACTATATCGTGTACTGTACTGTATTATACAGACATCAGACCCACTGGATCTTCAAGAACCAAGTGGGTCTGGGTCAAAAAAAAATTAAAAAAAGTGAAAAAAGTAAAGAAAAAAAAACATTTATCACTGAATAAAAATTAAAAAAATAAAATACACTACACATTAGGTATCGCCGCGTCCGTAACGACCTGATCTATAAAACGGTCATGTTACTTTCCCTGCACGGTGAACGCCATAAAAATAAAAACTATGAGAAAATTGAAATTTTGCCCACCTTACTTCCCAAAAAAGGTAATAAAAGTGATCAAAAAAGTCGTATGTACGCCAAAATAGTACCAATCAAACCATCATCTGATCCCGCAAAAATCATACCCTACCCAAGATAATCGCCCAAAAACTGAAAAAACTATGGCTCTTAGACTATGGAAACACTAAAACATGATTTTTTTTTTGTTTCAAAAATGAAATCATTGTGTAAAAAAACATAAATAAAAAAAAAGTATACATATTAGGTATCGCCGCGTCCGTATCGACCGGCTCTATAAAAATATCACATGACCTAACCCCTCAGGTGACCACCGTAAAAAAATATAAATAAAAACGGTGTAAAAAATTCCATTTTTTGTCATCTTACGTCACAAAAAGTGTAATAGCAAGCGATCAAAAAGTCATATGCACCCCAAAAAAGTGACAGTCATCTCATCCCACAAAAAATGAGACCCTACCTAAGATAATCGCCCAAAAACTGAAAAAACTATGGCTCTTAGACTATGGAGACACTAAAACATGATTTTTTTTGTTTAAAAAATGAAATCATTGTGTAAAACTTACATAAATAAAAAAATTGTATACATATTAGGTATCGCTGCATCCGTGACAACCTGCTCTATAAAAATACCACATGATCTAACCTGTCAGATGAATGTTGTAAACAAAAAAAAAAAAGTGCCAAAAAAGCTATTTCTTGTTATCTTGCCTCACAAAGTGTAATATAGAGCAACCAAAAATCCTATGTACCCTAAACTAGTACCAACAAAACTGCCACCCTATCCCGTAGTTTCTAAAATGGGGTCACTTTTTTAGAGTTTCTACTCTAGGGGTGCATCAGGGGGGCTTCAAATGGGACATGGTGTAAAAAAAAAAACAGTCCAGCAAAATCTGCCTTCCAAAAACCGTAAGGCATTCCTTTCCTTCTGCGCCCTGCCGTGTGCCCTGCCGTGTATCTCTATTTTCCATTAAATCTTGTGCAACACCTAAAGGGTTAACAAAGTTTGTAAAATCAGTTTTGAATACCTTGAGGGGTGTAGTTTCTTATATGGGGTCACTTTTATGGAGTTTCTACTCTAGGGGTGCATCAGGGGGGCTTCAAATGGGACATGGTGTAAAAAAAAAACAGTCCAGCAAAATCTGCCTTCTAAAAGCCATACGGCGCACCTTTCCCTCTACGCCCTACTGCGTGCCCGTACAGTAGTTTACGGCCACATATGGGGTGTTTCAGCAAACTACAGAATCGGGGCAATAAATATAGCATTTTGTTTGGCTGTTAACCCTTGCTTTGTTACTGGAAAAAATGGATTAAAATTGAAAATTTGCCCAAAAATCTAAATTCAGAAATTTTAACACCATTTGCCATTAACTCTTGTGGAACACCTAAAGGGTTAACAAAGTTTGTAAAATCAGTTTTGAATACCTTGAGGGGTGTAGTTTATAGAATGGGGTCATTTTTGAGTGGTTTATATTATGTAAGCCTCGCAAAGTGACTTCAGACCTGAACTGGTCCCTAAAAATTGGGTTTTTTAAAATTTCTGAAAATTTTCAGAATTTGCTTCTAAATTTCTAAGTCTTGTAACATCCCCAAAAAATAAAATATCATTCCCAAAAGGATCCAAACATGAAGTAGACATAGGGGGAATGTAAAGTAATAACTATTTTTGGAGGTATTACTATGTATTATAGAAGTAGAGAAATTGAAACTTGGAAATTTGCAATTTTTAAAAATTTTTGGGTAAATTTGGTATTTTTTTTATAAATAAAAATGAATTTTTTTTACTTCATTTTACCAGTGTCATGAAGTACAATATGTGACGAAAAAACAATCTCAGAATGGCCTGGATAAGTCAAAGCGTTTGAAAGTTATCAGCACTTAAAGTGACACTGGTCAGATTTGCAAAAAATGGCCAAGTCCTTAAGGTGAAATAGGGCTGAGTCCTTAAGGGGTTGAAGAAAGCTTGGGGGATGGGGATTGGTAAAGCTTGCAGATAATATAGCACTTTTGGGAGGAGTATTGTCTTTATAAGGGATCTACGGCCAAACCAGGAGACAAAAGGGAATGTCCCGGAAGGTTTCCATTTCTGATCCTAGTTAGACTTGTCAGTAGGCTGCTTTGGACTGGAGAAACGCTGGAAGGGAAGAAAAAGAGGCTTAACTTTTTGGTCCTGGTGAAACGAACCCTGTTTTGTGGCAAATGGGTGCTTTTACCACCTGAAGCGGAAAAGATGATCTCATCCAGGCGTTTGCTATAGGTAAGGTGGTAAGCTTAGCCAGACGAGACACCGATGGGTTAACAATTGGAGGACAGTCACTTTTTTACCTGAGAGGGTATAGGACCTCAAGGCGTTTCAGCGAGGGAAAACGTCTATCCGGGAAGATCCACTACTTGGAGAGAAAGAGAGGAATCAAAATCCAGATGGTTAGGGAAAAATTTGGGCGAGCTACGGGAAAATCTACAGGAGAAACCTGATGCAGATGAAAAGGGTTCCAGTTCCCCCACCTGTAAGGTCCCTATTACGGCCACAATAAGAGTTACCATGGAGGACAGTTTAGAGGACTAGTCATCAGACATGCTGAAATCTGTGTCTGAGAACATGCCATCAGAACATGCCTCTTCCATGGAGCACACATCAGAGTGAGACTTCCTACGAGGTGGAGGGGAGGTGGAAGAAATGGCAGATACAGACATCCTTCAAGGGAGGATGGTCTGGCCCGTTTAGCAAGTCGGCTACGATAGGCACTAGCTGTGAATTCCCCGGAGTCTGAATGATCAGAGGGTGGCCGCGGGGACAAATGCCCTAACATTTCAAGGATAGCTTTGTTGGTATGGGAAACGTACTATAACATTTTTGTCAAGGAACACGCCCACTCCAGTTTCATCATAGGTTTGGTGGAAGGGCCAACCGGGTCAGGCTGAGAGAGACGCTCGGCGGTGGGGCAGAGCATGAAGAACAGGGGGGATCTAACTGTCTGCACTGAAATTTAGAATGACAAAAAAACACAAGCAAAATGGCTCACAGAAGTCGCCGCCTGTTTTGGGGCCTGGGCTCAGACATAGTGTTTCCCTGCAAGTACCCTCAGGAAAGGGAGGTAGAGAAGAGAAGCTGGACCCGGTAGGAAGGGATAGGTGTAGCTTACTCAGCCTATGTCCCTCAAAGTAGCTTGTGACAAGGTGTCCCCTGAAGAGAATACAGTGCTGGTGTTCCTCAGAAAAGATCCAAGAAGTGGGTGTTCCTTTAGAAGGAGCAAAAAATTTGCACCAGAGGCAGGGAAGAAGGGAGTGGGGGCACCGACTCCATGGCCTGCCCCATGCAGCACACCGCAGGACAAACTCGGCGACCAGTCTCGGCATGCCCCCCCCCTTCCCTGAAGTGAAACGGCCGCAACAAGCCTGGGCCTCAGCCAGACTAGTGGCCCCCACAGAGCAGACGGCGAGCGCAAGGAGAAACCCACTGCAGTGGTACATTGTGAGAAACAATGATCCTGAATAGGCCTCAGTGAAGCTGGGGCCTCACTTTTTAGGAACCCCAGATGGAAGCGCGACCTGGAAATTGGCCACTGGAACAGCTGAGGAGCAGTGTGGCCCCAGAAGAAGGCCAAAAGCCACGTAAGCCACACCCAACAGGCAATAGTTAGGGAGAAATGGGGGTCATTCACAAATAGAAGCAGTCAGATAGACCGGGCAGGAGAGTTACAGGACATAAGCGGACAAAAGAAAAGCGGGTGTCAGAGGGGGAAAAATCCTCACCTCTCCGGTGTTTTCTGCCCTCCCTGAGTCCAGCTCTGTCACCATCCTCGTGTGATGCCCCATCGGGAGGGCAGCTACACTGCCCTAGGGACGCCATGGTCACCCGAAAGCTGGCGGGACACAGAGGATTTAGGAAACCTCTGTTCCTCCTTGCCTTCTGGAGACAGGGAACGAACAGTGGGCTTGCGGACCCACTGGAATCCCTCCTCCTGGATGGAAAAACAGGCAGCTTAATGCTGCCTGTAGCCCAAAAATAGTCCAGAAAAAAAGAAAAACGAAATAAATCTAACTCCTATCGACACTGAGCTAGAACTGATTTAGCTCAGTCACTGTAGGAAGGATATAGCTGATGGGAGGCGCTCACACTTTTTTAAAGTTAGTGTAATACCCCGACATCCATTCACCCAGCAAGGAACTATTCATCTTTCCCTCCATCTTACCTTCTCACCTGACCACTTGCACAAACCTGTTTGGTAATGTAAAACACTTCCTTCCCAAACACACACAGATACCTCCTGCCCTCTCTTATTCTCACCTACTAACACTTTCTCTGCTTCTCCTTATTGCTGGTGATATCTCTCCAAATCCAGGCCCCCCTCAGCAAGTCCCCACTATCACCTCTACCTCCTACTACAAATCTCCTTCTACAAATTTCTACAACCCCTTAGACCTAAATAACCATTCTTCTGACCCCTGCTCCTTTGGTTCCTCTTGCAGGAGCATTATGGAATGCATACTCTGTCTGTAACAAACTGTCCTACATTCATGACCTCTTCATCTCTCGAAAACTTTTCTTTCTGGGTCTCACAGAAACATGACATGACACCTCCTCCCATGCTGCACTCTCTTATAGCGATTTTTATTTCACACCCAACCCAGCCCCGGCTTCAAACATGGTGGAGGAGTTGGTCTTCTCCTGTCAGACACCTGCTCCTATAGCCCAACTCCACTGCCACCCTCCATTACGCTTACTTCATTTGAAGTACACTCTGTTCGCATCTACTCTCCCTCCAACCTCAAAGTAGCTGTCATTTACCGCCCCCAGCCACCATATTTCTTGACCACTTTAACACCTGGCTCCTACACTTTCTTTCTGCCGACATCTCCACTATCATCATGGGTGACTTCAACATCCCTATTGACACCTGCCGCCTCCTATCTGCTATCACTCTCTTCCTCCTTCGGCCTCTCACAGTGGTCTTCCGCTCCCACCCACCAAGATGGTCACACTCTGGATCTTATCTTTACACACCTCTGCTCCCTATCTAACCTTTCTAATTCGCCTCTCCCCTAACCGACCACAACCTACTCACCTTCTCTTAACCTCTCAACTTTTGCTTGCTTTCTGACTCTCTTCTCCCACCCTCTGCCATTTGTTCCCTCCAAGACCCAGATACTGCCAACACCCTGTATAACACCACAATAAGTACAGCTCTGGACATTGTTGCCCCCCTCACAAAACAATAAAACCCCCAAAAAATTAACAGAGAACCCTGGCACACCAACCTGACCAAAAAACTCAGACAAGCTTCCAGGGACTGCAGAACAGCGATGGAAGAAATCCCATTCTAAGGATTACTTCACTGCATACAAGCAATCCCTCCTCATTTTCAAATCTTCACTCGCTGATGCAAAACAGGCCTACTTCTCATCTCTCATATATTCCCTGTCCCACAGCCCTAAACAACTTTTTAACACTTAACTCCCTTCTCCGTCCCCCAGCGCCCCCACCCTCTCATCTCAGCTGAGGACTTTGCCACATACTCCAAACATCAACCTTAGAGAAAGCTTCCGTGCACAGTCCCCACAGACCCTCTACACAACTGCTCAGTCCTCTTCTCCCAAAACCCACTTCACCATTACAGAAGAAAAACTCTCCACTCTACTCTCCAGATCACCTCTCACCACCTGTGCATTTGACCTAATCCTATCCCACCTCATCACAGTGTTTATCCCAGCCCTAACTCATCTCTTCAACCTATCACTAACCTCTGGTGTCTTCCCCTCTGCTTTTAAACATGCTACCATTACATCCATCCTCAAAAAGCCTTCACTTCACCGATCTGCTTTGTCCAGTTAACGCCCCATATCACTTCTTCTATTTGCCTCAAAGCTACTTGAGCAACATGTCCATTCTGAACTGTCCTCCCTCCTCTCCTCCTGCTCCCTCTTTTACCGCCTACAATCTGGCTTCCGACCCCACCACTCAACTGAGACTGTCCTTACCAAAGTCACCAATTACCTACTAACAGCCAAAACCAGAAAACATTACTCTGTCCTTCTCCTTGACATGTCCTCTGCCTTTGACACTGTCGACCACTCCCTTCTGTTACAAACTCTCATCGTCATCACCAACCTGGCCCTCTCCTGGATCACGTCATAGAATGGACATTTAGCGTCTCCCACTCTCACACCACCTCCTCGTCTCATTCCCTCTCTGTTGGTGTCCTGCAAGGCTCTGTCCTAGGACCCCTGCGCTTCTTTATCTACACTTTTGGTCTGGGACAGCTCATAGAGTCCAATGGCTTTCAGTATCACTTTTATGCGGACGACACACAAATCTACCTCTCTGGCCCAGACATCACCACCCTACTATCCAAAATCCCACAATGCCCATCTTCCATATCCTCCTTCTCCTCTCACTTTCTAAAACTTAACATGGATAAAACAGAATTCATCATCTTTTCCCCATCCTGCTCATATTCCCCAACAGACCTATCTATCACAATCAATGGCTGCACACTCTCCCCGGTCAACCAAGTCTACTGCCTTGGAGTGACCTTGGATTCTGCCCTCTCCTTCCGACCACACATGCAAGCCCTTACCACCACCTGCCGCTTCCAAATCAAAAATATCTCCCGCATTAGCGCTTTCCTCAACTTTGAGTCAGCAAAACTAATTGTACATGCCCTCATCATCTCCCGCCTAGACTACTGCAACATTCTCCACTGTGGCCTTCCATCTAGCACTCTCACATCCCTCCAATCTATCCTCAACCCTGCTGCACGACTGATCCAAAATACTAACAAATACATACAAGGCTGTCCACAACCTATGCCCTCCCTACATCTCTAAGCTACTTTCCTGATACATCACCATACGCAATCTCCGATCCTCACAAGACCTCCTTCTCTCCTATCCTCTTACCACCTCTTCCCACAGTCACCTCCAAGATTTCTTCCAAGCATCCCCATTCTCTGAAACTCGCTACCCCAACATATCAGACTCTTACCTACAGTAGAATCCTTCAAAAAGAAACCTAAAAACCCACCTCTCCAGACAAGCCTACAACCAGTGACCCTGCTGCCTCTATACCACCATGACCAGCTTCATCCACACCTAATGTGTCCTTCTCCCATACCATGTAGATTGTAAGCCCTCACGGGCAGGGCCCTCTCTCCTTCTGTATCAGTATGTAACTCGTCTTGTTCATGCTTAGTGCAATTGTCTGTATTATGTATGTATACCCCTTTTCATATGTACAGCGCTATGGAATGAATGGCTCTTTAATAATAAATAATAATAGTGTCCGCCTCCTAGTGGCAGCAGCTATACCCATGGTCAAGCTTGTATCCCCCAATTATATAGAAGAGAAATACAGATGCAGACTTTAAAACTGACATGTCAGGAGAGCTGAGGATAGTGACATAGAGAAATAAAAAATGCCAAAAAGCAAACATAAAAACATGATTTGAATAGGTGGTCTCATCAAGTCAAAAGTCATCTTTAAAGTTAATATATTACCAAGTTTATGGCGTCCTATTTGACGGCAACATAAAGTCGTGGGAGACCAGATTGCTGCGATGTATGAATTGTATCATGTATCAATCTTGCAGTGGTTTCAATACAGTATATGCGCTAAAACTGAGGCCAGCGCTGAAATCCTGTACATGCTGTGGGCGTGCCACAGTCCTCAATATTCATGACCTGGGTTTATCCCACCCACCTAACTCCGATTGACAGCTTTTTCCCCTAAGAGGAGACAGCTGTCAATCAGCAGCAGGAGAGCAGAGAGATCCCCCCGGCTCATGAAATGCAGGACTTAGCGCTGGCTTCGGCTGATAAAGTGCGGTTTTATGAAAACTACAGAAAGACATCCAGTAAGTGACCAAGTGTGGGAATCAGGGTCTGTGTCAATACTTTATGCTGGCCTCATTTAGTTACTGCATTATAAATGGTCTTTCTAGACTGCTTCCAACACTTGGATGACCACCAAATCGGAACACAGTAGCTATGGATAAATGAGAACATAAAAAGGCTACAAGTTAACACAATATACATGTAAATGGTTTGTTTCTCTTGGCAAGGTTCTCTGTACACACTGATGTTTGCAGAAGGTAATTCTCTCTAGGCAGATTTCAACTTCTTCCTTTTATTTTAATCGCTCACAATACAAAACCTTTTTTCCCCATATTGCTTCTGCCGTACTTAACCCTTTCGTGACCCATTGAGGTTAAATGGTTGCGTGTTACTGTAGAAAGATGGCAATCAGTTTGCCTGGCAAGCTTTGGTAGTTGGTCCTTCTCACGCAATCACGCTAAAACAAGGAAACATAAATCTTGGCTTCGGTTTACAAGTGCAATTTAACCACATATATAAATATTAGATGGACCGTTTCCAGCGCCTGTCTATTAGGTAACAAAACTGGCTTCTGGCCTGCACTGAAAGTTATATGGGGTAAGACGCATTCGTTTTAGGTCACCTTGCAGCTTTCAGTATGGAAAGCATACATGTTCCTGCTGTCACTATATCTGGAGGGTTACTTTATCCATAGGACCCCAGTGATAAAAAGCTGTATTCTTTTTCTTTTGTATGGTCTAAAATGATAGAATATCATGAATTTGTTTGGATTGTATCTGTATTTTCCAACTGTTGATTAGTCTCTACCAATTGTATTAACCCCTATAGCAAGGAGTAACCCATGTCTGGGCTTTAGAACTTCACTAACTTTTCCACTTTGGGTTCCAAAATCTCTACATATTTCAGAGCAATATGGGGTCGGGATACCAATTAAGCAGGCATTCATTTCTGTACTAAAGGAACTTTAAAAATGCTCAAATGTGGCTGAACGGTTACTTACCATGTCAACAGCAACTAGGAAAATGGCAGGGGATACCGGAAGCATTGGAACCAAAAAGAGTCTTGGGCAAAAAAAAAAATATATCAATGTGCCCAAACTACCTCAGGCTCCTGGTGATTCTTCATCAACGTGAGAAAATGGTTTAATGGTGGATTCACAGTACATAGAGCAGTCTGCTGCCATGTTTGATGAATGTTTTTTGCCAAAACTAGGAGTTGATGAAGGAGAAAAGGAAGATGTAAAAGTAGAATATCTGCAGATATTGCAGTCGCATCTTCTGTGTATCCAGTGTTTTTTTTTTAATTTCTTCTAGCCTCCAAGTTTGGCAACTATCAGTGGTGTTAGTTTTGGCGGCAAATACCAGTGACTTTTCAGGTGGTTGCCAGCTCAGCCGCTGCCCACCTGACTGCTTGTATCGTGGGCGAGGAAGAGGAAAGAAGATAAGAGGAAGAAAGCACCAGAAGGCACAGAAGATCCAGCCGCAAAGATAAGCAGGCAGATAATCATAAAAGGTGTTCATATTCAAAATCCTAATCGCTATTAGGGTTTTTCCAAATGCAACTATTGGAACCTGCAAAAATTGTGCCACCAGGTACCACAGTAAAATACCGCATGCAGAAGGTGAACTACCACTGTGTGTTCATGTACCCGTACTGTATTTGCCTGATGTGAAGGCCTAAAATTGACCATGGTCATTTGAATGGGGGCATTTTAATACTACCCTTAGGCAAATTAAAGACAAAGTCCAAATATCCCTGGCGACATCGGTTCAGGGTTAGTGAAGCCAGATTCTAGGGCAAACCCTTGAACCAGATTTATCTGTAACAAACTGCCACATATGTACATTTGTTTTCTGTCACACAGATAACATGCAACTAAACGATGCAGAGATATTGCATCGGTCTCAAAGCAGCCAACACACCTAGAATGAGACGTCATATTGACAAAAAAAAGAAAAATGCAGTTATCAAGGGGTCATATTTATAGAACCTGCAAAAGAAATAAAAGAATGCACAAATGTAATAAAATTAAAAAACGGATATATGTGATAGGAAACAGTTGTATAAGGGAATTCCAAAATGGTGGGTTGTTCTCATGGCACAGAGGCTTCATGAAATAATATAACAATGGCCAGCGACAAGCCCGTTCCTAAATGAAAGTACTGTGTTTTCTGTAACTACCAGTTATACTGCAGCTAAATGTCTGTGGAATGTATCAAACACACAGATTAGGGGAACAATGCTGACATCTAGTGGAAGATAGTGGAACTTGACATGCTTGTAATATAATGCCAGTTGGTTTTATTTCCAACCACAGAGTATCTGACGGCTGCACAATTTCGTATGCAAAAGTTGATTCTGAGATATTAGAACATATAGGACTGTATTCTCACTATTTTAATCAGTTTCATACGTGTCACACATACCACTATACTTACGACCAAAATTTTTCTGGCAGGATCAGGATCCCAAAATGTTTTCTTCTGCCAGTTAAAACCAGATTGTAAAACATCTTTTTTCTAATCTGTTTTTATTTTCTGATTACAGACTTTTTTAAATTCTATTTCCTGGACATGATTATGGGGGCAGCCATCTTGCCTGAGCTGTTCCTAACAGTATTTAAAAAAAATTAAGAAAATTGCTTTACAGCAGCCCTATGGTTCATAGACACAATGGTATAGAGGGGACCTCATTGACTTCTATGGGAGAATTTTCTAAACATGCTCTGCGACCTGTGGAGAGCTCATTGTACACTGCTCAAAAAAAAATAAAGGGAACACAAAAATAACACCCTAGATCTGAATTAATTAAATATTCTTCTGAAATACTTTGTTCTTTACATAGTTTAATGTGCTGACAACAAAATCACACAAAAAAAAAAATATGGAAATCAAATTTTTTAACCCATGGAGGTCTGGATTTGGAGTCCCACTCAAAATTAAAGTGGAAAAACACACTATAGGCTGATCCAACTTTGATGTAATGTCTTTAAAACAAGTCAAAATGAGGCTCAGTAGTGTGTGTGGCCTCCACGTGCCTGTATGACATCCCTACAATGCCTGTGCATGCTCCTGATGAGGTGGCGGACGGTCTCCTGAGGGATCTCCTCCCAGACCTGGACTAAAGCATCTGCCAACTCCTGGACAGTCTGTGGTGCAACGTGACGTTGGTGGATAGAGCGAGACATGATGTCCCAGATGTGCTCAATTGGATTCAGGTCTGGGGAACAGGCAGGCCAGTCCATAGCATCAATGCCTTCGTCTTGCAGGAACTGCTGACACACTCCAGCCACATGAGGTCTAGCATTGTCTTGCATTAGGAAGATCCCAGGGCCAACCGCACCAGCATATGGTCTCACAAGGGGTCTGAGGATCTCATCTCGGTACCTAATGGCAGTCAGGCTACCTCTGGCGAGCACATGGAGGGCTGTGCGGCCCTCCAAAGAAATGCCACCCCACACCATTACTGACCCAATGCCAAACCGGTCATGCTGGAGGATATTGCAGGCAGCAGAACGTTCTCCACGGCGTCTCCAGACTGTCACGTCTGCCACATGTGCTCAGTGTGAACCTGCTTTCATCTGTGAAGAGCACAGGGCGCCAGTGGCGAATTTGCCAATCTTGGTGTTCTCTGGAAAATGCCAAACGTCCTCCACGGTGTTGGGCTGTAAGCACAACCCCTACCTGTGGACGTCGGGCCCTCATAGAGTCTGTTTCTGACCGTTTGAGCAGACACATGCACATTTGTGGCCTGCTGGAGGTCATTTTGCAGTGCTCTGGCAGTGCTCCTCCTGTTCCTCCTTGCACAAAGGCAGAGGTAGCGGTCCTGCTGCTAGGTTGTTGCCCTCCTATGGTCTCCTGATGTACTGGCCTGTCTCCTGGTAGCGCCTTCATGCTCTGGACACTACGCTGACAGACACAGCAAACCTTCTTGCCACAGCTCGCATTGATGTGCCATCCTGGATAAGCTGCACTACCTGAGCCACTTGTGTGGGTTGTAGACTCTGTCTCATGCTACCACTAGAGTGAAAGCACCGCCAGCATTCAAAAGTGACCAAAACATCAGCCAGGAAGCATAGGAACTGAGAAGTGGTCTGTGGTTACCACCTGCAGAACCACTCCTTTATTGGGGGTGTATTGCTAATTGCCTATAATTTCCACCTGTTTTCTATGCCATTTGCACAACAGTATGTGAAATTGATTGTCACTCAGTGTTGCTTCCTAAGTGGACAGTTTGATTTCACAGAAGTGTGATTGACTTGGAGTTACATTGTGTTGTTTAAGTGTTCCCTTTATTTCTTTGAGCATTGTACAAGGAACGAATAGATAGGTTTTTACAATCACCTACTGTGAATGGTGGATCCTGTCTTATCTGTCATTCTAATCCTGCCTGTAATTATATCACCTCTGTGTACAGATATGCAGGTAACTACAGTAAAATGATCTGTACAATGATCTAGTGGCCAGTGGGAAAACTGCAGGATTTTATGATATATACAGTACAGACCAAAAGTTTGGACACACCTTCTCATTCAAAGAGTTTTCTTTATTTTCATGACTATGAAAATTGTAGATTCACACTGAAGGCATCAAAACTATGAATTAACACATGTGGAATTATATACATAACAAACAAGTGTGAAACAACTGAAAATATGTCATATTCTAGGTTCTTCAAAGTAGCCACCTTTTGCTTTGATTACTGCTTTGCACACTCTTGGCATTCTCTTTATGAGCTTCAAGAGGTAGTCCCCTGAAATGGTTTTCACTTCACAGGTGTGCCCTGTCAGGTTTAATAAGTGGGATTTCTTGCCTTATAAATGAGGTTGGGACCATCAGTTGCGTTGAGGAGAAGTCAGGTGGATACACAGCTATGCACTTTCTAATGGGTCCATATACGGTGGTATAAAATGTGGTGTGAATTGTGAAAAAAATCCAAATTTGAAAATTGAAATTGAAAAATTTTTATGTTTTTTTTTTACCCCATTTCCTAAGCAGTAACTGATAGTCCTACTGAATAGACTGTTAGAATTTGTATTATGGCAAGAAAAAAAGCAGTGGCCAAGAAAGTCAAAAAAAAAAAAAAAAAAAAGAGTGGCCATCATTACTTTACGAAATGAAGGTCAGTCAGCCGAAAAATTGGGAAAACTTTGAAAGTAAGGGCTATTTGACCATGAAGGAGAGTGATGGGGTGCTGCGCCAGATGACCTGGTCTCCACAGTCACCGGACCTGAACCCAATCAAGATGGTTTGGGGTGAGCTGGACCGCAGAGTGAAGGCAAAAGGGCCAACAAGTGCTAAGCATCTCTGGGAACTCCTTCAAGACTGTTGGAAGACCATTTTAGGGGACTACCTCTTGAAGCTCATCAAGAGAATGCCAAGAGTGTGCAAAGCAGTAATTAAAGCAAAAGATGGCTACTTTGAAGAACCTAGAATATGACATATTTCAGTTGTTTCACACTTGTTTGTTATGTATACAACTCCACATGTGTTAATTCATAGTTTTGATGCCTTCATAGTCATGAAAATAAAGAAAACTCTTTGAATGAGAAGGTGTGTCCAAACTTTTGGTCTGTACTGTAACATATACACACATTATATATATATATTAATTATAGAC
The DNA here is from genome assembly GCF_905171765.1 of Bufo bufo. Lineage (NCBI taxonomy): Eukaryota > Metazoa > Chordata > Amphibia > Anura > Bufonidae > Bufo > Bufo bufo. The sequence continues at coordinate 500,001,691 of NC_053392.1, forward strand.
ATGGAAAACTAAAAATAATGTCGATCAAAAATTCCTTAAATATGTTAACCATAAAAAGGTGAATTAAACAATAAGTCACTATCTGATAACACATTTCCTTTAAGGCTACTTTCACACTAGCATTTTAGTTTTCCGGTATCGAGATCCGTCATAGGGGCTCAATACCTGAAAAAAAAACTTCCGTTTTGTCCCCATTCATTGTCAACGGGGACAAAACTGAACAGAACGGAATGCTCCAAAATGCATTCCGTTCCGTTTAGTTGCGTTCCCAGACCAGAGAGCTAACCGCAACATGTTGCAGTTTGCTTTCCGTCCTGGGATGCGGAGCAAGACGGATCCGGCATGACCCCCCCAATGCAAGTCAATGGGGCTGGATCCGTTTTCTCTGCCACAATAGAAAACAGATCCGTCTCCCATTGACTTTCAATGGAGTTCATGACGGATCCATCTTGGCTATGTTAAAGCTAATACAACCGGATCAGTTCATAACTGATGCAGACGGTTGTATTATCCGTAACGGAAGCGTTTTTTGCTGGACCCAGCCGGATCCAGTAAAAACGCTAGTGTGAAAGTAGCCTAAATTTGCTCCATGTTGTAGGTGGGTTCAAACTGATAGTCAAGGAAAACAAAAGTAGGCGGGATAGCAAGATCGTTCTGCAACATACAATACTGTTCCCCCTCTGCAGCAGTTGACTATCACGATCCTCAGATAAATTCACACAGTGACTGCCGGCTAGGTGCATAAGTACCTGATACTCCTGGCATTAACCCCTTCAAGACCAAGCTAGTTTTTACCTTCAGGACCAGGCCATTTTTAGAAAATGTCACTATGTGGTAATAACTTGAAAACGCTTTTACTTATCCAAGCCATTCTGAGATTGTTTTCTCATCACATATTGTACTTCATGACAGTGGTAAATTGGAGTCAAAAAATTTCATTTTTATTTATAAAAAAAATACCATATACTTGGAAAAACAGACTTTTATAATAATATGCTAATGAAGTCTCTAGGTGCTAGATGGGGGCGTTGCTGCAGCACCTAGAGGCTCGGTCTACTCGCCTTTTGGCATGCCCACGTCCACTTGATTGACATCCTTCTCCGCATCGTCCTCTTAATCCCGCGCCGTTCCGTTTAGTATTCGGTGCAGCGAGTGAAAGACACTCGGCTGCTGCCAGCTTCCTCACTGCGCCGATTACGTCACAGGCCTCCCCGGCAGGCGCCGAACGTCCTTCACTCACTGCGCCTGCGCCGAATACTAAACAGGACGATGCAGAGAAGGACGTCAATCAAGTGGACGTAGGCGTGCCAAAAGGCGAGTAGACCGAGCCTCTAGGTGCTGCAGCAATGCCCTCATAGAACCTAGAGGCTTCATTAGCATATAATAAAAGTCAGATTTTTAAGAGAACGGCGGCAGGCAGGGAGTTAACAGACTTTTATAATATGCTAATGAAGCCTCTAGGTTCTATGAGGGCATTGCTGCAGCACCTAGAGGCTCGGTCTACTCGCCTTTTGGCACGCCTACGTCTGCTTGATTGACGTCCTTCTCTGCATCGTCCGCATAATCCCACGCCTGCGCCGTCCTGTTTAGTATTCGGCACAGGCGCAGTGAGTGAAGGACGCTCGGCTGCCGGGGAGGCCTGTGACGTAATCGGCGCAGGCGCAGTGAGGAAGCTGGCAGCAGCCGAGTGTCTTTCACTCACTGCGCCGAATACTAAACGGAACGGCACAGGCGCGGGATTACAAGGGCGATGCGGAGAAGGATGTCAATCAAGTGGACGTGGGCATGCCAAAAGGAGAGAAGACCGAGCCTCTAGGTGCTGCAGCAACGCCCTCATAGCACCTAGATGCTTCATTAGCATATTATAAGTGTCTGTTTTTTAAGAGAACGGCGGCAGGCAGGGAGTTATAGCATACTGTTATGTACTGATGACATTCAGTGTTGGCCAGTTCGCAGTGTTCGCCCGCGATGACATGCGAGCTGCCATCTTAAATCACAAGTCCGGCAAGGAACAGGCTTTCATTGGGCTGTTCTCTGAACTGCCTGCACCCGGAGACTGCATTTCATTTCAGACCGACTCGCACACAGGTAAGGACTTACCTGTGCCTCGCCGGACTTGTGATTTAAGATGGCAGCTCGCATGTGTTCGCGGGCGAACACAGCGAACTGGCCATCACTGCTGACATTAGCACATCGCTAATATCAGTCAGCTACATAACGGTTTTTCCCATGACAGAAACCCTTTAAAGGACCAGTTCAGGTCTGAAGTCACTTTGTGAGGCTTACATAATAGAAACCACCCAAAAAATGACCCCATTTTAGAAACTACACCCCTCAAGGTATTCAAAACTGATTTTACAAACTTTGCTAACTCTTTAGGTGTTCCACAAGAATTAAAGGATAATGGAGATGAAATTTTAGAATTTCACTTTTTTAATCCATTTTTTCCCAGTAACAAAAGCAAGGGTTAACCGCCAAACAAAACTATTTATTACCCTGTTTCTGTATATTACAGAAACACCATTTGTGATCATAAACTGCTGTACGGGCACACGTCAAAGCGCAGAAGGAAAGGAACGCCATATGTTTTTTTTTTTTAGAGGGCCATGTCACATTTGAAGACCCCCGATGCATCCCTAGAGTAGAAACTCCAAAAAATGACCCCATTTTGCAAACTACTGGATAAGGTGGCAGTTTTGCTGGTACTATTTTAGGGTACATATGATTTTTGGTTGCTCTATATTACACTTTTTGTGAGGCAAGGTAACAAAAAAATTGCTGTCTTGGCACCATTTTTTATTATTTACAATGTTCATCTGACAGGTTAGATCATGTGATATTTTTATAGAGCAGGTTGTTACGGACACGACAATACCAAATAGGATTTTTCTTTTTTTTTGGGCGACTGTCTTATGTAGGGTCTCATTTTTTGCGGGATGAGATGACTGTTTTATTGGTACAATTTTGGAGTGTGTCTGTCTTTTTGATCGCTTGGTATTACACTTTTTGTGCTGTAAGGTGACAAAAAATGGCTTTTTTGACACAGGATCAACATGGGGACTAAGAGACTAAGAAGAGGAAGTATCTGGACCTGATCTACTTAAATATATTCATTTCTCAAAAGGAGCAATAGTTGTGCCAGCTCGTAGACTATAATGGGAGAACCAATTTGCCTAGACCTCTTGTAAAACCAACATAAGGCCTTTTTCACACGAGCGTGTCCGGATGCGTTGCGGCAAACCCGCGCGAGTAGGTACGCAATTGCAGTCAAAACTGTCTGCAATTGCGTTCCATTGTTCAGTTTTTATCGTGTGGGTGCAATGCGTTTATCACATGGTGATGTATCATGTGACGGGCCATGTGATAAATGCAGTCACGTCATCAAAAGGACTTATTCCTCAAAGACGACAGACAGAAGAGATGCCGGCTGCGCGAATAAGGGAAAATAATAAAGAACAGGTCCCCATAGTCTCCTAGCAACTGTGCATGAAAATCGCATCCGCACTTGCTTGCGATTTTCACGCAGCCCCATCACTTCTATGGGGCCTGCATTGCGCAAAAAACGCAGAATATAGAACATGCTGCGATTTTCACACAACGCACAAGTGATGCGTGAAAATCACCGCTCATGTGCACAGCCCCATAGAAATGAATGGGTCCGGATTCAGTGCGGGTGCAATGCGTTCACGTAACGCATTGCACCCGCGCAGAAATCTCGCCCGTGTGAAAGAGGCCTAAGGGAATCTGAAACATCGATTTGGTGAATCACAACCCTACTTGATTAATGCCATCTGTACTTAAAGGAACTTACAGGTAAATCACATAGCAATTATCTCTTTAATTCTCAAGGTAACTTACAAAATACAATCTAAATTCATATAAAATGCTTTTGATGCACTATTGGCAGACATGTCCATGTACAGCATTTCCACGAACCATTATTAGAAATAAACCGGCTTTTAACCAAGCCGATCTTCAGAATCTGCAGTGCATTAAACCATCAGCACAGTTTGACAATTTTGCTGAATTCACGCTTCAATACAGATTTTTTTAATTCAAAAATTCAAAATTAAAGACAAAAATTTACAATGCCATCTAAATAAAGTCTATAATCAAGCAAAAACTTTAATGCATTACTTAACCATTTATTATGAACGCCTTGTAATTAGGGATAAGTGAATCAACTTCAGATGAAACATCCGAAGTCTATTCGCATAAAACTTTGGTACCACTTGGAACTGAACCTGAGTTTTTTTACAGTATAAATCAATTTCTGAAGTTATTATGCGAAGTCTCGCGAGACTTCACAAAGCAATAACTTCTGCTCATCGGAGCCAATACATTCTAATACTGTACGGAGCGCTAGCTCCGTACAGTATTGAAACTAAGTTTTATGCGAATCGAATTCGGATGTTTCATTCGAAGTCAATTCGCTCATCCCTAGATGTAATATTTAAAGTGCACTCTAGGAGGAAAAGCGGTATTAACAATGTTGGGTGCTATTTTAATACTAAATTTTATTCCTGCCAAGTCCAGAAGTACATGAAGCATGTACATGAAGCAGTTTTAGCCATACTTTCAAACACTGCATACAGCTTTGCAATACGGTTTTGGGCTATACAGCTACTACATATCAACCCATGGGCTTCACCTGCACAAGCCACGTGGCCAAAACAAAGCTGAAAACTGCTGTAAAAACCATGTGTGATTTTTGATTGCACAACCCAAAAAAAAAAGTGTCATGTAAATGCACTTGTAGGATTCACTGCTGGCGAGGACTTCATAAACTGTACTGTGTGAATTTAGCTTGATTTAACAGACCGGTATTACACCAGGGGAAGGACAGAAGATCACAAGACATGTGACAATAACAAGTACCAACATGTACGTATAAAAATCTCCTTAAAGCTGGCCGTACACTTCGAGATAAATAAGCTAGAACCATCTAAACTGAGAGCATCCCTAATGTCAGGAAATAAGCTACAGTACTGCCAAACTGGTCCCCATATTGAAATAAACATGCATTTTCACCTAGAACGACAGGTGATGTGTGATCAATGGGGGTTCGACTACACAAGAACGGGGATCCTTGTTTTCGTGTTGAAAAGAGGGGTGGTCGAGCATGCACAATGCTGTTCCATTCAAAATCTATGGGACTTTTACTTTGCCCTCTTTGGTAGTCCTTTAGACATATGGTTGACCTGAGTGACAAGGGACCTTCAGAAGTCTGTCCTGTAGACAGATAAGTTGACACTTTGGGAAAACCCTTTTAAGTGTATGGCCAGCTTAAGAGCACGCACAGGTGAGCACGTCTAACCGCCATTAATTTCATCAAGGGTCCTACAATGGCCAGCATGGTGGCCGCAGATGTGCTGATTGTAAGTGCATAATCTTAAATCACAGGTAAATTAATCATTGCTTACACTTTACCATCTAAATTTGAAATTTAACAGCTCTGGCCATCTCCATTGAGCTGAACTGAGCATTAATAATAAATATACATTTTGCCTAATTTAGGCACCTACAGTAAACAGCATGTAATACCAAGACGTATTCAGGGATGTGGTCAAACATGAAAGGAGTTGTCCAGAATTAGTAAAACATGGCTGCCTTCTTCAAAGAACAGCACCAAGTGTTATTCTGCACCTCAGCTCCACTGACTTCAGTGTAACTGGGCTACCAGTCACACAATCCATGGACAGGTGTGGTGCAGTTAATGAAAGACAGCAGCCATGCTTTTCCTAATCATGGACAACCTCTGTAAGTGGTTTTACAAAGTCATGAAAAGGTGACAAAAATAAGCGAGGGTTCCAGTAAAAAAAGACCCATCCGTAAGGAAAAGAATCCTGTTTCCAAGTATGGGACCTTTAGAAATAGGTCAGGTGAGCAGCATATTGTAAAGTCCAGATACAGGTCCTTTGTGTCAAGAGTTGTTTTATTCTTCAGGGTCATAGCCGAGGATGGGACCAAGCCACTTTTCAACTTCTTCCACTGTCTGGTGTTTTCTGCGTGAATAATCTTCAACCTACAACAGACAAGAATGTATATGACTGCGGAAGAATCAGCAATGTTCATCTGAAATCACTTTTTCCCCCTCACAATATATTAGTTAAATCCTGGTCTATATTAATAAACAGGAAGTTCAACCAAAATTGATCTTCTGAGATCTTAATCTTACATATGGAAAGCAAATCTTAATCTTACATATACTATGGTGACTGAGCATTTTCACATACTCTAACCAATTCACCATGTATTTAGAGGGGTTGTATAGAAAAACCCCTTTTATTATATGGGTCCTCCAATGATAAGCCGGTCATAGTTGGTCCTGGGGCCCTCAACAACCAGCAGTAATCTGCAGTGGAACCTGACAAGTGCTCCATTCTGTTACAGAGCCGCCACGGAATAAGTAAAGCATTAGGGCCCATTCACACGGCGGGGATTACAGCTCCATTTTGGTGCAGACAGCCTTGCCGGGTTTCTGCAAACAAACCACCAGCAGCTGCGTCCTTTCTGCCTCCTATTGAAATGAATGGGAGGCAGCTCTGAGGATTGCTTAAAGCCGCAGTGACAAAGGACATGTCCCTTCTCTGCACGGCCATGGCGATAAGCTGCCGCTCCGCGATCCTCAGCTCTGCCTCCCATTGAGATGTATGGGAGTCAGAAAGGATGCAGGCAGGTTTACGACAGAATTTCAGCATGACTGTTCACGTAAAAAATTATGCTGTAAAACCCGCCGTGCAAACGGGCCCTTAGACTGTGACCATTGAAATAATTACCTAATAGTAAATCTTGGCCAGAGAAGGTAGACAGTCTTGCAATCTAAAAGTCTAAGCCAATTTTAGTTGTTCTACTTTTGTTCAGATTGAGACATTTTGGTGCAAAGAGTCACACCGCAGGCCACACTTCCTTCCATATTTAGGGCAGCATTTGAAGGTAAAATAATAGTTTTAAAGGGCTTCTGTCACCCCACTAAAAACTCTTTTTTTGTGTGTACTTATAATCCCTATCCTGCCATATTGCTATACATTATGTTATTAATAATTTTCGTTCAGTAGATTTTGCAAAAAACTTATTTATGATATACTAATTACCTTTCTACCAGCAAGTAGGGCGTCTACTTGCTGGTAGCAGCCACAGAAAACCGCCCCCTCCTCTTGTTGATTGACAGGGACAGCCGCGATCTCCTCCTCCGGCCAGCCCTGTCAGCATTTCAAAAATCGCGCGCCTGTGTTGATTCGGCACAGGCGCTCTGAGATAAGGAGGATTGCCTCCTCAGCACTCCCTTAGTGCGCCTGCGCCGATGACGTCTTCTCTTTCGGTGACGTCATCGGCGCACTGAGGGAGTGCTGAGAAGGCGAGGCTCCTTATCTCAGAGCGCCTGCGCCGAATCAACACAGGCGCGCGATTTTTGAAATGCTGACAGGGCTGGCCAGAGGAGGAGATCGCGGCTGGCCCTGTCAATCAACAGAAGGAGGGGAGGTTTTCTGCGGCTGCTACCAGCAAGTAGACGCCCTACTAGCTGGTAGAAAGGTAATTAGCATATCATAAAAGTACGTTTTTTCTAAATCTACTGAACGAAAATTATTAACAACATATTGTATAGCAATATGGCAGGATAGGGATTATAAGTACACACAAAAAAAAAAAATATGGAGTTTAGTGGGGTGACAGAAGCCCTTTAAGTGGTCTCATGTATAGTTAGATTTCAAGTAAATGAGCTTTGCTAAATGGGCACGAGAGTTCTACAATTAAACAAGGCAACAGATTCACTCACAAAATCTGACAATGTGAACATTCCCACCTTAGGCAGGATTCACATAGCCCTTAATTTCCACCATGAAAACACTGATGTATGTGGACGTCTGTATACAGGGGCGGACTGGGAACTTAAAGTGGCCCTGGAAAAAATACTGAAAGTGGCCCCATTTTGTAGTTTGGTCCAAACTGATTAAAGGCAGGGCCAGCAAAACCATATTGTGGCACATTATACCACCCCAACAGAGCCAAATATCATAGTCCATCACAAAATACTGCCAGCAGCACAAAATATATCTCCAAAAACTTCCACTGGCCAGCTGTGAGTAGGGCCCAGGTGGCCCCCGGGGCATCGGCACACCGGGAAATTTCCCTGTAAAGTCTATGGCCAATCCGCCCCTGTCTGTGTAGGGTCCAGGTGCATCACATTCATTTGAATTAATAAATCTTGGACAAGAAACTGACAAGAATGGTGTAATGCTTTGAACTTCTCGGTACAGACCAGTGGGGCTGTGTGCTATGTGGATGCAGTGCGGATAGCACAAAGACAGAACTTACTGCTATCTGAATCAAGCCTGATGAAGCGGAGCCAAACTGATCCGTCCTGGCACACAAGGGTCACAGAATTTTCATAAAACTCAAAAAAGTTTTGACTGGATGGTGTCCAAGTCCTCACATATTGCCCTCTCTCCTCGCTGCAAAGGATGGAATTGAGTTGGGCCCATAGACTTTCTATTGTCAGTCTCATTTCTCCTCCTGCAGTGAAATTTGCTAGTGTTCTCTCTCCTTGTCCTAGTGATCGTGGGGATCTCAGCACTCAAACCCCCACCGATTAAAACTTCTGATGTGTCTCTATAACATGTCAAAAGTTTGCCGAAAACACAGTGACTCTTTAAAGTAGTAAGTACAGTATTTTCAAAACTATATTACACACCTGATCTTTAGTAATTTTTCCAACAGCAAAATATTTGGACATTGGACTGGAGAACATTAAACCAGACACTGCAGCGGCGGGTGACATGGCAAGTGATTCTGTCAACTTTATTCCTGTAATGACAAGACATAAGTGGTGTTAGTACAAGAGCTAAAGATACATGAAGTATAAAACACTCTGGTGCAAATACATGATTAATGAGAAGTTGTTTGATTCCAAAAAGTATACAAACAAATTTGTGGTACCATCAAGAACCCAAAAATAACTTTTAAAAGGGGTTTTCAGAGACTTGTATCCAGAGGATAGGTCACCAGTATCTGATCGGTGGGCTCAGACACACGGGATCCCCACCAATCAGCTGAAGGCACCAGCACTCGACCTTCTCTCAGCTCACCAAGCACAGTGCCGTACATTGTACAGCGACTGCTTGGTATCAAAGGACCTCAGGTTTTCCCAGGGTCTGGCCACCACCAAGCTCTCTCCTCATAGTAGTAAGGCCTCATGCACATGACCGTTGTGTGCATCCGCGGCCGTTGTTCAGTTTTTTTTTCGCGGACCCATTGAATTTCAATGGGTCCGTGGAAAAATCGGAAAATGCACCGTTTGGCTTCCGCGTCCGTGAACCGTTTTTCCAGTCCGTGAAAAAAATAGGACCTGTCCTATTTTTTTCACGGACAACGGTTCACGGACCCATTCAAGTCAATGGGTCCATGAAAAATCACGGATGCACACAAGATAGTCATCCGCGTCCGTGATCCGTGTCCGTTTTTCCTATAATTTTCAATGCAAACTTGACTTCGTTTTTTTTTCACTTTTCATGTCCGTGGATCCTCCAAAAATCAAGGATACCCACAAAAGAAAAAACGGTCACGGAACAACGGAAATCCGTTTTGCGGACCGCAAGAAAAAAAACGTTTGTGTGCATGAGGCCTAAAAGCGAGCACACCGCGCTTGCGCGGCCACCACTCAAACTCATTTCTACGGGGCCGACAAATAGCCGAGCCAGCGCTGTGAATGTCAAACTATGCAACCAGAGCAGACAATCTCTCATCCTTAGCAAACAGAGCACCTGTAGCTTCCTCTATGCTTGCCAGCTTCCACATGGTGATTTTCTCTGTGTGATCAGGCTGACTGGGATATCCTGGAGCCGGGCGAATGCCTTCGTAGCGAATTCTGCGAAGGTCAGCAACATTCAGGGTTTCCTCACTGCAGTAACCCCACAGTTCCTTTCTTACTCTTTCATGGAGTTCCTCAGCAAATGCCTTGTTCAATTAAATGGAGAAGGGGTTCTTAAAACTGAGAATAACATTCTTGCATGCACAGAGAAAAGTGCCACAAATTTGAGTCTTATACATACAGTAAATAAAGTTCCACAGCATACAGCAGCGCCATATTGTTTCTTGGCAGCCAAAGTGACACATTATCATCCAATGCAGCCCTGATCAGAGACCGACCAAGCCATAAAACAAAATGAGCATAGTCCCAAAATTGGTGAAAGATTTACCTCAGCTAGCCTGTCTGCAAGGGCTTTCGCCATGATACTGTTGTAATCATCTCCCTTATTCTCATAAGCTTTGCTAAGCTCCTCCACACCAAAGATGGCCACGGCAAAGATGCCCAAGTAGTCACGCACTCCAGTATCGAGTGGGGCTACAAAATCCGACAGACAGTAGTATGGATCTGTAGATGCAGAGTCTTTCTCAGCCTGAAGTACACAAAACATTACGTTAGAATTTAACAAACAAATTTCAAGATATCGTAAGGGAGTTCTCCTGTATCATAATATTGATAACCTATCTAGGTTATGAATATCAGATGGGTGGGGCTCTGACTCCCAGCAATCCGCCTCTTCATTGCATACCAAACACAGCACTGTACATTTTGCAGCATGGTAAACCTTTCCTACTACAAAACATATGGCGCTGTGCCTGGGAAATAATAAAAAATGTTGCAGCGCCCGACGGAGTGTCATAGCTTCTTCAATCAGCTGATCAGTCATGCCATGGTTTGGACCTCCACCAATCTGATATGGATGACCTAATCGACCTAGTCAATGAAAACTCAACATTGACATCATGAAACATCTCAGGTGACCTCTGCCTCCTTCACATTTGAAACACATGGCAAGCAGGGGGGGGGGGGGTTTTAGTGACAAATATGAGTCACAACATTTTCAGCCACTTCTTCTAAACTCACTGAGCAAAAAATAAAATTACCTGCTGCCTTAGGCCATAAAAAGTAGCAATAGGCTCTGAAGAATGCAAGTCATGCTCCTCAGAATATAAAACAATGTCATCTTGTACACTTTGAGCTGGCCAGATGCAGACAATGCCTCGGGCCTCAAATTTTCTTTGTCGTATTAAGACTTGTAGTAAGTTTTGTGCATCCTCATACACTTTCTTCGCTTCTTCCCCTGAAAATAAGAGTGATGTGCTTAAACACTGCAAGTGTTCTTTATGACAAATACAATTATACATCTAATACAAATAACAATTTTGGCAGTTTATTTAATGCCGAATATGACAAGCTGCCCAGTATATACAGTTATCTCATCTCCGGTCACAGGTCTGTGCTTTTATAAACGGTACAGGCCGGGATAACAGTGACAGACTGATTGCTGACCCGACAAAGAATGACATGTCTGGGAATGAGAAAGACCACGAGCTGACACTGGCAATGATCACAACAATCATAATGCCCTATTTGTGGTTTGCTTGAAGAAAAAGAGGAGTCTCCAACTGGAGAAGTGGCCCAATGATTGTCTCTACCAATACTGGAGAGGTTCTCCAAAGCTTCAAATTCATAAACTTCCTTCACAAAGTCAACATTCATACCAATTACTCCAACCAGAAGTTTATAAAAGTTGTAAAGAGAAGCTGAGGAATTTTAGTACAGCATCAGAAAATGGGGTCTCTGTCCGTATACAGATATGTAGTGAAGTTACTCACAGAACTTTGAACCTTAAAAGGAGTTTTCCACTAACAAAAGGTATGACCTACCTACAGGTTGGGAATAAGTATCTGACTGCTGGGACCCCCAGCGATCCCAAAAACAGAGGTCTAGAAGTTCCCCATGAGAATGGTGCAGTGGTACATGAGTGCCCACTGTGTCATTCACTTTTATGGCTTGGCCATCTCTGGCAGTACCACAAGAATAAACGGAGCGTCAGAAAGCATGCATGACCCTTGCTTCCATTTACTTTGGGGACTCATTGATCCCATTCTCGTGATCAGTGGGAGTTCCAGAAGTCAGCCCAACCACCTATCCTGTGCATAGGTTAAAGTTGGACATACCCTTTGTTCCATTTCAAAGTGAGTGTTACAGCTCAGTAAGGTTACGTCTTAAATATATTGTCAACTGCAGCAACAAAGATAAATATTGCTTTTAAATTATTTTCTTACCAACTGTTTTATCATTAAAGATTTTTGGAAATCCTCTGTTAGGGTATTTTCCTCGCAGTTGCCACACATCGAAAAAAGGCTTCCAGTCAATATACTGAGAAAGTTTCTCCAAGTCATAGTTCTTGAAAACTCGTGTTCCTAAAAACTTTGGTTTTACTGGGTTTAAAGTAAAAAAAAAAAGTTAATAAGCAGAAATTTATGAACACACGAGTAAAAAAAATCTGCCTAATTCCTACAGATTTATTTAGCACAAAGGTGATGAACTGAGTTTTGCTCAGAATGTCCCTTTAAGAACGCACAATCAATTTTCTACACCGATATAATTCGTCAAAATATTATTCACCGTATTTATTGCAAATATTCATATTCCATTTTAATAGTAAAAAATTGCTTAAGACAAACCGCCATTTATACCTGCCTCGCATCAGCTGAAGTACAATGGAAAGCAATTATGTTACTAGAGCTTTAAATCAAAGGCCACATAATGCCAGGATACAAAAGATAGGGCCTTCAGACAACAGTATTTATGGGTCTGCATCCGTTCCGCAAAATGTAGAACGCACAATACCCGTATCAGGGTTTTGTGGATCCACAATTTGCAGACCGCCAGACACTTACGGTCGTCAGAATATACCCTTAGCACGTGCGAGTCATCTTACAATCCCCTAGGGGGGAAAAAAGGTCACAATTTTTTTTTTATTCAACTTTATTGATGAGGGCAACTTCATGGTTTCCCTTGCATGGGAGAAAAAAAAGCCAATCAATTTAACAACCATGTGGGGGAAAGCTCCATTTCAGATTTTATGTGATGTTCACAACTTGCTTATCAATTTTGTTCCATGCAAAGGAAACAATACTGTTGAGATCATCATTATACCACAGCTCACAGGCAACACTATACTGCCCTGGCAAGCACTCCAAAACAGCCGACTACGGATGGATATTTGGCCTTGCTATATTCCCTTGCCAAATCCCAAGGCTTGTTGGAAAGTCGAATCTTGACTCATAGGGAGCCATTTTCAAGAGGTGGCGCTAGTGAGATGCTTCTCTTTCTTGGGAGGTGTCTCTTTGCATATTCGTTTCCCATGGAGTACTTCCAGTAAGTCCCCATACAGGATTGGTCTCCTTATAGGGATTGTGCAGGCAATATATATTGATGACCTATCCTCAGTACCCCCGCCGATCAGCTGTTTGAAGAGGAAGTGGCGCTCCATGAAAGCACTACTTCCTCTTCATTACACTGAGCATTGCATGGGAGACGACACGCAGAGTAATGAAGAGGACGTAGCGCTTGCATGGAGAGCTGCCTCCTCTTCCAACAGCTGAACGGCGGGGGTATCGGACTCCAGCCAATCAGATGTTGATGACCCTTCCTGAGGATAGGTCATCAATATATATACTGCATTTAAAGAGACCAGTCCTTTAAGGAGATTCAGCACCCTGTCTGAACCTCTGTACAATGTAGATAACACTTTTTTCTTAGGAGTTCTAAATTCTCCTGCAGCCGCTCCTATGCAAAACTGTATCTAGCTGCTGTGGATTTGATACTGTACTATTGTTATATATGGTAATATAGTATCATGGCAGTCATCTGCTTGTCACTTGTTAGCAAAGATGGTGGGGACAGTTGAAGTGTTTGTGCAGGGTCTGCAGGGGATTGGAGAGGCAAGTCATTTTCTTATTATTATTTTATAGCATTCACTGATTTTTTGTTTTTGAGAGACTAGATAACCCTTTTAACTTTATTCAATGTCACAATCTCACCTGGAACTGGATGAGAAAGCCAGTCAATATGGAGTCCTTTATCTCTTGCTTGCTGTAGAGACAGATATCTTCTCTCCTAGAACACGATAAATATACATTTTTCCTTTTAAAAAGACCATTAATACATTAACTAAATTGATTTCATATGGTCTTAAAATAAAGTGAAAAATAAACTTTTAAATGTTCGTTTCAAATGACTGCATCACAAAGCAAACACTTATGTGGAAGTTATTTCTTTGTTTTTGTTTTTAATAACTGGTTAAAGAATATTACAGGAGGCAAAGGATAAGAAACAAGTACCTAGAAGGCACCAGTACAACAAGCACATATAGACCCTATGTGCAGAAGTTGCCCAGTTAGTTTATATATGCCAGACCTCAGTTATAGAGGGAAAGTGCAAATCAGCAAGCTGATATGGCACCACTGAAGGCCTAGCTGCAAGCATTCCTACATATAGCAATACCTAAAGTCCACTAACTTTAAACACAAAACTCTTGGCCCTAAAAATAAGAAGAGCTGGCAGATTTGGGAGATATATTTTCCCATTTGATATCAGAGCCAAAAACATTAGTGACAGAACATATTTATGGCAAATTCCTTGTTGGTGAAGCACTTCCAGTTAGTTGTGACACAGTGCCGGAGCAGATAACATCAGTCCATACTAGATATTTACCTCTTAACTGACGCCGTACATGTAGAGCAGAAGTCAGGTCTTTAAATGTGGTGCCCGCTTGTGAGCACAGTAACCACCATAGTCGCCGAGTTTCTGCCGTTTTTCCACAGGAGACACCCAGGGCTAATGTCTTCGATTGGCGATAATGCCGATCACAGTCATTTAATCCCTCAGATGCCGTGGTCAATTGTGACCATGGCAGCTGATGCAGCTTTCTACAGCAACGTCTTCTTCACATTGAGATCGGGGACACCGTTAGTTTGTGGTGATGGCATTGTTAAAGATGTGTGAATTTTATTCTATATTTTGTATCTCTAGGACTGTAATGAGTTAACTTTTTCTTCTCCAAGTGCCCACCCACCCCCTCTTTGTTGTTTCAAGACTGGAGAAGGGGGGGGGGGGGGGGCAAAGAGCTGTGCTGTGAGAGGTGTCTGATTTCTCATCCTTGTACAGGCGTCCCAACAAGGGAGCTATATAGAGAGAGTGAAGGAGTGCATAAGCCAAATCATATGGCTCCGTGATATGTATATATTATTCACTGCCTATAGAGAAGCACCTCTTTGAAGTGTCACATATGACGTATGCAGTATTATTGTTAGAATAGAAGCCATTACAAAATGGTGATGGTAACCAGATGTTTACATTAGTTCACATTCCAAAGTAGGGCCCAGTGCGCAGATGCAGGTGTATTATCTCCTCTCTCTTATCTCTTCTTCCTTTTTGACCAATGAAACAATGTTTTAGCCTCAGAGAGGACTGCCCTCTTCTGAAGATGTATATACGGCTTATCCCATGTAATAAAAGTTAGAGATTGCATTGACCATCTATGTGTCAGCGTCTAGTCTCTCAGCCACGCATGGATATTAACCCCTGGGGGGGGTACATTGATCTGGAACACCAGAGTGCATCTAAAATGCCCTAATTTAGGGCTGCTTTAACAGCATGAAGCCTGCTAAAGGCTATCATGCCATCACATGTATATTCCTAAGGAGGCCAGCAGGTGGCAGTACTCTAAAGGAATATATTGAATCTCCTATAGGCTGCATTCTTAGATAAATGCAGTCTATGGAAGAAATAATCTAATGATTGCATGTTAAGGCCCCCTAGTGGCACTTAATATCTAAACATTCAAATCACCTATCTTTTTCAATATTTATAAAAAAATAAAAATAAAAATTGCATGGCTGCATCTAAAAACGCACTTACTGTTAAAATATACATTTATTTATCCGATCCAGTGAACGCTTTAGGCTACTTTCACACTAGCGTTCGGGGCTCCGCTTGTGAGCTCCGTTTGAAGGGGCTCACAAGCGGCCCCGAACGCATCCGTCCAGCCCTAATGCATTCTGAGTGGACGCGGATCCGCTCAGAATGCATCAGTCTGGCGGCGTTCAGCCTCCGCTCCGCTCAGCAGGCGGACATCTGAACGCTGCTTGCAGCGTTCGGGTGTCCGCCTGGCCGTGCGGAGGCAAGCGGATCCGTCCAGACTTATAATGTAAGTCAATGGGGACGGATCCGTTTGAAGATGACACTATATGGCTCAATCTTCAAACGGATCCGTCCCCCATTGACTTTCAATGTAAAGTCTGGACGGATCCGTTCAGGCTACTTTCACACTTAGAAATTTTTCTAAATTATAATGCAGACGGATCCGTTCTGAACGGATGCAAACGTCTGCATTATAGGAGCGGATCCGTCTGATGAAACATCAGACGGACCCGCTCCGAACGCTAGTGTGAAAGTAGCCTTAACGGAACAAAAAACAAAATGGAAAAATTTGTTGTATTTTTTGTGCTTCTCTCCACCCCCCCCCCCCCCCCCAAAAAAAAGGGAAAAAAAAGAAATAAAATTCAAAAAAAAAAAAAAAAAAAAAAAAGCGATCAAAAAGTCATACACTCTAAAATGGTATCAATAAAAAGAACAGATCACCCAGCTAAAATGAGTCCTCATACAGCACCATAGAGGTCAACTATAAAAAAGTTATTTGGGGTCAAAATATGGCGATGCTAAGAAAAAAATAATCATTTTCCTAATTTTTTTTTTTCCCCAGTACTAAAACACAAGAAAAAAACTATAAAAATGTGGTATTGTTGTAATTGTACTAACCCAGAGAATGAAAGTAAAAGTATGATCACATAGGGAACACCGTAAAAAACAAAAAACTCAGAGTACTCATGGAACTGATTTTTTATTTTTTTTTAACCCCATTTGGATTTTTTTTTCCAGCTTCCCACTACATTGTATGCAATAGTAAATGGTGCCATTAGCAATTTGTGCCTCAAAAAATGAGCCCTCAGAAGGCTATGTGAACAGAAAAAGAAAAATGTTACGGCTCTGGGAAGACAGGGAGTGAAAAATGAAAACGCAAAGAAACGGAAAACTGCCAGGGGCCGTTTGTGCTGTAGTCCAGCTGGCCTACCTTCAAAGAGTCATAATGATCCTGGCGGATATCTTCATATTCTTCTGCTATCTCTTCTATGAAGTCTACCTTGGCATTGTCATCCAGTAGTTGTGAACACTAAATACATAAAAAAGAAACAGATGAACATTTCTCTCTTCATTGTAGATAACCAGGCAGCACTAACATTACTGGCTCAGAGGTAAAGTCTAGGGGTTTTTTCCTGCTGGAACTGGTAGGTAAAAGGGGTGTCCCAAAATTGAAAATGATCAATTAGTCCCAGTCACATAGGGAAATACAGGCTGCCTTAAATATATTATAGAGCTGATCTAGGTCTGCTAAGACCCAGCGATCACAAGCTTTCCAACATCTTAATTTGGTACGTGGAGCTGCAAACTCTGCCCCGTCATATGTGGACTAGTCTGCCATCTAAAGACGTTGGGTGGTCTGTAGGCAGTTACCCCTTAAAGTGGACCTGTCACCACAAAATGAAGTGTAATCTGCTGGCAGGATGTTATAGAACGGAGAAGCCGAACAGATTGATATATAGTTTGTCTCCGCTTTCTGACTTCATTGTTCATGTGGGAGGTGTTATCTGTAATTGATAGAGTTCTCTGTGTAAAAGAATAGTTCCACTGCCCGACTGAAGGCAATTATCAGGAAGGGACTGTTCTTTCCCAATAACTGCCAGCTCATCAGTGGAGGTGAAGAGCTGCATTTACATGCCACGATAACCTCCATTGTATAGGGAAGAGTGATACCTACTGCCACACTCGTCCTTACACAAATTCATTGCTCACACAGCACAATCTGTGCAGTGCAAGCCTCCTGAAGAACCCAATGCGAAACGCACATTGAGGTGTGTTCTTGGACCCCTTGCACCACGCTCCCTCAAACATGGCCACAGGTTGGTTATTGTGTGACCTCTGTTTTTGTTTGTGGGGTTTTTTTCTTAGGTTTCTCCTGGCCCTATAGTGAGTTAGGGGTGGTTAACCGTTTGAGTGGGTATGTTACTTCATGCCTTCTGTAGCATTAGGTTTTCTATGTAGATTTGAGATCATTATTTCCTGATATCATTTGGATTGGTACAGGCTTACCTACTTTTCTGTTACGTACATGTATTTCCATCTTTTACGGGAGCTATGTGTGTGCTTTGGTATCCATACTCAGTACAGCGCTTGTTTACATTGTTCCATATCTAGATGTTTTGTCCCCATTTTACATGATTTATGTCTACATATTTATTTATATAAAGAATATAATATTTTTATGCTTTTTTTTTTTCTGTTATAGGGTTTCTGTATAGGTTGTTGTTCAATTGGAGCGGGCTGTGTAATATTGTTTTTTTGAGGCTTATTTCTTTTGGTTTCCTCTTTACAGGGTACCCGTCACCTACAAGACGCACATTAATCCGCCAGCATTGCCTTACAGTTAATTTCATCTTGTTTATAAAGTTGGTTTTCTCATTGTTGTCATATGAGCCTAATTGCAGAAAAACAAGATTTTTGTGGACTCACCTGTAAAATCTCTCGCGTAGTTCATAGGGGGACACAGGACCGTGGGTATAGCTGCTTGCTGCCACTAGGAGGCGACACTAGGCTGAAAAGTGATAACTCCTCCACTGCAGGCTATACCCCCTCCAGCCTGGAGAGAGCATATCAGTTTGAGCCCAAGCAATAAAAGTAGGAGAAAAAAAAAAAAAAAAACATACGGTAAACAACCAATAACTGACAAACGTCAGTCGGATTAAACCTGAACAGAGGACCATACTGGCCCACCAAACGCCATAATTTGCGGCAAACAGAACACTGGGTGGGAGCTGTCCCCCCCAATGAACTACGCGAGAAAGATTTTACAGAGGAGTTCACAAAAATCTAGTTTTCTCGCTCGTATCATTGGAGGACACAGGACCGTAGGACATCCTAAAGCAGTCCACGGGGAGGGAAACAAATCACACGCCCATGGAGAAAAACGCCCTCGAGGATGCGTAATCCGCTGCCGCCTGCAAGACCTTGCTGCCCGAAGCAGCATCCGTCGATGCCTAGGAAAGCACCCGGTAAAACTCTGAACGTGCCGGAAGACCAAGACGCTGCCTTCTAGAAGCAATGCCTGGAGTAGATGAACCCGAGAAGTGCCGACCGCTGGTCGGGCAGGCCATAACTCCGCTGGGCGGTGCCACGTCCTAGGGAGCAACTGTCAGGCAGACATCCCTGGAAAAACATCCCTTTGGAAGTCGTCAGCTATGACAAGGACCTCCAAGAGAACCAGGTAAAAGTCCGTACAGCGGAAAGCGCTAGATATGGACCAGCAAATCTCAGAAGCCAAATTAGATTGCTGATGGAGAGCCCGCTCTTTAAAATGCGAGGGAGAAAGAAGAGAAAACAATGTCTGAGGTGACTTGGAAAGCGGCGACTACCTTCTGCAAGAAAGAAGATACTGGGCGGAGCATTGCCTTATGCAAAAGACAAAAGGAAAAATGTACGTACAAGAAGGAGCTATCAACTCGCAAAGCCGCCGGATGGAAGATCCCGTCACCCGGAATGCCGCCTTCCTAGAAATAAAAAGAAGAAGTCCCAGAGGGAGGGCTTGTTTCTCACAAACGCCTCCAGCAATCCACAGGTCGTTGGGACGAAGCCGGCTGCTGGACACAACTGTGGAAGCAGAACCAAAATTCAGGTCCGCAGGATCCTCCTCTGGTTAAAAGAACCCCCCTTAGGAAGCGGTAAAGATAGACTAATGTCCCTAGAGCCATCGGGCTTGTGGTGAGACTTCTAGCGAGAGAAGCTGCTTGAGAAACTGAGAAAAAAAAAATCCTGAGCCAGGCATGCCCAACTGCAGGCCAAAGAACCAATACCTCGGATAAAGGTAGAAGCAAAAACCGATGTGAGCATCACCGGTGATGGAAAGCCCCATAAGTGGCATATATTGGCCATGCGTAGACACTGCCTGGAAGGGCAGATGACCAAGATAAGATAATACTCTTCGTGGAAAAAAATTGATCCCGGATTCCATAGCCGTACAACCCATCAACCCATGGTCAGCCATCCAGCTAGAGGAAGGACAGGAAAGAAAAGGGTGTTCCGTTCCAGGAACGAAACCCCTACCAGTGGTGGCAAGGCGTGACAGACACCCGCTCAGCCCGACTTGGGGGGACCCGTAGTCCACCACCGGAATGAGCAGTGAAAGGAATGACCACCATCGGCTTGAGGTGACAGACCGTAATCATATCTGAAGAAAGGTATCACTGGAGTGGTAGACGAGTGCCGCAGGGACTAAGCTACCCAGTAGAGCGCACACAAAGTAAGGTGCAGATAGCCATGGCATTTACGCCAATGCAAAGCCCGAGTTGACGACACAAGAACAGTTGTCAGAGCAACGGTCAATTAACAGTAGTGTAGACCATTAAGAGGCCAGGGCAAAAGCCCATTGCCATAGAGACTGGCACTCTACAGAATCTCTTGGTGATGCAATACACCGTCTGAGGAGCCCATACAAGGGAAGCCACAAGAGTAATGCTAACGTCATACTCCAGCTGAGGAGGAGGCCACACCGTAGAGGATACCAATTCCAGAGTCAGAAGAAACAGTCATCTGATGAGGGAACTGTACAGTAGGAACCCTAGCATGTAGTGGAGGTGCAAATACCCCTTGTACAGTAGGAGCTACAGCATGCTCCTCCAGCGTAAAACTGAGGGAGAGGCCTAAGGACACCCAGAAGTAGCATGGTACCATGCTGTCTCAGTCAAGTAGAGCCACCCTGAGGCACTCCGTCTAAAAAGGGGGCTGAACAGGAGCAACCGCCGAAGCAGTGCCAGGGTAGAACCCCTATCTGAGGGGGGCTGTCCCACTGCATCGAGTACGATCTCCGGCCCTAGTGTGAAAAACTTCCCTTGCTGCTTAGAACACGCTGTAGTAGCCATTGCAGAGTGCCAGCAAAACACCCTCAACTAGATAAGGAAGAGTGGTGGCCCAGAATACAGAGTCAGTGCAACCTTGGGCTCGCTGGATCGTAATCACAATACTTTGTATAATGGCGTGTACACCACACGTTGTAGAGGACCAATTCATGACCGACCTGAACGGTGAAGGCCCATGGTGATGGGGGTCTCTAGGGCATCTAAGTGTTGCTGAGTGACTCCCCTGAGAGAACAAAGGTCGACATATCTGCGCCCCCAACCAGCACCGGAAGAAAAGGGAGGATACAATATAGGAGTAGCCACAGTATCCATATACCACTAGATGAAGAATACAAGGCACCAACGGTAACGACTGTTGCCACGGCCCATCTGTGAAGGAAGCCAAGGTATCTAGTGTCGTGGCTTAGTTGAATTAAAGCATGCAAAGATGCTCAGTGATTTCCCGTTAGTTGTAGAAGGGGGTAATGCCACGACTGTTGAATAGTATTCAGTGGTAGCGCAATCCTCCAGTCAAGGAAGGGGGTAGCGAGATAATCAGAACCGTATCCAACGGTAGTGTAATTACCCCTCCTATGGAGGGGGGGGGGGGTAATACCTACGGTAAGCACTGCACTCAATGGAAGTGCAATTACTCCACCTATGAAGGGGAGAAAATATATAGGAAGTACTGTATCCTGAATTAGTGCAAGTACCTAAGCTATGGCAGGGAGTAATGCACCCAGCAGGAACTGAACCCAATGGTAGAGAATTACGCCCCTATGGAAGGAAGTAATGCATATCATTAGTCCTGTAGCCGGTGGGAAGAGAAATTCCTCCACCTATGTAAGGGGGGAATGCTTACGGTAAACACTGCCACCAGTGATAATGCCATAACGTCTCCTATGAGAGAGGCTAATGCATACGGCCAGTACTGTACCCAGTGGAACAGCAATTCCGTCAACTACGGAAGGGGGGACGCGAATGGCTGGCACTGAGACCAGTGCTAGTGCAGTCAGTCCACCTATCCAGTAGTAGTGCAAATGCCGCCTAAGGAAGGGGGTAATCCATACCATCAGTACTGCTGGTCAGTATGGATGCAATCATAGAAGAGTGAACTGGATTCATATCAGAGTCCGCAGAACTGATCGCCCCTTCCCTCAGAACCAACCCCTGCCGGAAGGGAGGGTTCTGAATATACCCCTATTGAGGAAGGGTGGAGGTGCGGCGGAGACAGAGGAGGAATTATGTCCTGCTCTGGCCCGCTCGTGCGCAGTTCTACATCTCAGCATCTAGCCATGGCAGTTGCAGGCTGAGTCGGTGGTGATATAACAATCAAACCACCCAGGAGGTGGAATCGGCACCTCTACAGGATCACTCACTGGATTGTGTGGGCGGTACTTAACCCACGACGGTGGATTGGGAACTTCCAGAGGTCCTCCATTGGATTGCGCAGGTGGAGAATTATCCACCAAATGACCCAGGAGGGTGGATTGGGAACTTCCAGAGGTCCTCCATTGGATTGCGGAGCTGGAGAATTATCCACCAAATGACCCAGGAGGGTGGATTGGGAACTTCCAGAGGTCCTCCATTGGATTGCGCAGGTGGAGAATTATCCACCAAATGACCCAGGAGGGTGGATTGGGAATCCTTCAGATGTGCTCCCCTGGATTTGTGCAGGTGGAGTATTATCAACCAAACGGCCCCGTAGGGCGGAGTGGGAAGTTACAGAGGTCCTCCACTGGATTGCACAGGTGGTGGCATATAAACCAGACGACCCAGAAGGGTGGTTTGGGAATTCTTCAGATGTCATTTATCAACCAAACGGCCCCGGAGGGCGGATTGGGAACTGTGAGCAATCCTCCACTGTCCGGATAGGACATGGGCCCAGTCTGGTATCACACCATCAGGGTGGTCCTGCGGTGATGTGGGCTGAGGGGGGCAGGACTACCTGTGATGCCCCCGCAAAATGAATAAGAGGCAGGAAGGGGTTAAATTTCTTAAACTTAAGGTATTTGGTCTGCAGAAAGGGGACACTGGAAAATCCAGTGCCGGCTGCAAAAATGCGGCTTACCATGAAGGGTTAACCAAGCTCAGAGGACCGGAGGCGGAGCTCAGCTAGCACCTGGAGGAGGGGGACAGCTAGTTGGGGAGAATTCGCACCTGAAGGACGAACCCGCCCCCTCCATAACCGGAATGAAAGTTGCGGCCCAGTAAAGTCGGCGCACGGCCAACCGGGACGTACTGCCGGTCGGCTGACTTGGATCGGTGAGCGAATGTGCCTGCTTGCGTCCACCTGCCGCAAAAACAGCACGGGCAGAGTACTGGTAGGCCCGAAGAGAAGCCCGGGCCTAAATTTTCGGCGCCCGGCTGAACGAACAGCCGGCCGGGAAGCGGAGTGTCCGGAGCAGCACTCTCAAGCGCCCTGGTTGCAAACCGGCAACGGGTGCTCACCCCGCAGGCCGGATAACGTGAGGCCGCGGAATGTTAGAAATGCGCCCTTTAGAAGATAGGGGAACCCAGGCCCCCAGATATGGACAGAAGTCCACACCTACATCGGGGGCTGAGGTAATATGGGGCCCTCACCAGGGAATGGCCCACTTTAAAGAAAAAGGTCCTCTATTTTATGATGAGGTGACCCAATCCGGACTACTCACCTGCCTTCACCTGTGTTCTTCACCCTTCTGACATGGACCAGCAGAGCCACCTCTTCAGTCCCTGGCACAAGTGACAGGGACCTGGTTGAAGGGCAGGAACAGGTCAAGCCCTCTTGGTCCACTTTGTCTTCTTGTGGGAGGCAGAGCGGTGGAATAAGCGTCACCGGTCAGCACCCCCGGGGATGCAGAGCTCTTAGTAGCCCTGGACCCCCAACCTAAAAGAAAAAATAAATAAATATAACAGCCACCCTGCAGAGCAGGGGGTCTGCCTCCTACGACACCAAGCTAAAAACTGATATGCTCTCTCCAGGCTGGAGGGGGTATAGCCTGCAGGGGAGGAGTTATCACTTTTCAGCCTAGTGTCGCCTCCTAGTGGCAGCAAGCATCTATACACACGGTCCTGTGTCCCCCAATGAACGAGAAAAAAGACTTTTATTCCCACGCAGGCGGTAAGTAAATGAAGGTCTTGAATTCAAGCGCCCCCTTCTGACCAACTTATAAACAAGATTAAATCATCTGTAAGCTAATGCTTGTGACAGGTTCCCGTTAACTACCAGGCCTGGTTGGGCCTTATAAATCATGTATATATATATATATATTTTTTTTTTTCTTTCATTTTTCCACCACTGCTTTCCATAACTATTTTATTTTTAGCTGTATAATGGCTTGCTTTTTAAGGATGAGTAGAAGAGCTGACCGAATTTCATATTTTGAAATTCGTTCACGCTTCATTTACTGGTAAAAGGTGAATTGCGTTATGGATTCTGTTACCACGGACCATAACGCAATTCTATGACGGAATGCCTTTAGAGGCATTCCATTATTCATTCCGTCATAATAGAAGTCTATGGGCTGCATAACAGATCCGTCCCAAGGGGAGTCCTCCCCTGCATAATGAAACAGGACAGATCCGTTATGCAGCCCATAGACTTCCATTATGATGGAAGGCATTCCGTTATGCATTCAGTCATAGAATTGCGTTATGGTCTGTGGTAACGGAATCCATAACGCAATTCACCTTTTACCAGTAAACAAAGTGTGAACGAATTTCAAAATATGAAATTCGCTCATCTCTAATGAGTAGTCCTTTTTAATGGCACCGTTTTGGGCTACATATAAAATTTTTAGTAACTTTCTGAAATAAATAAAAAAAAACACTGAATGGAAAAAAAAACACTTTAGTTCCACTACAATTTATTTTTGCATCATTCACCACGCCGCATAAATAACATCTGTTATTGGTTTTTGTGTAATCTTAAACTTTTTAATTTTTTTTACCAAAAGAACTGTGCGAGGGGTCATTTTCTCCGGGCTGAGTTGATATTTCCATTGGTACCATTTTGGGGTAGATAAATTTTTTTGATCGCTTTAAATTTTTGGGGAGGCAGGATGAACAAACACAGCAATTCTAGCATTGCTTCACTGTGTTTAAATGTTTGGGCAATACTAATTAAATGCTTTGTTTTAGTTTCTGATAGACTACATTTTTTTGAAGAGTGAAAAACGAGATTTTTGTGAACTCACCTGTAAAATCTCTTTCTCGCTTTATTCATTGGGGGACACAGGTCCGTGGGTATAGCTTGCTGCTGCCACTAGGAGGCGACACTAGGCTGAAAGCTGTTAGCTCCTCCCCTGCAGGCTATACCCCCTCCAGCCTGGAGAGAGCATATCAGTTTGTGCTTCAGCAGTAGGAGAAACAGTACCGAAACAAAAACACAACCAGTAAGGACCACTGCCCAACAAAAAAAACAAACCGGACACCAGCCCCAACCGGCAACTCGGACCCACTGGCCTCATAATAAAAGAAAAAATGGGTGGGTGCTGTGTCCCTCAATGAATAAAGCGAGAAAGAGATTTTACAGGTGAGTTCACAAAAATCTTGTTTTCTCGCTCATATCATTGGGGGACACAGGACCGTGGGACGTCCTAAAGCAGTCCCCGGGGCGGGAAACAACCACTGGGCCAGAACAAAACCAACTCCCTCCGGTAAGACACTACACTGCGGCCTGCAAAACTCTGCGGCCAAGAGCAGCATCCGCCGAGGCGAAAGAATGCACTCGGTAAAATTTTGTGAAGGTGTGTAAAGAGGACCAAGTCGCTGCCTTACACAATTGAGACGCCGAAGCGTGGTGAAGGTGAGCCCAAGAAGCCCCGACTGCCCTGGTAGAGTGAGCCGTGATACCGGGAGGAGGAACCTTGCCCTTAGAGCGGTAGGCCTCTGCAATGGCCGATCTAATCCACCGAGCAATCGTCACCTTCGAGGCTGCCAAACCTTTACGAGGACCTTCCGAGATTACGAACAGGGAGTCCGTACGTCTAAAAGGGGCCACCACTGCCAGGTAGATCCGCAAGGCCCGTACCACATCCAGAAGGTGGAGAGCCACCTCCCTAGGATGAGAAGGCTCAGGGCAAAAAGAGGGCAGAACAATGTCCTCATTAACATGAAACGCCGACACCACCTTCGGCAGGAAGGACGGCACTGTCCGGAGTACTACCTTGTCTTGATGAAACACCAAGAAGGGCTCTTTGGACGAGAGCCGCCAGTTCCGACACCCGCCGGATGGAAGTAATTGCAACAGAAACGCAACCTTCCATGAAAGCATGCGAAGGGAGACTGATCGCAGAGGTTCAAATGGCTCGGACTGGAGCGCTACCAGCACCAGATTCAGGTCCCAGGAATGCAACGGTGGCCGATAAGGGACTGCGGTGTGAGCCACTCCCTGTATGAAAGTCTTGACCGGACCCAACACCGCCAGTGTACGCTGGAAAAAAAAAAAATGGAAAGAGCAGAAACCTGACCTTTCAGCGAACTCAGAGCTAGTCCCAGCTCTAAACCCGCCTGAAGGAAAGCCAGCACCGTAGGGAGGAAAAACGGCCTGGGAGGAAAATTCCTGTCCTCACAGAATTTGAGGAAAGATTTCCACGTCCGATAATAGATCTTGGCGGAGGAGGGCTTCCTAGCCCTAATCATTGTGCGAACAACCGCATCGGAGAAACCCCTTTGCTTCAACAGGAAGGTTTCAATAGCCACGCCGTTAAACGTAGCGTATTTAAACCCTGGTGGAAGACTGGGCCCTGTGAGAGCAGGTCGGGCCTGAGTGGAAGGGGCCACGGCACGTCTCCCAGAAGAAGAATGAGCTCTGAGTACCAAGCTCGACGAGGCCAGTCTGGGGCGATCAGAAGCGTCTGAATGCCCTCCATCCTGATTCTGCGTAGGATCCGAGGTAGGAGCGGTAACGGAGGGAACACATACAGAAACGTAAAGTTGTCCCACGGAGCCACGAGGGCGTCCACGTCGTACGCCATCGGATCTCTTGCGCGAGACAGAAAGCACGGGAGTTTGTGATTTAGCCTGGACGCCATCAGATCCACTTACGAGCGCCCCCACCGGAGACAAAGGTCCTCGAACACCTCCGGATAGAGAGACCACTCCCCCGAGTCCACCGTCGTTCGGCTGAGGAAGTCCGCAGTCCAATTGTCCACACCCGGAATGAATATAGCAGAGATCACCGGAACATGGGCTTCCGCCCACTGCAGAATCCTTGCGGCCTCGTTCATCACCGCCCGCTGAGAGTCCCCCCTTGGTGGTTGATATAGGCAACCGCTGTAGCGTTGTCCGACTGTATCCTGACCGGACGGCCCTGCAAGTAGGGGGTCCAATGGCAGAGGGAGAGGTAGATGGCCCGGAGCTCCAGTATATTGATAGGTAGTTTGGACTCCGACGGAGACCAAACGCCTTGGGCTGTCCGGGTACCGAAGACCCCTCCCCAGCCGCTGAGGCTGGCGTCGGTCGTGACCACCGTCCATGACACTGGAAGGAAGGACTTCCCCGAGGACAGGTGGTCCGGTACCATCCACCAGCCAAGAGCCGCGCGCACTGGGTGGGACAGAGAGATCCTGAGGTCCAGAGAATCCCGGGACTTGTCCCAGGAGGACAAAATGAGCCTCTGAAAATCCCTGGTGTGGAACTGGGCGAATGGAATCGCCTCGAAGGAGGCC
This sequence comes from Bufo bufo, assembly GCF_905171765.1. Classification (NCBI taxonomy): domain Eukaryota; kingdom Metazoa; phylum Chordata; class Amphibia; order Anura; family Bufonidae; genus Bufo; species Bufo bufo. The sequence goes on from NC_053392.1 coordinate 500,029,167, forward strand.
ACCATCAGGCCCAGTACTCGCATGCAGCTGCGAATTGACACCCTGCGGCGCTGAATGAGCAGACGCACCATCCTCTGAATGTCCGATCTCTTGTCCAGTGGTAGACGCACCACGGCAGCCTCGGAGTCCAGTGTCATGCCCAAGAATCTGATCTGAGTGGTGGGAGACAGGCATGACTTCCTCAGGTTGATTATCCACCCGAAGCGAGCGAGGGTGCTCATCGTAATCTGAAGACTCTTCGCATTGAGCCGCTGTAGGTGCCTTGATTAAGATGTCGTCCAGATACGGGAGAAGAGTAATGCCTCTGGACCGCAGAATCCCCAGAAGAGGGGCAAGAACTTTTGTAAATACTTGCGGAGCAGTCGCCAGACCGAACGGCAGAGCGACGAACTGGTAATGAGCTGCCTGGATGGCAAATCGAAGGAACCGTTGGTGGGCTGTGGCGATGGGGATGTGGAGATATGCATCCTGGATGTCTAAGGACACCATGTGCTCCCCTTTCACCAGTGAAGCAACCACGGAACGGAGGGACTCCATCCTGAACCTTTGAACCCACAGATAACGGTTCAACAGTTTTAGGTCCATCACTGGCCTCACATCGCCCTCCTTTTTGGGGACCACAAACAGGTTGGAATAAAAACCCGTAAACCGCTCCTCCAAGGGAACAGGGGAAATCACCCCCCGTGAGAGAAGTGACTGGACTGCGTGCAAAAGAGCCGCGGCCCGGATGGGATCCCTGGAGGGCTGGGAGAGGAAGAAGCGGTTGGGGGGAAGAGACTTGAACTCTAATTTGTAGCCCGAGGAGACAACCTCGAGCGCCCATGCGTCCGGAATATGGGCGTGCCAAATCTCCTGAAACAGGAGAAGACGCCCCCCCACCTGTGAGGGTGGGGACAAACCTTCATGCTGAAGGCTGCTTACCTGGGGCTGTGCGAGACTGCTGAGGCCGCGGACGCCAGGCCTGCTGGGGCTTAAAAGACGGTCCTTTCCGCCGATCCTGATTGGGCGGCCCCGCCGCTGAGGTGGGTGCTGAACGGGTGTCCGAAAAGCGGCGAAAGGACTGAAAGCGAGAAGATGAAGTTCTGGACTGAAAAGGCCGCTTTGCCCTGGGTTGGGGCAGATGGGTGCTTTTTCCACCCGTAGCCTCCGAAATAATCTCATCTAATTTGGACCCAAATTGCCGAGACCCCGAGAACGGAAGCCTCAACAGGGAGCGCTTAGATGAGGAATCGGCTTTCCAGGCCTTGAGCCACAACTCCCGGCGGATGGAAGTGGCGAGAGCTGAGGAACGGGCGATCATAGTCCCAGCATCCAGAGCCGCTTCACAGAGATATTTCCCTGCCTGAGAAATTTGGAGCGCTGACGATTGAAGTTCAGCGGGGAGGTCGGTTGGACGCTATGTCCTGGTTCAAACGGAGGGACCACTCCGAAACTGCTTTGGCTACCCAGGCAGAGGTGAAAATCGGCCGCAATGCCGAACCGCTCGCCGTAAAGATCGACTTAGAGAGTGACACTATGCGGCGTTCCACTGGATCCTGGAGGGACGAGCCATCCGCCACCGGGATGGTAGTGAATTTTGCCAAGCGAGCAACCGGTGGGTCCACCTTCGGTGGGGAGGACCATTTGTCCACGGACTCGCGTGGAAAAGGGTAGAGTAGGTCTAGGCGTTTCGGAATAATGAAGCGCAAACCTGGCTGGTCCCAAGCCTTTGTGACAACGATAGAAAAATCGTCGTGTAATGGGAACGATTTGGGGTTCTGCTTCGTACGCAGAAATGACACCCCTTGTTGGCTAGTGGAGGAAAGGTCCTCCTGAACCTGGAAGGTGTCCCTTATTGCCTATATCAGGCTATCCACCATGGATGCAATCTGAGAAGAGTGCTCCGGATCCATATCTGCATCCGAATCCCCAAGCTCTCCTTCTGACAGTGCGTCGCCTAAAAGGGAGGACGCCTGTGAATGGGATCCAGGAGCAGGGGGGGATGCTGAGGCGTCAGAGGAGGAACGGGTGCCTGCTCTGGGGTGCTTACTAGGAAGTCTGCCTCTGGTTTGTGCGCTATGCGACTGTGTGGGTTGCGCCGGTGGTGATTTCTCTACCAAACGACCCAGCAATGAAAGGGTGGAATGGGAGATTTTTGAGAGGTCTTCCACTGCCCGTGACAGGGACCTTGCCCAGTCTGGTTCCCCCTGGACAGGCCACTCCAGGGCTTCTGTGGGCTGTTGTGCCCTGGGGGGATGGCTCTGTGCAGGTTTCTGACATGCAGAGCACAGTGATAGTGACTGACCACGAGGGAATTTCTCCGAACATAAGGAGCAGGCATAGTAAGTGGTCCTACAGGGTGCCTGGTGGGGGTCAGTGGCCGGGTCAGACATGGTCAAATCTCCTGCTGGATGGGGGTATCGATTGCCTACCAGTATGGAGGTCCCAGGTCCTGTGTCCTACCCACGCAGCGCCGAGGAAGAATCAGGAAGCTGAATAAGGGCGGGATAATAAGCCACGCCCCTTCCGGACAGACAAGCCACGCCCCTTCCAACCCGGCAAACCACGCCCCTTCCAGTCCGGGACCGACAAGCCACGCCCCCTTCCAGCCCGGGAACGGCAGCCTAATGCTGAAGTGAGGTCAGAATGCCTATGTTCCCCATGTCCGGCCCTGACTGCAGCGGTACTGGAACCGCTGCGGCTGAAAGGTAATGTGTGCTATGCCGCCGCCTCTAATAAATAGACCCGATATGCCGCAGAGCGGCCGTGCGGCGAGAGCAGTGAGGCCGGAGATCAGGCTGAAAGACGGGTGGGGAGGGGGGGTGGAAGATGGAGGAGGTTCTCCTGCAGCTAGGGGGATGAAGCGGATTACTTACCTGTCTTCATCTGTGTTCTTCACCCTATGATGCAACACCAGCAGGGCCACCCTATGACCGCTGGCACCATGCGACAGGGGTCCGGGCAGAGAAGGGCTGAAGAGAGGGTGGCCCTCTTGCTGGGGGGAAGCAGGGGAGCGAGGCTGCCCTGGTCCACTTTGCCTTCTTGGGGGAGGCAAGGTGGTGACTTAGATACACCGGCCAGCCTCCCGGGGATACAGGGACGCAGGCGACCCTGTGCCCCCTTCCAGTAGTCTGTGAATTAAAGATAAAAATAATAAAATCAAAATCAAAAATAAAAACGCCACCCTGCAAAGCAGGGAGGTCTGCCTCCTACGACACTAAGCTAAAAACTGATATGCTCTCTCCAGGCTGGAGGGGGTATAGCCTGCAGGGGAGGAGCTAACAGCTTTCAGCCTAGTGTCGCCTCCTAGTGGCAGCAGCAAGCTATACCCACGGTCCTGTGTCCCCCAATGATATGAGCGAGAAAGTGTTTTTTTTTTCTTTAATAATGTAAACAGGATTTTTTTGGTCCCACAATGGGACTTGAAATGATCCATTTATCACCCATATAACAAACTGCAATACTTCTGTACTGCAGTGTATAAAACCTGCCAGTTTCACACCCAATCACTGCTGTGACATCTAAGGCATCTGTCACAATCGCAGGGTGCAAATGGCGCGGTGAGGAAGCTGGCAGCCAGCAATCTTCCTTCCCTCACCACGCCGAATAGCGAACAGCGCGAGATTTCCCCAGCGCACAGGGCTGGCAGGATGATGCCAACGCTGCCTGTCCTTGTCAATCAAGACTTGGAGGGCGTGGATTGAGGTGGGAGAACGGAGCCTCTAGGAGCAACGCCCTCCCTTCTCCTAGAGGCTAATTTGCATATTATAAAAGTAAGAATTCTGCAGTAACGGGGGCATGGATTATCACAATTATAGCATAGTTAGGTGCAGCTGACATTAGCACATCACTAATGTCAGCCAGTTTAATAGTGAAAATTCTAGTGACAGAAACCCTTTAATGCATTCTCTCTCCTCACTGCAGGACAGTTAAGACTCTAGAGAAAGTCTACTGGCCCGTCTCGCTCTCATCTCATGCAGTAAGCAGAGAACACGATAAGTGCACACTCCTATCCCCTCGTTCTAAACTTTTGATATGCCTCTATAATATAGAAAAAGTTTAATGAAAGTACAGTGCTACTTCAAGTGCGACCAAACAGTCCAAAGTAAAATAGAGGCAACATTATTATGTCTATAAGTGGGTAACCATACCGTACAAAAAATATCGAACTTACAACCACAACACTTTTGGAAGCATCCAAACAATGGATTACAGGGGAACTGTAACGTGGAGCTATTTTCACAGCGGTGTGTGTCCTGCAAAATTAAAGCAATACACGGCAACAGTCACCAGGTAACTGAAAGGGGTACATTCATAAAATCTACAGTAAAACAAACGAGGATAAGATATAGACAGCTCATCAAGCAGAAAAGCCTGTGATTCAAATGCAGTAACACTATTAACATAAGGGCTCATTCAGACGGCCGTAATAGAGCCATGTCCTGATTTTCACTGACAAGTATAGGACAGGTTTCATTTTTTTGCTGAGCCGTGCAATGGAAGTAAAGGGCCCCATAGAAGTGAATGGGACAGCATCTAATCCGCAAAAAAACAGATCCGCATTTTTGCGGACAGCATACGGCCGTCTGAATGAGCCCTTATGTTAATAGTGTTACTGCACTTGAATCACAGGCTTTTCTGCTTGATGAGCTGTCTATATCTTATCCTTAGTATTACCCACCTGAGGTTTATGTAAAGATAAAAAACAAACATACCGAGAAGTAGTTGCTCCGCCAATCAATAATGGAAGCCTTATTGAGAGACGCTCCATTTCTTTGGCAACAAAGATCATTTCCTCCAAGGAAGGGGTGATCAGGCCAGACAAACCGATTATATCTGCAGAAAAGAAGATCAGTGCTTTACTAATGGCCTGTAATAGTAAAACTGCTCATGCACAGTCCCATATTAACGTAAATGCTTCACGCAGTTAAAATGAATATCAAAGGGGTTGTGCAGTGTCAGGATATTGATGGCCTATCCTCAGGAAAGGTCCTAAACATCAAATCGCCCAGAATCTGACTCTCAGTACCCCTGAAGATCGGCTATTTGAAAAGGTGGCGGCGCTCATGCAAGAGCTGCATCCTCCAGTTTTTAAGTTCACATAGTGTAGATTATAGTCACAACGAGGTGCAATTACAACTGCTCATCCCATGGCCGACCACCTAATGTCTATGGGAGCGTCCCCCCCCCTACACACACACTCCTTAGAGGCAGATTTTTTAAAAGAGAAGGACTGGATCTCAATATGTCCTTCCTTTGCTCAAGAGGATAAGCCACTGCCAGAATAGTCTGACAGTGGCTTATTCCACTTCCCCATTGAGAAAGCATGCACACTTGGTCAGACTAGCATTCAACCTCAGCGGGCGGTCTTGTGCCATACACTGCTGAGGCCAGTGATTGGCTGAAGCACATAAGCCATATACAGCCACTGCTGCAGCCTGTACATAGAAACCGAAGCAGCAGTCCTGGTGGGGGACTAAGTGGTGCGCATATGTCCTTTTATTATTTTCAATTTTATGTATAAGCAGTGATGTTTCTCCCAAGAAAGAGAACCATCTCAAAAGCGCCATCTATTGGGATTTGATAAGGGATTATAGCCAAGCCAGATATCCGTCCATAGACAGCCGTTTCGGGTGCTTGACCCTCATCAGTATGGAGTAAGATTCTGGCTGGCTCAGTGCGATGCCTTGGAGGTGGCTTCCAGGGTGGTTAAAAAGACCAGTCCTTTATGGAGACCTAATGGAAATACTCTATGGGTATTAGTTTCCCAAGGAGCATTGCCAATAAGTATCCATACCATGGTATCCTTCCAGTAAGTCGCCACATGAGACTGGTCTCTAAGGAGATTCAGGTCGCTGCCTAGGCCATGTATAAGCAGTATACAGTAAGCTGCTAAAGGCAAAGGCAGAAACCATGGCTAGTATTTAACGGTCTATGCAGGGGATTTGGAGCTCTTTATCATAAAAAAAAAGGTATGACGGCTACAAAGAATTATAAAATTGTCATCACCAGGAACTAAATCGTAAATTCTTAAAACCGTGTGAAATGAACTGTGCGAAGTTCTATAAAAAGGGAAAAAATTATAAAGTTTAAAACTACTTACCAGCTTTATTTTCAATGGCAGCGCGCAGAATTTTATCGCATGGAGTCATGACTCCCAAGTCGATAACCCTAGAACCCAAGATCAAGAATACATGGACGATAAATAAATCCTAATTAATTTTCTCTTCACAAGGTTACTGTACCCATATTTCGTCATCGGAAAAACTGATAAGTTACAACAGCTACGGACATCACTGACTTTATATGTGAAGGATAACATTTCTGATTTTGCTAGTGATACCGAAAATTAATTCATCACCTAATTTGCCAACATTTCCGTTATGGACGAAACGTTTAAATTATATTTTGCCTAAAAAATAAAAAAAATGATTCTTTACAGAAGAAAAAAGGAGATTGTGGGGATATTGCAAGGGTTAAATTACATTAAAACAGGATTTTTAATTTTCTTTATAACTACTTGCATTTACAAAAAGAAGCTCCACTTGGTGCGGCCTGCAGAGGCATTATTAGACATTAGACAGTTTTAAAAAGGTCAAAGTTACTGAGGATCTGAGCTTATAAAAGTGTATATAACGCATTTCACAATCGTATACCTGAAATTGTTGCAGCCAAGCACCACGCCAACAATATTCTTGCCAATGTCGTGCACATCCCCTTTAACCGTAGCAATTACAATGGTTCCTTGATATGGATCCTAAGTATATAATAAAAAAACAGCAAAAATGAGCATATGGTAATATACTAGTCATAATAATACAACGAGGATGAAGATTTACTGATGGTTACACAGAATTTCAGGTGAAGGGAGCTAAAAAAAAAAAAAATAATGAAAAATAATAACACACAAAAGCAGTTGTGAAGTAATAAAAATGGCTGCCACTGATACACAAAGTGATACCAACACTGAAAAAAATCCTATTACAATATTTTGAGTGCCTAAAGGGTCAACATATGTAATTCTGCCCATCGTCAATGTTAAATAATCACACAGGCAGACATCACCAAGGGTTAAAATAGCTTGATTAAAGGATTAAGGGACTAGATAAGAAAGACGTGTCAATAGAATGTGAGCGTCGCCTTAGGCCTGATTCACATGACTGCGCTCAGCCTGTGTGTCGGCCGCATCTCCCAATATGACTGCATCACATTGATTTATAATACAGTTAGTTTGCATCTGATCGCGGCTCTATTGCACTGTGCTCACATGGATGATGTGAGTACAATACAGCAGTGATCAGATAGGAACTGACTATCATAAATCATTGTGATCAAGTCAGTTGGGGTCAGGCGGCCTGGGGTTGATCTGGGAGATGCGGTCGACACACGGCTCGTGTGTCCCAGACCCAGGGCCTTCATGTGAATCAGCCTTAACTCTGGTCTTTGTGGATGTTCTGATATAAAATAATTATATCCTCTACTCACATACGCCTAAAATAATTAAGCAGACCCATATGACTCAGTGTGAAGAGTCCCCCTCAATATGCACTCTGATTCCACATATCTCCTATACGGTTATTGGGAAGCCCTGGTATACTCTGCTGTGTGGTGACGGATGTTATAATCAGTATTATTTCAGTATGCAACTTCCATGGGTCATATGCCCGTGTGCACTGCGTGTAAGGAACCAGATGATAAATTCCCTACAATACGTTTGTCCGAGTCAGTGACCGAATCCACATAAATATATTAGGAAATGAATACATAGGCCTGCAAGGTGGAAAGTCTGTGGTTAATACTATAACGTAGATTCGCTAGTACAGGTGTTATATTTGTATCTTTTATAGGACTTGTGGGAAGTGTGAGCTTTGTATAAGACTGGTGCTGCTACTAGAGGTCCACTGATATTCGCTGGCATGTGCCCAATACCTCACCACATCTGATCCATTATTTTATGGGTAAGGATTTGCATAATGATTAGTGTTGAGCGAACTTGTGTTTTCAAGTTCAGCGTACAAGGTTCGGGTTTGGGATCAGGGCTCCAGATGGCAACCAAAATGGTCGCAAATGCGACCTAGAATTGCAAAATGTGCCGCACCTGAGGGGTTAATAGCGGCGGATCGCAGCACGCAGTCAAATGCTGGGTGCCGGGTATGGGATATGTCCGGCACCCGCAGCCTGCGTTTGTATTAAGCATAAACGATATTCATTGGTGGTGTAGTGCACCGAACCCCCCCCCAACCCCAGTATTATAAATCGGAATCATTGGTGGCGCAGTGCGCCCCCAACCCCCCCCCCCCCCCCCAAAGTATTATAATCATTGGTGGTGCAGTGCGCCCCCAACTCCCAAGTATGATCATTGTTGGTGCAGTGGCTGTGTAATCCTGGGGCTCCGATTGGTTACCATGGCAGCCAGGATGCTACTGAAACCCTGGCTGCCATAGTCGGCTCCCTGCTGCTGTGTGCACAGAGCACATAGCAGCAGGGACAGTGTGAGTTCCTATTCACCCTGATAGAGCTCTATAAGGGTGAATAGGACAAGGGATGAAAGATCCCAGGTTTAGCCCCTAAGGGGGTAAATAAGTATTAACCGCCTCCGGACCGCCTAACGCAGGATCGCGTTCCGGAGGCGGCAGCTCTGCGCAGAGTCACGCATATACGCGTCATCTTGCGAGACTTCGCTCAAAGCCGGCCCGCGCATGCGCATCGCGGGCCGGCAAAAGTTAGAGGGGGGTCGCGTCATCAGCTTGCCAGCTAATGATCGTGGCTGGCAAGCTGATGATTTTTAAAAAAAATCGAATCAGAAGCCAGATAACACATTATATTTGTAAATATGATGTGTTAAATGGCTTCTCTGCTGATCCTTTTCGTCGGTTGGTTCCAGCAGAGGAGCAGACATCACAGTGAGTAGCACCAAACACTTCACTTAGCCCCAGATCACCCCCCATCACCCCAATTAACCCCTTGATCGCCCCTGTCAATCACCTAGTAAAAGGAAAAAAGTGATCAGTGTAAACTGTCACTTTTTTTTCACTGGTATTGACTGTTAGGTTTTAGGATAGTTTAGGTCCCTTGGTTAGGTAGTTTAGCGATTGTTTAGCGCCCAGCCCACCGCACCACAGTCACTTATTCGCTGATTAGCATATCGCTAATCAGCATTTGTACTTTTATAGTATCTGTAAGTGATCAAAACTGATCAGTCAGATCTATAATTGTATTAGTGTCACCTTAGCTCGCCCTCCACCCAAAACGCAGTGTTTGCCCGATCAGGCCTGATCGGTCGCCCACACGTGCGTTCACCCACGCCCGCCCCGCCGCAGTGACAAAAATTTTTTTTTTTTTGATCACTGCACAATCACTTTACAAGCGCTGCGGCGATAAAAAAAATCAGTTTTGATATTTTTTTTATTAATCGCAGCGGCCTCTGGTACTTCGCTAGCCTCCCCTTTGTAAGACAGGCTTGCTTTTTTTCTTGGGTAGTCTCAGGGAATATCCCTAAATTTAGTAGTGCAAAATGTCAAACAGGGGGTATTCTTCTGAAGAGGCCTACAGGATTCTGACCCAGTCGGATGAGGCATGGGAACCCTCATCTGACGAATCTAGCGGGTCAGAATATGAACCTGTAGAAAGCAGTGGCAGTTTCACCCAAAGTTCGGACGAGGAGGTTGAGGTCCCTGATAGCACCAGGCGTACCCGGCCCCGTGTCGTTAGACCACAGGTTGTGCAGGATCCGCTTCAAGAGCAGCAGAGTGGGGCTGTCGCTGTCGGATTACGTGGTGAGGCATACACCAGCAGCGCAGCCCTCCCTGGACCTAGTACCAGCACTGCCGTACAACATGGTGAAGTGGCGAGCACCAGAAGGGCAGTTGAAGCTGGTACGGTGGCACGTGCAGTAGTCACCCCGTCGCAGCCACCGCAAAGACAGGCCCGTAGAGCCCCTAGAGTCCCTGAGGTGCTGGCAAACCCTGATTGGCAGGCCCCAACTTCAGCCGCACCTGTAATTCCCCCTTTCACTGCCCAGTCTGGAGTTCGGGTTGAGACAGCTCAGATCGGTTCGGCCCTGGGATTTTTTGAGCTGTTCTTGACTTGGACATAGTCGTGGCAGAAACAAATCGGTATGCCACTCAATTTATAGCCGCCAACCCGGGAAGCTATTATGCCCAGCCTTTCCGGTGGAAACCATTCCAAGTTTCCGAATTAAAAACATTTCTGGGCCTTCTCCTGAACATGGGTCTAACCAAAAAGCATGAATTGCGGTCATATTGGTCCACGAACCCGATTCATCACATGCCCATGTCCAGGGCACGTTTTGAGATCATCCTGCGTTTCCTGCACTTTAGCGACAACAGCACCTCCCGTCCCAGATGCCACCCAGCTTTTGACCGGCTCCACAAAATTCGGCCCCTCATAGACCACTTCAACCAGAAATTCGCAGATTTGTATACCCCTGAGCAAAACATCTGCGTAGACGAGTCCCTAATACATTTTACCGGGCGCCTTGGCTTCAAACAATACATCCCAAGCAAGCACGCCCAGTATGGGGTCAAATTGTATGAGCTCTGTGAAAGGGCCACAGGCTATACCCACAAATTTCGGATCTATGAGGGAAAAGATCAGACCCTGGAGCCGGTCAGTTGCCCTGACTACCTGGGGAGCAGTGGGAAGACAGTCTGGGACTTGGTGTCACCCTTATTTGGCAAGGGGTACCATCTTTAAGTGGACAATTTTTACACAAGTGTACCCCTGTTCAGGCATTTGTTCCTAGAACAGATTGGCTGCTGTGGCACCGTGCGACCTAGTCGCCGGGCCTTCCCCCAACGGCTCGTTACCCCCCATCTTGCAAGGGGGGAGAGGGCTGCCTTGTGTAACGAAGAACTGCTCGCGGTGAAATGGAGAGACAAGCGTGACGTTTACATTCTCTCCTCCATTCACGCAGACACGACAATACAAATTAAACGGGCAACCCGTGTCATTGAAAAGCCCCTCTCAGTCCACGACTATAATGCGCTCATGGGAGGGGTGGACTTCAATGACCAGATGTTGGCTCTCTATTTAGTTTCCCGACGCACCAGGCGCTGGTATAAAAAGGTGTCTGTATATTTGATTCAATTGGCGATGTACAATAGTTTTGTTCTCTACAGTAAGGCTGGGAGAACGGGATCCTTCCACAAATTTCAGGAAGAGATCATCGCGAACCTCCTGTATCCAGGAGGTTCCGTGGCCCCATCCACCAGTGTAGTTAGCCGTCTACACGAGCGACATTTCCCCAGTGTCGTTGCTGGTACCTCAACCCAATCGTCACCCCGAAAAAGATGTTGTGTCTGTAGCAGGAGTGGAATAAGGCGTGACACCCGCTATTTCTGTCCTGGCTGCCCTGACCACCCTGCCCTATGCTTTGGAGAGTGTTTCCGGAAGTACCACACACAGGTACACTTAGCATAGGGATTGCATCTCACAGGACAGGCACACAGGGCTATTAGGGCCCTTACACTCACAGCTGCTGCAAACCTCTCCTTTCACCTGGGATAAAGTGCACCTTTGGGCGATTTGCGCTTTGCACATTGTCCCATGGGGAAGGAGAGGTTTGTCCTATAAAAAGGTAAAAATAAAAATAAAAACACCGGTAAGCAAAAGAGTTAAAGAGTTAACATTCTGTTTAAAAGTTATTATAAAGTTAATAAATTTATTGCGTTGCGGCCTGGTTTTTCTTTTTTTTTTACCTTCCAGGTGGACCAACCGATCGACTAGCTGCAGCACTGATGTGCATTCGGACAGAAGCATTGCGCTGCTGTCAGATTACACAAAAGTCAGTGTATGCGGCGCTGCAAGACGAGATTTCTCCTCTGCATTAAAAAGATACGTTTGCCGAGGCATATGAGCTGAGGAGGTGGCGGTGTTCATATACTTTGGCAAACACTTTGTATATATAAAAAAAAAAAATCCCGGCAATGATTTATTCATCCACATCGATTGATGTGAATGGAGAAATCGGGTTTGCCAGGGCATACGAGCTAAGTGGGTATGGATGTTGGGCGGAGCTCCTATGTCCTGGCAGACGCCTTTCCCCTCTTTTTTTTTTTGCCAGAGATTTTTTCATCCACATTGATTGATGCGAATGAAGAAATCTGTGCCGTTAATTTTTTCTTTCAGCCCAAAGGCTGAACGGAAAAAAAAAATCTCATTACCCGTATGCTCAATATAAGGAGAATAGCAGAAACTCCTAATGCTGGCCATACATGTAATGATTGCTGAGACCCTCAATTGCCAGGGCAGTACAAACACCCCACAAATGACCCTATTTTGGAAAGAAGACACCCCAAGGTATTCCGTGAGGGGCATATTGAGTCCATGAAAGATTGAAGTTTTTGTCCCAAGTTAGGGAAACTTTGTGAGAAAAAAAAAAAAAAAATCAATTTCCGCTAACTTGTGGCAAAAAAATTAAAAATTCTATGAACTCGCCATGCCCCTCATTGAATACCTTGGGGTGTCTTCTTTCCAAAATGGGGTCACATGTCAGGTATTTATACTGCCCTGGCATTTTAGGGGCCCTAAAGAGTGAGAAGAAGTCTGGGATCCAAATGTCTAAAAATGCCCTCCTAAAAGGAATGTGGGCCCCTTTGCCCACCTAGGCTGCAAAAAAGTGGCACATATGTGGGTATTGCCGTACTGAGGAGAAGTTGGGCAATGTGTTTTGGGGTGTCATTTTACATATACCCATGCTGGGTGAGAGAAATATCTTGGCAAAAGACAACTTTTCCCATTTTTTTATACAAAGTTGGCATTTGACCAAGATATTTATCTCACCCAGCATGGGTATATGTAAAATGACACCCCAAAACACATTGACCAACTTCTCCTGAGTACGGCAATACCACATGTGTGACACTTTTTCGCAGCCGAGGTGGGCAAAGGGGCCCACATTCCAAAGAGCACCTTTCGGATTTCACCGGCCATTTTTTACAGATTTTGATTTCAAACTACTTACCACACATTAGGGCCACTAGAATGCCAGGGCAGTATAACTACCCCACAAGTGACCCCATTTTGGAAAGAAGACACCCCAAGGTATTTCGTGATGGGCATAGTGAGTTCATGGAAGTTTTTATTTTTTGTCACAAGTTAGTGGAATATGAGACTTTGTAAGAAAAAAATAAATAAATTAAAAATCATCATTTTCCGCTAACTTGTGACAAAAAATAAAAAGTTCTATGAACTCACTATGCCCATCAGCGAATACCTTAGGGTGTCTACTTTCCGAAATGGGGTCATTTGTGGGGTGTTTGTACTGTCTGGCCATTGTAGAACCTCAGGAAACATGACAGGTGCTCAGAAAGTCAGAGCTGCTTCAAAAAGCAGACATTCACATTTTTGTACCATAGTTTGTAAACGCTATAACATTTTTTTTTTTATCAAAGACATGTAGAACAATAAATTTAGAGAAAAATTTATATATGGATGTCGTTTTTTTTTGCAAAATTTTACAACTGAAAGTGAAAAATTTCTTTTTTTTGCAAAAAAATCGTTAAATTTCGATTAATAACAAAAAAAAGTAAAAATGTCAGCAGCAATGAAATACCACCAAGTGAAAGCTCTATTAGTGAGAAGAAAAGGAGGTAAAATTCATTTGGGTGGTAAGTCGCATGACCGAGCAATAAACAGTGAAAGTAGTGTAGGTCAGAAGTGTAAAAAGTGGCCTGGTCATTAAGGGTGTTTAAGCTAGGGGGGCTGAAGTGGTTAAATAAAAAGTAAAAAAAAAATTATTACGTTTAAAATCACCCCCTTGCCCAATTTTACATCTAAAATATATAAACAATAAAAAAAAATTACATATCGCCACACCCGAAAAAGTGCAAACTATTAAAATATAAAAAATTATCTCCTATGCGGTGAACGCCGTAAACTATTTTTTTGTCACCTTATCCCAACAAAAATTCGGTTAGGACTGTTCTATTATGGTCCAGACGTTCCATAAAATATGGAATGCACGCGGCTTTTTTGGCATTTTTTTTTTTTTCACGTAGTATTGAGTATCGCAATACTTTATGGTATCGAAATAGTCAAAATTTTGGTATCGTGACAACTTTAGGTTAGACGTGTGTTTTTTTATTTTTTTTTATTATACCGGAATTATATGCATTTTAAATTTGGCTCCTAAATTGTTCAGGTTAGGAGCCAATGGCTCCTTCATATTTTTTTTTTTTAGTCTGGAGCCCTGGGATATGTAAGAATTCGTTATGGATTCCGCTACCTCTCTAATTTCTCGTCCGTGGTAGCGGAATCCATAACGGAATTCTTAGATAACCCAAACCTTGTACGCCGAACTTGAAAACAGAAGTTCGCTCATCCCTAATCATGATTGTTGTAAATCTATTGTCCGCTGGTGTCTGCCACAGCTCCCCCTTTATTGCTGGTAAGGTGTCTGTGGATTAAACCACTGTTCACCACAGCATAAGGGCTCCTGCACACGGCAGTCTCCAAATCGCGGATCTGCAAAACATGAATACTGACCAAGTTCATACCACCATTTTTTTTTTTTTTTAACTCCTGCAGAAATGTCCTATCTTTGTCCGCAAATTGGACAAGAATAAGACCTGTTGCCTTTTTTTTTTTTTTTTGCCGGACTGAGGACGTGGAGAGCACATGGGTGTGCTGTCCACATGTTTTGTTGCCCCGTTGAGATGAATGGGTGGGCATCCGAGCCCTTAGGCCCCTTTCACACGGGCGAGTATTCCGCGTGGATGCGATGCGTAAGGTGAACGCATTGCACCCGCACTGAATACCGACCCATTCATTTCTATGGGGCTGTTCACATGAGCGGTGATTTTCACGCATCACTTATGCGTTCCGTGAAAAATCGCAGAATGCTCTATATTCAGCGTTTTTTATGCAACGCAGGCCCCATAGAAGTGAATGGGGTTGCGTGAATATCGCAAGCATCCGCAAGCAAGTGCAGATGCATGGATTTCACGCACGGTTGCTAGGAGACTATCGGGATGGAGACCCGGTCATTATTATTTTCCCTTATAACATAGTTATAAGGGAAAATAATAGCGTTCTGAATACAGAATGCAGAGTAAACTAGCGCTGGAGGGGTTAAAAAAAATAAATAAATAATAATTTAACTCCCCTTAATCCACTTGATCACGTAGCCCGGCATCTCCTTGTGTCTCCTTTGCTGAATAGGACCTGTGGTGAGCATTCATTACAGGTAAAGGACCTGTGGTGACGTCACTCCGGTCATCACCATGGTGATGGATCATGTGATGGATCATGTGATGGATCATGTGATGGATCATGTGATGGATCATGTGATGACCGGAGTGACGTCACCACAGGTCCTTTTCCCTGTAATTAATGCTCACCACAGGTCCTGTTCAGCAAAGGAGACAGAAGGAGATGCCGGGCTACGCGATCAAGTGGATTAAGGAGAGTTAAAAAAAAAAAAGAAATTTAACCCTTCCAGCGCTATTTTACTCTGCATTCTGTATTCAGAATGCTATTATTTTCCCTTATAACTATATTATAAGGGAAAATAATACAATCTACACAACCCCGATCCCAAGCCCGAACTTCTGTCAAGTTCGGGTACCAAACATGCACGATTTTTCTCACGCGAGTGCAAAACGCATTACAATGTTTTGCACTCGAGTGGAAAAATCGCGGGTGTTCCCGTAACGCACCCGCACATTTTCCCGCAACGCCCGTGTGAAAGGGGCCTTACTCAGTTTCTGATACATTCTGGTAAACTCATGCTGCCAGTAACAGCATTGTGGAATTGATACTGTCTAAGGTGTTCTGCTGCTCATGTAACACTTCAAAATTTGGTGGAACCATAGGTACACCCAATGAGGTCTGAGTATCAGTGAAGGTGCTCTCTGTCGTTGGAGCTCGGTCAGTTTGCATAGACAATGACATGGCACAGCCAGGAGCATGTGTTAGTTTGTTACACACACAATGTGTACTGAATTCGCCTTCCCCACCAGCCAGAGGCCACTCCAGAGGCACAGAGCGTGTTCTGCTCTGACACTAGCAACTGAAGAAGGCAACGACCCCCGACTATTCACTGCATTATAACCGAGTACAGGAGCAATACAGCCAGTCACCCAACGCAAGTGTCGCGAGCACTGACAACTTCTATTTCTTTTTATTAACATATGTGAAGGCAAGGTCTAACAATGTACAGAGATCCTAGGCTCTTTGGGGGAGATTAAAACTGGTGTATATTAGAACTGGCTTAGTTGCCCATAGCAACCAATCAGATTCCACATTTCATTTTTCAGAGCTCCTTTAGAAATGTGATTGGTTGCTATGGGCAACTAAAGCGGTTTTCCTTTACACCAGTTTTGATAAATCTCCCCCTTTATTTCCAAGAAAGAAGAGCAAAGGCGATGGATCGACCGATTGTCAGGAAGGAAGTGTTCCTTCCCGACAGTCGGATGCTCGCTGAGTGAAGGAGACCCCTGCATTTACATGCAGCGATTCTCCTCCACAGTAGGAGGACGAGGGATCACCATAGCAATGTCTCGTCCCCATACAGAATCATTGTTTCTGGGTAGCAGATCGCTGTTTAGACGATGACAGATCGCTGCCTGCACGAATGACAGGATCACCCGATAAACAAGAGGTATGCTTGTTCATCGGATGATCAGCGGCACATTTAGGTGGCCAGATTCTCAGGAATGAGCGTTCGCAGAAAGGGTTGTTTCCGATAATCTGGACAATTATTGGTTCGTCTAAATCCACCTTAAGGGTCCATTCACACGTCTGCAATTCTGTCCCCCATTCATTTCTATGGGGCCGCACGAAGTGCAGGAATGCGGACCGTTCCCGAAAAAAAAAAATAGAACATGTGCTATTCTTGCCCGCAATTGCAGACAAGATTAGGCATATTCTATTATAGTGCCGGCGATGTGCGGTCCATAAAATGTGGAACGCACATTGCCGGTGTCCGTGTTTTTCCAGATCCATGGATCCGCAAAACACACACGGATGTGTGAATGGACCCCAAGTATAATAATCAAAGGAAATCTCACACAATAGAACCAGCTCAGCAGATTCACATATTTTCCAAAAACCACCCAAGATTTCTGCACTATAATTCAGAAACTACACCTATGTGAATAAGCAGTGCAGCAAGTTACTTACCCCTTCCTGACCAGGTGATAAACATATGACAAATCTGCTGTTAGTTTATGGTCCACCTTCCCCTCATTATCTCCGGGTTCCTGCTCCAGGAGGAAGGTAAAGCCTCATTGACACGACTGCCTGTTTGGTCCGCATCCGATCCGATCCACTTTTGCGGCCAAAAAAGAATGCAGACAGCACACAGTGTGCGGTCTGCAGCTCTTCAAAAAAAAAAAAAAAAAAAAAAAAAAAAAAAAAAGAGAACATATCCTATTCTTGCCCATTTTAGGCTACTTTCACACTTGCGTTCAGAGCGGGTCCGTCTGGTATCTGCACAGACAAATCCGCTCCTATAATGCAAACGCTTAGATCCGTTCAGAACGGATCCGTTTGCATTACCATAAACAAAAAAAAAAAAAAAAAGATGTTTTTTTTTTTTTGTTCATGATAATGCAAACGGATCCGTTTTGAATTTACATTGAAAGTCAATGGGGGACGGATCCGTTTGAAAATTGAGCCATACTGTGTCAACTTCAAACGGATCTGTCCCCATTGACTTACATTGTAAGTCTGGACGGATCCGTTTGCCTCCGCACGGCCAGGCGGACACCCGAACGCTGCAAGCAGCGTTCAGGTGTCTGTCTGCTGAGCGGAGGACAAACGGAGCCAGACTGATGCATTCTGAGCGGATCCGCCTCCACTCAGAATGCATTAGGACTGGACGGATCCGTTCGGGGCCGCTTGTGAGACCCTTCAAACGGAGCTCACAAGCGGACACCCGAACGCTAGTGTGAAAGTAGCCTTACAGACATGGATAGGACATTTCTACAGGAGTTAAAAATAAATAAAACAAACTGTCGGCAAGTGGGGACTGGGGTTTTACAGACCGCAAAACTGATAGTCGCGTGCATGTGGCGTAAGGCTGTAATTAACAGCCACTGGTTCGGGTGCTGGCATCAGCACCTGATGTGGTCAATTCCTGTTCATACCACCTGGATGAGAAGCTGTTTAGTGATTACTATAACTAACAATGCAGCAATTTATGAAACGTCAGTCTTAGGGCTAAATCACAGGGCCACGCTCGATCTGGGAAACATGGCTGCATTTCCCGGACCAACCGCAGCTCAAACAATACAAACCGATGCTATACTTTGCTATACGTTTCTGGTAACTAGAGGTTATATTATGGGAGAGAAACTTACATCTTCTTCTTCTGTATTTCCAGTTATAGCCCTCATCTCTTCTCTCTCTTTCTCCATAAAGGGAATTAGATATCCCACTGACTTCTTCATGACCCGGGCAGACTTTATCACCTTTAGAGGAAAAAAAAAAAAAGATATGGCAAATGCTTTAATAATACAGAAATTTGAGACATACTGAAGCCAAAAGATCAAATCAGGAGGCTGTGATGCTTGCTGGGAAAGTAACAGTGTCATCCTGGTCAGTGTGGCCATTTCTGATACTACAGTTCAGCCACATTCAGGTAAATGGGGCCCAGACAGTGTACCAGACACAGCTGCATGGTGGTACTGCAGAGCGTCTTTCTACTAACTATATCTGAACCAACCACACACTGATGTCCCATCATAAGGGGACCAATGTACCACCGTGAATACCTATTTAAAGTGCTCCAACCTAAATGTATTTTAGGAGAAACCTGGCACAGTGCCAATCAAGTTACAGAGACACTTGAGACAGAATTGGTGCTAAGGAAACACTGCTCAACATCCTTTAAAGAGTAACTACACTTTTTTTTTTTTTTTACATTTTTGGTGGGTCATAGGGACATATCAGAAGGGTTGATCGGCGGTGGTCCCAAGTCTGGGACCCCCACAATCACTAGAATGAGGGGTCAGAAGCGTTCAGCCAAGAGCAGCTTCTCCTTGCTGCTGCACGCAAGACTGGACGAGCTCATAGACTTTCTATTGAAACCATCTACAGTCTCGCACTCCGCAGCGTGGAGAAGCTGCTCTTCTAGCCCCTCACCGATTAAAAGTTCTAATATGTCCCAAAACTGTAGTTACTCTTTAAGGAATATTCAGATTATTTCAAATTATACCCTATCCAAAGGATAGAGGATAAATTATAGATTGGTGTAAGTCCAACCGCTGGGACCCACACTGATCATGACAATGGTCCCTGGTCCTATCCTCTGGATAGGTCATCAGTATCGGATTGGTGGGGGTACAACTACCAGGACACCCCCCCTCCCCAAATCAGCCGTTTTGGGAGTAGAACGCTGCGGCACTGCGAACGCCAGTGCCTTCACAAACAGCTGATTGGACACCACTGATCAAATACTGATGACCTATCCAGAGGATAGGTCATCAGTTGAAAAGTTTGAAGTTTGAAAAAGTTTGTACAAAGAGGTTGACTCAGCCACAGCAACTGATAGCTCGGGCAATACATACACACCAAACTAGTTGAAACTGTCCATTTTGGCCATTTTTTCCACAGAAAATACCACCTGGAATAATATGCTGTCTGCAACTTCTATTCTACCTGTGGTAAGAACATCTTTCCAGCACCAAACAGCTCTCCAACAACCTTCATGCCATTCATTAGGGGCCCTTCGATAATGTGGAGGGGTCTTGTATATTTTTCTTTATTTGCTTTTGCCTCCTCGGTGTCTTCAATGACATATTTGTCAATGCCCTGAGAAACAAACAGAAGAAAAGCACAGATAGTATGTAACAGAATTATATTATGAATTTATAAGGCAAGGGATGAACGAGCAATACTGCCAAAAGCAACCGTCGTCAGCAGGATGGCAGTAGAAACGCACCTCTGACCCGCCATTATTTTGGCTGTTTAACTATGACTAATGTATGAAGATACAGCAGTCAGTCAGGGAAAACCCTCAAATCGAAAGAAGACTGCAGACCACAATGCCTGGCTCCATCACCTTCTAGCCTCAGATGAAGGTAAAGCCTTGGCTGATGGAAACTGGAATACAGCATCCAAGTAGAACCCAAAAACAGACGAGACTCCATTAAAAGGGGTTATGCCATGATTAGCGCCACTTACTACTGCCTCCAAGGCCCTGCCTAAATGTAAGATGTGCTAAACAGTAAAATAATTGTATTGTCCAGTTACTCCATGTACTTACCTTGACCAGAGCATATTCTAGTCTCTCCTCCACAGACCCATTTCTCCACTCATCAGTCTGGATAACCTTTTTACCACCTTTAGCTGTGGTCTTAAGAGAAAAAACACAGCAGGAACACAAGTATTATTAATACCACACTTTTAAATGTAGGGTAAAAAAAATGCACTTACCAGATAAAATCATGAATTTTCTACGGTTGAAATCCAAGGCTGACCCTTGGATTTTTGCTATGGATTTTGTAAAATCACTAAAATAAAGTGGCCTAAATGGGAGGAAATGCTCCAAAACCCCAAACACTGTAAGTGGGTTTATAACCGGGGAGAAATTCCTCTGCATGTGATCAGTTGCTAGCAGTAATCCCCAGCAAAAAAAAATGCATACAATGGAGGATGTCGGCAGCGGACCACATGCACCACAATGGCATCCTACACAAGATGGACTAGTATGTAGATGAAAATATACAAATACATAAATCGCTGCAAAAGGTGCACCAGAATTATATGTAACTGACAATACTGGCTAATCATTCAAGCTGATGTTAAAAACTGAGACATTAGCTAATGTATTCCAGTCAGGAACACAACAGAGCCCTTTTGCACCACCGTCAAGGTATCTCAGTGTGGCATGGGTCCTACCACTAGACTACCTATGGTGTGTGAACACGGTCTGAATGGTGCTAAGATCTAACTCACAGCCAAGCTCCCATATACCTCCATAGTGAGATCACTCATGCAGTGGGAGAAGGGATAG
The DNA here is from genome assembly GCF_905171765.1 of Bufo bufo. Classification (NCBI taxonomy): domain Eukaryota; kingdom Metazoa; phylum Chordata; class Amphibia; order Anura; family Bufonidae; genus Bufo; species Bufo bufo. Next base: position 500,050,129 of record NC_053392.1, read on the forward strand.
GGCTTGGCTGCGAGTTAGATCTTAGCACCATTCAGACAGTGTTCACACACCATAAGTAGTCTAGTGGTAGGACCCATGCCACACTGAGATACCTTGACGGTGGTGCAAAAGGGCTCCGTTGTGTTCCTGACTGGAATACATTAGCTAATGTCTCAGGTTTTTAAAATTAGCCTGAGGGATTAGCCAGTATTGGGTCAGTTGCATATCATTGTGGTGCACCTTTTGCAGCGATCTATGGATTTTGTACCCAAAATAAGTGAGATGCCACTTAATTCTGCCATGGTTCCAGAAAGTTTCCTATGAATGTGAACAGGGCAGTGGCGTACCTCCAATAGAGGCAGACCACGCAGCTGCTATGAGGCCCCTGGGGAAAGGGGGCCCGCAGTGGAGGATAGGCCCCGCCCACTAATTACACTTGTATGGCTACATGAGAATGTAAGACATGGAGAAGGACCTTTGGTGATGTCAACCATGTGATGAGTGCAGGAAGCCAAGGAATAGCAGAGCAGCAGAAGTCTGAAGGACCTTTGGTGAGGTCATCATCATGTGACCAGTACAGAAGACTGGTGAAAGACCTGTGGGATATCGCTGTGAGGGGGTGGAGCTTCTGTGTGGTGCCTGGAGGAGAGGTTAGTGGTGTCCTGGGATAACCCATAACATCCTAAAAAAGCTGGGAGTTGTAGTTCTGTCCTATTATATCCCTCTCCATGTAATTTAAAAGTATACCTTAGTACAGTCTGGTAATTTTGAGAGTTGTAGTCCTTCTAGCCTATTGTATCCCTCTCCATGTAAGGATACTCTCCATGTATATTAGGCGGTTCTGCAGCAGCTGAGGTGTCTATTAGGCGGTTCTGCAGCAGCTGAGGTGTCTATTAGGCGGTTCTGCAGCAGCTGAGGTGTCTATTAGGAGGTTCTGCAGCAGCTGAGGTGTATTAGGAGGTTCTGCAGCAGCTGAGGTGTATTAGGAGGTTCTGCAGCAGCTGAGGTGTATTAGGAGGTTCTGCAGCAGCTGAGGTGTATTAGGAGGTTCTGCAGCAGCTGAGGTGTATTAGGAGGTTCTGCAGCAGCTGAGGTGTATTAGGAGGTTCTGCAGCAGCTGAGGTGTATTAGGAGGTTCTGCAGCAGCTGAGGTGTATTAGGAGGTTCTGCAGCAGCTGAGGTGTATTAGGAGGTTCTGCAGCAGCTGAGGTGTATTAGGAGGTTCTGCAGCAGCTGAGGTGTATTAGGAGGTTCTGCAGCAGCTGAGGTGTATTAGGAGGTTCTGCAGCAGCTGAGGTGTATTAGGAGGTTCTGCAGCAGCTGAGGTGTATTAGGAGGTTCTGCAGCAGCGGAGGTGTATTAGGAGGTTCTGCAGCAGCGGAGGTGTATTAGGAGGTTCTGCAGCAGCTGAGGTGTATTAGGAGGTTCTGCAGCAGCTGAGGTGTCTATTAGGAGGTTCTGCAGCAGCTGAGGTGTCTATTAGGAGGTTCTGCAGCAGCTGAGGTGTCTATTAGGAGGTTCTGCAGCAGCTGAGGTGTGTATTAGAAGGTTATGCAGCAGTCAGAGAAACATCAGTTGTGACTGGATAAGATCCTTTAGTTTTCTGTGTCTGCACTTTGTAAAATGTCCCTGTCCTGTTCCTCTGGCGGCACTCTTCGCACTGTGACCTGACTGACCAGATCCAGCAGCGTCTCCAGTCCAGCTCGGTGAAGATCTGCCCCAGGCCCTGACCGCGCCAAGTATAATGCTCTCCTGCTCCCATCAGCCCTGTAGACAGAGAATGGAGAGGCAGGGCTCATGCTCCATTCAAGCTCTTCTTCACTAGGATCATGCAGTGAGGAATGAAGGGGCGCAATTCTAATGACCTGTGTGGGTCCCAGCGCTCACCAATCAGACATGTATCACCTAATCAGTGAATAGGTGATTAATGTCCATCGCAGAAAACCCCTTTCACCACTAAGCAGTAGATTTGTGCACTGCCTTTTACCTGTGCATATTTTAAAAGCTTCTCTGTTGCTTCAGGATCCTTATTCCAAATGATATCTTCACATAGCTGAAGTAACTCTTTATCAATGTCAACATAGACCGGAAGACTTCCTGCATTCACTATCCCCATGTCCATGCCAACCTACAGACAAAGACAACAAAATGGCACAACTGCAACATTCCCCAACGTAAATGAAGATTACGACAATATTTGTGTCATTGCGACTCAGATTCAAAGGCAGAATTTCCAGGAATGTGAGCACAAGAAATTTTATAATCTGTTTTGTTCCCATGTATGTGCCCGCACTGCTGATAAAAATGCCTCTAGGAGCAACGGGGGCGTTGCCGTTACACTTATAGACTCTGCTCTCGCTGCACTTTGATTTGCCTGGACCCGTTAATCAAAATGCAGGGGGCGCTGCAGTTGCAGATAGAGATGAGCCTCTAGGAGCATATATTCAAACATTATTCTCAGCAGTGCGGACACATATGAACATGGGTCCAACAAAGATGTCTTCTGCTGCCTAGCGCACATGTAACAGGTCAGTTTCATACATACCAAATTTGCTGACAGAGGCCCTCTAAACTACACTGCTCAAAAAAATAAAGGGAACACAAAAATAACACATCCTAGATCTGAATTAATTAAATATTCTTCTGAAATACTTTGTTCTTTACATAGTTGAATGTGCTGACAACAAAAATCACACAAAAATAAAAAAATGGAAATCAAATTTTTCAACCCATGGAGGTCTGGATTTGGAGACACCCTCAAAATTAAAGTGGAAAAACACACTACAGGCTGATCCAACTTTGATGTAATGTCCTTAAAACAAGTCAAAATGAGGCTCAGTAGTGTGTGTGGCCTCCACGTGCCTGTATGACCTCCCTACAACGCCTGTGCATGCTCCTGATGAGGTGGCGGACGGTTTCCTGAGGGATCTCCTCCCAGACCTGGACTAAAGCATCTGCCAACTCCTGGACAGTCTGTGGTGCAACGTGACGTTGGTGGATAGAGCGAGACATGATGTGCTCAATTGGATTCAGGTCTGGGGAATGGGCGGGCCAGTCCATAGCATCAATGCCTTCGTCTTGCAGGAACTGCTGACACACTCCAGCCACATGAGGTCTAGCATTGTCTTGCATTAGGAGGAACCCAGGGCCAACCGCACCAGTATATGGTCTCACAAGGGGTCTGAGGATCTCATCTCGGTACCTAATGGCAGTCAGGCTACCTGTGGCGAGCACATGGAGGGCTGTGCGGCCCTCCAAAGAAATGCCACCCCACACCATTACTGACCCAATGCCAAACCGGTCATGTTGGAGGATGTTGCAGGCAGCAGAACGTTCTCCACGGCGTCTCCAGACTCTGTCACGTCTGTCACATGTGCTCAGTGTGAACCTGCTTTCATCTGTGAAGAGCACAGGGAGCCAGTGGCGAATTTGCCAATCTTGGTGTTCTCTGGCAAATGCCAAACGTCCTGCACGGTGTTGGGCTGTAAGCACAACCCCCACCTGTGGACGTCCGGGCCCTCATATCACCCTCATGGAGTCTGTTTCTGACCGTTTGAGCAGACACATGCACATTTGTGGCCTGCTGGAGGTCATTTTGCAGGGCTCTGGCAGTGCTTCTCCTGTTCCTCCTTGCACAAAGGCGGAGCTAGCGGTCCTGCTGCTGGGTTGTTGCCCTCCTACGGCCTCCTCCACGTCTCCTGATGTACTGGCCTGTCTCCTGGTAGCGCCTCCATGCTCTGGACACTACGCTGACAGACACAGCAAACCTTCTTGCCTCAGCTCGCATTGATGTGCCATCCTGGATAAGCTGCACTACCTGAGCCACTTGTGTGGGTTGTAGACTCCGTCTCATGCTACCACTAGAGTGAAAGCACCGCCAGCATTCAAAAGTGACCAAAACATCAGCCAGGAAGCATAGGAACTGCGAAGTGTTCTGTGGTCACCACCTGCAGAACCACTCCTTTATTGGGGGTGTCTTGCTAATTGCCTATAATTTCCACCTGTTGTCTATCCCATTTGCACAACAGCATGTGAAATTGATTGTCACTCAGTGTTGCTTCCTAAGTGGACAGTTTGATTTCACAGAAGTGTGATTGACTTGGAGTTACATTGTGTTGTTTAAGTGTTCCCTTTATTTTTTTGAGCAGTGTATATAAAGGAACATGAGGCCCAAGGAAGGGAGTAGGGTCCCATCTAAAAGAGGAAAGACTGTCGTGGCACAAATGATTTTGATAAAAAATAAAAATAAATTTTTATAATTTTATACACACACTAACACCAAGTTCCTCATATTCATTTATATAGTATTAGCAACATTTACTAATTATATATTCACTGTGGTCAGGGTGCTGCTGCATGGTGTTTGGTTTTGCTTTGTATTTTCAACCACGGCGACGCATCTGCACATTTACCGTACCTCCTTTTTTAGGATAGGCTAACTGTTTTTGTAGTGTATATTTAAAATACACTACTACATTTAACAAAATGTGCAGAAGTACATGTACAATATGTTTATTTTGGATTATTGATGCTTTTGACAAATCTATAGAATCTGGGATTTTTAAATGAATCCTTACCTTAATAGCATGGTATAGAAACACAGAATGCATGGCTTCTCTAATAACATCCATGCCTCGGAAAGAGAAAGAAAGGTTGGAAAGTCCACCGCTGACCCTAGCTCCTTTCAGAGTTTCCTAACAAAGAACAAAATCATTTGCAGTGATTGCCAATAACATGACACAGTTCTAGCACGCGAGATCGCTTTCCCTAAAAAAAAAAAAGTCAATAGTCCCACTCATGTGAAAAGTTCTACTTTGTTGCAGTGCATACCGTACCTGCAACACTTTTACACGAAAGAAGGATGTATCCTAAAATCCACACACATCAATGTAGAATACAAAAATTTATAAACTTTTTTGACTGGTGTGAACAATAAGACAGAAACAATAAAGATGAATAAATTAGACCCAGTATTACTAGTAACGAGAAAGCATCAATAATGCAAGTGCTTGTTCCATTCAACTGAATGCTTCAGGTCCGGTGCTACTTACCTTTATTGCTTTAGTAGCTTCAATAAAGTGTATGGCATACTTGTCATGCTCCTCCATGCCAGTGCCAATGGTTAAGATATTTGGGTCAAAAATTATATCATTGGGGTTAAACCTCAATTTATTAACCAGGAGGTTGTATGCTCTTGTGCAGATGCTGATTTTGGTCTCGGCGTCCGCAGCCTGTGTGAATGAAAACAAAGATGAAATATACAAACATTTACAAAAGGTCAATACATCTTAAAAGGAGGTTAGGATCCCTCTAGCACACGCTCTGATTTCAGCACATTAAATATTCCAGAGATTTCACAAACCGTTTTTCATCTCTTATATGCATATGCTTGTATTGTGAAATTAAAGGGATTTTCTAGGACCGACACATTGATGACCTATCCTCAGGATAAGTCATTGATACAGACTAGGTTGGGTCCCTCCTAGCACCCCTACCGATCAGCAGTTTGCAGGGGCCAATGCAGCCTCTTCATACTATATTAACACAGGGCTGTGCACTGTATAGCAGCTCAATCCTATTCACTTGAATGAGACTGAGCTGAACAAAGGCCATGAAACCGATGATGTGACGCTTCAGGCCTAGAAAGAGAACGGGTGCCGCAGCCTCTTGAACCAACTGATCGGCGGGGTGATGGGAGTCGGACCCCGACTAATCAGAAATTGATAGCTTATCCTGAGGATATCCTATATTAACTGACGCCCTAACACACAGTCCTTTACCCCTGAGGAAGCCGGATTGCTCCGGCGACACGTGTTGGGCGCTTGTCATGTTTCCAGGTCCACTGCACCAGCTGGATATGTAGGTTTTGGCTCTTGATATTTGACCTTATGCTGGTCTATCTGGATCTTCAATTTTAGTGGTCTTACCTTACCTTACATTTGCTATATGTGTCTTATTGTATTGTTTTATATGCTGGTTGATAACGCATACATCTATATGCGATAGCTCAGTGGACCTGTGTGTGTCGGTTTCATATATTCTATTGCATACCGCACTTTGTTCTATGTTGTATACAATTTTTTAATGCGTGTGTGTTGTGTCCAATAAACTTTATATATATTTTTATATTCTTCATGGTTGGATGTGCATTTATGGGGTGGCCCTTTTTGACTCTCTCTTTGGGTCAGATGACTTGTCATATGTAACTCTTCCACCCTTTGCACTCCTTTTAGTATTTGGTGTGCCCCCTGTCTCTTTAAACTCATGTAATTGCCCTGGATAGAAGCGTACTCTATCCTTTCTGAGGGAGTGGCACCCCCCCCTGTGCAGTGTACTGTTATTGTTTCTGTTTAGTGTGTTTTGTACAGACATATTGTTATGGCGGCCTCATTGGAGGCCAAGGAAGCCATGTGGAACTCGCAGGTCACAGCCGTATGCCATGATGTGGATGTTGATGTGGGCAACAATGGCAGTGATTTTAGACAATTGACTATGGAACTTACGGAGGCACAGAGGTTATTTACTCGGGTCTGGTGGAATGTCCGTAGTCTGGAGGAATATTTAAAATGCTCCATTGCCCCTAGTGGACTCAGAGTCCAGAAGTTTCCAGCGTGGGAGGTCACTCCCGAATTTAAGTCTAATTGGGAGTTGGGCCTTTTACAATGCTCTAAAATCATGATGGGTCTACTTATTGACCATGATAAGGCTCTATTGAGCGAGGTCAGAAATAAAATCAGGAACCTAGAGGACAATCTGTCCAAAATGGACGAGGATAAAGTCACAGCGTTTAAGGTTAAACTACAGGCTAATCTAGAGAGTTATGAAAAGGAAGTCATGACTGGGAAGAAAAATAAATTCCAGAGAGATAAATCTGACTTTGAATGCAAACAGGCGTACAAATGGAAACATGCTGGCAACCCACGTAATATGAGCAGGGGTCGTGCGAATTACAACATCCCCAATAACCGCAGTGATAATATGGCATCTAGTTCTATTGGTATTAACAGCAATTCTAGTAATGGTTTTTTATCAGAGACAAGCGACGAAGGCGTACTAGGCGAGGATTACGTAAATCCAAGAAAAAGGTCATTTGCACAACAGAGGGGCAGCAATCATCAGTATGCGACCCGCAAACGGCGACCTCAGTACTAACGGATCCCTCTATTCCAAACACCCTGATGGAGGAGGACACCTTAAGGATCATTAATCTTTCAACATACTCACTCACACCAATGGAAAGATCAGTGCTGGTAAGAGGTCTCTCTTTTTCCCCTATGAACACGCTAGATAAATTTGAATTTATTAAGGATATATATCTATTCTGCAGACAGTTGTGCTTCAGAGCACTATATGCTCAACCTTCCCTTGTACAACAGCTACCTGAGGATGAAAGAGGTGTCTTCATGGATCTGATGGATCTATTGAAGGAAAGTGAGGGTGAGACAGGAAGGCGACAATTCACACCACGCAAACCTTCCATTATTACTCCCACACTTAACCTCTTTCCTAACATTCAGTTGTTTTTCCAGGTCATGATAGCGGAAATTAAGAAACTAGGAGCGAATAAAATCCAGGATAAAAACCTGTCTAAGGCAGAATTGTTGGCGATCAGGAGTTTACAGAACAATGCGGCTTTTGTTATCAAGGAGGCGGATAAAGGAGGTAATGTAGTGCTATGGGAAACGGGGGTTATATACTGCAGAGGCAAGACGACAATTGAGTAACCGTCATTTTTACACCCCATTACCTACAGACCCCACCGCAGCATTTATGAAGAAATTGGATAGACTCCTTACCTCTGCATGCCAATATAACATCATCACCAAAAAAGAGAGGGGATTCTTGGAAGTCAACAGTCCTATAACCCCCACTTTCTACATGCTCCCCAAGGTACACAAGAACTTGGCTGTGCCTCCGGGCCGCCCTATTGTGGCGGGGATAGGGGGTCTGTGCGAACAAGCCTGTATTTATCTTGATTTTTATTTACAGCCTTATGTTTTGGGTCTTCATTCGTATCTCAGGGACTCTATGCAGCTGGTACAACATCTACAGGAGATGCAGCTTCCACCGGGGACATTGATACTCACGTGTGACGTTGAGTCCCTCTACTCAAACATCTCGCACAGTGATGGTCTACAAGCCATCCAGTACTTCCTCCAAAAATCAGCCTCTGGGGATCCGGCACACCACACATTTCTGGTGAGCCTTCTTGAGTTTGTCCTCCACCATAACCATTTTGTGTTTGATCGGGTGTTTGATAGACAAGTATCGGGGACTGCGATGGGGGCACGATGTGCTCCCTCCTATGCCAACCTATTTCTGGGTTGGTGGGAGAAGACACACGTGTACCCCACTGCCATGTACGGTGAACATGTACTTACATGGTTCCGCTATATTGATGATCTTTTGATTTTTTGGCAGGGCACAGGTGAACAGTGTACTGAGTTTGTCAGTTTGTTGAATACCAACTCACTCAACATCTCACTCACCTATAAGATCTCGGACACTACTGCTGACTTTCTGGATTTGCGATTGAAACTGGATGAACAGGGCATTCGCACATCACTTTTCCGTAAGGAAACTGCAACAAATAGCCTGTTACATTTTAACAGTTTCCACCCGGCCCATCTGCGGAGAGGGATTCCAAAGGGCCAGTTCCTAAGACTACGTCGTAACTGTACCACCACCCCTGACTTCAGTGAGGCCTCTATTGATTTGACCAACAGATTCAGAGCACGTGGCTACCCGAAGAAAGTCATATCAGGGGCCTTTGAAAGGGCGAAGACAACTGACCGTCTGGAACTGTTGAAATCCAAACCTAAACCCCGGAATACCCAGGTCCATCTTATCACCAAATACAATAACCAATGGCGTGACTTGTACACAATACTAAATGCACATTGGCATCTCTTATTGGTGGATCCCAAGCTGAGCGACCATGTAAACCCAACTCCAAAGATCATTGCACGCAGAGCCCCAAATCTACGGGATAAATTGGTACGTAGCCATTTCCAGAGGCCCACACAGGGGTTGGGGAGGGGTGTCAGACTGCGCGGGACATACCCATGCGGAAATTGTAATATCTGCCAATACATGATTTGTGCTGATTCCTTCTCTACCTGCAGGCTTCCGGTGGTGATATCATTGAATCATTACATCAACTGTCGTACAAGAAATGTAATATACGCACTTATTTGTGAGTGTGGGAAGTTATATGTGGGTCAGACTGGCCAGGAAGTACGGAAACGTATTCAACAACATCTATCAAACATCGCCTTGGCCCGACGGGATAGGACCCAGGCAAAGAAACCATTAACCTCAGTCGCTGCACATTTCCTGGACTGTCACCAGTGCATAGTCTCCGGACTTAGGATTGCGGGACTTGATCTGGTACGCACGAATCTGAGGGGAGGATCGGCTGCCTCTCAACTATTGCGTCTCGAATCCAAATGGATCTTCAATCTGGACACAGTTGCTCCATATGGATTAAACGAGGAACTTACGTTCACTGGTTTTTACCATACTTGATATGGAGGGTGGATCCTAAACCCTCATGGTTGGGGGCCATCCACTATTCCCCTATCCAGGCAGTCGGGATGTATCTTACAAACCATGGCGAGAATATAGGAATAGCCACATACATTCCCTATGCCTTTTGAGCACTTACAGTGGGGGTATATATTCTTTGGGGGGGTCCTTGCTTTATGTGGAGGTATTCATGTTATCTCATTCTATAGTGTGCTATCCAGTTATTGCATTGAGATGGGCAGTGGCCATATATTATGATACAAATGGGGCACGGAATAATCATTGCCTCTACGGGGGCTCTATACGGGGGCTGCAGTTAGGGCATAGATTATGTAAGGCTTACGCTTTATAATATTATTATGGGTATCCTGCTTAATGATTTAAACTCTGATTTGTACTAATCCTTCTATGTCATTCTTTACAGGTTTTCTCACTTCTTCACCTTCATCACTATTGCGCACGCACGCTTCGGGCACCACTTTATCCACCATGCTTTTCACTTCCACACTCGTGGTCCTTTTACCTTGGTCTCACCTTATCACATTTCCCTCCTATTTTTTAGGTCTTTTTTGATTATATACTAGGGTCATCCATTATTATGCACATGCATATTATTGTTCACTTTGATTATTGATCATGCTCATTAAGGGATGTGTATTGTGAGTATTGACAGCACCATGAATTGAGGTGTTTGGTCAGATATTCCTGATACATATGTATACATATGCCTCCATGTGCATTCATTGTGTTACATATAATTTATGTCCATGTCCTCTCTATATATTGTGTGCATGAATTGTGCATACAATATATATGCTCTATTCTCCAGTGTGTTCATTGCCATGTATGTATTATCATATCATTATAGTGGATCTATCATGATTATCATTTATACATGCATTAGTGGTTATATATGCACCTATTTTACCATTGTGATATATCATGTATATGCCTCTGTTTGACTGGGTACAACACTGCCTGCCCCAGATGTATGCAAAAAAAAAAAAAAAATGCTCCGCTCTGCCTCCCACTATTACCATCAGACCACCCTTATCCTTCCTGGTCCCCCTCAGTATGCTGCCGTGCCTCTGTGCGTGTGCTGGGCGCATCGTGCGCTCCACTATTCACAGTGGAGCGCACTATGCGTTCCACCATGCGTTCCACAGCGGCGCCTCACTTCCGGTCATGTGACCATTCACATCCGGTTTGGCAATATCGCTCGGCTCATTTACCAGCTTGTCTGGCATTGCCTTTGTGGCTAAAAACAGCCTCATTTTACTTAGTTTTGTCCTATGATCTAATTGTCTGTGCCCACTGTGTTCCCATCTATTACGTGGCTGTGCTTTTGGCTGGTGGAGCGCATATGCGTTCCACCATGCGTTCCACCAGCCGATCATGTGACCCACACTTCCGGTTTCCTGCTCTGACTGGAGCCTGAGATGTACACACACTGGCCACAGTTCCTGTTGCACAGGTGAACGTAATTATACCTTATCTAATATCCTATATTAACTGACGCCCTAACACACAGTCCTTTACCCCTGAGGAAGCCGGATTGCTCCGGCGACACGCGTTGGGCGCTTGTCATGTTTCCAGGTCCACTGCACCAGCTGGATATGTAGGTTTTGGCTCTTGATATTTGACCTTATGCTGGTCTATCTGGATCTTCAATTTTAGTGGTCTTACCTTACCTTACATTTGCTATATGTGTCTTATTGTATTGTTTTATATGCTGGTTGATAACGCATACATCTATATGCGATAGCTCAGTGGACCTGTGTGTGTCGGTTTCATATATTCTATTGCATACCGCACTTTGTTCTATGTTGTATACAATTTTTTAATGCGTGTGTGTTGTGTCCAATAAACTTTATATATATTTTTATATTCTTCATGGTTGGATGTGCATTTATGGGGTGGCCCTTTTTGACTCTCTCTTTGGGTCAGATGACTTGTCATATGTAACTTTTCCACCCTTTGCACTCCTTTTAGTATTTGGTGTGCCCCCTGTCTCTTTAAACTCTTATCCTGAGGATAGGTCATCAATATTAAAATCCAAGAAAAACCCTTACTATGCAATAAGTAGGACACTGCAAATTAAAGGGAGTTATCCAAGGCCTATAATGCCCCCCCCCCAATATGCCTGGGCCCCTTACGCAGATAGTACTTACCTCACTCCCCGTCACCTGCGTCGCTTCTGATGCCCGCATGGCCGCTGCTGCATCTCCCCGTCGTCCGGATGAAAACATCTAGCGTAGGAGGGGTCAAGGGCCATGGGAGACACCAATAGCAGGCCACAGCAGGGACCAGACTCCCCAGCGTCACCCGCTATGCTAGGGAGGCTCTTTCCTGTCGCAGCCTACTATTGGCTGCACCCCCCACCCCGGATGTTTTGATCTGCGCGACGGGGAGATGCAGCGGTGGCCGTGGATGCCTTAGAAGTGACACGGGTGACGGGGAAAGAAGCAAGTACTATCCGTGTGAGGGGCCCGGGCATATGGGGGGGGGGGGGGCGCATTATAGGTCTTTGATAACCCCTTTAAGTACTGCAATATACATGCAATACAAATATTGTATATTTTGTTAATGTACGTTACATTTCCTCTCTGGTATCGCCCCCTGCTGTTTATACTTCCGGTCCACCTTCTCCTGCATTCAGTGGTGGACCGACATGCTCAGGAGCTTCCCTGTTCGCTCCCTCTCCACGGTGCTGGCGTAGTAATCTCATAGTGAAGTACCCAGACACCTTTCATTCATTCATGCCTGCTTCTAAATTCATACTAATATATACCCATACCTTTCTATAGACAGCACAGAAGGAAATTGTGGGGAAACGACATACTATATGCACAGGATGAAAAGGGTTGACAAGAGCTAACTGCAATGCATCTTGTGGGACACAGACATTTGACTGTCAAGTGAGCTGCTGCCCACCCACAAAAAGGGAATAAAGTCTTCCAGAAAAAAAAGTTTCAAAATTATGGGATAAACCTCTTAATGTAAAGCTAAGAAACGCAGAATTCCTCATCCCCCTGCTATACTGGACATACATACCAGATAGCGGTCAGCCAGTGAGTGTTGCACCAGTAGCTATCTCCCCCCGATGCCACATTAACACTTGGGTCAACTATTCTGTCAGTGGAGCATTAGATCAGGCAGGCTGGATTTTACAATACATGTTTCCCTAGACAAGTGATGGTGAACCTTTTAGAGACCGAGTGCCCAAACTGAAACCCAAAGCCCACTTATTTATCGCCAAGTGCCAAGCCAGCAATATAACCTGAATAGCAATATAGTATATTTTCCATGTATCATTTAGCTATAATAGCCTGCCTACATTCAATGCACTGCCTGTGCCATTCATAGTACGCACTGCGCTGATGAAGGACAGGAAAAATCAAAGGCATATTAGTACACCAAAGACTTTTTTCAAGGGTGCGGGTGGCCACAGAGAGGGCTCCGAGTGCCGTCTCTGGCACCCGTGCCATAGGTTCGCCAACACTGCCCTAGACTGTCCTCGTGACAGATCTACCAACCAGAGAATACGAACACAAAAAACATACCTGCCCCACTTCATCAAAAGCCATGATCACCACCGAAGCTCCAAACATTTTTATCTTTTTCGCTTTTGCCAGGAAGTCTTCTTCTCCCTCTTTTAGACTGATGCTGTTCACTATACATTTTCCTTGGCAGCATTTAAGCCCAGCCTCAATCACCTCAAAGTTGGACGAATCAATACACAGTGGTACCTGTGGGGTTAAACACACAATAAAACCGATTAGATTAATTCTCGGTTGTATTATGTTACTCTCCTTGGCGGCACAATTTAAAATTTACCTTAGCAACATCGGGTTCAGAAGCAATGTAATTACAAAACCGTGTCATGGCTCTGGGGCCATCCAGCATTCCATCATCCATATTGATGTCAAGGATTTGCGCCCCCATCTCTACTTGCGCTTTTGCAACGGTCAGTGCTTCCTGTGAAGACAGCACAGGAGGATTCATTTTAGTAGAACGCTGCTAGAATACAACCTGAAATGTCTCACGACGATAGATGGATTGCAGGGAGGCTTCTCCAGGAGAAGCAATATTACACAGCATGCATTTACAGCCATAGACTTCATGTATTAAGATGCCGATCCCTTCACACTACAAGTTGTTCTCTGTACTGGTTTTCTGACCTCGTGGATAGAGAAATGAAGGGTGCAAATGTGGGGTCTTCCATATCACCCATGTACAATAAAGGGATGTCATTACCAGAAACCGTATTCGTTCAATGCCGTATCAAGCCCTGCAGTGCCGAATTGTTGCTTCAAAAAGTCACAAAATAAGTCTTTACAACCTTTTGGGCTCATTTGTGCAACAAATTGCAACATTTTCATTTTGACACCAATCATTTAGTTTTCAAAAGTGTGTGAGAGTCACCGTGGTTAGCCTGTCAAGCTGATTTAAGCTAGATTTATGAAGTGCAACTATGAAACTTGATAAATTTGGCACAACTTTAATTAGGACTACATAACTACACTTTACATATGAAGATTGCTGTGCGGGGCCCGGTGTATTGGGGTCACTATTTACACAGGGAAACCTGTAAATGACACATATATAGCATAAGATGCTATATAAGTGTCACCCACAGACGCCCCCCTTAACAGTGTCACCCACAGACGCCCCCCCCCTAACGGTGTCACCCACAAATCCCCTATAATAGTGTCATCCACAGACCACCATTAGCTCAAAACCCACCAAAAGCACACCTTTTGGTTAAAAAAAATTTTTTTCTTATTTTTCTCCTCAAAAACCTAGGTGCTTCTTATCATCAGGTGCGCCTTATAAAGTGAAAAATACGGTGTGTGTAAATATATATAAATTTAATTTATTTTTTAATAAGTCTTCCTACACATCTTACCTCATAATGTCCAGCCATAATGAGCTTGGCAAATCTTCTTGACCCAGCCACATTACATCGCTCCCCAACATTAACAAAGTTAGTATAAGGCCCCATTCTAAACGGTTCCAAACCTGTGCAAGGAAAATCAAACCCAATTTACACATTTATAAAAGCATCACTGAGGCAGAACACAATGGCACACACAGAAAGGTTTGTGTACATCCAACTTTAAAGGCTATGTACACCTTTGGGGGCAAATTTTTTAAAATTATTTTTGCATTGTACTTATTTTGAGCTAAATTTTCTTTTTTTTAATTGGTCATTATTAAAAATTTGAAGCCCTTTTTTCTGTACATAGCCGAGATGCTCTATTAGCAGCCCTTGGATTTTCTGTCTTCTCCGCCAGACCAGGAGCTGACGTCTCCTCATCTCTGCTCTCTGACAATTATGAACACTCATTATAACTCAGTTCTTATCTTACTGATAAGAATGTGGCTTAAATAAGAGCTCTTTTACACGAGCGGATGCCGTGCGGGTAATCCGCTGCGTGAAAGAGTGCCAAGCCCCGCTCTGGACAGCAGAGACACGAAGCATTAACATGATTGATAATGCTCTGTGCCTCTCTGATCTTTTTACTACAAAATCACGGTGACAACTTTATCTCACCGTAATTTTGTAGTAAAAAGGTCAGAGAGAGACACAGAGCATTATCAATCATGTTAACGCTCCATGTCTCTGCTGTCCAGAGCGGGGCTTGGCACTCTTTCACGCAGGAGATTACCCCCACGGCATCCGCTCGTGTGAAAGAGCCCTAAGTGTTTATGACCTCTTAGTAGATTAGAGATAAGGGTTATTAGATGACCTGCACAGTTAACTCTGTGACAGAACGTTTTCATATTTTTAATAAAGACCATTTGAAAAAATTTAACCCAAAATCAGTAAAATGCAATTAAACAAAAATTGCCTCCGAAGGTGTACATAGCCTTTAAACATAATCTAGTTTTATGGTCCTAAATTCTTTGCAAATTTAAAGGTGTATTCCTATCTCAGTCAATCATGGCCAAGATCGGGTCACCCATCCTGTGCAGTAGTCACCGTGGTTATAGAAATAGACTATCAGGCCGTCCTTTTCTGTTAAAGGGGTTGTACGGGTTCAGAGCTGAACCTTAACATACCCACATTTTCACCCAGTCAGCCCCACTAATATGAGCATCAGAGCATTTCATGCTCAGATGCTCTCCTTTGCCCTGCGCTGAATCGTACAGGGCAAAGGCATTTGCATTTCCGGTGACGTAACGGGCTCTCCATAGGCTCCGCCCAGCAGTGAGCCCACTGATGTCACCGGCACTGATGGGCAGGTTTTAGCGCTCACCTAGCCTGTAAAACGGCTATGGCACCACTAAAGCCGGCCTATCACAGCCGGTGACGTCACCGAATACACTGCTAGGTGGAAGCCTCCACCTAGCAGTGTGCAGAGGTCAACAAACAAGCCCTTGCCCTGCGCAATCCAGCTTAAGGTAAGGGAGAGCATCGGGGCATGAAATGCTCCAATGCTCATATCACAGGGGCCAGAGGGGTGAAAATGTAGGTAGGTCCGGGTTCAACTCTGAACCCGGACAACCCCTTTAACATAATGGTCATTCACTTCAATAGTAGATACAAAATCGGCATAGTTATGCCAGCTTACTATTTCCATAGCCCCAGGCACCTCTGGCCCCCCCAAAGTAGAGTTATTCTGATCTCAGCCATAAATTATAGACGGAAATATACATTACATATTTTTACAGGAGTTACAGCTCTGTTTCTCTGATAGTGCTCCCCCTAGTCCCCTATTTATCTCCAAACAGAGTTATAAGACTGTCCAGTATCACATAACTACAAGATACATAATACATGTCTGATCTGTGGGGGTCCTCCGTTTCTCCTCATTATGTGACCACAGTAAAACAAGATTTTTGTATAACTTACCAGTAAAATCTCTTTCTCGCTCTTCATTGGGGGACACAGAGACCATGGTATAGCTATGTCCTCTAGGAAGCGTTGACACTAGTAAAAGCTGTTAGCTCCTCCCCTGACAGCTATACCCCCTCCAGCCTGGAGAGAGAGCTTCAGTTTGTGTACAAGCAGTAGGAGAAGCAAGTAAACCAACGAAAAACGTGGAACAGCAACAATGCCGAGAACCAAACCAGGTTCTAACCAGCAACAGCCACAACTGTGGCCAAACAACAATACTGGGTGGGTGCTGTGTCCCCCAATGAAGAGCGAGAGAGATTTTACTGGTAAGCTATACAAAAATCTGGTTTTCTCGCCCATATTCATTGGGGGACACAGACCATGGGACGTCCGAAAGCAGTCCACAGGGAGGGACACATGGAGCAAGCGCCCCTGCAGGCAACTAAGAACTGCCGCCTGCAAGACCATGCGGCCCAAGGCAGCGACCGCCAATGCATAAGTATGCACCTGGAAAATATTTGTGAATGTGCGTAAGGAGGTCAGTAGCCGCCTTGCACAACTGCGCGGCTGAACCTTGAATCCGCCGAGCCCAAGAGCGCCCTGGTGGAGTGAGCCTTGACACCAAAGGGCGGAACCCTGCCCCAGGTGCAGTATGCTTCAGCAATTGCAGACGTGCAATTGCCACCATGTAGGCCCGCCAATGTCTTGCAAGGACCCACCGGGGTGACAAAAAAGAGGAGCCCGTACGCCGGATGGAACTGGAGGCTGGCAAATAAATCGTCAGAGCCCTGACAACGTCCAAATGGTGTAACTCCCGTTCCCTAGGGTGTGAAGGGGAGGGACACAGTGATGGAAGGACAATTTCTTAATTGAAATGGAAATCAGAGACCACAATCGGGAGAAGGAATAAACGGGCCGGAGGATCGCTTATCCCTGTGAAGAACCAGGAAGGTTCTCTGCAAGCGAGCGCCCCAACCCGGACACCCGTCTGATGGATGTGATAGCCACAAGAAAAAAAAAAAATACATTCCAAAAGCGGAGTCGGAGAGACATCTCCCGCAAGGGTTCAAGGGGGGGAATTCCGGAAACGGTAATTGGTCCACCGAAGTCCCTCGAGCCGAAGAGGCTTGTGGGGAGACTGGGAAGCCGGCTGATAAACTACTAAGAGAAAAACGCCTGAATGAGGCGTGTCAAACCGCAAGCCAAGGAATAAATACATTGGCTAGGTAGAAGTAGAGACGATATAAGAATCACCGGCGGTGAGGAGTTCCGTCAGCAACCGTGTAGCAACGCTGCTCGACGGAAATTTCGACCAGACCAAGAAGAGAGAAAAACTCCTGCCTCGAGGAGGAAGAATAGAAGGGGTGTTCTGTTCCAGGAACGAAACTCCAGCAACGGTGGTAAGTCGCGACAGCACCCCCGCTCCGCCTGGCGTAGTGAGTCTCGTAGTCTAGCCACGGAAAGTGCAGTAAAAAGGCATGACTACCATCGGACTGACGTGGCAGTCAGTAGTCAAGTCTTGAGAGGTAGTTGTAGATACGGGTAGGACACCCAGGACCAACGGGTAGGATTCACCTGTAGAAGGAGAATATGGAAAAACGTCACAGCCCAACAGTCAGTCCGGAACGAGACTGGAAGAAAAAAAAAAAAAAAAAACACAGAACCAAAACCCAGCATCAACATAGATGAGGGCAAGTAGTAACGTAGGAGCTACCAAGGTTTGCGGAGTGACCGTGAACCCTGAGCCAGAGAAGGAAAAAAACGGAAGGAAAAAGGGGGCAGGGCGAAGCCCATTCCCCATCTGAGACTGGCACTACACAAAAGTAGCCACCTGATGAAAGTGGCGGCGCCATACTCATCAGGTGGCTACTCGCCATACTCAGCAGGCCATGCAGCATACGCCACCGAATTCGGCATTAGAAGAATCCGTCACCTGACGAAAGAGCCGTGCAGGAGGAGCCAGAGTATGTAATGGCTACTCCAGGACCCCCGTACCGTAGGAGCCGCAGCGTGCCTTGCCAGCACAAACTGAGGGGGCAGACTAGAGGAATCCGATAGAAGCCATGGTACCATACTGCCTCAGGGAAGGAGAGCTAACCTTAAACACTCCACCTGGGAAGGGCGTCGAACAGGAACAACCGCCAAGCCAGCGTCAGGGTGGAACCCTTACCTGAGAGGATGCCCCACTGCAGCGACTGCGAACGCTAGTACATGCGTAAAAACCGCACCAGCAGAGAACACGCTGCAAAGCCAAACCAGAGCACCAGCACAACTACTTCCCACATCAGGAATGGTGGATAACATATTGGAACAGTGGAGGACCATGGACATAGGGACACTAGGACATATGAGTGATGCTGGGCAACCCCCTGAAGAGAGGATGTTGTCATATTTCTGCCCCAAGCCGGCACCTAAGGAAAAGGACAAACGTGGAAAAACAGCCACAGTATCCACTGGCGGCACCGAAATACCATTAGAAGAAGAGCACAGGGCACCAGCGTGCAATGATACTCGCTACGCCCCCACTTTTAGAAGAAGCTAAGGCATCTATAGCCGTGGCGTAGTTGAAGTGCAACATCCAAGATGTGTACTCATTCCCCACGGTAGTGGAAGGGGCAATGTTGCAATTATCCCACCAATGAAAGGGGGTAATGCTTGCGGCAAGCACTGCACAGTGGTAATGCAAGTACGCCACCATGAAGGGTGGCAATGCAGTAATGCATCCAGCAAGAACCGAATCCAAGTAGGAGAGAGTACGCCTCTTTCGGAAAGGGCAAGGCATATGGAGAGTCCCGTCTCAAAACCCAACCTACGTAAGGGGGTAAGACATACAGTAAACACTGAACCAGGGATAATGCCATAGCGCCACCTATGGAAGAGGCTAATGCATACAGTAAGTACTGACCCCAGTGGGAATGCAGTTCCGCCACCTATTAAAAGGGGAACGCTTACTGCCGGCACTGAAACAGTTCTAGTGCGGTTAGACCCCAATGGAGGGAGGTAATATCCAAGGGAGTACTGCATCCAGTAGTAGTGCAATACTCCACCCAAGGAAGGGGGTAATGAATACGACAAGTATTGCTGTCTACCTCGGACGCCATCTTGGAAGATCGCACCGGAATCACGGCAGAGACCGAACCACTGATCCCCCCCCCTTCGGACCGAACCTCTCCAGGGAGAGGAGGGTGCGACTGAGCGTGACCCTAGGGAGGAAGGGTGGGGGTGTAGAGGTGACCGAGGAGGAAAATATCCTTGCTCTGGCCCATTGTGTGCAGTCTTAACTCTCAGAATCCTGTCCATGGCAGTCGCAGGCTCGCCGGTGGGAGCTATCAACCAAACTAACTACCCGGGGGTGGAATTGGAACTTCTAAAAGGTACACTCACGGGATTGCGCAGCTGGTGCTTAACCAACCAAACGACCCGGGAGGGTGATTGGGAAGATCCAGAGGTCCACTATTGGATCGTGCAGGTGGAGGATTGTCAACCAGACGACCCCGGAGGATGGAATGGGAACTTCCAGAGGGTCTGCGCTGGATGGCGCAGGCGGATTTTATCAACCAGATGACGCCGGAGGGTGGAATGGGAATTTCTTTTAGAGGTTCTGCACCGGATCGCGCTGGTGGCGAATTATCAAACAAACGGCCCCGGAGGACGAATTGGGAATCCAGAGATCCTGTACTGGAGTGCGCTGGAGAATTATCAACCACACAACCCAGAGGGTGGATTGGGAATACTTCAACTGTCCTCCCTGGATCTGCGCAGGTGGAGGAATATCAACCAACGACCCAGGAGGGGGATTGGGAACTATGAGATGTCCTCCTTTGTCCGCTATAGGACATGGGCCCAGCCTGGTACCCACAGACAGGGTGGTCTTGTGGTGATGAGACCCGTATGAATGCGCATATTTTGATCACGGCAAGAACGTAAGTTAGGCCGGGGCATGGTAAACTGTGATTCCCCGGCCAGACCGTGGTCATTCAATGTGCATGCGCCGATATCGCGGTCATCGGCGCATGAGCGGGATTACGGACAGTAGGAGGAAGGATAGAGAAGAGACTAAGGGCAGGCAGAAGCGGCGGAGGGGGAGTGGATTGGTATGAAAATGACCCATGGGCCTGGGCACCGGCCGTTGTAAGGCCGCCCCCGGGGCACCATCACAACCTAATTTGCATACGGAATAAAAAAGTGTTTTTCGGACGAACGATGCTAGCAGGGAACTAACGGTAAGAACAGTTTTAATAGGGGGATGCCGTGGACATAATTCTGTTAATAGGGTCAATCGGCGTGAAAGACTCCCTTTAACCCCCTATTGTCCTTCACTCAATCATCAACCAAACGGCTTGTGCCAGAGGGTAATGCTTCAGGGGGGCTGGAATGGCTGCAGGTGCTGGGCTCTGCTGAAGCCCTGTCTGTTCGCAGACTAATGCCACCACGAGGGAGGGGGAGACCAACCCAGAGGGTCAAACATACTCACTTAGTCCCGTGTACTCCCCTCTCTTCTCTGCCGCCATCTTCACCCCTCCTCTAGTCCAGCAGGGTCACCCCTTCAGCT
The DNA here is from genome assembly GCF_905171765.1 of Bufo bufo. Lineage (NCBI taxonomy): Eukaryota > Metazoa > Chordata > Amphibia > Anura > Bufonidae > Bufo > Bufo bufo. The sequence continues at coordinate 500,071,032 of NC_053392.1, forward strand.
ACTGGCACCGTAGTGGCAGGAAGCTGAAAAGGGGGGCTTAGATGGGTGACCCCTTGGCTGGCGGGATGCAGGGGAGCGAGGCTGCCCTGGTCCACCTTGTCTTCTGTGGGGGAGGCAGCAGTGCGGATGACCAGCACTGGCGCAACTCGACCCCGGGAGAACAGGGAGGCGAGGAGTCCACTGTTTTCCCATCTTAAAAAGAAGGAAAAAAATAAACTAAAATAAAAAATCTTGAGGAGCTTCCCTGCAGGGAGGTCTTGCCTCCTATTGACACTAGAAAAAACTGAAGCTCTCTCTCTAGGCTGGAGGGGGAGGAGCTAACAGCTTTTACTAGTTTTAACGCCTCCTAGAGGACATAGCTATACCCACGGTTACTGTGTCCCCCAATGAATATGGGCGAGAAAGAGGAGTTTAAATGGGGCCATGTGCACGGATATGCTATGCTGTGCTGTTTCATTTAAAGAGGTTGTCCGGGATTGGGGACATGGGTGTACAGTCGTGGCCAAGAGTTTTGAGAATTACATAAATATTGGAAATTGGAAAAGTTGCTGCTTAAGTTTTTATAATAGCAATTTGCATATACTCCAGAATGTTATGAAGAGTGATCAGATGAATTGCATAGTCCTTTGCCATGAAAATTAACTTAATCCCAAAAAAACCTTTCCACTGCATTTCATTGCTGTCATTAAAGGACCTGCTGAGATCATTTCAGTAATCGTCTTGTTAACTCAGGTGAGAATGTTAACAAGCACAAGGCTGGAGATCATTATGTCAGGCTGATTGCGTTAAAATGGCAGACTTGACATGTTTAAAGGAGGGTGATACTTGAAATCATTGTTCTTCCATTGTTAACCATGGTGACCTGCAAAGAAACGTGTGCAGCCATCATTGCGTTGCATAAAAATGGCTTCACAGGCAAGGATATTGTGGCTACTAAGATTGCACCTCAATCAACAATTTATAGGATCATCAAGAACTTCAAGGAAAGAGGTTCAATTATTGTTAAGAAGGCTTCAGGGCGTCCAAGAAAGTCCAGCACGCGCCAGGATCGTCTCCTAAAGAGGATTTAGCTGCGGGATCAAAGTGCCACCAGTGCAGAGCTTGCTCAGGAATGGCAGCAGGCAGGTGTGAGCGCATCTGCATGCACAGTGAGGCGAAGACTTTTGGAAGATGGCCTGGTGTCAAGAAGGGCAGCAAAGAAGCCACTTCTCTCCAAAAAACCACATCAGGGACAGATTGATCTTCTGCAGAAAGTATGGTGAATGGACTGCCGAGGACTGGGGCAAAGTCATATTCTCCGATGAAGCCTCTTTCCGATTGTTTGGGGCATCTGGAAAAAGGCTTGTCCGGAGAAGAAAAGGTGAGCGCTACCATCAGTCCTGTGTCATGTCAACAGTAAAGCATCCTGAGACCATTCATGTGTGGGGTTGCTTCTCATCCAAGGGAGTGGGCTCACTCACAATTTTGCAAAAAAAAACACAGCCATGAATAAGAAATGGTACCAAAACACCCTCCAACAGCAACTTCTTCCAACAATCCAACAGTTTGGTGAAGAACAATGCATTTTCCAGCACGATGGAGCACCGTGCCATAAGGCAAAAGTGATAACTAAGTGGCTCGGGGACCAAAACGTTGACATTTTGGGTCCATGGCCTGGAGACTCCCCAGATCTTAATCCCATTGAGAACTTGTGGTCAATCCTCAAGAGGCGGGTGGACAAACAAAAACCCACTAATTCTGACAAACTCCAAGAAGTGATTATGAAAGAATGGGTTGCTATCAGTCAGGAATTGGCCCAGAAGTTGATTGAGAGCATGCCCAGTCGAATTGCAGAGGTCCTGAAAAAGAAGGGCCAACACTGCAAATACTGACTCTTTGCATAAATGTCATGTAATTGTCGATAAAAGCCTTTGAAATGTATGAAGTGCGTGTAATTATATTTCACTACATCACAGAAACAACTGAAACAAAGATCTAAAAGCAGTTTAGCAGCAAACTTTGTGAAAACTAATATTTGTGTCATTCTCAAAACTTTTGGCCACGACTGTACATGTACAATGGTCCCCTAAATATTACATTCATGCCTGTCCTTCCCTTACCAGACATTTCTGATGGCCCTTTTTCACTTCACAAATTTGAAGCCGGAAGTGCAGTTTCTATTACAGTCAGTGACGTACCGGGTCCCTTTCTGCATAGCGAAGCCTCTTCTTACGCTTCGCAAGGAGCCCGGTGACGTCACAGTCAGCCTCTAATTATTCCAAGCGCATGGAGGGGCAGTAACTAGGCGGCAACAGACCGTGCTAAGCCACGCCCCTCACCGGGCAGGGCGCTTTCTTAGCAAGGAAGGAGGCGTTTAGGGGCGTGACTAAGGCGGAGGAATAGTTGCAGCAGGAGGCGGCATATGAATTAGGGGGGGTGGCTGCACGGAGGAGCAGGCACACACTCTAAACAACGCGATGCTGCGCTGGGACCCAGAAAGCATCGAGGCAGGAAGTTACCGCACACAAACAGAGGTAAACAATCAGTGGGGGACTGTAGGAGCCCTGCTGAAGTGTAAAAATACCTAAAAACATCTGGGGGGACCTTCAAACCGCTATGAATAGTGATTTAACTGGTTTTAAAAAAAAAAAAAAAATCTTGATCCCGAACAACCCCTTTAAGGACTATGGGGCTGACGGAAACAGCCAAATACAGCACTCGACTCCCACAGACCCGAAATAGAACAGCCGTGTACATGTGTCACCACCGCTCCATTTAAACTCCTCCTCAGTGTGGTTGTGTAGTGAGGAGGAAGCAGGGTTTGGTGGGAGACCATTCTAGTGATCAGTGGGGCCCCAACGATAGGACATTGATCACCTTTCCTGTGAACAGTACTTTCACACTAGCATTAATATTTTCTGGTATTGAGATCAGTCATAGGGGCTCAATACCGGAAAAAAAACGCTTCTGTTTTGTCCCCATTCATTGTCAATGGGGACAACACGTAACTAAACAGAACAGAATGCTCCAAAATACATTCCGTTCCATGACAGATCAGTCTTGGCAATGTTATAGATAATACAACCAGATCTGTTCATAATGGATGCAGATGTTTGTATTAACAACAGAAGCGTTTTTTGTTGAACCCTGCCAGATCCAGCAAAAATGCTAGTGTGAAAATAGCCTAAAATAACTGCTATTTATACAATTTCCCCAAATATTCTTTATGACAACACTACAAATATATAAAAACACAACTAAAATAAATGACAATAGGATCCCCAATGCTATAGCCATGAGATGTGCTGCACATTGCAATCACAGCAAGAGCATCGTGTGAGCAGCCTTACTAACAACTTTACGGCACTTTACTGACAAAGTCACAAATTTAGGCATATTGCCATAATAGAGTTGAAATTTGCAACTCTTTTCAAAAGTGGGGGCGGAGTGGCCGTGGCTAACCGGGGAAGGGCATGGCCAAAAACATAATAAATTAACAGTCTAAAGATTTCATTTTCTGTCTTTAGAACAGCTTGGGCCAGCACTGAGCAGTTCTCTCTTGCTCCAACCCACATCCGTTTATTCCAGCAGCTACATGGATCTTGAGGGATCAGAAGAAGATACCTGCACCACTACAGGTCATTGGAAATCTAAAGTCTACAACTGCCTGCTCGATGGCCAGCCCAGGTAGGCCGTGAAGTGGTGGGCATGATTGCTGTCCATCACCACGTATGCTGAAAAGGATGTCTGGCGCCCCTCAATTCCAAATATAGCCAGCGGAAGGTAGAAGGACACCTTTATTTGCCTTTCTGCCTCCAAACCAAGATTATGCCCTGCGGTGTATGTCTTACCTAGCAGATCCCCATCCTCTACTTTGAATGATACCGCAAACGTGCTACGAAGACACACCAAATTATAAAATGGCATGCACCCCTTACTAAATTTGCAGCATGAAACCCCAGTCTTAATAAATCTGTCCCATGGGGTCCACATACCGTAGCCTAGGCCTACAGTATGTTCCTAAAAGCTCAGTGCATGGTGTACTTTCCACCACATTCCTTTTCAGGGCAGGGGCATTAGATAGCATCATGGCAGATGGTCCACCGCTAGGCTATATGCTGTATAGTGCCATATTTTTATGTAACTGAGCCACTGTGGCCACATGTGCTTTTTTTATTTTATTAGTTTTGCAACAGTAACAGGTGAGTGTGTGTAAACTGGATGGAACAACCACTGAAAGTAAGTGAAATGACATAAATGGTAGTGTCAGATCGCAGGATAGAAAGGTTTGAGAGACTAGGCAGTACAGTTGGACATACCAGAAAGCAGCATGCAGTCGTCAGACACAGTGGAAGGAGGGACTCTTGGTTTGTAATGCTTCACTGCTTCTGCAATTTCTCTGATAAAGCAGAAACACAGAATATTAATTTAAAGTTACTATCGTGATATAAAGAAATGTTAAGAAATGGGGGGGGGGGGGGGGGGGGAGAAACACACACATGATTTTCCATAGTTTTACCTGATATGTGCTGGAGTCGTTCCACAGCAGCCACCAACAATATTCACCAAACCATCCATGGCAAAGTCCTGAAAATGAAATTAACATTATGATGTGTAGTATCTGTGAAAAAGAAAATCACAATCAGCATCACTTAGTATTGCAAAGAAGTTTAATGCTGGGTTCGTAAGTGACAAAAAATCTAGCAGAAAAAACAGCTATGGATCCAGCTGCGGGAAGCCAGTGAACCTCACCCTCTCCACTGCAATGGATGAAATCTGCAGGAGAGAGATGACGCATAAACCAACATGCTGTCGATTTCAAATCTGCTCTGCAGTTAAGTTTACATTGAGGGGTTTCTATGCAGTGGGTGGATGAGAATTCAGGGTAGTCTACAACGCTGCAGATATGCTGTATGAAATCCGCAGCTCATCAGTCATGTGTGAACCTGGCCTAAAACTGCCAAACAAACATTTTTACATCATGACAGCACGTGGGAACATACTATACATCAGTCGAGCACCGCAGGTTACCTTAATGTGCTTAGCCGTCACTTCTGGCGTTTCATCATAACCACCAAAAGTGTTCGGGAGACCTAAATGTATGAAAGAAAAGAAAAAAAAAAAAAAAAGGACCAAATCATTAATTAAAAAAATGTAATTATTGCAGTAAAGTACAAATAACATACAGTAGTCAGTGGGACAAGACAGGGAGAATCCATGTTGCCAGGTACCTAGTTGCTCCTTCACCCAAAAATCCCAGATGGTTTAGTGCCCGATATAACACAACATCCTTCCCTTTTTAAAGGGGTTGTCCGGGTTTAGAGCTGAATCCAGATATATCCCCATTTTCACCCAGGCAGCACCCCTGAAATGAGCATCAGAGCATTTCATGCTCCAATGCGCTCTCTTCCCCTGCGCAGGGCAAGGGCTGTTTGTTCGTTCATATTTTTTACATTGCTAGGTAGAGGCTTCTGCCTAGCAGTGTTGCCGGTGACGTCACAGGCACCGATTGGTGTGCTTTAGTGCTGCTCTAGCGGTTTCACAGGCTAGGGCGGCACTAAAGCCCGCCCATTGATCATGGGAGCGTCTGACGCGTGACACTAAGCTCCGCCCCCCGCCTCTGCTAACTGATCCGGGTCTTGCAGGCCACGTGGAGAAGCCAGGGACATGAGGTGGTGGAGATGTCATGACAGAGGCCAGGGTACAGGCTGCTCAGCCCCGCTTGACCTGCTCAGCTCAGCCCAGCCTGGCGCAGCGTCCTTGGAAGCGACACAGTGGGGAGTTGGATCCATTTGGGGGCAGTAAAGGAGTTGGTGAGAGCTGGCTGCTGGCAGTGTTCAGCTCGGTGTTCCTGCTGGGACGGCGCGTGTGCCGCTATTGAGAGGAGAGGAGATCCAGCTGGAGATGGCGGTTGGAGGTCAGAGGTATTTCCTTCGATGTATGAGCGAGGGAAAGAGTGCTTTGGACTGTGCCTTTCCGACTGACAATCTGAGTTTTCTTATTAAAACGCTCGCCAACTTCCAAACTAATTTATTCAGACTTCTATATACCCTCCTAACTGATTAACCTGGATTCTGGACTGTGCCTTCTTTACAGATAACAAACAGTTAATGAGGGAACGCAAGCTAACCCCTAATCAGGGCTGCTTTCGCTACCAGCCCAGCAGCTTACTCAGCTGACATACCACATGCCTCTGAGGAAAGTATACGGCACATGGCCGGGGGAGAGAGCGGGGTTGTGGAAATGCTGACAAATATGGATTGGGGTCGGGGAGTATTGGAGGTGAGAAGTACAAGGTTTCTGACAAGAGAGGAGATCAGAGGAGGTCCCATTGGTGGAAGATAATGCATAAGAACTATGTGGGGGAGTGCATGAGACTTGGTTTTATTATAATACTGTACACTCTGCTAATAACCTTTTGGAACTAATTACTCCACAAGGACAAGTGAACTACAGCGGCAGCTAACATATTAACTCACAAGTATAACCCTAATCTTTAAGTGACCCCTAAACAAGCAATTAATCAACTAACAGACTAATTACCGTATGTTTCGCTTTATAAGACGCACCTGCTAATAAGACGCACCCCAGGTTTCAAAGGAGGAAAATAAGAAAATAATATTTTTCATCACACCTCATATCAGAGCCACAGATCTGAACCCCAAAACATTAAACGAGACGCCCACATCAGGACATTACATGAGACCTTCATATCAGAACGCCATCAGACCTTAAAATAAAAAACGTTTTATCTCTCCTGCGTGGCGGCTCCACTCCGGGTCTGGCAGTCTCTATAGAAGTCACGCTCCCCTGTCTTCTCTGGCCGGCGCTGCAGTCACCTGACTTCATGCAGCATTGGGTCATAGTGTGCTTACTACTTCCTGAGGCTGTATGCGGTCAGGACAGTGCGCCCAAGGACCCAGGAAGGAAAACCAGGGAGGGAGAGTACAGGAAGCGCTCACAGTGCTTCACTCCCCTCTCCTGGGACCTAATGTATACAAGTGAGCGCTTCCAGGCTGGAGGGGGTATAGCTGCCAGGGAAGGAGCTAACAGCTTTTAGTAGTGTCAACGCCTCCTAGAGGACATAGCTATACCCAAGGTTTCTGTGTCCCCCAATGAATATGGGCAAGAAATAGGGGTATAATCTTGTGTTGTTTTTCTGTTTTTATGATGTATTTAAAATTGTATAAATAAAAAAAAAAAAGCCCACCCATTAGTGCCAGTGATGTCACTGGGCTCACTGCTAGACAGAAGCCTCCGCCTAGCTTACCCATGGAGAGCCTGGTACGTCACCGGATCTCCAGCCTTCCCTCTGACTATATATACACAGAGATAGCTGTCAATCACTGATAGGACAGCCTCCTTGACTTCAAAGCCCAGAATGAGCAGGAATCTAAATTTATAAAATACAAGTTTTCCTGAATCTTTTCCCATAAAACTACACTGCTCAAAGAAATAAAGGGAACACTTAAACAACACAATGTAACTCCAAGTCAATCACACTTCTGTGAAATCAAACTGTCCACTTAAGAAGCAACACTGAGTGACAATCAATTTCACATGCTGTTGTGCAAATGGGATAGACAACAGGTGGAAATTATAGGCAATTAGCAAGACACCCCCAATAAAGGAGTGGTTCTGCTGGTGGTGACCACAGACTACTTCGCAGTTCCTATGCTTCCTGGCTGATGTTTTGGTCACTTCTGAGTGCTGGCGGTGCTTTCACTCTAGTGATAGCATGAGACGGAGTCTACAACCCACACAAGTGGCTCAGGTAGTGCAGCTTATCCAGGATGGCACATCAATGCGAGCTGTGGCAAGAAGGTTTGCTGTGTCTGTCAGCGTAGTGTCCAGAGCATGGAGGCACTACCAGGAGACAGGCCAGTACATCAGGAGACGTGGAGGAGGCCAAAGGAGGGCAACAACCCAGCAGCAGGACCGCTACCTCCGCCTTTGTGCAAGGAGGAACAGGAGGAGCACTGCCAGAGCCCTGCAAAATGACCTCCAGCAGGCCACAAATGTCCATGTGTCGGCTCAAACGGTCAGAAACGGACTCCATGAGGGTGATATGAGGGCCCGACGTCCACAGGTGAAGGTTGTGCTTACAGCCCAACACCGTGCAGGATGTTTGGCATTTGCCAGAGAACACCAAGATTGGCAAATTCGCCACTGGCGCCCTTCACAGATGAAAGCAGGTTCACACTGAGCACATGTGACAGACGTGACAGAGTCTGGAGACGCCGTGGAGAATGTTCTGCTGCCTGCAACATCCTCCAGCATGACCGGTTTGGCATTGGGTCAGTAATGGTGTGGGGTGGCATTTCTTTGGAGGGCCGCACAGCCCTCCATGTGCTCGCCAGAGGTAGCCTGACTGCCATTAGGTACCGAGATGAGATCCTCAGACCCCTTGTGAGACCATATGCTGGTGCGGTTGGCCCTGGGTTCCTCCTAATGCAAGACAATGCTAGACCTCATGTGGCTGGAGTGTGTCAGCAGTTCCTGCAAGATGAAGGCATTGATGCTATGGACTGGCCCGCCCGTTCCCCAGACCTGAATCCAATTGAGCACATCTGGGACATCATGTCTCGCTCTATCCACCAACGTCACGTTGCACCACAGACTGTCCAGGAGTTGGCAGATGCTTTAGTCCAGGTCTGGGAGGAGATCCCTCAGGAGACCGTCCGCCACCTCATCAGGAGCATGCACAGGCGTTGTAGGGAGGTCATACAGGCACGTGGAGGCCACACACACTACTGAGCCTCATTTTGACTTGTTTTAAGGACATTACATCAAAGTTGGATCAGCCTGTAATGTGTTTTTCCACTTTAATTTTGAGTGTGACTCCAAATCCAGACCTCCATGGGTTGAAAAATTTGATTTCCATTTTTTTATTTTTGTGTGATTTTGTTGTCAGCACATTCAACTATGTAAAGAACAAAGTATTTCAGAAGAATATTTAATTAATTCAGATCTAGGATGTGTTATTTTTGTGTTCCCTTTATTTTTTTGAGCAGTGTATATATCAATCTACTTAGCTCCTCCTGCTTTATAACATGATGCCTGCAGGGGGGCTGCCTGGGTGAAATGGGGATATGTCTAGGTTCGGCTCTGAACCCGGACAATCCCTTTAACTATACTTCTCAAAACTCTTAACGGGAACCTGTCATGTTGAACATTGTTTGTGAGCTGCAGGCACCATGTTATAAAGCAGGAGGAGCTAATTAGATTGATGTATAGTTTTATGGGAAAAGATTCAGGAAAACTTGTATTTTATAAATTTAGATTCCTGCTCATTCTGGGCTTGGAAGTCAAGGAGGCTGTCCCATCAGTGATTGACAGCTATCTCTGTATATATAGTCAGAGGGAAGGCTGTCAATCACTGATAGGACCGCCTCCTTGACTTCAAAAGCCCAGAATGAGCAGGAATTTAAATATATAAATTACAAGTTTTACCGAATAATTTTCCACAAAACGATATATCAATCTACTCAGCTCCTCCTGTTCTATAACCTGCTGTCTGTAGTTTATATTGCATTTTCATGGTGACAAGTTCCCTTTAAGGTGGCCATACAGCCAAAGCTCTTCTACTCGACCCCCACCATACACATGCACGCTCAGCTGGTGTAGGTCTTCTCATTTGGGAGATTGGAATACGTTGCTATCAGCATCTTATCGCAAAAGGATCCAAAATGCTTAAGTCATGTTTCCCCAGAATCTGCAGCTGGGGGAAAGTCTGGACATCCCCATACACATCAGAAGATTGTGGGTCAGGCTGCCATTCATCTAATGTGCACGGGCACTTTTAGTCATAAGGTAAATGAGCACCACTTCTTAAAACTGCGATATTGTTTTTTGGCAATTAGTGTCGGGAATTCCAGAATTTCACAACCCTCTTATATTAACGATGGACGCACCCTTCCTCCACAGGTAAAGACTTCTCCTGTTACTTCACCTTGTCATAGTATTAAGAAACAGTTACAGTATGGCAGGGTAACATAGGACAAAGATTTGTTTCCTACACATCAGAAGTGGTAAAAATAAAAAGGGATTTTGATCCTCAAGCCACTGTTTATCGAAAATATATAGATGCTGTATCCTAAATATAAATAAATCACTACCTGTATGGATACTATTTCTTTCACAGTTCTGATAGATAGACATCAGATGTCAGGTAGTCACTAGTGTAACTTAATTATAATGTAATCACAGAGTACCTTCACCAGTGTAAAATGTAACCTTTACTGATGATCATTAAAAAAAAATCACCCAATTTGTGCCCTTAAAAAGCAATTAACAATGAGGCTGTGCAGGACAAGGAAAGGAAAATTGACTCACCCTCACACTTGCCCCATCAAACTATAGGTTCTGCCTAGCAAAACGGAATGGCCGTCCTATATGTCCCTGACAAGGGATAGATACCGCCAGCCGAGAATAGATCTAATATGACTACAGTCCAATAGTAATGTCATAAGTAAATACGTGTATCAGAAAATAATAAAGTTACAACAAAAATAATGGCACATAATACATATATAATCCCAAACAAACCAGTGGCGTCCAGGTTTTGATCCCCAGTGGAAAAGAAAGGAGCACATACATGTCCCAGGAATGCAAACTTTGCCCCGATGCGTTTCTCTGAACCGTTCTCTGGGGTCAGTTCATCAGGGGACCACATATAACAAAAAGACTCCAAAAGAACAAACAATACAGAAATGGAGGCAATAATGTGTGTGAATCAGATCGTATTCTTGTAGTAATACCCAAATGATAATGGTAAATGTCATGGTCATAAAGAAAGACAATTCCCACATATTTGAGACCAAATATAATGCATCTGCATCACATACCAAATGTCCACAGTGCTGCTACTGCTGAGACCCTTTTAAAAATCTACCACACACCATTTAAATACTGATAATCAAAGTATGGCTTTCAATAAAATCGAAACAGCAGGATAGGCCAATAAACATAACAATCGCTATGACAGAAAGGGGAGGATAGGATTATACTTTCCCAAATCCTAGATGAGATGCCAAGCCTGGAGAGGGTAAGATTAGGGATCAGTCTGGGTCAGCACAGGAGCATTGGTGGTTCAGTGGTGGCCATCTTGATGAAAAGTATAGTCTGTGTCCATTTTGATATTATTGAAAGCCATACTTTGATTATCAGTATTTAATTGGGCTTGACAGTGCAGAGTCTAAATATCCAACCTGCCTCTTTCTTCAGGAACATCACCCCTCCTGGTGAGCATTTGATCACTTCAATTCCCTGGAATTTGAGGGCATTAGGGTTGGCATTGTGAAACAACTTCACATGTTTGGCAACGGAGGTCTCATTATCATTTCTGATGTCCCCCAAATGCTCACCAGTGCGCCTTCTAAAATTCTCTGCTGGTTTTGCCCACATATTGGGCTCCGCATGTGCATGTGATAAGATTAACCAGTCCAGAGGTCTTGCAATTAATAAATGATCGGATATCAAAAATCTTGCCCGTATGCGAGCATGTAAAAGGTTTCCCTTGCAAGATAAAATTACATGCTATGCACTTGCCACATCTGTATGTACCCGTAGTGACATGTCTTAGCCAAGTCTCTGTTCTTGGTGTTTGGAAGAAGCTGTGGACTAAACGGTCCTTTAAATTGCGTCCACTACAATACGTGATGGAAGGAGCATTTCCCACGTATTGACTTACATCAGGATCTGACCTGAGGAGGCCCCAGTAGGTATTAAGAACTTGTTGTACTTCATGTGCGATACCAAAAGTCGCAATAATGCGGACAATGTTGTCTCCATCAGGTCTAGCCCTGGGATTGAGGAGGTTGTCCCGGTTGCTGCCAAGGGAATGCTGATGAGCCGCATGAAGGACCTTTGCTGGATAACCCAGTCTTGTGAACCTATCTTGGGGGTCCTTTGCAGCCACATGATATTTATCAAGCGGGCTGCAATTGCGTCGTACCCTGAGGTATTGACCTTTCGGTATATCTCTTTTTAATGGGTAGGGGTGCCAGCTATCCCAATGCAGTAATGAAGTTATGTAATTTGTGTGAATTTGTCTCAGATCTACCACCAGCTCAGGGAGGTGGCAATGGGTAGCCCATGTGCCCCCTGTGCCGTCAACCTCTACCTGGGCTGGTGAAAACGCAATGTGGTGTTTGGCGAGACAACCCCAAACTAGTCCCAATGCATTCTGTTATCGCTCCGGTTCATTGACGATGTACTTATCTTGTGGAAAGGGAGTGAACAGCAGTTCTACATGTTTGTTAATGCACTGAACATAAATGAACTCAGTCTATTTTTTACAGCAGAGATCCATAAAGATGAAATTACTTTTTTAGACCTTAAGATTGCCAGGGGACAAGATGGCAATATTGTCACCAATATTTTTCACAAACCCACAGCCACAAATTCATTACTGCACTGGGATAGCTGGCACCACTACCCATTAAAAATAAGTATACCGAGGTCGGACACCTGAGAACACTGCCGACCAACTGCTTGAGAAGGCACCGGCACTCCTGTATCACGCTCAGCCCCATTGAAGTGAATGGCCCTGAGACAAAATACCAAGCGCAGCTGATACACAATATATGGCATCCGTGCTTTCTCAAAAAACTGATTGGCAGGGATCCCGGGTGTCAGACCCCTTTAACAGAAGCTTTGCCGTAAGTGAAGGAAAAGCCTAGCCACAGTTCTAGGAACCATGACTGAAAAAACTAAAGTCATTATGGAAGGATTGGGCATAATTTCAACTTTTTAAATCCATTTCCACTGAAAAGTCTGTTTCAGGGTTGCAATTGGTGTCCACGGTATGAGGTATTGCTGTGAGATTGATGCTGTGCTACTAAATGTAAAACCTAGAAAAAGGCAATGTTCTTCATCAAAGCTTAGGTCAGAAAAGTCACAAGGACTAATAGCTAATAAAAATCCAACCATTCTCTCCTGATATGTGAACAGTATAGAACATTAAAGGTGTTCTCTGGGCTTTTTAGAAAATCCTGGAATCTTCCCACCTGTGTAAGAAAAAAACATTCCCTTTGTACTTAAAGAGGACCTTTCACCGATTCTTACCCTATGAACTAAGTATACAGATAGGTAGAGCGGCACCCGGGGATCTCTCTGCACTTACTATTATCCCCGGGCGCCGCTCCGTTCTCCTGCTATGCCCTCCGGTATCTCCGTTCCCTAAGTTATGGTAGGCGGAGTCTGCCCTAGCGCTGGCCAATCGCACTGCAGAGCTCACAGCCTGGGAGAAAATAACCTCCCAGGCTGTGAGCTCTGCGCTGCGATTGGCCAGCGCTAGGGCAGACTCCGCCTACCATAACTTAGGGACTGGTATCTCCGCCTACTATAACTTAGTGAGCGGAGATACCGGAGGGCATAGCGGGAGAACGGAGCGGCGCCCGGGGATAATAGTAAGTGCAGTGAGATCCCCGGGTGCCGCTCTACCTATCTGTATAGTTAGTTCATAGGGTAAGAATCGGTGAAAGGTCCTCTTTAAATGCCTATCGCGCCACCAATGCCACTGTATCAGCTGTACTCAGACTTTCTGCAGACTCATCTGCTCAGGTCCCAATCGAATGGGCTCCTGAGTCTTCCTGTTCAGCTGCATATATTGTACATGCAGTTGAAAAGGAAGACTCGGGAATGCAACTGGTGGGGAACAGAGTGGAAGAGCCCACAGGCAGACAGTGGAAACAGCGGCAAATGGTGGTGGAACAGACAGGTAAGTGCTGAGGAAATGGTCTTTCTTCCACAGGTGAAAAGATTCTGGGATTTTTTAACAAAGCCCGAAGAACCCCATTAAGTTTACAGCAATGACTTACCTGCATTAGGGTAACAGATAACATAGGATGTTGTGCATTTCCCAATGGATTCAATGAAAGGCCTCATTTCAACAGCTCCCAAAGCACAGTTTAAGCCAATGCTTAAAAAGAAAAAAGACAAACAGAAATTAAGTTGCTGGAACAAGGAATTTATTTTCATAAGAATACATACGTGCCAGAAACAAGATTCTGTAATGTGATAAGAAAGGTAATGGAGGTTCTTTAGGATTTACATATTGATGACCTACCATTAGTGCCTAGTGTCGGAAGTTGGATTGCCGCTGATCAGTTTTTACTAATTCAGGCACCAGAACTACAGAGCGCCATACACTGTAGTGGCTGTGCCTGGTTACTGCACCACTGCTCCCACTCAGTGCAAGCATTATAAAAAGCGATCTAACAAATCACTGTGAAGTCCGCTAGTGAGACTAAAAAAAATGATTTAATAAGTGTTTAAAATACCGTTTTAATGATGTACAAAGCATTAAAAAAAAAAAAATAATAATCAGCTTTTATTTTGCAGAAGTGGTAAAAAAAAAAAAATATAAAAAAAATGTATGAATAAAATGTCATCTGTACATGAGGAGTAGCACTATTTCTGACAATAACATGACTTTTATTCTACATATTTCACTGATTTGCAAGATCCATTTCTAATTGTCTGCTTCATAGTGGGTAGAGACTAGTTGCTATGATGTCTCCCATATACAGCACACATACAGAAGATGCTGCTCCCATATCTCTCCGGAGCACACCCTTACATGCAGCAGCATCAAGGACATTATACAGCAGTACTGAGCAATGCAGCTGTCAATCCAGCACTGGGATGAGATAGGAAACTTACTAGAATCAACAGCAAAATCTGTGTGTGTGTCTCTCTCTCTCTCTCTCTCTACAGCTCACCCCTCTCTCCACAGACATCTATGATCTTTCAGTGTACAGACTGCACTCGGTAAATTCAGAGAAAGTGATCATTGCAGGAGGTAGGGAGAAGGAAAGAAGTGGCGGATAAGTGAAGAAAGAGGCATTTTCTTTAATGTTTCTTATCTTTGATTATTGATTTATGGGAAAAAAAACTGATCAAAAGCCACAATGCCATAATATATATGTGTTATTCCACTTTGATGTGGCAGAAATTAGGATAGTGAATTAGCAATTTCTGTAGAAAAAAAAAAAGTACATGGTGTACATAAAAGTACAAACACAGGTTCTCTTACCACAAGGGCTCAGCATGTGATAAACTGATGACAAATGCCTCCCCTGTTTGTCCAGAAAGTGTTCGTCCACTTTTGTCTACAATGGTCCCAGAAATCTAAATGGTTTAATGAAAAAATAAATAAAATCTAAAAATAAAATATATACACTGCTCAAAAAAATAAAGGGAACACTTAAACAACACAATGTAACTCCAAGTCAATCACACTTCTGTGAAATCAAACTGTCCACTTAGGAAGCAACACTGAGTGACAATCAATTTCACATGCTGTTGTGCAAATGGGATAGACAACAGGTGGAAATTATAGGCAATTAGCAAGACACCCCCAATAAAGGAGTGGTTCTGCAGGTGGTGACCACAGATAACTTCGCAGTTCCTATGCTTCCTGGCTGATGTTTTGGTCACTTTTGAATGCTGGCGGTGCTTTCACTCTAGTGGTAGCATGAGACGGAGTCTACAACCCACACAAGTGGCTCAGGTAGTGCAGCTTATCCAGGATGGCACATCAATGCGAGCTGAGGCAAGAAGGTTTGCTGTGTCTGTCAGCGTAGTGTCCAGAGCATGGAGGCGCTACCAGGAGACAGGCCAATACATCAGGAGACGTGGAGGAGGCCGTAGGAGGGCAACAACCCAGCAGCAGGACCGCTAGCTCCGCCTTTGTGCAAGGAGGAACAGGAGAAGCACTGCCAGAGCCCTGCAAAATGACCTCCAGCAGGCCACAAATGTGCATGTGTCTGCTCAAACGGTCAGAAACAGACTCCATGAGGGTGATATGAGGGCCCGGACGTCCACAGGTGGGGGTTGTGCTTACAGCCCAACACCGTGCAGGACGTTTGGCATTTGCCAGAGAACACCAAGATTGGCAAATTCGCCACTGGCGCCCTGTGCTCTTCACAGATGAAAGCAGGTTCACACTGAGCACATGTGACAGACGTGAAAGTCTTGAGACACCGTGGAGAACGTTCTGCTGCCTGCAACATCCTCCAGCATGACCGGTTTGGCATTGAGTCAGTAATGGTGTGGGGTGGCATTTCTTTGGAGGGCCGCACAGCCCTCCATGTGCTCGCCAGAGGTAGCCTGACTGCCATTAGTTACCGAGATGAGATCCTCAGACCAGTTGTGAGACCATATGCTGGTGCGGTTGGCCCTGGGTTCCTCCTAATGCAAGACAATGCTAGACCTCATGTGGCTGGAGTGTGTCAGCAGTTCCTGCAAGACAAAGGCATTGATGCTATGGACTGGCCCGCCCGTTCCCCAGACCTGTTGAGCACATCTGGGACATCATGTCTCACTCTATCCACCAACATCACGTTGCACCACAGACTGTCCAGGAGTTGGCAGATGCTTTAGTCCAGGTCTGGGAGGAGATACCTCAGGAGACTGTCCGCCACCTCATCAGGAGCATGCACAGGCGTTGTAGGGAGGTCATACAGGCACGTGGAGGCCACACACACTACTGAGCCTCATTATTTTGACTTGTTTTAAGGACATTACATCAAAGTTGGATCAGCCTGTAGTGTGTTTTTCCACTTTAATTTTGAGTGTGACTCCAAATCCAGACCTCCATGGGTTGAATAATTTGATTTCCATTTTTTTATTTTTGTGTGATTTTGTCGTCATTCAACTATGTAAAGAACAAAGTATTTCAGAAGAATATTTAATTAATTCAGATCTAGGATGTGTTATTTTTGTGTTCCCTTTATTTTTTTGAGCAGTGTTTATATATATATATATATATATATATATATATATATATATATATCACACTTATAAAGTACAAAAGCAGTTTGCACATGTGTCTAATGATGCTCTACATACACTCAAATTGCATGAAGCATATATTTATAGCAGCCTATGCAGATATGAGCCAAATACTGTTGCACCGTAGGCTAAAAGATAAGAAATCATATTGAATACAAAACTACATAGAGTTGAACTCAATGTGCTGTACAATTTACTGCATTATGTACATCTCTATGTGCTCATAAGCCTATATGGAGTCTACAGACTGGATAAACCTGGCTGAGAGCTCTGGCTCTAATACTCACAAATATAGGTCTAGGCTTGTAGTCCTCTTCAAACAGCTTCTGGATGGCAAACAGTGCTGCCTGCAGAAATAACAAGCACATGGTTCATCAGTTTATCGTACATAAGTATGTTATGCAAACAAATTATAGACTGAGATATCCTTAAAAATATCCATACAATTAAGGCAACACTGTGAAATTCCAGTAAACTGGCATCTGACAACCCGAAACTTGTAGTTAGCAAAAACCTGCAGCATAACAGTATATTCACAAGTAGCTGATTTTTTGCAGAAATTTTTGTCACTGTCCCATTAATTTGGGGCTTGCATGTTATACACAAATAGCACGGCTCCTGGCTATGTCTGCTCTCCCCCTCCCTACTATTTAGGCAAGGGGGCTCTGAAATGCATTTGAAGTGTGTATTTGACATCCCCCAATACAATCAGCAGTGGAATTACTCATAACACATCTGCTTCTAGAAGGATATGTGACATACCCTTAACTGAAAGGTGTTGTCTAGTTTCCTCCTGAAACTAGACAACACAGGGGATCTTTACTTACTTGGCAGATCCTGCACCGCAGAGTTGACGTCACATCGACAACACTTGACCACTGCAGCCAATCAGCCACAGTGGTGAAGGCCAGTGACTGGCTGCAGCAGTCATGTGCTGTTGCAGTGACATCACTGCTTCAGCCAGTAAACAAAGCCAGGTGAACTGGAGAAGCAGCGCAGGGTCTGCTGGTAAGAAAGTATCACTTCTTTAGCACAAGCAGAACCCTGCGTCGTCTTGCTTACTCTTAGGCCTCTTTCAGACGGGCGTTGCGGGAAAATGTGCGGGTGCGTTACGATTTTTCCGCGCAAGTGCAAAACATTGTAATGCGTTTTGCACTCGCGTGAGAAAAATCACGCATGTTTGGTACCCAAACCCGAACTTCTTCACAGAAGTTCGGGCTTGGGATCGGTGTTCTGTAGATTGTATTATTTTCCCTTATAACATGGTTATAAGGGAAAATAATAGCATTCTGAATACAGAATGCATAGTAAAATAGCACTGGAGGGGTTAAAAAAATAATAATAAATTAACTCACCTTAGTCCACTTGATCGCGATGCTGGCATCTCCTTCTGTCTCATTTGCTGAACAGGACCTGTGGTGAGCATTCATTACAGGTAAAGGACCTGTGGTGACGTCACTCCGGTCATCACATGATCTTTTACCATGGTGATGGATCATGTGATGACCGGAGTGACGTCACCACAGGTCCTTTACCTGTAATGAATGCTCACCACAGGTCCTGTTCAGTAAAGGAGACAGAAGGAGATGTCGGCATCACATTCAAGTGGACTAAGGGAAGTTAAAAAAATTATTATTTATTTTACTATGCATTCTGTATTCAGAATGCTATTATTTTCCCTTATAACCATGTTATAAGGGAAAACCATGGACTTTAGCACGTATCTATCGTGGCAGCGAACATCCTTATCTAACAGCATTACATGTTTGTAGACAGATCATGAGAAGCATGTGTCCTCGCCTATCTAATGGACATAAGGGTCATTTACTCAGTTACTAACAAACAGTTATGATTATTATACGACTAAACAGATCGTGATAAAGGCCTCTTCCACACAAGCATATAGAAATCCGTCCGGAATACGCATGGATTATGCATAATACACCATCCGTATGGTCATCAGTATTGCTTCAGTAATTCACCAGGATTTACGTGCGTATTCTTTTCTGCCTGCATTTTTGATGCACTCCCATAGATTATAACTAGCGCATTTGGAAGCAAATATGCAAAAAAAAACAAGACGGACGGAAAGTATACGCCCATGTGAATAGCCCTATCCATTAACATTAGCGGCGGATTCCAGCACGCAAAATACGCATCATATGCAGATTACAAATACGTTCGTGGGATAGAGTCCAAAGCACGGTATATGCTAAGAATCTCTTCCAGATGTTGCCATGGATGTCACTGACTATTGTATACATGTAGATCAGGGATCAGCAACCTTCAGCACTCCAGCTGTTGTAAAACTACAATTCCCAGCATGCTCCATTCATTTTGATGAGAGTTCTTAAAAGAGCAGAGCAAGTATGCATGATGGGAGTTGTAGTTTCCCAACAGCTGGAGTGCCGGAGGTTGCCTACCCCTGATGTAGATGTTGAGATTGTTCTATTGCAAAGTATCAACTTATTTGTAAAGAATATTCATTTTTTTAATTCCATGCATCATTGTGGTCCAGCATGTAGTGATCATTTTCCAAATAAATCTTTATAGTGATCGGACCTTCATTTTATCTAGAGATGAGCGAATTTCCGCTCATGAAATTCGTTCATGACCCTGCATAACGGAAACGGGACGGATCCGTTTTGCAGCCCATAGACTTCTATTATGACGGAATGCCTCTAAAGGCATTCAGTCACAGAATTGCGTTATGGTCCGTGGTAACGGAATCCATAACGCAATTCATCTTTTACCAACAAACGAAGTGTGAACGAATTTCTAAATATGAAATTCGCCCATCTCTAATTTTAACCTTTGCAACCTTTTTCTTACCTCTGTCCCAGCTCCTATAGTTCTACCACATCTCCATGGTAACAGACAACAAACTGACGGTGTAGTCTAATTCTGCAGCCATACGCCCTGTAAGGGTCCATTCACACATCCGTGGTGTATTGCGGATCCGCAATACACCCGGCTGGCACTCCCCATAGAACTGACCATTCTTGTCCGCAATTGCATTTTTTTGTTCGGGGCTGCGCTCCGGAAATGCGGATGCGGAGAGCCCAGTGTGCCCTCCGCATACCGTTTGGCCCTATTGAGAATGAATGGGTCCGCACCCGTTAAAGACATACATGTCACCTATACATTTTTTTCTGCCAGTTAAAACCAGATAGTGACAAATATCCCTGTAGATTTTTTATTCAGATTTCTGAACAGGATTACGGTGGCAGCCATCTTGCCTAAGCTTTTAACAGCATCATTTAGAGATATGCTTTACAGCAATTACCGTGGGAGATAGACAATGGACAGGAGCTGACCCCATTGACTTCTATGGGAGAGTTTTCTAGGCATGCTCTGTGACCTGTGCAGAGGTCAGGAGGGAGTAGATAAGCTGTAATAATAATATCACCCATTGTGAACCACGGATCCTGTGTTATCTATAGATAGGCGATATCAGCGATTGTAATCCTTCCTGTGATGAGATGACTGCAGAAAAGTGACCTGTACACACCAAGAAGTTGCTCTTATTAGGCTTGGGCTGCTTTCACATTAGCGTTAGGATTGTCCAGCAGGGGAACCGCCTGCCTGATCCGTACTAAAGCCTTCATACGTGCGCTACCGAAAATCCGCTCCGGCCCCATTCACTATAATGGGGACGGGTCAGAGATACGGCCACAGCACGGCAAACACGCCGAGAGGCGAATGGGCAAAAACCGAAGCACACTGCCACCAGTCTAATTTTACCCTTATGGCTGATCAAAAAGTCCATGTATCCCACTATACCATCTAACCTATGGATTGATGAGAGGCGAGAAGGAAGAGTGTAATCCTAAAGAAGCACATTTAGAGATCATGTTATATTTCACCCTTTACTGGAAATTGTACATGAATGCAATAACTGATTTGTGACGTTTAATAAAAAGTAAATAAAAAAATGCTAATTCTATTAGAAACATCGTATACAGTAACTTCAGTATTTTGCCCATAGCCACTTCACCTACTCTCTAGATACCACTCGCAGGAAGGTATCTCACTAATGTGCAGAGTACAGATTGCATCATCAGCATGTTCTCAGCTAAAGGCAAGTTCATCAGGTTCACATCTACATTGGCCTACGTTCTACATAGGAATGAGGCAGAAGTGATCTGTATGCTGTAATGTAATCTGCAGAGGCAGGAGAGCGGAGGACGTGTGCTCAGAAGAAGAGGCTTTATTAGGTCTTTAGTTTATAGCTTCATTTAATTAGCAGCAGTTTTGTTATAACCAGACCTTGAAAGGATTTTTTTTATAGAATAGATCCTAAAGAGAATATACCCCATTCTTGTCTACTAATATAGCCAAAAACCACCATGTAATATCTGTAGATACAATTTAAGGATTTTACTTAAACTGTAAAGAGCATCTGTCAGCAGCTTTGTACCTATGACACTGGCTGACCTGTTACATGTGCGCTTGGCAGCTGAAAGCATCTGTGTTGGTCCCGTGTTCATATGTGACCACATTGCTGAGGAAAATGATCTTTACTATATACAAATGTACATCAAAGAGCAATGGAGGCATTACCATTACACCAAGAGGCTCAGCTCTCTCTGCAACTGCCGCACCCTCTCCACTTTGAAGGACAGGCCCAGACAGTGAAAACATCACCATGCCTGGCTCTGTTAATCAAAGTGCAGAGGGTGCAGCAGTTGCAGAGAGCTGAGCCTCTTGGTGTAATGGTAACGCCTCCGTTGCTCCTAGAAGCTTATTTGCATATAAGAAAATAAAAAATTCCCAGCAATGCAGCCATATATGAAGAGGAGACCAACACAGATGCCTTCAGCTGCCAAGCGCACATGTAACAGGTCAGCCAGTGTCATAGGTACAAGTCTGCTGAGTGATGCCCTTTAAACATTTATCACTTATCCACAGTCCCTACTGATCTAGTATGGAGGCCCCAAGTTCCCCGATCCTTCTAACCTGTACGACCACATGAAGTTTGTATTGGAGCAGTAGCGTATGTTCACGCACCACTGAAATATCTCCCACTGCTTAACCCTTTGAGGACCAAGGTACGTATTTGTCCCATTTTTTAATTGCCTGTATCGTCTGATTAAGAACTAAATATATTTTTGACTCAAAAAAAAAAAAAAAAAAGTAAGTTCTTATCAACAAATGGTTCTAGCTTTTTGCCAGTTATTTCATGAAATGGCCTAGTTACAGCAACTGTTGTGTACGAACTTCAGTTGCCGTAAAAAAAAAAAAAAAAAAAAAAAAAGGGAGCTTCTTTTGGCCTTCCATTAAAAGTAACCTAAATATTCACATTTGTCCCGTGTCAGAACTCCTCCCCCAAAAATGACACAAGTGTGGAAATGGTTTTATTTATTGTTCAAACACATTCTTAAATGGAAAAAAATATATTTTTATATTGAGGACTGTAATCTTACGGTCCTCAAAGGGTTAAAAACACGTCTGTTTCACAAACAGTGTCACATCTGCCCACAGGTTGTATTCATGTCAATGCAGATGAGCTGCAATACCAGACAATCCCTGTTCAGATGGGATGCTGTTTCTGGAGGAACAGACACACATTTTTCAAATCTGGGACAATCTCTCTTATAAAAGGGCAAGTATTTCGTGACAACACACTTCCCCTAATGGTCATTTCTACAAACGCTTGATACTTACTTTGGCATTAGCAGTATCAAAAATAGTTTCCACCAGTAAAATGTCAACCCCACCATCCAAAAGACCTTTCGCCTGTTCTGCGTAAGCATCCACGAGCTCGTCAAATGCTGAAGAACAAAAAGGAGCAAGTAAAATTGTTGAATATATTACACACATGATGGAAGAGCTCTATAAAAAAATTCATACGGAATCAACGGAAATGAAAGGGAACCTATCACAGTGTATGTGGTCCGATCTGCAGCATGGAGGAAAGCTCATACACATGTGGATAATGACAGTGATAGGACGTGTGTTCCGGTGTCTGCCTACAAACTTAACCGTTTCCAGCAGAAATCTAAATCCAAATCTGGTTATAAAACATGATGAAAATCTAGATCAGTAAAGTAACTGGTAAATCAAGGAACAAGAGAAAAATATCAACATATGTCCATATTTTTAAGTGGAGTAGATCTGCATACGAGGCTAAGTCCACACCGCGTTTGCAGGGTATGCTTGTTAGACGCATCGTATCCACAGGGCCCCATTGACCTGATGTATGCTAAAACATTATCCTTTTATCAATGTCAGGGCAATATGCGTCGGCCTATCCGTTTTTTTATTCTGCTGAATTATGAATTCGAGGAGAGTCAATGACCGAGGTATGCCACTGCATGTGTCTGACGTGCATTTTCCCCATTTAAGGCCTTTCTCCTAATTTGGAAAAATAGCATACAAACACAAAGCGGTTTATAGTGGAGCTTCCTTCCCTAAGGCCTCAGTCACAATTCCACGTCCAATTGACATCCCTGAAAAAAAAAATCCATCTGTGTCTCATCCATGAAGAATCTGTGTTTGGTTCGCATTACAGACCAAAGTAGTGCTGTCTCCTTAATTTTTCCACCGATCCATAATGACACAATGCAAATGTCTAATAAAAAGTTTACTAGAAAAGACATGTCAGGAGAGGTGACAGGTCCTCTTTAACCTGTTCCGGACACATGACGTACCGGTATCTCATGTATAGTTCCGATCACTGCCGCTCGGTGATCGGAACTCGGTGCCTGATCGGAACTCGGTGCCTGTTCATTGAGCAGGCACCTTGGGTAAATGCGCCGGGGGGTCCTGTGCCCCCCCCCCCCCCACCATGTCGGCGATCGCAGCTCAATTCAGACCTGCGGTTTGCTGCGTGTCCGGGTTATTCGGGTCTCTGGGGACCCGGTAACCCGGAACAGGATGGTGATCGGTGGTGTGATAATACACCACCAATCACCATCCTTAGATCCTGAGAGGTGATGGTGACATCACCTCTCAGGATCGCTCTCATTGGTCGGCTGCAGGGGCGGGAGGTTTAAATTACCGCAGCGCTCCTCTCCTCCTCCTTTTGTGTCCGGGAGCCGAGGAGAGAGGAGCGCTGCATGTCGGATCGTCGCACGGATTTCCAGCCAGCACCCCAACAACTCCATCTGTGCCCCCAGCACCCCGGTAATTAGGGAAAGGCTAGGGACAAGTTAGATTAGGCAGGCATATTTTAGGGGAAGTTAGTGAGAAGGAAAAAAAATAAATAAATAAATATATTTTTGATTGTATCACCCTAAATCGGGTGTCTGGGGTCCACAGCACAGCTGTGTGACCCTAGATCCCCCAGGGGTGCTGCAGCTTGCCCCCCCTCCCACAACTTTTTTTTTGGGGCGCAAGCAGTTTTTTGTGCGTACGCTGACTGTGGCCGGAACTCTTCGCGTCCGGCCACTGTTAGCGCATCGCACACCCCACCGCTGATCAATTTTGGACGGTTGATCAGCAATTTAAAAATACAATTTAAAAAATTCTAATTTTTTGACCTTTTTTTAGTCTTTTTTTTTTGTCTGTTAGGCTTAGGGTGAGTTTGCAAACACCCGTGCCCCAACACACACACACCAAATAAAGTTTTACACACACACACACACACACACACACTCCCCTATGGCCCGCCGG
The DNA here is from genome assembly GCF_905171765.1 of Bufo bufo. NCBI lineage: Eukaryota > Metazoa > Chordata > Amphibia > Anura > Bufonidae > Bufo > Bufo bufo. The sequence continues at coordinate 500,095,428 of NC_053392.1, forward strand.
ATGTTCTCGGCCGAGGAGGCATACGCCCAGCTTGCCTCCGACTCAGAGAGTCCCAGCGAGGACGAGGATGACCCCACTTTCCTTTTGTCATCCGCGTCGTCCTCATCATCTAGCGATGATGAGCCCCCAAGGCGGCGGAGCAAGGGGACCGCCATGCTAGGGACCCTGTGGCCCACCCTAGTACAAGCAGCTCTGGGGCTCGTACTAGTTTTCCGGCCCACCAGTTAAATCCACCGGAGCCCCCTGCCGGTGAACTTGTCTGGTATACCCCAGAGCGTTATGAGCCCTTGATTCCTGATTTTGTAGGCCAACCAGGAATCCAGATTTCCACAGTGGGCTTCACTGAATACGAATATTTTAGTCTTTTTTTTCAGTGACCACCTTGTAAATCTGATGGTGGAGCAGACAAACCTGTACGCCCAACAGTTTGTTGCTCAACACCCGGGCTCCTTTTTGGCTAGGCCCGGTGGCTGGACCCCAGTCAGTGCATCCGAGATGAGGACATTTTGCACATGGGCCTAGTCAAGAAACCTAGTGTCAGGGGGATACGGAAGGACACCACTACTCAGTGTGACACGTGCCCCGATCATCCGGGCCTCTACATTATTGGTTGCTTCAGGGAGTACCACACTTCCATGGAGTACTAAATTTATATCCCAATTTAGCCGCTGACAATCGGATAAAAAACTGGTTCTCAGACTTGAGAAATTTTTTTTTTTTTTTTTATATATATATATATATATATATATATATATATATATATATATATATATATATATATATATAAAAAATATTTAGTAAAACTAAAATAAATTTAAAAAAAGTAGACATATTAGGCATCGCTGCGTCCATAAGAATCTGCTCTATAAAAATACCCCCCCTAACCCCTCAGATGAACACTTAAAAAAAAAAAAAAAAAAAAAAGCTATTTTTGGGCAAATTTTCCATTTTAATCCGTTTTTTTCCAATAACAAAGCAAGGGTTAACAGCCAAACAAAACTTATTTATTACCCTCATACTGCAGTGTACAGAAACACCCCATATGTGGTCGTAAACTGCTGTATGACCAAACAGCAGGGCGCAGAAGGAAAGGAACGCCGTATGGTTTCTGGAAGGCAGATTTTGATGGCCTTTTTTTTTTGGCACCATGGCCCATTTGAAGCCCCCCCGATGCACCCCTAGAGTAAAAACTCCATAAAAGCGACCCCATCTAAGAAACTGCACCCCTCAAAGTATTCAAAACTGATTTTACAAATGTCGTTAACCCTTTAGGTGTTCCACAAGAGTTATTGGCAATTGGAGATGAAATTTCAGAATTTCTTTTTCAGGTAACCTTGCCTCACAAAAATGTAATATAGAGCAACCAACAATCATATGTACCCTAAAAAAAAAAATAGTACCAACAAAACTGCCACCTTATCCTGTAGTTTCCAAAATGGGGTCACTTTTATGGAGTTTCCACACTAGGGGTGCATCAGGGGGGCTTCAAATGGGACATGGTGTAAATAAACCAGTCAAGCAAAATCTGCCTTCCAAAAACCATACGGCGCACCTTTCCCTCTACACCCTACTGTGCGCCCGTACAGTAGTTTACGGCCACATATGGGGTGTTTCTGCAAACTACAGAATCGGGGCAATAAATATAGCATTTTGTTTGGCTGTTAACCCTTGATTTGTTACTGGAAAAAATTTATTAAAATTGAAAATTTGCCCAAAAGAAATCTAAATTATGAAATTTTATCTCCATTTGCCATTAACTCTTGTGGAACACCTAAAGGGTTAATGACGTTTGTAAAATCAGTTTTGAATACCTTGAGGGGTGTAGTTTCTAGAATGGTGTCATTTTTGGGTGGTTTCTATTATGTAAGCCTCACAAAGTGACTTCAGACCTGAACTGGTCCCTAAAAATTGGGTTTTTGAAAATTTCTGAAAAATTTCAAGATTTACTTCTAAACTTCTAAGCCTTCTAACATCCCCAAAAAATAATATATACATTCCCCATACTTCATGTTTGGATCATTTTGTGAATGAAAGTAATAACTATTTTTGGAGGTATTACTATGTATTATAGAAGTAGAGAAATTGAAACTCGGAAATTTGCAATTCTTTACAAATTTTTGGTAAATTTGGTATTTTTTTTATAAATAAAAATTAATTTTTTTGACTTCATTTTACCAGTGTCATGAAGTACAATATGTGACAAAAAAAGAATCTCAGAATGGCCTGGATAAGTCAAAGCGTTTTAAAGTTATCACCACATAAAGTGACACTGGTCAGATTTGCAAAAAATGTCCTGGTCCTTAAGGTTAAATAAGGTTGTGTCCTTAAGGAGTTAAAGGGGTTGGCAAACCTGAAAATTCTCACCACTGGGACCCGCACCCATCTCTAAAACGGGGTCCCCAAAGCAAAGGAGAGCTTTCCATGGTCTCTATTCACTAATAGGGGAGTTCAGAAGAGAGCTGAGGGAGCGCGTTCAGCCATTTCCGGAACTCCCCTAGAAATGAATGGAAAGTGCACCGCCGCGCCTGTCCGTTCACTGAACTGGCGGTCGGCCATTTTCATCACTCCTTGAAAAGCGAACGGAGGGTGGCCACTCTTGCACAGTTCACCCGCACCTGTCGGACATTTGTAGCACAGTCTAGCAGTCAAACTGCGAGATGGGCCAACCCCTTTTATAGTGGAAACTCACGAACAATGTGATAACAGTGTATTGTGTATAAAGGGCAATCACAGCCTCTCAAAACTATCAAACTTACTGATATTTCGGTAGTCTGGCCTCTCAACAGAGGGGGACACAGACAGGGTCTTATTAGTTGGCCCCATAGCTCCTGCCACAAACCTTTTTACCCCTGAAATAAAGAACAAAAAAAACTGTTAGGATAAACTTCCCTAATCAATTTTTTGCTTAATTTTCTAGATTTCATGACTAACAATATAATTCACATAAAGGGCAATTATCGGGCTTAGAAGTCATCCTTCATCTCAGTAACACCAACCAGTGAATCCAGATGAATATCAGGACTTACCAGAATAGCAGTGCACAGGTTAAAGGACATCTGTCAGCAGTTTTGTACCTATGAAACTGGCTGACCTGTTGTATGTGCACTTGGCAGCTGAAGACATCTGTCTTGGTCTCATGTACACATGTGCCCGCATTTCTGAGAAAAAAGGAGACTTTTGTATTACTTACCAGTAAAGTCTCTTTCTCGCTCTTCCTTGGGGGACACAGGAAACCATGGGTATAGCTCTGCTCCCTAGGAGGCGTGACACTAAGTGAAAGCTGTAAGCCCCTCCTCCATCAGCTATACCCTTCAGCCTGGAGAAGAGACCGCCAGTTGCGTGTCCAAGTAGTGAAAGATAACCACCAACCGGAAAAAAGAACCGTCAAGCCCCAACGGGGGCAACCAAGCCGGAACCACAACTGTAAACCCAAATGAAGGGCGGGTGCTGTGTCCCCCAAGGAAGAGCGAGAAAGAGACTTTACTGGTAAGTAATACAAAAGTCTCCTTTTCTCGCCCATATTCCTTGGGGGACACAGGAAACCATGGGACGTTCCAGAGCAGTCCCAGAAGGGAGGGACCAGAACAAACTAGACCAACACCGGAGGCATCAATCAACTGCTGCCTGCAACACCAGACGGCCTAAAGCAGCGTCAGCCGACGCATGAGTATGCACCCTGTAGAACTTGGTGAAGGTGTGCAAGGAGGACCAAGTGGCCGCCTTGCAAATCTGCTCCGTAGAAGCCCGATTTCTCTGAGCCCAGGAAGCCCCGACCGCTCTAGTGGAATGAGCGGTAACACCGAGGGGCGGAACCTTGCCCTTGGCGAGATAAGCCTCAGTAACAGCCATCTTGACAAAACGGGCGATAGCAACTTTGGATGCCGCCAACCCTCTGCGCGACCCCTCCGGAACCACAAAGAGCGAGTCAGTACGCCTGAAAGAGCTTGTTACCTCCAGGTAAACCTTGAGCGCCCTGACAATGTCCAGGCGATGAAGCTCCCTCTCCCTAGGGTGGGAAGGGGAAGGACACAAAGAGGGGAGAACGATGTCCTCGTTCAGATGAAAGGCGGAGACCACCTTAGGAAGGAAGGAAGGGACCGGACGAAGAACTACCTTGTCCTGGTGGAACACTAGGAAAGGTTCCAGACAGGAGAGTGCAGCCAATTCGGACACCCTCCGAAGAGAGGTGACGGCTACAAGGAAAATAACCTTGCAGGACAGAAGTCGCAAGGAAACCGTCCGCAGAGGCTCGAAAGGAGAAGCCTGGAGCGCTGAGAGAACCAGGTTCAGGTCCCAGGGCGGTACCGGAGGCCGGTACGGGGGAACCGCGTGAGCCACGCCCTGAAGGAAGGTCTTGACAGGACCAAGGGGGGCCAGTGGGCGCTGAAACAAAATGGACAGCGCAGACACCTGACCCTTCAAAGAACTAAGACCCAGACCTTGGGCAAGTCCGCTCTGCAGGAAGGACAAAACGGTGGGGAGAGAAAAGCGGAGCGGAGGAATCCCCAGATCGGCACAGAACCCCAAATAGGTCCTCCAGGTCCTATAATAGATCCTAGAAGAGGACGGCTTACGGGCGCGGATCATGGTGCGGACGACGTCCGCAGAAAAACCCCTACGTGTCAGGACGGTGGTCTCAACAACCACGCCGTCAAACGTAGGGACCTTAAACACGGGTGGAAGATCGGTCCCTGAGAGAGAAGATCTTCCCTGGCGGGCAGCGGCCAGGGCGCGTCTGCCAGGAGCAGCATGAGGTCGGCATACCAAGACCGGCGGGGCCAGTCCGGAGCGACCAGAATCACCGAGACGCCTTCCGCCGCGATCTTCCGAAGGACCTTGGGCAGGAGTGGGATGGGAGGGAATATGTATGGACGCGCGAAGCCTCGCCAAGGAAGAACGAGGGCGTCGGCTCCGCAAGCTCCCGGATCCCTGGCCCTGGACAGATAGGCGGGGACCTTGTGATTGAACTTGGAGGCCATGAGGTCCACGTCCGGTATGCCCCAACGAAGGCAAATGGCCTCGAATACCTCCGGGTGAAGAGACCACTCGCCGGGGTCGACAGTGGTGCGACTGAGGAAGTCCGCCGCCCAATTGTCCACCCCTGGAATAAAAATTGCCGATAGGGCCGGGACGTGGGCTTCCGCCCAACGAAGAATGCTGGAGACCTCCCTCATTGCAGCAGCGCTGCGAGTGCCCCCCTGGTGGTTTATGTACGCCACAGCCGTGGCATTGTCCGATTGTACACGAACTGGATGACCCTTCAACAGATGAGTCCAGTGTCGTAGAGAAAAGGGCCGCTCTCAGCTCCAAGACATTGATCGAGAGTTTGGACTCCAATGGAGACCAAATGCCCTGGACGGATCGGGGAGGAAACACGCCTCCCCAGCCCAAGAGACTGGCATCGGTTGTAACCACCAACCAGTTGAGTGGCAGAAAAGACCTGCCCAGAAGAGGGGACTGTAACCACCAGCGGAGAGATGACCTCACCGGAGGCGATAGATGGAAGGGATGATCCAGAGACTGCGGCGATTTGTCCCAGGAGGAGAGGATCGCCCGTTGGAGAGGGCGGGAGTGAAACTGCGCAAACGGGATCGCCTCGAAGCAGGCAACCATCTGCCCCAAGACCCGCATGCAGAAGCGGAAGGACGGTCGACGGTGGAGAAGGAGACCCCGAACCGCCCCACGGAGGATCAGACGTTTTTCCGAGGGAAGACGTACTTCCGCCGCTCCCGTGTCTAAAAGCATTCCCAGGAAGACCAGTTGTCTGAAGGGGGGAAGGGAGGACTTGGGGAAGTTGATGACCCAACCGAACCTCGTCAGAGTCTCTAGAGTGAGATCCACGCTGGCAACCGCTTGAGAAAGGGACGGAGCCTTGATGAGGATATCGTCCAAGTACGGTAGCAGAAAAACACCCCTGGAACGGAGTAAGGCCAAAACCGGGGCCAGGACCTTGGTGAACACCCGGGGGGCTGTTGCCAGCCCAAAGGGAAGGGCGACAAACTGGAAGTGGAGGTCCCCCACGGCGAATCGGAGGAAGCGATGGTGACACCGGGCTACCGGAACATGGAGGTAGGCATCCTGTATATCGATGGAAGACATGAAATCTCCCTGCTCCAGGGAAGCCACCGCGGAACGGAGGGACTCCATCCGAAACCGTCGAAGGAGGAGAAAACGGTTGAGCTTTTTGAGGTCCAAAATGGGCCGCACGGAACCTCCCTTCTTGGGAACTACAAAGAGGTTCGAGTAGAACCCTTGGAACCTTTCCTCTAGAGGAACGGGGGTAATCACCCCCCTGTCCAGTAAGGCTTGAACGGCCGCGGAGAACGCAACCGCGCGTTTCGGGTCCCGTGGTGGGCGGGAGCGAAAGAACCGATCTGGAGGGAAGGATGCAAATTCGATTTTGTATCCGGAGCACACAATTTCGAGGGCCCAGGCGTCGGAGACGTGAGCCAACCAGACGTCCCTGAAAAGGAGGAGCCGGCCCCCCACCCGGGTGGGTGGGGGCGCGCCTTCAGGCAGAGGATTGCTTTGCTGCGGGTGTGCGGGCAGCCTGCGGCTTGCGCCAGGAGGGCTGCGCCCGAAAAAACGGCTTCCTATGCTTGTCCTGGGGAGGAGCCGAAGCGGCAGCTGTGGTGGGAGCCCCAGAGGCCCTGCGGGAGGACCGAAAACGAGACGCACCAGGGCGTCCGCGGGGGGCGCCCCTGGCTTGGGGTTGAGGAAGATGGGTGCTTTTACCACCCGTGGCCTCCGAAATAAGTTTGTCTAGGCGGACCCCGAAAAGGCGGGAACCCGCAAACGGTAGCCCCGCCAAGGAACGTTTGGAGGCAGCGTCCGCTTTCCAAACCTTCAGCCAGAGCTCCCTCCTGACGGAAACTGCCAGGGCGGAGGAGCGTGCAATAAGGGCTCCCGCATCAAGGGAGGCCTCACAAACAAAATTCCCGGCCCGAACAATAAGCTGGGCCAAGGAACGCAGGTCCTGGATGGGGACGTCCGAGTCCAACTCCTGTTCCAGCTGCGCACCCCAAGCAGAGATTGCTTTCCCTGCCCAAGCAGAGGCAAAAACCGGTCTGAGAGCAGAACCGGAGGCAGCAAAAATGCCCTTAGAAAGGGTCTCCATGCGACGGTCCTCCGCTGACTGAAGAGAGGACCCGTCGGGAACAGGGATGGCCGTGTTCTTTGACAGCCGGGCCACAGGGGGGTCCACCTTGGGTGGGGAAGACCATGTGGCCACGACATCGGCTGGAAAAGGATAGCAAATGTCCAGCTTCTTGGGGTTGACAAAACGGGCGTCCGGGCGAGCCCAAGCCTTAGACACCACAGAGGAGAAATCAGAGTGGATTGGAAAGACTTTTGAGACCTGCCTGGGTCTGATAAATGAGACGCTAGCTGCGTCCGAGCTAGGGGGATCATCCTGCACCTTAAAGGTGTCACGAATATCAGAGATGAGTTGACCCATCGCTGAGGCTAGCTTGGACGGCAGGGCCGAGTCCATTTCCAAATCTGAAACCGCCAATTCACCTTCAGAGAGCGAATCCTTTGGAGAGGAGAGGCTCGTCTGGGTGCGCACGCGTGGCGGGGAGAGGGAGGCATCCGAGGAGGAGGCTCGCTCTACTCTAATACGCTTCTGAGAGTGCCTAGCTCGGGAGGGGTCACTAAAAGAGAGTGAACCCGCTGCAGCGGCAGAAGCAGTGGACCCGGAGGGCGCGACAATCAGAGAGGCGTCCTGCGGGGTAGGTGGCCTGTCTATTAGGCGGCCCACGACATGAGTGAGGCTTTCCACGGCCTGGGACAGGGATCTAGCCCAGTCAGGCGGGTCAGAGGCAGCAGGGAGCGACACAGCGGGCGACTGAGGCTGCGGTGGAGCCCGGCATGCAGTACAGTGCGGATCAGACTGCCCCCGGGGAAAGGGTTCCCTACAAGCAGTACAGGCATGGTACCAAGGCTTGGCGGCTGCAGAAGGGTCTGACATGGTGGAACAAAGATGTTGCACTTGAAGTGGGAGACCCCAAGGAAAGGAATGGGGATAACACCCAAGCGACAGTACTGTGGCACGGAGGGGGTTAAAAGTCCTACCAGACCCGGATGATGCAAGCGGCAGCGGTAAGGGGAACAGACTGAGGAGGCTGTGGAGGAGAGGCAGCAGCACCGGCTTCGGATCGCACTGCAGAGAGGATTCCACGCAGCACTGTGCGATGAACCCGGAAGTAGCGGAGCGCATGTAGGAAGCTCCGCCCCCTCTCTGCCGCTCTGAAGCAGAGCCGCGCGCGCGCGGCAAATGATTTTAACCCCCAAGGATGATGAAGTGCCGGCCTGAAATGGCGCCGTTCACGCCAAGAAAGCGGCCCCCTCCGCGCCTGGATGTGGCAGACGGCTTGCTTTTTTCCTGCAGCCGTCCCCTGAAGGCAGCGTCCCTGCCAAGGACTTGCCCAGATAAACTCCCCTGCCCGGTAACGGTCCCGATATATGCCCGGGGGGGGGGGGGGGGAGGGGTGGGCGCACGATGTAGCAGTGGCCATGTAGTAACAGTGGCCATGGGAGCCCAGGAGGCCTGTAGCAGCGGTGGGAGGGAGGAAGAGCCTGTCTCACCATACGCTGTCTTCGCCCTCAATCCATCCAGCGGGGTCGCCCCTTCAGCTCCTGGCACCGCAGTGGCAGGAAGCCGGGGGAGGGACTTGGCGTGCGGGCGACCCTGAGCTGGCGGGACGCAGGGGAGCGAGGCTGCCCTGGTCCACCTTGTCTTCTGTGGGGGAGGCGGCAGTGCGGAATTACCGGCACTGGCGCAACTCAACCCCGGGAGAAACAGAGGGGTCTAATGCGCCTCTGTTGTCCCTGTAGGTAGAAAAAAACCGAATTAAAAACAACAAATAACGCAAAAATAAAAAATCATAGGAAAACAACCCTGCATAAGCAGGGGGTGTCTTGCCTCCTTGGACACTAAGCAAAAACTGGCGGTCTCTTCTCCAGGCTGAAGGGTATAGCTGATGGAGGAGGGGCTTACAGCTTTCACTTAGTGTCACGCCTCCTAGGGAGCAGAGCTATACCCATGGTTTCCTGTGTCCCCCAAGGAATATGGGCGAGAAATGAGGATTCAATGAACGCATCCGGACCTAATCTGTCACGCTCATGTGAAAGAGGCCTAAGGCTCTATCCAGACGTCCTTATGAATGGTCCGGATCTGTACTGCAATTATGCGGAATGGGTGCGGACCCATTCATTTTCAATGCGGCCGGAAAAGATGCGGACAGTGTGCTGTCCGCATCCGCACTTCCGTTCCGAAAAAAAAAAAAAATAGAACATGTCCTATTCTTGTCCGCAAGAGCGGACAAGAATAGGCATTTTCTATTATAGTGCCGGCCATGTGCACATGGCCGGTGTCAGTGCATGGACCCTAACTGACAGGGCCACACAGTATAAACGTGATCACACTTGGTCCTGTCAAAGTGCAGAGGGCGCAGCAGTTGCAGAAAAAGTGGATCTCAAGTTGTAATGGCAACACCCCTGTTGCTCCTAGAGGCTTATTTGCATATATTGAAACATCATTTTTTTATCAGCAATGCGGGCACATATGAACATGCCTTCAGCTGCCAAGCGCACATGTAACAGGTCAGCCAGTTCCATAGGTACAAATCTGCTAATAAATGCCCTTTAAAGGGAATCTGTGACCATGAAAAGCAGTGGCTGGCACCATGTTATAGAGCAGGAGGAGCTGAGAAGATTGATATATAGTTTTTCAGGAAACTATTCAGTAAAAACTTTTGTTGTTTTTCATTTGGAGCTTAGCAGTCATGTGGGCAGTCCTAATCAAGGACTGGCAGCTACAAATGGTATGCACACTGATAGGCCCACCCATATAAACTCGGAATGAGCAGGGATATAAATATTTAAACTACTAGTCTTACTGAATCTTTTCTAATAAAACTATATATATCAATCTGCTCAGAAATTTATCAAAACTGGTGTAAAGTAGAACTGGCTTAGTTGCCCATAGCAACTAATCAGATTCCTCCTTTCATTTTCCAAAGGAGCTGTGAAAAAATGAAAGGTGGAATCTGATTGGTTGCTATGGGCAACTAAGCCAGTTCTACTTCACACCAATTTTTTTTATATGTAAAGAAAAAAACACTTTATTCACTCCTGTGGTCGCAATATTTTCAGCTCATTCACAGAGCCTTTTTCAACCTATGAACCTGCGACTAGGGTTTCAAGTTCGGCGTACAAGGTTCAGGTTATCTAAGAATTCCGTTATGGATTCCGCTACCACGGACCATGATTTGATTTAGATACCATAAAAAAAAATTAAAAAAACCTGCGTGCATTCCGCATTTTATGGAACTTCCGGCCCATAATCGAACAGTCCAATCATATTTTTTGGGGGGATAAGGTGACAAAAAAAAAAAAAAAAGCGAATTACGTTTTTTTTTGTTTTTTTTTCTGTTATGGCGATATGTAATGTGTTTGTTTATATATAAAATTGGGAAAGAGGGGTGATTTATACTTAATATTTTGGTGTTTGTTTTTCTTTAAACTTTTTTTTTACTTTTTATTTAACAACTATTAGCTCCCTTAGGGGCTAGAACCTGGGATCTTTTCATCCCTTGTCCTATTCACCCTAATAGAGCTCTATTAGGGTGAATAGGACCTCACACTGTCCCTGCTGCCCTGTGCTTTGTGCACACAGCAGTAGGGAGCTTACCATGGCAGCCAGGGCTTCAATAGCATCCTGGCTGCCATGGTAAACGATCGAAGCCACAGGATTACACTGCTGGGGCTCCGATCACTGCCACTGCACCACCAATGAATGAAGAGGGGGTACCCTGTGGCCACTGCCACCAATGATTATAATACTGGGGGTCGGGGCACCCTCTATGACAGGACCTGAGGGGTTAACTGCTGCAGATCACAGCGCCCTGTCAGAGGTCAGGTGCCGGCTTTGTATTAATGGGCGAGATATCATCATTGGTGGCGCAGTGACCACAGCCACTCCTCTCCTCTGTCCCTCTCTCTTCTTATTGGCAGCAGTGGCAGAGAGGGGAGAGACTCAGTCTCCCCTGTGCTGTGCCTTCAGCAGGAGCCTGATCAGGCTTAGACATACCACGGCAAGCCGGATGCCTTTGAAGCTCCCTCCCTCAATTTACCCTTCAAGCATCAGGCCGCTGCCACAGCAGAGCAGCGGCCCGATGCTTAGCGCCTCCATACATCGGTCCCTAAGGACTGTGGCGTTTCAAGCAGAGTGTCAGAGCAGCAGCCTGATGGTTAGAACTTAGGGCTGGGGGGTGACCCATTTGAGCTGGGTGAGGAAAGGGGGTTAATACCACAGCATCGGGCCGCTGCCACAGAAGAGCAGCGGCCCGATGGTTAGCCCCTTCCATATAGCGGTTCCTAAGGACCGCAGCATGGAAGGGGTTATGTTACAGCTGACAGTCTGCACCTCTCTGCCATCCTGAAGGGGCGGGGGGGGGGGGGGGGGGGGGGGGGGGGGACAATGCGCGCTCCCGTGTGGAGCAAGGAGTGGTTACAGAGAATCCGTCAGATGACGGATTCTCTGTAAATCCACTCAGAGCAGCCTGCTGTGCATAGGAAGCACAGCAGGCTGTAGATCAAAAACGAAAAAACATAAACAGAACTAATTGGAGAAATGTGACGTTATAAAGTTTTCTTACACAGTATGGCGCTGCCTGGTGTTCAAAGTGTATAGAGGGTTTCTCAACTCCGGTCCTTGGGACCCACCTACCAGTCAGGATTTGAGAATATCCCACAGAATGAATACCTGTGGTAAGTCCTGATGCATGGACAATAATTATATTACCTGCTCAATACTAAGGATATCCTGAAAACATGACCGGTAGGTGGGTCCCGAGGAACGGAGTTGAGAAACCCTGGTGCATAGTAATTTTACTTTTTCCCCCACTAGGGGGGACTTCATTTCTGTGCCAGTATAATCCTTTGGAATACTCAGCATTCCAAACCAACATTGTTTGTTAAACTAGCAGACAACTTATTCAGCCATCGTGGGCCTGGGGACCTCCTGGCTGCCAAATTAACCCACTGGTGGCCCATGGAGGCATTGCAGTTTGCTGAGGGACCCCTTCTCTACAGATGGCACAGTCACTACTGACCAAAGCATATAAGGATTTAAATGACAGTGGGATGGAAGCTGAAAATTACATAATGGTACGTGTTTTTGTAGGTGGTGGTTAAGGGGAATTTGGGGGGCCAGCTATTTTATGTATATGACAGCATTAGGCCAGGACTAGATGCAGAAATGAAATTCACTGCATCTAAACCTCAAAGCTGAGACACCAATCTACTAACATGGGAAATGACGCAATGTCTTGCCACTCTGGCCTCACACATTGCCACCTTTTGGAAAGCTCAGAAATGGTAACTCATGATAGAGGTCGGAATAGCCCAAGCCTAACGATTTAAATTCCCACCTGTCTCACATGATACGTCATCTGCTGCTTTTCTTGCTACTTCTGCAGAGACTTTATTCAAGCGGTAGGCCTGTGACAACAGAGACGCGTTAATTGAATCCTGGGTTGTATACAATAACAATGTTTGATCAGTGAAGAGCAATGTAGTCATCACAGAAGAAATTAAATGTCTGTCAAATAATAAGCAGTCGCCAGAGACTTTTCAGAAGGGCGACCCCAGCGGCAGAATGAGCAAATAATCAGAGATAACAAGGAATCTTACCAGGTGTTCAAGGCCATAGTCTGCCTGTGCAATACTTGTACTGCTGAATGTGTTGGTCTCCACAATATCTGCTCCACTGAGCAAATACTCCTACGGAAGGAACATATTGGCAGAAATCAACTTTTATTTGACTTGTTAAGGAGCCTGTAGCCTCTAGATCTGCCTGGCTTTGGTAGGATCAAACAGCCCAGAAGATTTATGGGTAATCAAATGCAAAATAATCTTAAGGCTACTTTTACACTTGCGTTCGGTGCGGATCCGTCTGGTATCTGCACAGACGGATCCGCACCTATAATACAAACGCTTGCATCCGTTCAGAACGGATCCGTCTGCATAACAGCTTTTTCAGATCTGAGTTTTCACATCGTGGTGATGGGGACGCTTCAAGTTAGAATATACTAAGAACTGTGTACATAACTGCCCCCTGCTGCCTGGCAGCACCCGATCTTACATCATTGGTGGCAGCGGAGAGTTCCGATTGGAGTCCCAGTGTAATCGCTGGGGCTCCGATCGGTTACCATGGCAGCCAAGACGCTACTGCAGTCCTGGCTGCCATGGTTACTTAGCAATTCTAGAAGCATTATACTTATCTGCGCTGTCTGTGGCCGGCCGGTCGCTCCTCTTACTGGTAAGTGAAAGGTCTGTGCGGCGCATTGCTTATAGCACAGACCTGTCACTTACCAGTAGAAGGAGCGCCTGGCCGGCCAGACAGCGCAGGTAAGTATAATGCTTCTAAAATTGCTAAGTAACCATGGCAGCCAGGACTGCAATAGAGTCTTGGCTGCCATGGTAACCGATCGGAGCCCCAGCGATTAAACTGGGACTACGATCGGAACTCTCCGCTGCCACCAATGATGGGGAAGGGGGGTGATTTTAATTAAGGGCGCACTGGCCACCAATGAATTTAAATACTGGGGAGGGAGGGAGGGGGGCCGCACTGGCCACCAATGAATTTAAAACTGGGGAGGGGGGTCTGGCCCCTGCTGCCTGGCAGCACCCGATCTCTTACAGGGGGCTATGATACGCACAATTAACCCCTCAGGTGCGGCACCTGAGGGGTTAATTGTGCGGATCACAGCCCCCTGTAAGAGATCGGGTGCTGCCAGGCAGCAGTCATGTACACAGTTCTCAGTATATTCTAACTTGAAGCGTCCCCATCACTATGGGAACGCCTCTGTGTTAGAATATACTGTCGGATCTGAGTTTCACGATCTAACTCAAATCCGATGGTATATTCTAACAGAGGCGTTCCCATGGTGATGGGGACGCTTCAAGTTAAAATATACCATCGGATTGGAGAAAACTCCGATGGTATATTAATAGGGACTCCTGACTTTACATTGAAAGTCAATGGGGACGGATCAGTTTGCAATTGCACCATATTGTGTCAACGTCAAAAGGATCCGTCCCCATTGACTTGCATTGTAAGTCAGGACGGATCCGTTTGGCTCCACACGGCCAGGCGGACACCAAAACGCTGCAAGCTGCGTTTTGGTGTCCGCCTCCAGAGCGGAACGGAGGCCAAACGGTGCCAAACTGATGCATTCTGAACGGATCCTTATCCATTCAGAATGCATTGGGGATGAACGGATCAGTTCGGGGCCGCTTGTGAGAGCCCTCAAACGGATCTCACAAGCGGAACCCCAAATGCAAGTGTGAAAGTAGCCTTAGATGTGACGATGCCGATAAAATACATAGGACTTTTGCAGAAACCCTGCTCACTACCTTCACAAATTCCATCTCAGAACCTATAATGATCTAATTGAGTAACTCTACAATCTTCTAAAACAGAATAAGAAGGTGTTAAACGAATAGCTCAGGGTACGTTCACATCAGCGTTTGAAATCCAGCAGAGGAACAGCCTGCCGGAGTTCACCACATCCAGCAAAGCCAGATAATTCCAGGAACCGCCGGATCACCATTGACCATAAAGTGGCGGTGATCCAGCCACTTTCTGGCATAAATTTCCGGTTTCAGGTGGACACATACCGCTGCATACAGTGGTTTTTGCCCAGCCGACAGATTTATGTTGGAACAGGCTGCCGGATGTCCCAACGCTACTGTTAGCCTAGTGTTACTAGTATGGGTCAACAACTGGTTTCCCTGGGTGAAATTTTGCCCAGTTTTTTTTTTTTTTTTTTTTAAAACAGACGCAAGAATACCTTGTGAATTTTGTAGATGATATCCGGCTGGGTGATGCTTAGAAGATCATTATTGCCTTTTAAAGATTTGCAATGGTCTACAAACTCCTGCCCCCTGAAGGACTCTTCTGAAAGAGTATGCTGTTGGATCATGGTGCCCATCGCGCCATCCAAGACCATGATCCGCTTCTGGAGAATTGATTCTAGTTCTTCATGTGTGGAGACTTGAGTTAAAGTTTAAAAGATGAGAAACAGAATGTGACAAATTATAATAAATAAATTCCCATGACACACATTCCTGAAAACAGCTGAAAAAATATTTTCAAGAAAGCAAACGTCCTCCCTGAGCATGAAGAAGATACAGATATACTGAGGACTTTCTCAGAGTCTACGATCCTTTTTCACTATCCTAGGACCCCAGATCACACATCATACAGATGGCTGCATAACAAATCCATCATAATTCAATGCACGCCATATGGAAATTGGGTTTGGAAGGCAAAAAAAAAAAAAAAAAGCGCTTAGT
Source organism: Bufo bufo (assembly GCF_905171765.1). Lineage (NCBI taxonomy): Eukaryota > Metazoa > Chordata > Amphibia > Anura > Bufonidae > Bufo > Bufo bufo. The sequence continues at coordinate 500,110,791 of NC_053392.1, forward strand.
CCCATAGAAGGAAATTCAATCTGGCTCCAGTACAAGTGCCCATGGTACAAACTCATCTACTAGGGAAGAGGGGAACCAATAAATCTCTAATATTTAACTAATGATCTGTGTAGGGAGAAATACATCTCATGCATGTTTTACTTGTCCCATTATACTGCATACAGCTTTTAGGACGCCTCCCAAGATGTCCACTCCTGCATATAGTACAAAGCGTTTCTCCAGCCATCACTTTACCTGTAGGCTTCACCCAAGCAAGTGAGAATGTGTCATGTGTGACACTGGCGTTGCCGCTCTATTCATTTCTATGGTAGCTCTGGAGAGTGGAGATAGCAGAGTACAGCGCTCCACTAAATCCGGATCTCCCATAGAAATGAATGGAGGCGCTCTGGTCATTTCAGGGGAGCTGCAGGGGGGCCCTGAGGGTAGGACGCAGACCAATCTTACAGTTAGCCCCTATAACTTTATTGGGGTTTCCTGACTTCTTTAGCGTTGGGGGAACCCCTGGTAAAATTCTTCTCTCTACCCCTACCAATTCATTTTTTTTCCCAAAAGACAAAAAGGCTAAAAACACACAATGGAATAAAGACCCTAAAATGAATTCAAATCCCAGACACCTGAGCCCACAATTTATTCAGCCCCTCCATCCCCTTCTGCACACAGCTGAAGTTCACTGGCCCGGTCTGAAGAAGGGTCTCCAGTGCAGATGGAGCAAGAAGACGCCAAGGAAGACAGGATAGCAACAAAGCAAAGATGGAAGAGTCTGGACAGATTTATCCAGGCTTCTTTGTACCGTGCATGTCCCTGAATGGCCCCAATGCATGCACATAGCCACACTGGAACCCCTTTTCGGAGACGGTGTATTATGAAATATTTAAAGGGGTTGTCGACCAGAACTAACATCATTCTTGGAGAGACAACTGCCCGCTGGGCGATGCTGTTGTCAACGCACCCCTTAGGCGATTTCCAGCGCTTGTGAAATTATAAGTCCCAGCATGCTCTATTTATTTCTATGAGAGTTCTTAGAAGAGCAGAGCAAGTATGCATGCTGGGAGTTGTAGTTTCACAACAGCTGGAGTGCCGGACGTTTCCGACCCCTGGGCTAGCTTTACACTAGCGCTAGGGATCTCTTTGCTTTCTGGCATTGCTGGAACCTTGAAAGTCTCCGTCCAGCCCCATTACCTATAATGGGGACTGGCAGGGATCCAGCCACAACCTGGCAATTATGCCGAGAATGGGCCCGGAAGAACCGCTGTGCTCAGAAAGTTTTGTGCAATGGTCCCATTAAGTAAAATTGAATTCATGCAGGACACTCATTGGGAATCACACAGCTGCCTCAGTAACCGTACCATCCAATGGGTAGTCGTGTCTCTTCAAACCCGATGTCCAATCAGGTGGTAGGGTATGCCTGGACAACATGGACGGCTGGATGGACAGATTAGATGGACAAGCTAGAAGTGTCAAAAAGGCTTCTCTGCGGTTCAGGTTGTCACACGTTATTCCTGGTTCTTTCTATCGCCTGGAGCCGTGTGGCATCTCACAGCTACTCACGCCCCATCTGCTGAAATAACCTGAGCTAAACCTATGTCCAAAGTTCCTGCTATACGTCTGACCGCGTTTCCTGGTGGCACCACTGTGACATGCTATAAGCCTACTGTACAATAAATGCTTCAGATGTCCTACAGGGGTACAATGTGCCGCCACCCAAAGCTTCCCCAGCACCAGCTGATCGAGAGGGGCGTCAGCAACCAGACTGGCCTTTATCAGCCGATTGCAGGAGGTTTGGGTCGCCTATTAGGGATACGGCTGTGTGGATGTAGACTTTTTCTGGTCCGCAAAACGCAGACACTAGTCATGTGCACTTTTTGCAAGCCCCATTGTCAAAATCCCTATTCCTCTCTGTAAAACGGACAAGAATGGGACATGTTCCCCGATAGGTGGCACAGCGCACTTATGTGGACAGAACACGGATGACGTCTGTGTGCTGACCACATTTTTTTGCAGCCCCACAGAAAATAATGGGATCGCATGAGGACCGAAAATACAGTCATGAGAATAAGGAGCGGAGGTACAGACCCGGAAGTCCAAGCCGTTGTGTTTCCATGGCTGCCATGCAGCCCCAGCCTAAAGGAGGCAGCTGAGAGTTCTGTCAGGACTACACGATGGTTGCGACAAGTGTCCACAACCAAGCAGCGCTACGTAGCAGAGCAGCCTCACAACATAATGGAAGTGAATGGGAAGGTCTTGCCCAAAAACAAAATAATTTAATATAAATATATATATTAGTTCTGGGGTTGTGGCAACTTGTCGTGCTGCAATCCCATTCGCTTCCATTATAGTGCTACACGGCGACCAGCCTTGGGCTATGTTGACATCATGTATATGCTAGGAATATTTCCCAAAGTAAAGCCCTGACCTACACTCCTATAGCGGCATACCCTAAACACCTGCAGGCCACCTCTGTGAGAACCCCTACTGTGCAGTATACTTTTACGAGATACTGACTATAAGGCTACATGCACACGACCGTATGTTTTGCGGTCCAAAAAAAAAAAAAAGGATGGCATCCGTTTATTGTTTTTTTTTGCGGATCCATTGTATATGCCTATACTAGTCCGCAAAACAGAATAGGACATGCTCCATTTTTTTTGCAGAATGGAACCACGGACAACAGACACGGAAACAAAATACGTTTGTGTGCATGTAGCCTAAGGGAGAGTGCTGCGGGCTGTGCATTCCTCAGGGATTCGTACAAACAAGACGTAAACTTCAGCACAAAAAAATATAAAAAAATCCCCCATAGACCGCATGGGTTATGTGCAGATTTGCTGCCGATTGTGATACGGATTTGGCATCGATTTCATCCTACACACTGCAAAGGGTGGAATCCACAACATAAACTGGTGAGCAGCAGATTAAGGGCTCCTTCACACCAACGTATTTTGCGTTCCATATACAGGCCGTTTTCTGCATTCCGCATACGGAACCAGTCATTTTAATGGGTTCGCAAAAGAATCGGACAGCACTCTGCGTTTCTCCGTTCCGTGGCCCCGCAAAAATTATGAGTAGAGTCCTATTCTTGTCCGTTTTGCGTACAAGAATAGGCATTTCTATAATGGGCCTCCTGTTCCGTTCCGCAAATTGCAGAAGGCACACGGGTGGCATCCGTTTTTTGCGGATCCGCAATTTGCGGACCAAAAAAAGACGGCACGGTCGTGTGAACGAGCCCTAAGGGGCACGTTTATTAAGATCTGTGTTTTAGACACCAGTCTTAATAAACCGCTACGCTGGCGGTGGTTCCACCGAAGTTACCAAGAGACGCCGGCCTCTCCATAACTTCGGCGCATCCAGTTCTCGATGTAAGACAGATTCCGAGCGGTCTTACATTTAGACCCTTTTCTATGCCTAAAACAGGCGTAGAAAATGGTAAATGTTCCCTTCCCTGCGCACGCCATTCCGACTTTTCTAAACGGGGAAAGTCACAGATAGCGGCGCAACTAGCTGTTGCACCGCAACCTGCGATACGCCTAATATCGGCGGATTTCAGCTTAATATATGACCCCCTAAAATTTCCATGCGCCTTTCTTCTGCGCTGTGTGAATGAGTTTTGGTAAAATCTCGTCCGCTCTGCTGTTACGGTAATGTACGCTGCTTATTTCTGCACTCAAAGCGCAAACCAAAAAATCTGCAGCTTATCTGCCCCATGTGAACACATCCTAACCTAGGTCTACACATGCCAGAATAGGACAAAAACCACATGTTATACAAGCTGCAAACTTCACAGGCAGCAAATCCGCACGGCAGGTGACATTTTTCTTAAAATCTCATCAACGTCACGGGTACCGTACAACGAAAAACGTGCAGCTAATCAGCCATGTGTGAACACCGGCTTACAGTGGGGGGAAAAAGCATAGACCAGCCTGGCAGAGGCCAAAGGGACAATCATTTCTCACATGTTCAGTCCATAAGGGTGCATGTATACACCGAGTGCAGGGTGAACACAGCCTGACAACTGTCCTCCGCACTCCAGCTGTTGTGAAACTACAACTCCCAGCATGTATACTCTCATAGAAATGAAGGAAGCATTCTGGGAATTGTAGTTTCGGACCAGTGCCCTGGTCTACAGCAGGCTTCAGGTTGGCACAGATGGTGGCAGCAGGCTGTGACACAGGAGGTACAGACAAGCAGGATCACCGCATTAACCCCCACGCAGCTGATTACACTCCCAGCACAACTCTCCCACCAGGTGCTGGGCTGTGACAGGAGCTGCCATTACCTGCAGTGTCGGGGTGCTGGATGGTGGGAGGCATGGTGGCTCTAGCAGGCGCGGGGGGGGGACAGGAACCCTCTCAGCACAGAACGGAGACCCCGGAGCAGCGTGTCCTACAGAGAGCGCCGGTCTCGGGCTGTACGCTGCTTCCTGTGCTGGGGAGCTTAGTGCGCATGCTCAGTAGTGGCGTCTGCCGCGGCCACCTCAGTTCGTAGCCTTCACGAAGCGCTGTGGGAACGAGAGGGGACACGGCTGGGCTGCAAACAGTGACAAGCCACGTGTGAAAAAGATATCTAGCATGCTACTTATAGCTGCCCACTTCTGGGAGGTAACCTGCCGTGTAAATACCGCACCTGTCTGAACAGGGCGCGCGTCCTACCCACATGACTCCTTTCATCACATCTCAGAATGAATGCAGACCCTCAGGATATGTTCACAGGAGGGATTTTAGAAAATCCACCTACAAAATTTAGCGCAGTAATCAACATGCGTTTTTTACATGGATCTGCGCCCCAAAAAATGTGCGTAAAATGCCTGGGGTTAGATGGAGCTGTTTTTTATGCTTGGCAGTTATTTCAGTGGGAGATTGAGCGCAGACTTTGCCCTAAGATACGGCACGCTGCCTCTTGTTTCCATGTGAAAGGGGGGTGATTTGAATTTTTTTTTTTTCTGTCCTTAAAAAAATTCATAATGCAATTATTAGATTGCCGTTTGTGTTCAGTAATGGGATTTTATCCATTATAGCAGGGATCGGCAACGTCCGGCACTCGGGATGTAGTGAAACTACAACTCTCAGCATGCACACTTGCGTGACTGTTGTCAGAACTCTCATTAGTGAATGGAGAATACTGGGAATTGACATTTCGGCATAGTTGCAGTGCCAGAGGCTGCTGAATTGGTATATTCCCATGCCACCTGCAGGCCAGCATTGGTATATACCAGTAATAGGCTGTAGGAAGGCGCAGGGGTCATTGACGGGAGGTATGTGTTACCGAGGTTCCTGGCCTCGGTGAAGTAAGAGCCGGTAATTTCAGGTTTCAGCGGCAGCTAGTGCTGATTGACACTTTTGCTGTTGTAGTATGGCTGTATAGCTGATTTTTCTTTTTCCGGGCACGGTTGCATGTCTTACATCAAACCAGCGAGATTACAACTTGTGTCCCTGGACAAAATGGAAGCTGTCGTGAAAGCCCTCGTGGAGGCTAACTTGCAGCAGCAGGAGGCTAATAAGCAGCAGCAGGAAACCAACCAGCTGCTGTTGCAGCATGTGATGGCTTTACAAGCGGCAGGAGCATCCCAGAACGTCCACGATGCCCGGAAAGCTGTCCGTGCGGCAATCCCTAAGATGACCCCCTCAGGCGACATCGAGACCTATCTGGTGGTGTTCGAAAAGGTGGCCGGCAGGGAGAAGCTACTCCGAGATCAATGGGCTGAGGTCGTCGCTCCGTTCCTGGCATCTGGACCCCAGCAGGTGCTTTTCGACTTACCAGATGATCAAGCGGCCAATTACACGACAGTAAAAGGTGATATTCTGGCAAGACTGGGGGTGAATGTGTTGGTCCGGGCCCAGCAGGTGCATCAGTGGGAGTTTAACCCGGCTGAACCCACAAGACCTCAGTATTATGATCAGTTAAATCGGTTGCAAAAATGGCTGCAACCTGACATGCTGAGTTCCACTGCTATGCTGGACCGTCTGTTGGCTGATGTCTTCTGGAGGGCTTTGTCATACCCTCTCCAGCACTGGATCAGCCAGGTGTCTCCTGGTAATGCCCTTGAGATGGTCGACCTGGTGGAGCTCTATGAGGCTACCAGGAATCTACAGGGGGGGGTTCTTTTGGGAGGGGGGCAGTCAAACCCTTGAAATCTCCACCCCAGACCCGGCGGCTGGTGCAGGAAAAATCCGCCCGGAATGTACCACCCTGAAGACCCACCTCTGATGGTCTGCTGGCGGTGTTAGGAGCCTGGCCACATAAGGGCCAACTGTCCCCATCAGAGCGAACCCATGGATACTAACTATGGCTACCGCCACTCATTGTATGCCAGGAAGCTGTGTGCAACAGGTAGCCCCAAGACTATAGACAATAGCCACCTGTGTCAGGTGGAAGTGGGAGACACTCTGGCAGTGGCTCTGCTGCACTCAGGGTGTCTAGTTTCCCTGGTAAGAGCTGCCCGCCAAGTATACTGGCCAAAAAGTCGGGGTCGTGTGCATCCATGGAGACTTAAAGGACTATCCCACCGCCCTGGTGTCTCTGTCCACGGTGGCCGACAGGTGTACTCACGGGGTGGCCGTCGCTACCAATTTACATTATGAACTTATAATTGGGAGAGACTTCCCGGCACTGTGGCCTAATACGAAAGTTACCGATACCCGTGAGACAGGTGCAAACCCAGTAGAGTGGCCTTGCTCAGTGGGGAAACTGGGAACCCGAGACCGAAGGGCCAGCGGTAGGGGTGACCACCACTTCGGTGGAAGAGGGGGAGACAACCCTGCTGAGTGTAATGGTGGGAGATGTGGAGTATTTGCCGCCGGGTCCTGAATTGGCAGACTTCAATGTCTCCGGTGAAAATTTCGGAACCGCACAACACCGTGACCCAACCTTATCCCGGGCCTGGAAGAATGTGGTAATAATTGATGGTGAACCACAAAAACGTTTTGTCGTTCACCAGAAAATTCTGTATCGGGTAAACCAACTACGGGTTGAGCATATTGAACAGCTGCTGGTGCCCAAGGCGTATCACCAGCTCGTATTGGAGCTTTCCCACCAACATGTTCTTGGGGGTCACCTAGGGTGGCAGAAAACACAGGACCGGATACTACAGCGCTTTTACTGGCCCAGTGTGTTCAGAGAGGTAGAAGAGTTTTGTAAATCTTGCCCAACCTGCCAGATAAATAGCCCCCAGCCACATTTCCTTAGTCCCCTGGTACCTCTCCCGATTATCGAGGTTCCGTTCGAACGAATTGCTATAGATCTCATAGGCCCAGTACCGAAGTCCGCTAGAGGGCACCAACACATATTGGTCGTCCTAGACTATGCCACTCGGTGCCAGGAGCCGGTGCCCCTGCTACATACATCGGCCAAACTCATAGCTAAGGAGTTAATGGAGATGTTTTCCTGAGTAGGACTACCTAAAGAGGTTCTGACTGACCAAGGGACCCCTTTTATGTCCAAGTTCATGAGGGAACTCTGTAAGTTGCTCCACATAAAACAGCTACGAACGTCGGTGTATCATCCACAAACTGATGGCCTGGCAGAGAGGTTTAATCAAACATTAAAAAACATGTTAAAAAGAGTGGTATCTAAGGATGGGAGGGACTGGGACCTTCTTCTGCCCTATCTCATGTTTGCAATGCGAGAGGTGCCCTAGGCCTCTACTGGGTTCTTGCCCTTCGAACTGCTATATGGCAGACACCCTCGCGGTCTGTTGGACATAGCCAAGGAAGCATGGGAACAACAACCCACACCGCACAAAAGTGTTATTGAGTACATCACCCAGATGCAAGGATGGATGGAGACAGTGTTGCCTCTGGTCAGGGAGCATATGGAGACAGCGCATTGATCCCAGAGTAGGGTCTATAATCGGCAGGCTTGGGTCCGGAACTTTAACCCGGGTGATCAGGTTTTGGTTCTGGTACCAACCGTAGACAGTAAGTTCCTAGCTAGGTGGCAGGGGCCCTACGAGGTACTCGAGAAAGTGGGAGAGGTAAACTTCAAGGTACACCAGTAAGGGTGGCGAAAGCCAGAGCAGGTGTACCATGTGAATTTACTAAAACCATGGAAAGAGTCCTCTACTGAAGACAGCCCGTGGCCAGGTTTTGTAGAAGAAAAGGTTTAGGCTCCTCGGTCTGATGCAAAAGAAGCAGTTGCCACAGTGAAAATTGCTGACAGCCTCTCCTCTAAACAGATTCAGGAAGCCAGGGAGTTCATTAGTCAGAACACGGATGTGTTCTCAGACCTCCCTGGACAAACTTCCATAATCCAGCATGACTGAGCCTTAGGCAAAAGTCCGGTTAAAACCATACTGGGTAACTGAGGCTTGGCAATAAGCCATCGCAGAGGAAGTACAGCTAATGCTACAACTAGACGTCATTGAGGAGTCCAAAAGTGAATGGGCCAATCCGATAGTCTTAATACCGAAGCTGGACGGGATGTTACGGTTCTGTAACGATTTTCGCAAACTAAACGAAATCTCCAAGTTCGATGCGTATCCCATGCCCCGGGTAGATGAGCTTATCGAGAGGTTAGGACAAGCCCGATGTTTTGGACCTCACGAAGGGCTACTGGCAGGTACCCTTAACGGAGGTTGCCAAAGAGAAAACTGCCTTTGTCACCCCTGAAGGGCTGTATCAGTATAAAGTGTTACCCTTTGGTCTGTACGGTGCCTCCCCCACGTTCCAACGACTTATGGACATTGTACTTCGTCCACATCGTCGGTACGCGTTTGCTTACCTGGACGATATCGTCATCCACAGTCCTGACTGAGAAAGTCATTACCCAAAGTGCAGGCTGTAGTGGACTCCCTTAGGAAGTCTGGACTGACCGCTAACCCATAGAAATGCGCGATAGGGTTAGAGGAGACTAAGATCTCTACAGAAAGCCTACCTCCATTAACACTTTGCTAAATGCCAAATCTGCACACTATCCACAGACAGTTAGGGCTAATCCGGTGGGGCAATTTTTGCGTCTTCGATGCGTTTGCTCCAGTTACAAGAAATTTGAGATGCAGTCTGGAGAATTGTCTAGGAGGTTTCGTAATAGGGCCTATAACCAGGTTGACATTAAGAGGGGCTATACACGTGCCAAGTCTGCAAATAGGTACTCTCTCCTGACCAGCAATAGACCAAAGACTGACAATGCCAGCTCTCGATTTATTACCCCTTTTAATATGCAGTGGCGAAAAATATGTGAAATACTCACTAAATACTGGCCTATACTGCTTTCAGATAATGACTTACGGGCGACACTTCAAGACTATCCCCAGGTGACATGGCGACGCTCAAAAAATCTTGGTGACTTGCTCACCAGTAGTCACTATGTATCCCCTTCGCCATCGTACATCTTTGGAAGTAAGGTGCCAAAATGGGGCTCCTACACGTGCAATAACTGCCAGGGATGCAGATACATGGTTCGGTCCTCCACATTCAGGGACTCCAAGGGCAGACGCGAGTATCAAATCGTGCAACATATCACATGCAGGACTGCATGTGTGATATATCTGATCACCTGCCCTTGCAAGCTCCTGTATGTTGGGATGACCACCAGGGAGCTGCGCGTTAGGGTATTCGAACATGCTAGCAAAATCCGCCAGGCAGCCACTACTGCACAGGATGAGCTGACCCAGTTTCAACCTATAGCCCTGCACTTTAGGGACCATCATAGGGGGGACCCTCGTGGGTTACAATGCATGGGTATTGATAGGGTCTCTTTGGGCTGCCGTGGAGGGGATATCAAGAAGCGCCTCCTGCAATTGGAGACCAAATGGATTGTTCTGCTTAAGAGTGAGATCCCTAATGGTCTCATTGAGACTGTTAGCTTCAAGTCTTTTCTATAAGGCTACGTTCACATCACCTTTCTGGCTTTCCGTTCTCCTGCTCCGTCTAGGAGCAGGAGAACGGAAAGGACGGAAAAGGCACATAACTGACGCCAAACTCAGTCAAACAGAGCCCTTAGGACTAGAGTTGTTGCGATACCAAATTTTTGATTCGGTTTCGATACCATGAAAAAGTATTGCGATACTCGATACCATTCGATACCACGCGAAAAAAATAAACAAAAAAAGCCACGTGCATTCCTCATTTTTAAAAATGGCGAATCGCGCAGTTTTTATTTTATTTTTTCTGTTCCGGCATTCACCACCTAGATTTTTTTTTTATATTTTAATAGTTTGGACTTTTCTGACGTGGCGATGTAATATGTTTATTTATATATTTTATATGTGAAATTGGGAAAAGGGGGGTGATTTATACTTCATATTTTAGTGTTTTTTTTTTTTTCACTTTTTATTTAATAACTATTTCCCCCCTTAGGGGCTAGAACCTGGGATCTTTCATCCCTTTTCCTATTCACCCTGATAGATCTCTATCAGGGTGAATAGGACTTCACACTGTCCCTGCTGCTCTGTGCTTTGTGCACACAGCATCAGGGATGTTACCATGGCAACCAGGGCTTCTGTAGCGTCCTGGCTGCCATGGTAACCGATCGGAGCCCCAGGCTTACACAGCTGGGGCTCCGATCAGAAGCTGCCACTGCACCACCAATGAGGGGGAGTGGAGAGGTCCCTGTGGCCACTGCCACCAATGATTTTAATACTGGAGGGTTGAGAGGGGCCGGCGCACTGTGCCACCAATGATTTTAATGGGATGGGGGGATTGAGGGGGGGGGGGGGCACACTGCACCACCAATGATTTTACCCCTTTATACAGGAGGCGGGTACTAGCAGATCAGCGGCAGTTAACTGCCGCTGATCGCAGCTCCCTGTCAGGGGCAGGGTGCCGGCAATGCGATTCTGCTGCCGGCACCCGCCTCCTGTATGTGTTAAAGACTGACTACTGTATATGAGTCCAGACTTTCACTATTAGGCCACACAGAGCGGCGCCCAGCGATGTCTCAGCACTCACCATTTAGTCCTGGGCGCCGCTCCGTTCGCCCGCAGTGCCCCATTACTGTCTCCTCTCCTGCTCCACATGCTGCTGATTACTATCGGAGCGATGGGAGGAGACATCAGCTTCACTAGTGGGCGTTCCTTCTCACTGGCTGTAGCGCTGTCCAATCGCAGCGCAGGGAAAAGGAACGCCCACTAGTGAAGCTGATGTCTCCTCCCATCGCTCCGATAGTAATCCTATCATTGGTGGCGCAGTGCGCCCGCCCCTCTCTTCTCATTGCCGCCCCTCCTCCACCCCCTCTCTTCTCATTGCCGCCCCTCCTCCGCCCCTCTCTTCTCATTGCCGCCCCTCCTCCGCCCCTCTCTTCTCATTGCCGCCCCTCCTCCGCCCCTCTCTTCTCATTGGTGGCAGCGGCAGCAGCACAGGGGGAGGGAGGACAGCTTCCTTCTCCCCGTGCTGCTGAGAGAGAATATGAGCGCGCCGATAGCAGCGCGCTCATGTTCAGAGATACTAGACTGCGCAGAAGCGCAGCCCAGTATCGAAAAAACGGAAATCCCGGTATCGTATCGATACCGGGACAAAAGTATCGATTGGGTATCGAAATTTCGATACCCGCAACAACCCTACTTAGGACCCCATAGATTATAATGGGGTCCGTTATGTTTCCGCTCAGAAGTTGATTTTTAAGCGGAGACAAAAGTCCTGCATGCAGGACTTTTGTCTCCGCTTAAAAATCATCTTCTGAGCGGAAACATAACGGACCCCATTATAATCTATGGGGTCCTTAGGGCTCAGTTTGGCGTCAGTTATGTGCCTTTTCCGTTCTCCTGCTCCTAGACGGAACAGGAGAACGGAAAGCCAGAACGGTGATGTGAACGTAGCCTTAATCGTGCTTTTTACCTTACTATGTGTTTGTTGTTTTTATCTTGTATTCATTGTTGTTATTTGTATTTTCATAGCATATCTGATTGCTCCGATGGTGTGGTCCCTTTTGGAGGCTTTTTTGTGCTTGGACCCAGAGGAGAACATCTCTCTATGGAGCAATGGACATCTATTGTTTATCAACATCATAATATCTATCCCATAATATGGGAAATAGCTGTTGTCTTTTGTGCCCTGCACTCCTAGTTGGTTGATTTGGGTAGCCATATGTAGTAGGTGGCCAAAGGGCTCTATTATGTGTTCAGCCTCACTAGGTCTGTGGCTATTCTGCTCAGGGCCCTATTGCACTATGCACTTTACGTGGTTTCACAACTTTTATGATTATCGTGTATTCTCACTTGTTCACATATATGGATTATTACTGTATTTTTATTATTTATTTATTACTACTTGGTGCACATGTTTATGTGTCTATATGAAATATTATTATGTCTGTTGCATTGATGACATGAATTATTATAATAGGGGTATGGGAGAGGATCTCTCTTTTGATGCCTTGGCATCCATACCCCTATATTACTCAGCTATCACTCTAAATATTATTATTTTTACACTCACATTATTTAGCATTATATTAATATTATATTATATATTCACTGCTGTATGTTTATCTTCTGTACATGTTTAGTGCCACCCCCCCCCCCCCCCTTACTTACGGTATAGGCTACTATAACTACTACTATTCATATTTATTATGGGATGATCGCAGGGATCCACCTATCTGTCAAAATGCTATTATAGTGTATGTAGTTATATTATATTATTTTATTACACTATTTCCCTGGTGATATGAATAAGGGGTTATACATATTGAGTTTTTACATGCATTTACAATGGAGAGTGATATATTGTATGTGTAATGGGTTATGCTACCTTTGTGGCATTGTATTGCTCATTAAATACCATCCTGGTATGCTGTACCCTTGAGTAGACATTTTGCACTATTATTTTGTGTTCCTTTTGTTCTCCATGCATTTCCACCTGGCATATGCGCATCGCACCGGTGCGCTGTTCGGGCAGCATCGTGGAGGCGCTCCTATACCTGGTCTCCATGTGACCGGACTGGAAGGGTGTGTGGCCGCGCGGTGTTTGGTGCGGCTCCCTCCTCCCGGTCTGGTCATGTGGCACGGTGGGCGTGCCTCGCCCGGCTTTGGAGGCTGGGTGGCGCACCTCTATGATGTCATGCCCTGCATCACTGGGCGTATGCGCTAATTATGTGCCGGTTGTGGACCACACTATTTAAGGACGAACTTTGTTTGTTACCACTACCTCCTGACGAAGCCTCTCCAGGCGAAACGTGCGTCAAGGTGCAGCTCCGGTCACAGACTCTGGGTTCCAGCATACCATGGGTAATTCTTGGTTTGTTGTCATGCTTTGTTAGTTTGTTACTTTAAGGTTACTGCTTGCACCTAGCACTCTTGCCCTGCCTTACTGATAGTCATTTGGCTACCTGCATTTCTATGCGGCCATCCCAGTTATCCAGGGTGGGCAAGTCGGCTATGTGTGATCATATTCACCTTGTACATGCATGCAGCACACATACCATTATATGTCACTTTGGGTGAACCCACAGTTCCCCCATATCTATGCGGCTTTATACCCAGGGCTGTGACCCTTCTTTCCCTGTCAGTTGGGTGTTTGTGAGGGAGGTCGTTTTTGACCCTGCTACATGGGGCCTCCCACCCTCCTCTACCCTTGGGCCTTATGTTATTTAATTTTTGTCATTTGATTATGTCTCAATAAATTACATATATTTTATATGTGCGTTTTCTCATCTTTTTGGGGTTATTGGTTCGTTTCTTTTGTTGGCTTAGAGGAGACTAAGTACCTGGGGTATGTCATTGGACGGGGGTTATCAAACCCCAAGTGAATAAAATAGAGGCCCCGACCTGTCACCACTAGGCAAGTAAAGTCGTTCCTGGGAATGGTTGGCTATTATTTGAGGTTTGTTCCCCATTTTGCCACTTTAGCGGCTTCGTTGACAGGGCTCTTGAAGGGACAGGAGTCCGTGATGGTCCACTAGAATGACCAGGCGGAAGAGGCTTTTTCCGCGTTGAAGTCGGTCCTGTGCAGGTCACCGGTTTTGGTGACGCCCGACTTCAAGAGGGAGTTTGTGGTACAGACCGATGCCTCTGAAGTAGGCCTCGGAGCTGTACTTTCTCAGGAAATCAATGGGGAGGAACATCCTGTTGTTTACCTGAGCCGAAAACTTACCCCAGCCGAGACTAGGTACAGTATAGTGGAGAGAGAGAGTGTCTGGCCATCAAATGGGCACTTGAGTCTCTCCGCTATTATCTGTTGGGGAGAAAGTTCCGTCTGGTCACCGACCACTCCCCTCTCAAGTGGATGAGCCAGGCCAAAGAGAGGAATGCTCGGGTCACCAGATGTTTTTTGTCATTACAGAACTTCAAGTTCTCAGTGGAACACAGGGCAGGCCACTTCCAGGAAAACACGGATGCCCTGTCACGGATACACTGTCTGGCAAGTATTCATCCCCTCAGGGTTAAACAAAGGGGGGAGGTATGTAGGAAAGCGCAAGGGTCTGTCGTTGACGGAAGGTATGTGTCACTGAGGTTCCTGGCCTCGGTGAAGTAAGAGTCGGTAATTTCAGGTGTCAGCGGCGGCTAGTGCTGATTAACTCTTTTGCTATTGTAGTATGGCTGTATAGCTGATCCGGGACGGCTCTTACTGGGAGTAGTCAAAAGTGTTGGGTGGGTGACTACTCCCCACGTTCCAGGCCGGGTCTTGACTGGCCTATATCAAACCCAGCCAGCAGTGTCAGCTGGGTGTGGATGCCTTCCCCGATCTCAGCCAAGGGAGGGAGTGCCTGTCCGGGAAAGATGCACTTAACCTTTCACCTGCCATGGTATCACCTGAAGTAATAATGTCTAATACCCAGAGGCAGCAAAATATGAATAACCTATCTCTACAAAACCCACCCTTCTTGAGAAGCAGCAGGAAGAGAGACCTGCTGGACGATATCATCAACAATGCCCAGGATCTCCTGCAGTTTCTGTTTAAGAACTTTCATTACCTGCCGCCCGCTGCTGCTTTTTTTTTGCCTGGGTACAGAGTATAAATCCTCTATGATGAGAACAGGGTGCACTGGATCACAACATGCTTCAGAAATGGTAAAATCCTGGTGGCCAACACCAACAATCTGTCACCATCCATCCATAAAAAGATCAATAATATCTATGGTCTTGTTCAGAGACCCTCTGAAATGTGGTAGTTTCTGAAAGTTACTTAAGGGTTAAACTCTTATGACTGTGGGAAATGTGCCATAGGGTTTGCCTATGAACGTCTGGCAAATGATGGAAAAGCTATAGCAATGTACTACCAACATGACATGATGAGAAATCCTCTAATTTCCTGCCTGCAAAATAGTAGGATCGTTGGATTTCCAAGAGAGGTGTTATGTACATGCATACAGACAATGATTGTGAACCACTACGCCAAGTAGCTGGTTTGATGGACCGAACCCTAAGGGCGCTATTCTGTACAGGGATATGAAGAGAGTACGCTGAACCTTAAGTGGAGCGTGTGGACTGCTGAGGGCGCACGAAACAACCGATCAAAGACAGTATTTTAGTTTCAGTAGTGTTCCATTTATTCGTAAGACAACGCGTTTCGGGGGGTTAAAGTCCCCTTTATCAAGTCTGAGCCGGGAGACTAGGAGAGTTTCGCTGCTCGTCAGGAGAGGCGCGTGTCCTCTCCTGACGAGCATACTCGATCTCCATTGCAGTTGCATCCAATTGATGCAACCGCAATAGGTGAGCAAACCATTTCTTTTATTTGAAATTTGTTTTGTTGAATTTACTTACCCTATGAGCGCCTTCTCTATCCCATTGGCCATTATTTGCTGTACAGGGATATGGACTTCTCTGTGGGTTAGGAACCAGCATGCTACCTTTGGTGTACTTGGCAGCTGACTTACAGAGGTCAGAGACACTGGTGAGTACACAGAGCACTGGCAGCCCAACAGATCAGGAATCCGGTCACATTCAGTGGGTGCTACAGGAACCCGTTCACACTCTGTAAGAGCTGCAGGAACCCGTTCACACTCTGTAAGAGCTGCAGGAACCCGTTCACACTCTGTAAGAGCTGCAGGAACCCGTTCACACTCTGTAAGAGCTGCAGGAACCCGTTCACACTTGGTAAGAGCTGCAGGAATCTGTTCACACTCGGTAACAGCTGCAGGAACCCGTTCACACTTGGTAAGAGCTGCAGGAATCTGTTCACACTCGGTAAGAGCTGCAGGAACTCGATCACACTCGGTAATAGCATGACATACTGGCAAGTGAACCTTAAATGGCCAAGAGTCAGGCATACTGACTTTATGAACTTGGACACGCGAACCACAGGAATTTGGACATACATAGCGGATACTGGACAGCAGTGGTTAAGACATGTGGGCATAAGGAAGCACAAGACACTTAGACTGTTGCTACAGGACAAAGACAAGACACAGCTGGAATCCGGACATACCGACAGACAGATAAGCCCCATACAAACTCTAGCAGAGCATATATCTATGACAAGGTCAAGCAAACAGATTAGATAGAATACATAGAACAAAAACAGGATAAAAACTGACACCAAACAGATCAAAGAAAGACATGACATAAATGCGCAACCAGGGCAGGTCATAGCACTGAAGAGATATCCAACAAACTGACACAGAACTGTATAGCAGTCCAACAGATGCAGCCACACACACACAGCAGGGGAAGGGTAAAAGAGTTATCCACAAGATAGGTCATTATTATTACATTGGCGGGTGTACGAGCACCCCGCTGATCAGCTGTTTTAGGGAGCAGCCACTCTAACCAGAGTTTCCAAGCACAGTGTCATACTTTGTATAACGGCTTTGCTTGGTATCGCAGCTCAGCCCCGTTTTCCTTAAAAGGACTGATCTGCATCTAGGCCTTGTGACCGATGTATGGTGACGTCACATGGCCCAGGAAGAGGCCACGGCACTCACTGAGTGCTGGTCTTTAACCACCTCCGGACCGCTGTACGCACAGACGCGTCCTGGAGGTGGTTGATTCATTCCGAGTGGACGCGCCGGCGCGTCCTCTCGCGATGGCCGAGATTTCCTGTGAACGCGCGCACACAGGCGCGCGCGCTCACAGGAACGGAAGGTAAGAGAGTGGATCTCCAGCCTGCCAGCGGCGATCGTTCGCTGGCAGGCTTGAGATGTGATTTTTTTTAACCCCTAACAGGTATATTAGACGCTGTTTTGATAACAGCGTCTAATATACCTGCTACCTGGTCCTCTGGTGGTCCCCTTTGTTTGGATCGACCACCAGAGGACACAGGTAGCTCAGTAATATGTTGCACCAAGCACCACTACCCCCCCCCCCCGTCACTTATTAACCCCTTATTCACCCCTGATCACCCCATATAGACTCCCTGATCACCCCCCTGTCATTGATTACCCCCCTGTCATTGATCACCCCCCTGTAAAGCTCCATTTAGACGTCCGCATGATTTTTACGGATCCACTGATAGATGGATCGGATCCGCAAAACGCACACGGACGTCTGAATGGAGCCTTACAGGGGCGTGATCAATGACTGTGGTGATCACCCCATATAGACTCCCTGATCACCCCCCTGTCATTGATTACCCCCCTGTCATTGATCACCCCCCTGTAAAGCTCCTAGACGTCCGCATGATTTTTACGGATCCACTGATAGATGGATCGGATCCGCAAAACGCACACGGACGTCTGAATGGAGCCTTACAGGGGCGTGATCGATGACTGTGGTGATCACCCCATATAGACTCCCTGATCACCCCCCTGTCATTGATTACCCCCCTGTCATTGATCACCCCCCTGTAAAGCTCCATTTAGACGTCCGCATGATTTTTACGGATCCACTGATAGATGGATCGGATCCGCAAAACGCACACGGACGTCTGAATGGAGCCTTACAGGGGCGTGATCAATGACTGTGGTGATCACCCCATATAGACTCTCTGATCACCCCCCTGTCATTGATCACCCCCCTGTCATTGATCACCCCTCTGTAAGGCTCCATTCAGACATTTTTTTGGCCCAAGTTAGCGGAAATTATATATTTTTTTCTTACAAAGTCTCATATTCCACTAACTTGTGTCAAAAAATAAAATCTCACATGAACTCACCATACCCCTCACGGAATCCAAATGCGTAAAATTTTTTAGACATTTATATTCCAGACTTCTTCTCACGCTTTAGGGCCCCTAGAATGCCAGGGCAGTATAAATACCCCACATGTGACCCCATTTCGGAAAGAAGACACCCCGAGGTATTCCGTGAGGGGCATATTGAGTCCATGAAAGATTGAAATTTTTGTCCCAAGTTAGCGGAAAGGGAGACTTTGTGAGAAAAATAAAATAAAAATCAATTTCTGCTAACTTGTGCCAAAAAAAATTAATTTCTATGAACTCGCCATGCCCCTTATTGAATACCTTGGGGTGTCTCCTTTCCAAAATGGGGTCACATGTGGGGTATTTATACTGCCCTGGCATTCTAGGGGCCCCAAAGCGTGAGAAGAAGTCTGGTATCCAAATGTCTAAAAATGCCCTCCTAAAAGGAATTTGGGCCTCTTTGCCCACCTAGGCTGCAAAAAAAGTGTCACACATGTGGTATCGCCGTATTCAGGAGAAGTTGGGGAATGTGTTTTGGGGTGTCATTTTACATATACCCATGCTGGGTGAGATAAATATCTTGGTCAAATGCCAACTTTGTATAAAAAAAATGGGAAAAGTTGTCTTTTGCCAAGATATTTCTCTCACCCAGCATGAGTATATGTAAAATGACACCCCAAAACACATTCCCCAACTTCTCCTGAATACGGCGATACCACATGTGTGACACTTTTTTGCAGCCTAGGTGGGCAAAGGGGCCCACATTCCAAAGAGCACCTTTAGGATTTCACAGGTCATTTACCTACTTACCACACATTAGGGCCCCTGGAAAATGCCAGGGCAGTATAACTACCCTACAAGTGACCCCATTTTGGAAAGAAGACACCCCAAGATATTCCGTGAGGGGCATGGCGAGTTCCTAGAATTTTATATTTTTTGTCACAAGTTAGCGGAAAATGATGATTTTTTTTTTTTTTTTTTTCTTACAAAGTCTCATATTCCACTAACCTGTGACAAAAAATAAAAACTTCCATGAACTCACTATGCCCATCAGCGAATACCTTGGGGTGTCTTCTTTCCAAAATGGGGTCACTTGTGGGGTAGTTCTACTGCCCTGGCATTCTAGGGGCCCAAATGTGTGGTAAGAAGTTTGAAATCAAAATGTGTAAAAAATGGCCAGTGAAATCCGAAAGGTGCTCTTTGGAATATGGGCCCCTTTGCCCACCTAGGCTTCAAAAAAGTGTCACACATGTGGTATCTACGTATTCAGGAGAAGTTGGGGAATGTGTTTTGGGGTGTCATTTTACATATACCCATGCTGGGTGAGAGAAATATCTTGGCAAAAGACAACTTTTCCCATTTTTTTATACAAAGTTGGCATTTGACCAAGATATTTATCTCACCCAGCATGGGTATATGTAAAATGACACCCCAAAACACATTCCCCAACTTCTCCTGAATACGGAGATACCACATGTGTGACACTTTTTTGCAGCCTAGGTGGGCAAAGGGGCCCACATTCCAAAGAGCACCTTTCGGATTTCACCGGCCATTTATTACAGAATTTGATTTCAAACTCCTTACCACACATTTGGGCCCCTAGAATGCCAGGGCAGTATAACTACCCCACTAGTGACCCCATTTTGGAAAGAAGAGACCCCAAGGTATTCGCTGATGGGCATAGTGAGTTCATAGAAGTTTTTATTTTTTGTCACAAGTTAGTGGAATATGAGACTTTGTAAGAAAAATAAATAAAAAATCATCATTTTCCGCTAACTTGTGACAAAAAATAAAAAGTTCTATGAACTCACTATGCCCATCAGCGAATACCTTAGGGTGTCTACTTTCCGAAATGGGGTCATTTGTGGGGTGTTTGTACTGTCTGGCCATTGTAGAACCTCAGGAAACATGACAGGTGCTCAGAAAGTCAGAGCTACTTCAAAAAGCGGAAATTCACATTTTTGTACCATAGTTTGTAAACACTATAACTTTTACCCAAACCATTTTTTTTTTACCCAAACATTTTTTTTTTATCAAATACATGTAGAACAATAAATTTAGAGCAAAATTTATATATGGATGTCGTTTTTTTTTGCAAAATTTTACAACTGAAAGTGAAAAATGTCATTTTTTTGCAAAAAAATCGTTAAATTTCGATTAATAACAAAAAAAGTAAAAATGTCAGCAGCAATGAAATACCACTAAATGAAAGCTCTATTAGTGAGAAGAAAAGGAGGTAAAATTCATTTGGGTGGTAAGTTGCATGACCGAGCAATAAACGGTGAAAGTAGTGTAGGTCAGAAGTGTAAAAAGTGGCCTGGTCTTTCAGGGTGTTTAAGCCATAGGGGCTGAGGTGGTTAATAACAGTTGATCGGCAGGGGTCCGACACTTATGATTTATCCTGAGGATAGGTCATCAATATTAGTTACCCGATAACCCCTTTAACCCTGGCAATACAGAACTAAGGAGGGATGCAAGCACATAGTCACAATTCACACCACAAGTAACCCGAATTAGGATGTACAGAGCAGTGGCAACATGAACAGCTATTGAACACAACAGCACAAATACAAACCCACAGGCAACTGATGAAGATGGTACAAATGAAAGTCCACTTCTAAGATAAGTAGAGTTTTGGACTGACCAAAAGATTCTCCTTGCCTACTAGATAATGTCCTGTCAGCTGCAGTCCACACAACCCCTGACTACCACCAGTGATCCACTACATAGGTTTTGCACTTCTGGCACATAGTTCAATAACCCTAATTAAATTGTTTATAAATTCTGCATTTAGGAGAAGTGAGTTATTACAGGGAAACGTCAGATTTTTTTTTCTTCTCAGAAACAGCATGAAGTGATGGTGTCACTGTCTATACTATGGACCCATGTACAATGCAGAGCAGGATCTTGAAGTGTAAACAATCAGCAGCTGGTGGTAAAGATGCCACCACAAGTTTATTACATGGTGGCCACTAGCTTCATGTCAGGCTCAGACACTTAATGAAGAAGAGCTATATTCCTTGGTCTCTTCTCAATACTGGGCATGAAGTTATTGGACTTTCCACAGTCAGATATACTTTATCTGCTGTAACAAGAGGCAGATTACAGGCTCAGTACCTACAAGTATACTCACTATTTGCCAGTCTTTCCGAGTCAGATCCATTTGAATAGCAAGTGAATATCGTGCTGTAGATTCCTCATTCCATATGTTGGCTTTCTATTCCTTGACCATGGGAGGGGCAGTCCTTTAGCCATAGCTCCCTAGAGGCTTCCTCCACTGGGATTTGTCTCTCCTGAGTGTTGAAGGACATCTTAGCGGGTTAGGGCCATTTCAGAACTGCCATGATACTATATAAAAGTCAGTATATAAAGGCTATGTACACCTTTAGGGGCAATTTTTATTATTATTGCATTGTGCTAATTTTGAACTAAAAATAATTTTTTTAATTGGTCTTTATTAAAAATATGGCTTCCTTTTTTCTGCACAGAGTTGACATACTCTAGTAGCACCCTTTAGATTTTCTGTCTTTTCCGTCATCTGGGAAGCAGACGGACTCCTTATCTCTGCTCGCTGCCCTTATAAACTCATTATAGCTCAGTTCTTATCTTACTGATAAGAATGTGGCTTAAATAAGTGTTTATGACCTCTCAGTAGTTTAGAGATAAAGTTTATTACATGACCATCACAAAGCAAAAGTACCAGTCACACAGCTAGACAGTTAACCCTTTGTGCTCAATACTTTTAAAAAAGTCCAACTGAAAAAACAATTTTTAACCAAAAATGATTAACATGCGATCATAAAAAATGAGCCGATAAACTAATGAAAATGCTCAATTTTTTAGGCGCAATTTTCTCCCAGAAAATGGTGTGCATGCTTTGCATCACATTTACTAACCGTTTTACACACTTTTCTAAGATTCTTTTCACCTTGCCTATTGAGGGAGTTGTTTCACCGGAAATGTGTGTGGCTTTTCTAGAAATGGGTGTGGCAATGTGAACATTGAGGTGTGCAGTAAAGTCCCGGGAAAGCATGATAAAAGGGGTGTTGTTTGCATCGGGAGCGTGTCACCAAGGGGCCTGGCCTTGGTGGAGTAAAGGCCCCTAGATAGGTGGCCACTAAGTTAGCTGGTGGACACCAATATAGTTAGAATAGCTGGTTCCAGCTAGTCCGGGGCGGGCTTTTACTGGGAACAGGCAATGTGCTGGGTGGGTGCCCGTTCCCCATGCTCCAGTCCGAGACTTGGGGCATGCTCACGTCCAGGGATTCCATTTAATCTTGTTGGTGGAATTGGGTGTGTCTCACTCTGGAGAGTGTGCAGACAGAGGCCTGGTGAGGCTCTGCCAGTGTGGTCTCAGTTAGGCAAGGCTGAGGGGCCACGAGGCTATGCAATAGCCTGGACTTTGGGGGTCTCAGCGATGCCCGGGAACAAGTGTTGAAAGGTCAGAGTCGGGAGGACTGCTAGACCACAACCCCCTCCAAAGCTACTGCACTTGTTACAGCCTGAGGGCTGGTGGACTGTATGTCTGGGGTAAGGCTACTTTCACACTAGCGTTCGGAGCGGGTCCGTCTGATGTTTCATCAGACGGATCCGCTCCTATAATGCAGACGTTTGCATCCGTTCAGAACGGATCCGTCTGCATTATAACTTAGAAAAATTTCTAAGTGTGAAAGTAGTCTGAACGGATCCGTCCAGACTTTACATTGAAAGTCAATGGGGGCGGATCCGTTTGAAGATTGAGCCATATAGAGTCATCTTCAAACTGATCCGTCCCCATTGACTTACATTGTAAGTCTGGGCGGATCCGCTTGCCTCCGCACGGCCAGGCGGACACCCGAACGCTGCAAGCAGCGTTCAGGTGTCCGCTCGCTGAGCGGAGGCTGAACGCTGGCAGACTGATGCATTCTCAGCGGATCCGCCTCCACTGAGAATGCATTAGGGCAGTGCGGATGCGTTCGGGGCCGCTTGTGAGCCCCTTCAAACGGAGCTCACGAGCGGACACCCGAACGCTAGTGTGAAAGTAGCCTAAGCCGCAGCTGGTTCCATGTGTGAACGCTATCGTATAGCCAAGTTAGGGATACAATGTTTATTATGTTTAGGTAGAGCCCAGACGGGCAGGCTTTTGTTTTATGCCATGCTGTGTATGAAGAGTGTCAAATAAATCACACTGTTTGGACCTGAAACACAGTGGTTATGAAGATAATTCTGTGAGATTGACCCCCGAATAAGAGATGATCCCTACATATGGTGGAGGATGCGTGCAGGTTGTCCATGAGAGAAGGGCAACGGTCGGTTGCTAGGGGCAACGATGAGACTGCAGGTGCCGCTAAAAGCTGTTTTTTGCCGTGTGAGGAGTTACAGGGCCGGAAGCTTTTTTTTGTCCAGTGGAGCAGGTGCTGCTCATAAGAGTGTGGAGTATTTTGCTGTGGTGCAGGTAAAACTGCAGTGAATTAAAGGGCCAGTAGCCCGGGAGAAGAAATGGCTATAGCGATTGGATACACTAAAAATGAATTGGTGAAATTTTATGCAGAGCGAGAGGCTTTGGAGGCGCAGTTGCAGCTGGCCATGAGAAAAGGGTTCTCAAAGCTGTATGGACCCTGTACAAAGTTCCAAGAGGTTGATGGTGTTTCGGGAATATTGGGGGAAAAGCAAAGATATGCCGTTGCCAAGGGCAACCGTCGGGAAGATAAAGAGGGGGAGAGCGGATGTGCCGAGGATCTTTGAGGCTGTTGCTAAGGGCAACCAACCACAACAGCGTGCGGCTGCCCAGCAGTTATGGAGCGGAGCAAGTGGCTCATATTCTGCGGCTGGAGATCCCAAGGACAGGTCTCCCAAGAGTGTGACTCCACATCTGGAAGGAGGATGGAGTCACGGCATTTCTCAAAGCAACCACTGCAGTCAGGAGGCTGCAGGTGATTTTGTAATGGAGGATCCTGGAATATCCTTGGCTCCTGGGACTGCCGAACCCATGTGTCACTACCAGAGCTTTGAGATGTTCTCACAACTCTGTTTCTCCACCCCTGTGATGATGTCACTACTAGAGCTTGGAGGAGTTCTTTCTGCTCTGTTTCTCCGCCCCTGTGATGAGGTCTTTACTTTCTGTTTCCTTCCTCCCAGCTGTTCCTCCTGTGTTTGATTTCTCTGCCTTTAAATCACCCCTCCTCCTATTGTAGGGTGCGGATTATATTTCTCATTTGAGTTGTTTCTCTCGCTTGAGTATCTTCACTGGTGTGCTATCATTTCACTGGACCTGTGTTCTGCTGCAGCAAGTACTCCGGATATTGCCAGCTGTCTTTGGGTCTGTCTTCTCTGCTGCTGCAGCTCCTTCAGTTAAGTGTGTAGACATTGTAGTGTTTCTGTTTGTTTGCTGACTGGATCCGAGATGACCCTGGTTCTGTCCATATACTGAGCAGGGCACCGGTGGCCGTGCCCCTTCCACTATTGTAGGGGTTACAGTGGTCATCAGTCTTAGGTACGCGGGCATGCCTCGACCCACTATTTGGATCCGGGCATGTGCTTAGCAGCATAGGGAGAGCTTTGAGGGTCTGACAGGTGTCACCCTTTATCCTCCCTAGTTTGGGTCTGGTCAGTAGCTCTATTTACTGTGTATGCTCTTGTTGCTCACATACAGCCGTGACACCATGACATCGCTGGGTAAGATCGTTCCTGTTATTAATTATGTGACAGACCCAGTGACAGTGAGCCGGTGGCAGGGGATACCTGCTGGGACAGTGAGTGATAAATCACTGAGGCGAGGAACTGTCTCGGAAGTGTGTGACATTGGAGAAAACGCAGGGTCTGAACAGGCGGGTAAGCCTGTTGCGGTTGTTCCCTTGCAGGACTTTGCAGGGTAGAAGGTTGTTGTGTTGCCTAAAATGCCCGTGACCAACGCTAGGCATGGGGTGGCGAAAATTAAAGACCCTATGATGGCCCGGTTAAGAGGTAGCACAATATGGAAACCTGAGATTAATAAAGTGATAAATATGCTGGACAGACATGAAGTCATGTGAAATATGTGATAATAATGACATGCTTTTTCCGCTGCAGGCTGTCGTCAGGGGAATAGCGCCCCCTGCGGGGAAAATTATAAAAGATGCAGAAGTGTTTAGAAGTGTTGAGAGCATGGAGTTGAGTGAACCCACTGTAGTGAATGTGCAGGAAACTGTGGCAATGCTGAGGGGTGTACCCCACGAGCCAGAGGTGGATATGCAGTCTCCACAGGTTTCTACGATTAATAAAATGTCCCAGGTGGAGATTAGCTCATCGGTGCCCCTAGAGGTCAGCGTTGATAATGACATGAGCAGTATATGTGATATATGTTCTGTGGCTGATAGCAACTC
The DNA here is from genome assembly GCF_905171765.1 of Bufo bufo. Taxonomy (NCBI): domain Eukaryota; kingdom Metazoa; phylum Chordata; class Amphibia; order Anura; family Bufonidae; genus Bufo; species Bufo bufo. Next base: position 500,136,076 of record NC_053392.1, read on the forward strand.
AGAGAGGGAGGCTGCCATGTCAAGACCCTGCAAAACTAAGGTGGTTACTAGTAGCGACCAGATGACAGCTATACCTGAAGTGACGAGAGCTGAGTGGGGAGACGGCAGCCTAGTGTCTGAGACCCATACCCAGGCAGGGGTAGATGACCTGACAGGTCAGTACAGCTACAAACTTGAAGATGTTATCGCTCGCTTCGCACAGTCCCTAGATACACTAGAGAAGGGACTAGCGGTTCTCGCAGAGCAACTGCAGAAAGCTCCAGAGGAGTCACAGGAAGAGACTCAGAAAGAGATGAATGAACTGAAGGATCTAGAGTCATGAACAGAAGCGGAAATTCTCCAACTTCAAGAAGAACTTGCAGCTTCAGAGCGATCCAGACTTCATGCAGAGCAGGAAAGAGATGAGCTGGCTGATGAGGTCTTAAACAGCGCCTCAGAAAAATCTGCTCTCTTGGAGGAGAACAGACATTTGGAAGACAGGATGGCTCAACTTGATCAAGAGTTGCGTGATCGGATGGTGGACCTGGACCACCAGAGACAAACTGTGTCTAGATTGGAGAAGAAACAGAAGACGTTTGACCAGCTCCTGGTTGAAGAGAAATACATATCGGCTCAATATGCCGAAGAACGTGACCGAGCGGAGGCTGATGCTGGGGAGAAGGAGACCAAGGCCCTCTCCTTGGCTAGAGCCCTTGAAAAAGCGCTTGAGGAGCGAGATAAATTTGAGAGGCTGAACAGGCAACTTAGAGCAGAGATGGAAAATCTCATGCGCTCAAAAGATGAGGTCGGGAAGAACGTCTATGGCAGGCATCCTCAAACTGCGGCCCTCCAGCTGTTGTAAAGCTACAACTCCCACAATGCCCTGCTGTAGACTGATACATGTAGGCTGTTTGGGCATGCTGGGAGTTATAGTTTTTCAACATACGGAGGGCCTGGTCTATGAGTTGGAGAAATCTAAGCGTGCTCTCGAGCAGCAGGTGAAAAATGAGAAACCTGAAGAGGAGAGTCCTCTGAAAGACATCAAGAAGTCTAAGCCAGAGTCTGTTAAGAATGGGACTGGAGATGGTGGTGCCGGCTGAGGCATGATAAAAGGGGTGTTGTTTGAATCGGGAGCGTGTCACCAAGGGGCCCGGCCTTGGTGGAGTAAAGGCAGGGCCAGTGCAACCATATAGGCGAACTAGGCATTCGCCTATGGTGCCGGCCTGCTGGGGGCGCCCTGGTGGGCTCCCCCTGACTGGGGCTGCAGCCCTGGGCGAGCGGCTCTTGAGCCGCCCCCAGCGCCATTACAGGGGGGCCAGGAGGTTGAGGTCCTTCTTAACCGCCTCCGGACTGCCTAATGCAGGATCGCGTTCCAGAGGCGGCTGTCTCAGGCAGAGTCACGCATCTATGCGTCATCTCGCAAGATCGGATCCGCAAAACACATACGGACGTCTGAATGGAGCCCTACAGGGGGGTGATCAGGGAGTCTATATGGGATGATCACCCCCCTTTAAGGCTCCATTCAGACGTCCGTATGTGTTTTGCAGATCCATGGATCGGATCCGCAAAACACATACGGACGTCGGAATGGAGCCTTACAGGGGGGTGATCAGGGAGTCTATATGGGATGATCACCCCCCTGTAAGGCTCCATTCAGACGTCCGTATGTGTTTTGTGGATCCGCAAAACACATACGGACGTCTGAATGGAGCCTTACAGGGGGGTGATCAATGACAGGGTGGTGATCACCCCATATAGACTCCCTGATCACCCTCCTGTCATTGATCACCCCCCTGTAAGGCTCCATTCAGACATTTTTTTGGCACAAGTTAGCGGAAATTTATTTATTTGTTTTTTTGTTTTTTCTTACAAAGTCTCATATTCCACTAACTTGTGTCAAAAAATAAAATCTCACATGAACTCACCATACCCCTCACGAAATCCAAATGCGTAAAATTTTTTAGACATTTATATTCCAGACTTCTTCTCACGCTTTAGGTCCCCTAAAATGCCAGGGCAGTATAAATACCCCACATGTGACCCCATTTCGGAAAGAAGACACCCCAAGGTATTCGCTGAGGGGCATATTGAGTCTATGAAAGATTGAAATTTTTGTCCCAAGTTAGCGGAAAGGGAGACTTTGTGAGAAAAAAAAATAAAAAATCAATTTCTGCTAACTTGTGCCAAAAAAATAATAATTCTATGAACTCGCCATGCCCCTCATTGAATACCTTGGGGTGTCTTCTTTCCAAAATGGGGTCACATGTGGGGTATTTATACTGCCCTGGCATTTTAGGGGCCCTAAGCGTGAGAAGAAGTCTGGGATCCAAATGTCTAAAAATGCCCTCCAAAAAGGAATTTGGGCCCCTTTGCGCATCTAGGCTGCAAAAAAGTGTCACACATGTGGTATCGTACTCAGGAGAAGTTGGGGAATGTGTTTTGGGGTGTCATTTTACATATACCCATGCTGGGTGAGATAAATATCTTGGTCAAATGCCAACTTTGTATAAAAAAAATGGGAAAAGTTGTCTTTTAGAGAGATATTTCTCTCACCCAGCATAGGTATATGTAAAAAGACACCCCAAAACACATTGCCCTACTTCTTCTGAGTACGGCGATACCAGATGTGTGACACTTTATTGCAGCCTAGGTGGGCAAATGGGCCCACATTCCAATGTGTAAAAAATGCCCTGTAAAATCCGAAAGGTGCTCTTTGGAATGTGGGCCCCTTTGCCCACCTAGGCTGCAAAAAAGTGTCACACATGTGGTATCACCGTACTCAGGAGAAGTTGGGGAATGTGTTTTGGGGTGTCATTTTACATATACCCATGCTGGGTGAGAGAAATATCTTAGTCAAATGCCAACTTTGTATAAAAAAATGATGGGAAAAGTTGTCTTTTGCCGAGATATTTCTCTCACCCAGCATGGGTATATGTAAAAAGACACCCCAAAACACATTGCCCTACTTCTTCTGAGTACGGCGATACCAGATGTGTGACACTTTTTTGCAGCCTAGGTGGGCAAATGGGCCCACATTCCAAAGAGCACCTTTCGGATTTCACAGGGCATTTTTTACACATTTTGATTTCAAACTACTTCTCACGCATTAGGGCCCCTAAAATGCCAGGGCAGTATAACTACCCCACAAGTGACCCCATTTTGGAAAGAAGACACCCCAAGGTATTTCGTGAGGGGCATGGCGAGTTCCTAGAATTTTTTATTTTTTGTCACAAGTTAGCGGAAAATGATGATTTTTTATTTATTTATTTTTTCTTACAAAGTCTCATATTCCACTAACTTGTGACAAAAAATAAAAACTTCCATGAACTCACTATGCCTATCACGAAATACCTTGGGGTGTCTTCTTTCCAAAATGGGGTCACTTGTGGGGTAGTTATACTGCCCTGGCATTTTAGGGGCCCTAATGTGTGAGAAGTAGTTTGAAATCAAAATGTGTAAAAAATGCCCTGTGAAATCCGAAAGGTGCTCTTTGGAATATGGGCCCATTTGCCCACCTAGGCTGCAAAAAAGTGTCACACATCTGGTATCGCCGTACTCAGAAGAAGTAGGGCAATGTGTTTTGGGGTGTCTTTTTACATATACCCATGCTGGGTGAGAGAAATATCTCGGCAAAAGACAACTTTTCCCATTTTTTTATACAAAGTTGGCATTTGACCGAGATATTTATCTCACCCAGCATGGGTATATGTAAAATGACACCCCAAAACACATTGCCCAACTTCTCCTGAGTACGGCGATACCACATGTGTGACACTTTTTTGCAGCCTAGGTGGGCAAAGGGGCCCACATTCCAAAGAGCACCTTTAGGATTTCACAGGGCATTTTTTACACATTTTGATTTCAAACTACTTCCCACACATTAGGGCCCCTAAAATGCCAGGGCAGTATAACTACCCCACAAGTGACCCCATTTTGGAAAGAAGACACCCCAAGGTATTTCGTGATGGGCATAGTGAGTTCATGGAAGTTTTTATTTTTTGTCACAAGATAGTAGAATATGAGACTTTGTAAGAAAAAAAAAAAATCATCATTTTCCGCTAACTTGTGACGAAAAATAAAAACTTCCATGAACTCACTATGCCGATCAGCGAATACCTTAGGGTGTCTACTTTCCGAAATGGGGTTATTTGTTGGTTTTTTCTACTGTCTGGGCATTGTAGAACCTCAGGAAACATGACAGGTGCTCAGAAAGTCAGAGCTGCTTCAAAAAACGGAAATTCACATTTTTGTACCATAGTTTGTAAACGCTATAACTTTTACCCAAACCATTTTTTTTTTTTTACCCAAACATTTTTTTTTTATCAAAGACATGTAGAACAATAAATTTAGAGAAAAATTTATATATAGATGTCGTTTTATTTGAAAAATTTTACAACTGAAAGTGAAAAATGTCATTTTTTTGCAAAAATTTCGTTAAATTTCGATTAATAACAAAAAAAGTAAAAATGTCAGCAGCAATGAAATACCACCAAATGAAAGTTCTATTAGTGAGAAGAAAATGAGGTAAAATTCATTTGGGTGGTAAGTTGCATGAAAGAGCAATAAACTGTGAAAATAGTGTAGTGCAGATTGTAAAAAGTGGTCTGGTCATTAAGGGTGTTTAAGCTAGGGGGGCTGAGGTGGTAAAATATGGCAGAGCAGGCATCTGCTTACCCTGATGGCAGGTGCCTGCTCTGCCAGTAAATTACCGGAGGAGAGGAGGCGGGTGGCAAGGGAGGCTGTTCTAGCAGCTCCCCACTCCTCCCTCGTGCGCCCTCTGTGATGCCGGAATATGACGTCATTCCAGCCCCGGCATACTAAACGGCGCGCTGGAGGACTGAGGAGCTGCACCACACTGGACCCCAGGGAGGTGAGTGTGAGTGAGTGTCTGCCTGTGTATTTGTCAGTGAGTGAGTGTATGTATGTATGTCTTTCTGTCAGTAAATGTATGTGTGTCTGTCATTGAGTGTTTGTGTGTGTATGTCAGTGAATGAGTGTACAGTACAGACCAAAAGTTTGGACACACCTTCTCATTCAAAGAGTATTCTTTATTTTCATGACTATGAAAGCATCAAAACTATGAAGTAACACATGTGGAATTATATACATAACAAACAAGTGTGAAACAACTGAAAATATGTCATATTCTAGGTTCTTCAAAGTAGCCACCTTTTGCTTTGATTACTTCTTTGCACACTCTTGGCATTCTCTTGATGAGCTTCATTGAAGGAGTTCCCAGAGATGCTTAGCACTTGTTGGCCCTTTTGCCTTCACTCTGCGGTCCAGCTCACCCCAAACCATCTCGATTGGGTTCAGGTCCGGTGACTGTGGAGGCCAGGTCATCTGGCGCAGCACCCCATCACTCTCCTTCATGGTCAAATAGCCCTTACTTTCAAAGTTTTCCCAATTTTTCGGCTGACTGACTGACCTTCATTTCTTAAAGTAATGATGGCCACTCGTTTTTCTTTACTTAGCTGCTTTTTTCTTGCCATAATACAAATTCTAACAGTCTATTCAGTAGGACTATCAGCTGTGTATCCACCTGACTTCTCCTCAACGCAATCGATGGTCCCAACCCCATTTATAAGGCAAGAAATCCCACTTATTAAACCTGACAGGGCACACCTGTGAAGTGAAAACCATTTCAGGGGACTACCTCTTGAAGCTCATCAAGAGAATGCCAAGAGTGTGCAAAGCAGTAATCAAAGCAAAAGGTGGCTACTTTGAAGAACCTAGAATATGACATAGAAGGTGTGTCCAAACTTTTGGTCTGTACTGTATGTCAGTGAGTGTGGATGTCTGTCGGTCAGTAAGTGTCTGTGTGTTTGTCAGTGAGTATGTGTATGTTTGTCAGTGAGTATATGTGTGTGTTTGTCTGCCAGTGAGTGAGTGAGTTTCTGTGTGTGTGTGTTTCAGTGGGTAGGTGTATGTCTGTCAGTGAGTGTATGTCTGTCTGTCAGTGAGTTTCTGTGTACGTCATTCAGTGAGTGTGTGTCTGTCAGTGTGTGTGTCTGTCAGTGAGTGAGTGACATGAGGGGGCGGTAAAATGGATCTTTGCCTAGGGCGGCAAAAATCCTTGCACCGGCCCTGAGTAAAGGCCTCTAGATAGGTGGCCACTAAGTTAGCTGGTGGACACCAATATAGTTAGAATAGCCGGTTCCAGCTAGTCCGGGGCAGGCTTTTACTGGGAACAGGCAATGTGCTGGATGGGTGCCTGTTAGGGCATGCTCACGTCCAGGGATTCCATTTAATCTGGTTGCTGGAATTGGGTGTGTCTCACTCTGGAGAGTGTGCAGACAGAGGCCTGGTGAGGCTCTGTCAGTGTGGTCTCAGTTGGGCAAGGCTGAGGGGCCACAAAGCTATGTAATAGCCTGAACTTTGGGGGACTCAGCGATGCCCCGGAACAAGTGTTGAAAGGTCAGAGTTGGGAGGACTGCTAGACCACAACCCCCTCTAAAGCTACTGCACTTGTTACAGCCTGAGGGCTGGTGAACTGTATGTCTGGGGTAAGCCGCACCTAGTTCCATGTGTGAACGCTATCGTATAGCCGAGTTAGGGATACAATGTTTATTATGTTTAGGTAGAGCCCAGACGGGCAGGCTTTTGTTTTATGCCATGCGGTGTATGAAGAGTGTCAAATAAATCGCACTGTTTGGACCTGAAACCCAGTGGCTATGAAGATAATTCTGTGAGAATGACCCCTGAATAAGAGACGATCCCTACAGGGGGCTTGGCCTAAATACTACTCCATACACTAAAATGCTGCATATTTGGAGTAAAACTATGCGAATATGTAGGTGGTATAAACTTACATAGACAGATTTTTTTGGCGCAGAGACACATTGTTTGGCACACAGACAAAATTCTAGCATTAATTTGGTTCAGGATTTATAATACTCCAAAGTTACAAAGGTCCATGCGCCAGATGGGTAAATTTGTCTTATATTAAGACTGTGATTGGTATTCTTAGACAGTGTAAAGTACAGCGCGATTAGTAAATCTGCCTCAATGTGTTTGAGTCTCTTTATTGATTATTATAGACAACTTATTGTAACTCATATTAGCTAACAGAGACTGGGGATCTTCATGGTGGTGACCAGACCAAGCTCTGGAGGTGACATGAAGAAGATGGTAATGACACGGCTCAGAAATACATCTATACAATAGTTAGTATTTTATGGCAATTATAAATGCCATTATGAATATTTAGTGCCCATTAACAGAAGATAAGACGGGGCGGACATATTTTTGAAGAACTTGTAACAAGGAGTGCTTGGCAGTGTGAGCAAGTTAAACTTTATTTAAAGTCATCTCACACCTTAACCTGTCACAGGTAGACAGAGTAGTCATCAACTGAGATTGGGAACATTAACCACCCCGGAGTCCCACCAAGAGTGGTTATGCCTCTGTTTTCCATGTCCTTTATACTTCGGGAGAGGGTCACACCTCCACTGGTCACAGTAGGAATTATCTACTACCAAATGGAACCCCCAAGGGTAAGGGTTATACTCTCAGCCTTTAGATGCACCACGAACCTTGAAATAACTACCATTTACCGGGGTGAAACCACTCTTCCTCATCAGGTGGTTGGTCACTTAGTAAAAACGTGCCAGAAATAACATGCATACTCAGTGCTGGACAAGGGTGACTAGAGCCTTTCAGTAAAATATATTATGGGGGCCCACTATGCATCCACATGCAATTATCAGGTATAAACCATTCCCAAATTTTCGACCACAGCATTCCACAAACACTTCAATAGAAAAAGTAGCTGCTATTGCATGCGGTCATGTCTCCACTGAAATGCACTACAGACTTTTGGTAATAATGGTAATATGGTATCAAAAAATGTTTAAAGAGCAACTTTTCCCAATAATCCAGGAGTGGGTAATGAACAATGCTTTTTCTGTCATGATGGTGCACCATGTCACAATGCATAAGTGGGTGGCTTGGGGAACAAAACATTGAAACTTTGGGTCTATGACGGGGAAACTCCCTAGATCTCAATCCCTTTGTGGAAACTGAAGTCAATCCTCAAAAGGCGGGTGGCCATACAGTGTTTCACAGAACCATCTGAGAAAGGCTCTCAGCTAGGCAATGGATATGGTCAATACAACTTGTACAGTTCATTTAAAGGCACAGAGATGTTTTTAATTATCCTATTCGTGACGCCAATTCAGATGCAACGTGCGGACACCCTAGGGGTGGTGTGCGTGAGCGTACTAGTGATAAGGTGCCGAGGATAGTAGTACTCACGGTTAAGTTGTCCCTCTGGGCCGGCGTGCAGTAGATGTGAAGACAGCACAAAATCCTCCAGGGCACTCTCGGTTGCAGGGAACACCAGCCAGATGGAAGTTGAGGTGCCCTTGATGGTAATTGGTGTTAGTTGCTTTTGCGGCTGGACCCCTGGTTCGTGACGCCAGCACCGTTAGGTGCAAATGTGGAGAGGAAGTGAAATGATGAGAGAGGAAGTAGTTGAACCAAACAGGAACTTTACTTGTCGGTTGTAGTCTTGCAGTGAATAACATTTGGTAGCAGCACTTTGTATTGCATGATTGCATGAAATCCACAACTCAATGCAATATAGAGTACAAAATTGCATAATAATTACAAGTGCTACACTATAAGTGAGAGATACTTGGCAAATCGTTTTGTACAAAATTATTTGAGCCCGTCTGCCACTTATAGTGTAGCACTTGTAATTATTATGCAATTTTGTACTCTATATTGCAGTGAGTTGTCGCATTGCATGTTTTTGTCTTTTAATGTTGTTCCCTGCCATAGCAATGTGCTCCTGCGGTTTGGTATGTGCTGACTGACCCCCTTTTTTTGTCTTTTCTTTGCAGTTTGTACTGGAGGTGTGGCTGCCTCCTCGGTCATGCACTCCTGACCACCCTGTCTGCCCTGTAGGCTGCTTTTAATTAGTGTTAGTACATAGTCAGGCCTGCTCCCCCTCACTCACTGAAGCCATGGCACCAGGAGTGAGATAGTTTGTGGACTCTCACTGCAGTCCTTGGTGGCCATTTGGCGCCGGTGGTGTTTTGGAGTGGGCCTGCTGTGGAACCTACACTCCCTGAAGTGTATGGTAGCCGTCATGGCACCTAACAGGTAGAATTTAGCGTAGGAACCCGTCTAACAGAGATCGCCTTGACGTGCGGCAGACGGGCTCAAATAATTTTGTACAAAACGATTTGCCAAGTATGTCTCACTTATAGTGTAGCACTTGTAATTATTATGCAATTTTGTACTCTATATTGCAGTGAGTTGTCGCATTGCATGTTTTTGTCTTTTATTGCATGACATTGGGAAAGATGATAAAGCTGCAAATTCCCATTGGCAGGCTCTGTGAGGCGCTGTATGTAGGTTCCAGCTTAACTTACTTATGCTGGAGTGGTGAAGATACTCTACTTGGTTCCTGGTCTTGCTCAGGCTTTCTATCCTTGCAATAATATGAATATTGAACACAACTTTGTACTTAGTTGTCAGGTGGTGTCCAGGTGCTGGAAGCTTCTCCTGGTCACTTAGTGCTGTGGAGTCCTTAAGCTGGTAATGCTCTAACCTCCACAAATCCAAGTAGATTAACTCCTGGGGCAAAGCACAGGAGGATAGAGACAGAGTCTGTCTCCTAGACTCCTCTCCTCCCTCCTTCCTCTCTCTCCCCACACTCTCTACTCACTCTAACTTCCTGTGGCTGGCCTATTTAAATGATGTAGTAGGTAGAACAAAGGAATACAGCGGCTCACCCCCTCACTGTATGGATAAGGTGCTCACCCTCAGGTCTCACCCTCAGGACCACAAGAAACAAAGGAGGTGTAAGCAATATGAAGGGGCACACTCAGAAGGGAAACACAATTGGTGAAGATAATAATGTACTTTTATTATTCTAAAAACATACCCCTAAAAATTATATAAAACATACATATAGACACACATATAACCCATGAATAGTAAATAGCGCTAACAATCAATATTGCACTATGGTGGGAAAAAGGATAAAGCCGCTGTAGGCGTGCTGGTAAATCATGAAACAGCAATATCCCAATAAATATATGGCAGCGTGCCGGCAATGTCCCAATAAGAGTCCTATTCCCGTTAGGCGTAGATTCTGCTGGCCCTTCCTCAGTGGCCACTGAGGAAGGGGCGTAAGACCCTGAAACGCGTCTGGCATTACAGAGTGAGCGTGGAATCATACAAAGGAAAAAGGAAGCCTGAAACCAAAAGAGAAAAGCAAAAAGACCTGCTTGAATCAAAGAGCTGGAGGAGCAGTCGCTTAATAGTGACGTTAGCAGAGCGTCTATCCGGTCCCCTAGACAACCAGGTCACGTGGGACGCCGCGCACGGCCGAGTACACCACGTGGGACGCTCCTAGTGTACGGCCACCTGGGAACAGCGCTGCGGAGAGGCAGTGAAGAGGGGTAAGACAGGGCTCGTATATGAGCATTGCAAGGTGCATGAAGAGACTGTAAGTAACGAGACTATCAGCCTCATTGTGAAGTCAGTAATATCGACCTTAACTGATATTCGTCACTGAATGTGCTTGATATACGTTATTGGATACTGGAACTGTGTTGCAATATAATTACTGCTCAGTCTGGTTTCGGCCATATTGCTAAAGAGATACCAGCAGAATCTACGCCTAACGGGAATAGGACTCTTATTGGGACATTGCCATCACGCTGCCATATATTTAATTGGGAACATTGCTGTTTCATGATTTACCAGCACAACTACAGAGGCTTTATCCTTTTCCACACCATAGTGCAATATTGATTGTTAGCGGTATTTACTATTCATGGGTTATATGTGTGTCTATATGTATGTTTTATATAATTTTTAGGGGTATGTTTTTAGAATAATAAAAGTACATTATTATCTTCACCAATTGTGTTTCCCTTCTGATTGTGCCCCTTCATATTGCTTACACCTATTTAAATGATGCAATAGAGACCTCTAGTGTTGGCAAAGTGTAGTGCGTTTGAACAGCCTGAAATAGGAATTTAGCATCATATAATATAGGCAAAATGCAGTGCAAAATGACATGAAATGGAAATATCATTTTGGAGTGGCCCATACACATATAAGTGTGACACTACAGATCACAGACCTGCTCCTGTCCCTGTGTGGATTTAGACATTAAAGGGGTTGTCCGAGTTATGAAAAAAAAATATATAGCACTGAAAATCTGATATATAACTGAGCTAAGCAAGTTTTATGCAAAATATATATATATATATTTTTCCTCATTTCCCTGGTTCTTTTCTGGGCCTTTGTTTACATGCAATAAAAACAATCTCTGCCCCTTCCCCTGCACTGCTAAGGGAGTGAATACAAGAGCTGCCCTGAGTGACATGTCTGCCTGCTGGGAGACTCTGCAGCATGTTGTATGTGTAGGACTACAAGTCCCAGCTGTTTAATGACACTGCTAAGGGAGTGGATACAAGAGCTGCCCTGAGTGCTGGGAGACTCTTCAGCATGTTGTATGTGTAGGACTACATGTCCCACCTGTATAATGACACTGCTAATAGACACAGGATCTTCCCCCTACCTTCTTGTGCAATGCTCTCTCAAGTACAGGGCTGGCCAACCTGCGGCTCTCCAGCTGTTGTAAAACTACATTTCCCACCATGCTCTGCTGTAGGCTGATAGCTGTAAGCAGTCTAGGCATGCTGGGAGTTGTAGTTTTGCAACAGCTGGAGAGCCTCAGGTTGGCCAGCCCTGCTCTAGTATGCTAGTATGTCAGCTCCAGTGCCCAGCATTGTCTCCTCACTGCCTGCAGAGCTAAGCAGCTGAAGGGGTTAAGAATCCTAGCAGAGAGTAGACGGCAGTGAAGGGGGGGGCGTGGCTAGCACAGTGACGTCTTGTTTACAGGCTTGTAAACGACCTTTATCAGTAAATTGCGGATCCGCAAAAGCCGGATCCCAGGCGAGTGCATGCCACCATTTATTTTCCATTCGTCTTGCTCTGCATCCCAGGACGCACTCAAAAGCTCTGCTTGCAGTGTTTTTGTGTGCGTCATTGGAACACAATGAAATGGAATGAGATGCATTTTGGTGCACTTTGTTCCCTTCAGTTCAGTTTTGTCCCCATTGACTATGAATGGGGACAAAACTGAAGCGTTTTCCCCACTTTTGAGATCCTATGACGGATCTCAATAGCTGAAAGTGAAAGCGCAGATGTGAAAGTATCCTAACTCTGCAAGGACACTCAGAAATGTCCTTGTGAAGTTAAATGCAATACCCCCCCCCCCCCCCCCAGATGTATATAAATGGGCAGTCAACAACTGGTTAATTGCCTTTATGAAGACAATTAACGCGATCATCTAGTTCAAGAAGAATTGCCTCTCCACTCATTTTAAGGGTCCCCGCTGGGGATTACAATAAAGTAATATGACAATATATTGTAATATGACAATATAGTCACATACAGCATGCAAAGAGCATGTAGTAATAAACATGGTAAACAACTAATTATAATGCGAGCAGTCATATTCCAGAGATATGTGTCCTTGTCTTCTGTCTTCTTGGAATGTGGGGGTGTTGATGGTAGGCTTGATGGGTCCTCAAGATATGAGGTCTTCTTGTTAAAAAAGTTTTTATGCGTATATAAGTATAATTTTCTCAAGCACAAAAGAATATATTATTAATATAAATGAAATTAGATTACAGGCATGCAGGGTATTAGAAATAATTTATTTCTTTAACGTTTTTCACCATTTTGATCATTACATTATCACACATATGTATTTCTCATTGATTTATTAGCTAACTATCTATCCTACCTGTCTAGAAAAGGCCCCTTAGACTGCCCATACTGCATGAAGTATACAGATAAGCTGCATAGATCATGGGATGTTAGACATCCATTCCTGGCCGCCTCATAGTAGCCATTTCATCTGAACATTCACACATCTTTATGGAGTTGTTGACAACACACACACATATAATTATCTAACTAAAAAGATGACGACAGCCAGCCATAAGTGCATCAAAACACAAGGACCACCGCGGAAGAATCCCTGGTGAAATCACGCTTTTAGGGCATTGACTCTTCTTGTAGGAGTGGTGCTCAAACTGCTAGGGTGCATCTGTGGGACCCTCTTTCAGAGATAATGTCCTCCACCCAACTCTCAAAAAGCTGAGGGGTCTTCAGGAGAGGTGGGCAGTCGAGCTGGGCTATCAGACGGTCAACTCTGTAGCTGTGATGTCATCCTTCCTACAAAATGGACATGTCCACGCCCTTAACTAGGAATATAACATATTAATAATTTCCAGGTAATTATTGAATGTTATATCAATAGAGGAGAAGCATAAAAGTGGAAAGAATCCATACATGAGCCAAAACCCTGATAATGATTGATACAAGAAATCAGAGTTATTTCTTTCCTTTCACATTTTCTCCTGTTTTGATCATTACATTATCACTCATATATGCATTTCTCATTGATTTGTTAGCTAACTATCTGTCCTAGCTGTCTAGAAAAGGCCCCTTAAATTGCATGTACTGCATGAAGTATCTAGATAAGCTGTATACATCATGGGATGTTAGATATCCATTCCTGACCACCTCATAATTGCCATTTCATCTTAACATTCCGGATTCTTTATGGGGTTATTGACAGCACTCACTTCATTATCTACCTAAAAGGATGACGACAGCCAGCCAGAGGTGCATCCCAACACAAGGACCACCCTGGAGTAATCCCCGGTGAAATCACGCTTTTAGGGCATTGACTCTTCTTGTAAGAGTGGTGCTCAAACTGCTAGGGTGCATCTGTGGGACCCTCTTTCAGAGATGATGTCCTCCACCCAACTCTCAAAACGCTGAGGGGTCTTCAGGAGAGGTGGGCAGTCGAGCTGGGCTATCAGACGGTCAACTCTGTAGCTGTGATGTCATCCTTCCTACAAAATGGACATATCCATGCCCTCAACTAGGAATATAACATATTAATCATTTCCAGTCAATAATTTAATGTTATATCAAATGAGGAGAAGCAGGAAAGTTGAAAGAAACCAGACATGAACCAAAACCCTGATAATGATTGATAAAAGAAATCAGAGTTACTTCTTTCCTTTCACATTTTCTCCTCTTTTGATCATTACATTATCACTCATATATGCATTTCTCATTGAATTGTTAGCTAACTATCTGTCTTAGCTGTCTAAAAAAGGCCCTTTAAACTGCATGTACTGCATGAAGTATTTAGGTAAGCTGTATACATCATGGGATGTTAGATATCCCTTCCTGACCACCTCATAGAAGCCATTTTCATCTGAACATTCCGCTTCTTTTATGGGGTTATTGACAACACACGCTACATTATCTACCTAAAAGGATGACGACAGCCAGCCAGAGGTGCATCCCAACACAAGGACCACCCTGGAGTAATCCCCGGTGAAATCACGCTTTTAGGGCATTGACTCTTCTTGTAAGAGTGGTGCTCAAACTGCTAGGGTGCATCTGTGGGACCCTCTTTCAGAGATGATGTCCTCCACCCAACTCTCAAAACGCTGAGGGGTCTTCAGGAGAGGTGGGCAGTCGAGCTGGGCTATCAGACGGTCAACTCTGTAGCTGTGATGATATCCTTCCTACAAAATGGATATATCCATGCCCTCAACTAGGAATATAACATATTAATCATTTCAAGTCAATAATTTAATGTTATATCAAATGAGGAGAAGCAGGAAAGTGGAAAGAAACCAGACATGAACCAAAACCCTGATAATGATTGATACAAGAAATCAGAGTTACTTCTTTCCTTTCACATTTTCTCCTCTTTTGATCATTACATTATCACTCATATATGCATTTCACATTGATTTGTTAGCTAACTATCTGTCTTAGCTGTCTAAAAAATGCCCTTTAAACTGCATGTACTGCATGAAGTATTTAGGTAAGCTGTATACATCATGGGATGTTAGATATACATTCCTGACCACCTCATAGAAGCCATTTCATCTGAACATTCTGCTTCTTTTATGGGGTTATTGACAACACACGCTTCATTATCTACCTAAAAGGATGACGACAGCCAGCCAGAGGTGCATCCCAACACAAGGACCACCCTGGAGTAATCCCCGGTGAAATCACGCTTTTAGGGCATTGACTCTTCTTGTAAGAGTGGTGCTCAAACTGCTAGGGTGCATCTGTGGGACCCTCTTTCAGAGATGATGTCCTCCACCCAACTCTCAAAACGCTGAGGGGTCTTCAGGAGAGGTGGGCAGTCGAGCTGGGCTATCAGACGGTCAACTCTGTAGCTGTGATGTCATCCTTCCTACAAAATGGACATATCCATGCCCTCAACTAGGAATATAACATATTAATCATTTCCAGTCAATAATTTAATGTTATATCAAATGAGGAGAAGCAGGAAAGTTGAAAGAAACCAGACATGAACCAAAACCCTGATAATGATTGATAAAAGAAATCAGAGTTACTTCTTTCCTTTCACATTTTCTCCTCTTTTGATCATTACATTATCACTCATATATGCATTTCTCATTGAATTGTTAGCTAACTATCTGTCTTAGCTGTCTAAAAAAGGCCCTTTAAACTGCATGTACTGCATGAAGTATTTAGGTAAGCTGTATACATCATGGGATGTTAGATATCCCTTCCTGACCACCTCATAGAAGCCATTTTCATCTGAACATTCCGCTTCTTTTATGGGGTTATTGACAACACACGCTACATTATCTACCTAAAAGGATGACGACAGCCAGCCAGAGGTGCATCCCAACACAAGGACCACCCTGGAGTAATCCCCGGTGAAATCACGCTTTTAGGGCATTGACTCTTCTTGTAAGAGTGGTGCTCAAACTGCTAGGGTGCATCTGTGGGACCCTCTTTCAGAGATGATGTCCTCCACCCAACTCTCAAAACGCTGAGGGGTCTTCAGGAGAGGTGGGCAGTCGAGCTGGGCTATCAGACGGTCAACTCTGTAGCTGTGATGATATCCTTCCTACAAAATGGATATATCCATGCCCTCAACTAGGAATATAACATATTAATCATTTCAAGTCAATAATTTAATGTTATATCAAATGAGGAGAAGCAGGAAAGTGGAAAGAAACCAGACATGAACCAAAACCCTGATAATGATTGATACAAGAAATCAGAGTTACTTCTTTCCTTTCACATTTTCTCCTCTTTTGATCATTACATTATCACTCATATATGCATTTCACATTGATTTGTTAGCTAACTATCTGTCTTAGCTGTCTAAAAAAGGCCCTTTAAACTGCATGTACTGCATGAAGTATTTAGGTAAGCTGTATACATCATGGGATGTTAGATATACATTCCTGACCACCTCATAGAAGCCATTTCATCTGAACATTCCGCTTCTTTTATGGGGTTATTGACAACACACGCTTCATTATCTACCTAAAAGGATGACGACAGCCAGCCAGAGGTGCATCCCAACACAAGGACCACCCTGGAGTAATCCCCGGTGAAATCACGCTTTTAGGGCATTGACTCTTCTTGTAAGAGTGGTGCTCAAACTGCTAGGGTGCATCTGTGGGACCCTCTTTCAGAGATGATGTCCTCCACCCAACTCTCAAAACGCTGAGGGGTCTTCAGGAGAGGTGGGCAGTCGAGCTGGGCTATCAGACGGTCAACTCTGTAGCTGTGATGTCATCCTTCCTACAAAATGGACATATCCATGCCCTCAACTAGGAATATAACATATTAATCATTTCCAGTCAATAATTTAATGTTATATCAAATGAGGAGAAGCAGGAAAGTTGAAAGAAACCAGACATGAACCAAAACCCTGATAATGATTGATAAAAGAAATCAGAGTTACTTCTTTCCTTTCACATTTTCTCCTCTTTTGATCATTACATTATCACTCATATATGCATTTCTCATTGAATTGCTAGCTAACTATCTGTCTTAGCTGTCTAAAAAAGGCCCTTTAAACTGCATGTACTGCATGAAGTATTTAGGTAAGCTGTATACATCATGGGATGTTAGATATCCCTTCCTGACCACCTCATAGAAGCCATTTTCATCTGAACATTCCGCTTCTTTTATAGGGTTATTGACAACACACGCTTCATTATCTACCTAAAAGGATGACGACAGCCAGCCAGAGGTGCATCCCAACACAAGGACCACCCTGGAGTAATCCCCGGTGAAATCACGCTTTTAGGGCATTGACTCTTCTTGTAAGAGTGGTGCTCAAACTGCTAGGGTGCATCTGTGGGACCCTCTTTCAGAGATGATGTCCTCCACCCAACTCTCAAAACGCTGAGGGGTCTTCAGGAGAGGTGGGCAGTCGAGCTGGGCTATCAGACGGTCAACTCTGTAGCTGTGATGATATCCTTCCTACAAAATGGATATATCCATGCCCTCAACTAGGAATATAACATATTCATCATTTCAAGTCAATAATTTAATGTTATATCAAATGAGGAGAAGCAGGAAAGTGGAAAGAAACCAGACATGAACCAAAACCCTGATAATGATTGATACAAGAAATCAGAGTTACTTCTTTCCTTTCACATTTTCTCCTCTTTTGATCATTACATTATCACTCATATATGCATTTCACATTGATTTGTTAGCTAACTATCTATCTTAGCTGTCTAAAAAAGGCCCTTTAAACTGCATGTACTGCATGAAGTATTTAGGTAAGCTGTATACATCATGGGATGTTAGATATACATTCCTGACCACCTTATAGAAGCTATTTCATCTGAACATTCCGCTTCTTTTATGGGGTTATTGACAACACACGCTTCATTATCTACCTAAAAGGATGACGACAGCCAGCCAGAGGTGCATCCCAACACAAGGACCACCCTGGAGTAATCCCCGGTGAAATCACGCTTTTAGGGCATTGACTCTTCTTGTAAGAGTGGTGCTCAAACTGCTAGGGTGCATCTGTGGGACCCTCTTTCAGAGATGATGTCCTCCACCCAACTCTCAAAACGCTGAGGGGTCTTCAGGAGAGGTGGGCAGTCGAGCTGGGCTATCAGACGGTCAACTCTGTAGCTGTGATGTCATCCTTCCTACAAAATGGACATATCCATGCCCTCAACTAGGAATATAACATATTAATCATTTCCAGTCAATAATTTAATGTTATATCAAATGAGGAGAAGCAGGAAAGTGGAAAGAAACCAGACATGAACCAAAACTCTGATAATGATTGATAAAAGAAATCAGAGTTACTTTTTTCCTTTCACATTTTCTCCTCTTTTGATCATTACATTATCACTCATATATGCATTTCTCATTGATTTGTTAGCTAACTATCTGTCTTAGCTGTCTAGAAAAGGCCCCTTAAACCGCATGAAGTATTTAGGTAAGCTGTATACATCATGGGATGTTAGATATCCCTTCCTGACCACCTCATAGAAGCCATTTCATCTGAACATTCCGCTTCTTTTATGGGGTTATTGACAACACACGCTTCATTATCTACCTAAAAGGATGACGACAGCCAGCCAGAGGTGCATCCCAACACAAGGACCACCCTGGAGTAATCCCCGGTGAAATCACGCTTTTAGGGCATTGACTCTTCTTGTAAGAGTGGTGCTCAAACTGCTAGGGTGCATCTGTGGGACCCTCTTTCAGAGATGATGTCCTCCACCCAACTCTCAAAACGCTGAGGGGTCTTCAGGAGAGGTGGGTAGTCGAGCTGGGCTATCAGACGGTCAACTCTGTAGCTGTGATGTCATCCTTCCTACAAAATGGACATATCCATGCCCTCAACTAGGAATATAACATATTAATCATTTCCAGTCAATAATTTAATGTTATATCAAATGAGGAGAAGCAGGAAAGTGGAAAGAAACCAGACATGAACCAAAACCCTGATAATGATTGATACAAGAAATCAGAGTTACTTCTTTCCTTTCACATTTTCTCCTCTTTTGATCATTACATTATCACTCATATATGCATTTCTCATTGATTTGTTAGCTAACTATCTGTCTTAGCTCTCTAAAAAAGGCCCTTTAAACTGCATGTACTGCATGAAGTATTTAGGTAAGCTGTATACATCATGGGATGTTAGATATCCCTTCCTGACCACCTCATAGAAGCCATTTCATCTGAACATTCCGCTTCTTTTATGGGGTTATTGACAACACACGCTTCATTATCTACCTAAAAGGATGACGACAGCCAGCCAGAGGTGCATCCCAACACAAGGACCACCCTGGAGTAATCCCCGGTGAAATCACGCTTTTAGGGCATTGACTCTTCTTGTAAGAGTGGTGCTCAAACTGCTAGGGTGCATCTGTGGGACCCTCTTTCAGAGATGATGTCCTCCATCCAACTCTCAAAAAGCTGAGGGGTCTTCAGGAGAGGTGGGCAGTCGAGCTGGGCTATCAGACGGTCAACTCTGTAGCTGTGATGTCATCCTTCCTACAAAATGGATATATCCACGCCCTCAACTAGGAATATAACATATTAATCATTTCCAGGCAATAATTGAATGTTATATCAATAGAGGAGAAGCAGGAAAGTGGAAAGAAACCTGACATGAACCAAAACTCTGATAATGATTGATACAAGAAATCAGAGTTACTTCTTTCCTTTCACATTTTCTCCTCTTTTGATCATTACATTATCACTCATATATGCATTTCTCATTGATTTGTTAGCTAACTATCTGTCTTAGCTGTCTAGAAAAGGCCCCTTAAACCGCATGAAGTATTTAGGTAAGCTGTATACATCATGGGATGTTAGATATCCCTTCCTGACCACCTCATAGAAGCCATTTCATCTGAACATTCCGCTTCTTTTATGGGGTTATTGACAACACACGCTTCATTATCTACCTAAAAGGATGACGACAGCCAGCCAGAGGTGCATCCCAACACAAGGACCACCCTGGAGTAATCCCCGGTGAAATCACGCTTTTAGGGCATTGACTCTTCTTGTAAGAGTGGTGCTCAAACTGCTAGGGTGCATCTGTGGGACCCTCTTTCAGAGATGATGTCCTCCATCCAACTCTCAAAAAGCTGAGGGGTCTTCAGGAGAGGTGGGCAGTCGAGCTGGGCTATCAGACGGTCAACTCTGTAGCTGTGATGTCATCCTTCCTACAAAATGGATATATCCACGCCCTCAACTAGGAATATAACATATTAATCATTTCCAGGCAATAATTGAATGTTATATCAATAGAGGAGAAGCAGGAAAGTGGAAAGAAACCTGACATGAACCAAAACTCTGATAATGATTGATACAAGAAATCAGAGTTAATTCATTCCTGGCACATTTTCTCCTCTTTTGATCATTACATTATCACTCATATTTGCATTTCTCATTGATTTGTTAGCTAACTATCTGTCTTAGCTGTCTAGAAAAGGCCCCTTAAACCGCATGAAGTATTTAGGTAAGCTGTATACATCATGGGATGTTAGATATCCCTTCCTGACCACCTCATAGAAGCCATTTCATCTGAACATTCCGCTTCTTTTATGGGGTTATTGACAACACACGCTTCATTATCTACCTAAAAGGATGACGACAGCCAGCCAGAGGTGCATCCCAACACAAGGACCACCCTGGAGTAATCCCCGGTGAAATCACGCTTTTAGGGCATTGACTCTTCTTGTAAGAGTGGTGCTCAAACTGCTAGGGTGCATCTGTGGGACCCTCTTTCAGAGATGATGTCCTCCACCCAACTCTCAAAACGCTGAGGGGTCTTCAGGAGAGGTGGGCAGTCGAGCTGGGCTATCAGACGGTCAACTCTGTAGCTGTGATGTCATCCTTCCTACAAAATGGATATATCCACGCCCTCAACTAGGAATATAACATATTAATCATTTCCAGGCAATAATTGAATGTTATATCAATAGAGGAGAAGCAGGAAAGTGGAAAGAAACCTGACATGAACCAAAACTCTGATAATGATTGATACAAGAAATCAGAGTTAATTCATTCCTGGAACATTTTCTCCTCTTTTGATCATTACATTATCACTCATATATGCATTTCTCATTTGTTAGCTAACTATCTTTTCTACCTGTCCATAAATGGCCACTTAGACTTCCCGTACTGCATGAAGTATCCAGATAAGCTGCATAGATCATGGGATGTTAGACATCCATTCCTGGTTGTCTGATAGTAGCCATTTCATCTAAACATTCACAAATCGTTATGGTGTTATTGACAGCACACA
This sequence comes from Bufo bufo, assembly GCF_905171765.1. Lineage (NCBI taxonomy): Eukaryota > Metazoa > Chordata > Amphibia > Anura > Bufonidae > Bufo > Bufo bufo. The sequence continues at coordinate 500,157,197 of NC_053392.1, forward strand.
CCTACATCATTATCTTATAGAATGATGATAGTCAGCCAGAGGTGCATCCCAACACAAGTACCACCCTGGAGTAATTCCCCAGTGAAATCAGGGCATGGACTCTTGTAGGAGTGGCGCTCAAACTGCTAGGATGCATCTGTGGGACCCTCTTTCAAAGATGATGTCCTCCACTTGACTAAGGGGTCTTCAGGAGAGGTGGGAAGTCGAGCTAGGCTATCAGACGGTCAACTCTGTAGCTGTGATGTCATCCTTCCTTCAAAATGGACATGTGCACACCTGCAAGGAAGAATACAACATATAAATCATTTTCGGGCAATTGTGGAGGCAATAGAGGAGAAATATAAAAATTGATGTAAACTAGAAATAAACCAAAACCCTGATAAAGATTGATGCAAGAAATTATTTCAACTTCTAGAACAATGGTCTCCAACCTCTGGCTCAGCAAGTGCTGCTGTAGAAATACAGCTCCCATCATCCCATAATAGCCAGCAACTGTCAGAACATGTTTGGAGTTGTTTTCAACTCACCAAACATCTCAGGGGAAATTTATCAAGAGCAGGGGGGATGCATTTAATTTATCATGAAGTTCATGCCTGGTTAAAAATTAAGTGCATCCTCTGACAGTCTATGCCCCCTGAATTAATTCGTGGCCAGCTCACAGCTGTCATAGATTTCGGTCATCATTTACAGCAGAAAACTGGCATACATTAAGTAAATCTTCTGGTGCTGATGTCCAAGCCCACCCGTTTCAAAAAATGGAGAGGCTGGCAGTAAAACGCCATTTACAAACATTTTAAACAGAATTTGCAACTTTAGTTTATCAGTTTTCTGGTGTACAAGAATGATAAATCTCTCCTTGTGCTGTGGACTACCAAAAGCAGTGGACATAATAATTAGGCTACTTTCACACTCGCGTTTGGTGCGGATCCGTCATGGATCTGCACAATGGATCCATTCAGATAATACAACCGTCTGCATCCGTTCTGAGCGGATCAGTTTGTATTATCTTTACTGAGTAGAAAAATAAGGCTCCAGCACTTGTGGTAAAAGTTTTCCGGTCCCGGTCTTTATTACACCAAACTTTGTAATGTAGGAGTGGGGAGGAGTGCCACTGTGTTTGTACATTACAAAGTTTGGTGTAATAAAGACCGGGACCGGAAAACTTTTACCACGAGTGCTGGAGCCTTCTTTTTCTACTCAGTATGATGCCTGGACCGGCTTGGGTCTGCTCCGTGAACAGAATTACAGGATGAATAGGGTAAGCTGGACATTTCTCTATTTCTGTATTATCTTTAACATAGCCAAGACGGATCCGTCTTGAACACCATTGAAAGTCAATGGAGGACGGATCAGTTTTCTATTGTGCCAGATTGTGTCATACAAAACGGATCCATCCCAATTGACTTACATTGTGGCTCAGTTTCTTCAGACGGACACCAAAGCGGAATGAAGATGGAACGAAGGCAAACTGAGGCATGCTGATGCATTCTGATCGGATCCTTTTCCATTCAGAATGCATTAGGGCAAAACTGGTCAGTTTTGGACCGCTTGTGAGAGCCATGAATGGATCTCACAAACGGAAAGCCAAAACGCCAGTTTGAAAGTAGCCTTAATCATGGCCTCTCCTTACCTTGGTGTTATCATGGTTGCTGTTGTTTGTGTGACCAGTGAAATAGGGGGAACATTGGCCAGTAAGATAGAGCAGCATCCAGGAAGAGAGGGGAGATAGTAAGCAGTAAGATAGGACAGAGACCAGTAAGATAGGATGAATAATAACCAGTATGATAGGGTAATGACCAGTAAGACAGGACAGTGGAAATGTCAGACTCTTAAGACCACTGATACATACGATAATGGGCGATACAGTAATTAATAATAGGTAAGTTGTGAGATTCACCCACAATAAATATCATCCATAACCCCAATTGTAGTATCAAAAAACAGATTTTACTGATTCGTGACCATACCCAAAAACAGGACATTGAGATAACCCATAATTCCCAACATATCTTCTTTAGTGTTCTATATCATCAATCTCAGTGAATTGAAGATAGGACAGTTAGCAGTAAAATAGGATAGAGACCAGTAAGGTAGGGTAATAACCAGTAAGTTAGGACAGTGACCAGTAATATATGGAAGTGAATTGTAAGAAAAGGCAGTGATCTGTAAATTAGGGTGGGACGTGACCAGTACGATAGATGAACCAAAGGCACTGGAACCTTATTATCTGCTATGAACAAGCTCCACTCGTCTTATGCAGTGGTTTAGATGAACCTCTTAATCCACATAAATCAACCCATACAGTTCCCTGGTACAGTAATGATCCCCCTCCTGCAATGTCTGACTGAGAACTTACCATGATCTAAAGAGGGGTCGCAGACCTCACTACAGACACACGGGTGCTTCTCTCTTGCAGACAGAGGGGGTGATGCAGCAAAGCTGGGAGACATCTTCCTCCTCCTGCAGCCGGCAACCAGGCACGACAGTTTGTAACAGCAATTATCAGTCATGTTTCTGAGGGGAAGTGCTGATTGGTTGATCAGATTCTAATCCACCAATCAGCAGCTCTCTGTTCTCTACAGCCTGGGACTGGAGGAGCACACAACAGCCCGAGCCCTGAGTGCAGCACAACCGATGTGTGCGACTGCGAGGTGGACTGCATTTTCTTGATTCAAGGACCAATTATTACCCCCATAGCAAAGTGTTGGTAGGGTTGATGCAAATTAAATTTCCCATTAGTGTCCATACTTTTGCTCTTTTTCCCCTGAAATACCTCAACTTTTTTGTTTATAGCAAGGTACATATGGTTAAAGGAAAACATTTTTTTTATTTCACTATGCCGTAAATAAGCATTATTATTAATCCCACTAGATGGATTTTATCCCGTTCCTGTTATTTTTCACCTTCCTGACAGAGCCTAGTTTTAAAAATCTGTAACTTTGGGATGCTTTAATTATCCAAGCCATTAAGAGACTCTTTTTCTAAATTTTCTAAATTTTTATTTCTCTGCTTTTGTATTTAACTTTTTTTGCAATATGTTTAATTTAATTCTGTATTTTGGATTAAAAGAAAAAAGAAGAATATTCAGGAGGCTCCTGAAAAATGGAGAGATCTATTGCATGAGTTGGCAAATCTCCTGGGCATCACGGAAGCATTCTGGCACTTCCCGTACTATAGTCCTCCATGAACCTGTGTGTGGGATCAGATGCAGCTCTGGCACCCAAATGTACACCGAGGGGACAGTGCCATGTCATGAAAAGGATGTGTGGCCCATTAGAATTGTGCATGGTCTGCAGAAAGGGGCTGTGCATTGTGCCTGTGTATACTATGAAAGGGACATGGCAGACTCCAAGAAATCAAGCACTGATGGCCTAACCTAAGGAAAGGGCATCAGAATTAAAGTTGCAATGAAAACTTGCTCTGCTATATAGCTGCCCAACTGTGGTTGCACAGTATATTACACACCAATCAGCCATAACATTGGAACCACATACTGGCGTAGGTGAACTGAATAACATTATATTGTGTCAATATCAATTGTGGATTATACATATAAGGTGACAAGTGAACATTCAGTTCCTGAAGTTGATGTACTGGAAGCAGGAAAAAGGAGTCAGAGCACACTGTGCATTACAGCTTGCTGTATATGTAATTGAGACCCCATACCTGACGTGGGTATTTGAAATACAGTGCAGATACCAGCTCACTCAAATTAATGGATCAAATATACCCATGTGCACGGTGCCTGGTTTTTCAACCTCCTTGAAGGGATGCAGCAAATAAATAACAGATGGCTCCAGCACTTACTTTTGTTGAAGTGTCATATTCTCCATTCTTTATTGGTAGGTATTGACAGCCGATACACCTTTGAGTTTATTATGTCCTATATGTCTGGGAATACCTACCAATAAAGAATGGAGAATATGACACTTCAACAAAAGTGAGTGCTGGAGCCATCTGTTATTTATTTCTTCGTCTGTAAGATCTCGCTGCTATAGGGGTTGAGCGAAGTACCGGCGCATGCGCGCTTCGCTGTAAGAAGCCAAATGGAGAAGTCCGCACGGGCGCATCAGGCAGAGCCCTGTGCGCAAGCGCGAGATCTTACAGCAGAAGGAGGGGGGAGGGAGGGAGAGCGAGAGGCGGCACAGAGAATTAGGAGGCGGCGCAGAAGTCCGGAAAGGCGGCGCTGGGCACGAACGGCGATGGGTCCGGCGGGCATCTTGCACCCATTAACATCCCCTTGGGCACTGAAAGGAATCCATGTTCTTTATTATGTCAAAACCAATTCTGCTTTTTGCTGAAGTTTTGTTTCTCTGTTAAGAAGTAACTCTGATTGCTGTAAAACTAATAACTGTAAGGTTTCTATTCTCTGTAACCCTGAATCTTATCTCTTTGGCACTACTCCCGGACAATATTCCTAATATGGAAGTTCCGTTTTTATTTCTATTTCTCTGACTGTAGAATGAAACGTGTTAATATGATAGGTTAAATACATAACATACGATGATATGCTAATAAAGAGGGTAAAGCCCCCTCTATATAACCTGTGTGCATTAAAAATAAACCTCAGAGTGTTCATTCAGTACATCACTGTTGTGTCTTTCGTGCCCTACTGAGTGAAGCGCTCTCCTGACGTCAGAAATGGACTCAAACCAAGCCGATACTAGAAGTTTGGTGCCAGGGGTACCAAGTGGGATTCCTATCAGTTTGGGGGCTCGTGTCCGGGGATCGAGAAGGTTTTCCTCGTGTTCGGTAAGGAAGGCATCTGTTATTGTCCTCTGGCCGATCCGAGGACCACGTCTCGATCTAGTAAGTAGAACCTACAACTTCTAGTATAATTACTGTATCAGGGATACAGGGTACAGACTCCGGGAGTCTGGGGGAGTGACAGGGGGACTCCGGGAGTCCGCCGTGAGGATCACTCAGAGAAAATATAGTGCGCACTACATAATATTGTCTCAGGGAGACAAGGATGGAGCTTGGTTTGACTCTTTTAACGTTGTTTTAAAGTATAAGATTATTAGAGTTGAGATAAGGATACTGATGTCCGGGTGGTAAGTGTACGGACTGAAGTTCACTATTTGCATAGAGTTTTAAGGACATTGCATTGTTGTTTTACTGTGTTGCGGAGGTCTGCAATACGCCCCACCCCCGGCTGGGAGCAATCCATTAACCCGCAGATAGGTGAACACAAGCGGCAGACCAAAGCAACAAATTATATGTTTGATGAGACACTCTGATATTTTCTGATCAGACCTGAGTCCTTTGCCTAGTTGACAGCATTAATTTGTCGAATCCTTAACGCTTCAGTACAGCCAGTCCTAGGAAAGTAGCATCATTAAAATATCAGACGGAATGGGGTCACAAGGGTCTAAAACAAATCATCCCAAACCTGAGACGGGAGAAACATGCAAAGTTTATGTTGCACGGTGTAGTCCCACAAATTACTTCCTATTTAACCCATGGGTGGATAACTTAGCTGGATGGACTGAGTTCATGCAAGCTGCTAGCCCCTTTTCCCAGGGACGGCGATAATAGCCCGTACCACATGGACATGATAAAGGGTCTTTGTCTGGGAGACAAAGAAGCATGGCCACATTTTGACCATGACCCGTCCTAGGATATGGATTACATGATACAAAGGAGTAGGGAATCCTGCAGAGTAAGTTATGTTATATGTGTAATATTATTATAGAAGACTAAAATTGTTCAATAATTTTCTTTCCCCAGCAGTGTAATGTGAGAATCCAGTTAACAAGAATTATTATATATGTACAACATTAACTAAGAACACCTGACATATAAAATGATTTGGGTTTAACAAAATTACTTTATGATTATAACATGTATATTGTCTTACAGTGACAGACCATCAGCAATTCTGGGTGTGGTGTCGCTGTTTCCCGGAAAGCTGTGTTTGTCTGTGCTGCAAGTTTTGGGATGAAACAAAGACAATTGTGTGATTAGGTTGGAAGACAAATGATTCAGTGGAATGTGAATGGGTGTGGCTCTGAGTTGTAGTGGAGTTGAAAGTGTGAAAGAGCCCTAATGGATGCTTTAGGAGAGCTGTGTGTGCAATTCAGTTTTTATGTGTAAGGGCGTGGTTATGAGCTGTTTTGTGAAGATCAGTACATGAAATGTATATGAATGTGTATGGAGTACGATATTTGTTTTCATATAATATGCGCATTGAGAATTTTATTTTTCTTGGAAGTTTTTGGTTTTTATTGGTGCCAACAGCATTGATCAAGCTGTACATTTTTTTTATCGAAGTTAATGAAAAGTTTCTTATGGGCCCTTTGTGTGTTCATGTCTGTATTGTCAGATCTGTTTGTTTCAATGTTTGAAGTTACGTGTTACATGTTAAGTGTTGTGCTTCACATCAGAGCTCTGTCCTCATGGACAGCTGGGACACTAATGACAGACAGAAGGTGGACCACAGCGTCCGACTAAAAGGGGTGGACTTAGATGACTCAGAGTAGGATTCATGGTAGATAGCAGTGCAACCTCAAGTGTGTTAAGTAAAGATTTGTTCATTAAGCTTGACTTACAAGTGTCAGCCAAAAATCAGGGCATAAGAGTACACTCAGATCTCATTCCAATCTCTACACCAGTGCCACTGATTCTTGCAAACATACAGAACCACCCAGAACTTAACAACATTAACCCTGCACTATGGTCTTCAAATGAATATGACACAGGATTCATAGATTGCACACCTTACAAAGCTACTGTAAAACCAGGGGTCATTTCAGTGTTCCAGAAACAATACCTACTGCCAAAAGAGAAACTCGATGGACTTAGGCGAATGATAAAAGAATTCCTACAAAAGGGAATCCTGGAAGAGGTGATTTCCACCCTACAGCACGCCCGTGAATCCAGTGACAAAGGCAGATGGTACTACCCACTTTGTACAGGATTTAAGGGCCATCAACAACATCATTGTGCCTATAGCCCCTGTTGTACCTCACATCACTCAATTACTATCTGCCATTCCAGCAGACGCTGTTTGGTTCAGTGTGATAGATCTGAAAAATCCATTCTTTTCTATCCCAGTTGACAAGAAGACCAGACAAATTTTTGCTTTTTCCTTTGACAGATGTCAACTGACCTGGGGCAGAATGCCCTAGGGATGTGCTGATTCACCTGTAGTGTACAGCATAGTCCTCCAAGCCACGTTAGAACCATGGTACCCCCCCCCCCCAAGGTTCCGTGTTGTTGCAATACGTGGATGATTTACTGTTGTGCAGTATGTCAGTGGAGGCCAAGATTGAGGATGGTATATCACTGTTACAATGGTTGTTTGAATGTGGACACAAAGTGTCATTAGGGAAAATGCAATGTTGTAAACAGCAAGTCGAATACTTGGGGTTTGTCCTCAAAAGGGGGAAAGGAGGATCAGTCCAGGGAGAGTTCAGTCTGTAGCGGGCTTGGTCACCCCGCTCTCCAAGAAGGAAATGCTATCCTTCCTTGGTATGATAAACTACTGCAGACAATGGATCCCAGACTGTTCCTACTATGACAATATCTTGAGGCAGGCAACACTGCAGGACAAACCTGATTTAATAAGATGGTCTTCAGAAATGTACAATGCATTTGATTATCTGAAATGTTCATTAATGTCAAGTCCAGGATTGGGCCTCCCTGACTACAAACTTCCACATGTTTGCACTACAAAATTGTAAAACCATGGCGGGTGTACTGACACAAGAACACGGAGGCAAGTTGTGTCCTTGTGTATTTTTCTCAAAGGTAATGCCCACCCTTGTTCAAGGGATACCGGCATGTCTGTGTTCTCTTGCAGCCTGTGCTATGATGGTAGAGTTGGCAACTCCTTTCACAATGTGACGCTACACCATTTTTGCACACTACACATGATGTTATAGGCCTACTCAAGGGCATACACACTCAACACAGCAGGCAGCTGAGCTCATTGCACTCACTAGAGCATGTATTCTACATACTGATAGATCTGTCACCATTTATACTGATAGTAGGTACGCACATGGGGTAGTGTGGGACCATGGTATGATTTGAGGAGAGGATTCACGGCAGCAGATGGTAAGGATCATGTCTCACAGGGCAATGCGCTGGCAGATAAGGTGGCGAAACGAGTGGCCAAATGCAACCCCACAGGTCCATGTAACCATTGGGAGATGCCATGTTTAGCACCTCCAACCCCTGAGATGTCACAAATGCTTACTGATCTTCAAAGATATTCCACTGAACAGGAACAGCAAGACTGGTGTTATCCAGTATTGCAGAAAAATCCTAAGACAGGATTAGTCTGCAAAGAGGGGGTAGGATATAACAGCATTGAGAATCCTTACAGATACTCATGGGAAGGCCTTTCCCCACCCGCCCAACAATAGTGCAGGAAGGAGACTTTGATTTTATAAGGGAAGAATATGTCACCAAATTGATACAGGTACTTAATAAAATTGAGGAAAAAGTTGCTTGTAAGTCTCCCTCTCTTCCACAGGAACCCACCCACCCATACAGGGTGGGGGATGAGGTAGTGATCAAAACACTGAAGAAAGGAAAATCCCAAGGTGACTTCGCATATGGCCCACCCACTATCGTGGTTGCAGTGACCAGAACAGCTGTGCTGACTGAACAGTCTCCAACTTGGATCCACGCCACCCGAGTGAAGCTTGTGAGAACAAGAGAGGAGGCAGGAACGGAGGCAGACAGCCTTGGCCTTGAAGAAGGCCCAGAGGTACTAACGGGGGCAGACAGCCCTGACCTCCAACAAGGCCCAGAGGTACTAATGGGGGCAGACAGCCCTGACCTCCAACATGATGAGCTCCTCACCCCTTTCTGGGAAATGGTTGAATGTACTGACTAAGATTGCTTCAATAATCTTGTTGATTTTACCAATTAGTAGTAAGGGAGAAGTAGCCGCAACTAGCAAGGGCGGCATCATCACCTTTTGGTATAATTCATCTAACACTCACGTAGCTACCTACACCTTTTGCCTTTGTGATATATTGAAAACATGTTCATATTATAACTATTGTTCCAACGACTATGTAGAAGGACAGGCCTATATATGTGTAACAGACTCATACTGGGGAAAAGGTTGTGGATACTGGGGATCAGTGGGATGGAATACAGGGACAGAATGGGGATATAAACCAGAAAGCGCCCTCAAAAGGAGGGATAAAAATTCTAAGTCCCTTTTGACTAGAATGACACTCCTTGAGAGAGGGACGTGTTATGTGGACACCTCCTCATTGAATTATTGCAAAAAAAGGTCAGCGGAAATGAAGATTGTATTGACAATAGACAACCCTGGTAAATAAGATGAAGGAGATTATGTATTGGGATGGTACTTCCATAAAATGTGTGGAGCTGAGACTTCTCAGGTAACACAAATGTTCAAACTTAGAGATATGTATAAGTCTAAGGAATACCAGCCCATCACAGGTGTCCCAAAAAACCCACTAGCCCCACATATAGTTTCTCTAAAAAACCTAAGGGCCATATCTAATCCCACATATGAGGATACTTTGGCCATGGGGACGGGTTTTTCTGATGTTAATTTGTGGCTGGAGTGGATGAAGTATAGTGCAGCCTCTGTGAATAAAAGTAACTGTTACATATGCAGTGCTGCCAAGCCACACCTAGGTACAGTACCCCTAGTGTTACCAGAAAGTGTTGAAGAATGTTTTTTGACTCTTTGTTAATATGTCTTACAACCACAGTGCATGTACAGAATGGAAATCAAAATACCCTCTGTTGTTAAAAAATCCTCGCCCAGGGGCAGGCATCCAGGTATATCCAGGTAACTACACATGTTACAAGGGGAGTACACATGGGAGGAATGTACAGAATTTCACCAAAGGTTATTGTCACAAATACAGCAATCTGAACATATCCCTCACTCAGAACCAAGTGTACTCCATAGGAGATGTGTACTGGATCTGTGGAGATGGAAAAATAAGATCCAGATTGGAAGGTGCCTGGAAAGGTGAATGTGCGCTTGCCAAAGCTATAATGAACATGCACATTTTTACTGAATCAGATATTATAGACAAAGGGGTGCTAAAGATAAACAAAAGAAGCAGCCCCCTTTCAAGTTTTGATCCCCATGTGTATATAGATGCAATAGGTGTTCCAAGAGGGGTCCCAGATGAGTTCAAAGCTAGAGATCAAGTAGCTGCCGGATTTGAATCAATATTTCCAATCATTACTGTGAATAAAAATGTGGATTGGATAAATTACATATACTACAATCAGCAAAGGTTTGTAAACTATACCAGAGATGCATTTCTAGGGGTAGCAGAAGAACTACAAGCAGACTCAATCATGACATTCCAGAATCGAATGGTGTTGGATATGATTCTTGCAGAGAAGGGCGGAGTGTGCCGAGTATTGACTGATCCAACCTCCTGCTGCACATACAGTCAGGTCCATAAATATTGGGACATCGACACAATTCTAACATTTTTGGCTCTATAAACCACCACAATGGATTTGAAATGAAACAAACAAAATGTGCTTTAACTGCAGACTGTCAGCTTTAATTTGAGGGTATTTACATCCAAATCAGGTGAACGTTGTAGGAATTACAACAGTTTGCATATGTGCCTCCCACTTGTTAAGGGACCAAAAGTAATGGGACAGAATAATAATCAGAAATCAAACTTTCACTTTTTAATACTTGGTTGGAAATCCTTTGCAATCAATTACAGCCTGAAGTCTGGAACGCATAGACATCACCAGACGCTGGGTTTCATCCCTGGTGATGCTTTGCCAGGCCTCTACTGCAACTGTCTTCAGTTCCTGCTTGTTCTTGGGGCATTTTCCCTTTCAGTTTTGTCTTCAGCAAGTGAAATGCATGCTCAATCGGATTCAGATCAGGTGATTGACTTGGCCATTACATAACATTCCACTTCTTTCCCTTAAAAAACTCTTTGGTTGCTTTTGCAGTATGCTTTGGGTCAATGTCCATCTGCACTGTGATGCGCTGTCCAATGAGTTCTGAAGCATTTGGCTGAATATGAGCAGATAATTTTGCCCGAAACACTTCAGAATTTATCCTGCTGCTTTTGTCAGCAGTCACATCATCAATAAATACAGGAGAACCAGTTCCATTGGCAGCCATACATGCCCACGCCATGACACTACCACCACCATGCTTCACTGATGAGGTGGTATGCTTAGATCATGAGCAGTTCCTTTTCTTCTCCATACTCTTCTCTTCCCATCACTCTGGTACAAGTTGATCTTGGTCTCATCTGTCCATAGGATGTTGTTCCAGAACTGTGAAGGCTTTTTTAGATGTCGTTTGGCAAACTCTAATCTGGCCTTCCTGTTTTTGAGGCTCACCAATGGTTTACATCTTGTGGTGAACCCTCTGTATTCACTCTGGTGAAGTCTTCTCTTGATTGTTGACTTTGACACACATACACCTACCTCCTGGAGAGTGTTCTTGATCTGGCAAACTGTTGTAAAGGGTGTTTTCTTCACCAGGGAAATAATTCTTTGGTCATCCACCACAGTTGTTTTCCGTGGTCTTCTGGGTCTTTTGGTGTTGCTGAGCTCACCGGTGCGTTCCTTCTTTTTAAGAATGTTCCAAACTGTTGTTTTGGCCACGCCTAATGTTTTTGCTATCTCTCTGATGGATTTGTTTTGTTTTTTCAGCCTAATGATGGCTTGCTTCACTGATAGTGACAGCTCTTTGGATCTCATCTTGAGAGTTGTCAGCAACAGATTCCAAATGCAAATAGCAGACTTGAAATGAACTCTGGACCTTTTATCTGCTCATTATAATTGGGATAATGAGGGAATAACACACACCTGGTCATGGAACAGCTGAGAAGCCAATTGTCCCATTACTTTTGGTCACTTAACAAGTGGGAGGCACATATGCAAACTGTTGTGATTCCTACACCGTTCACCTGATTTGGATGTAAATACCCTCAAATTAAAGCTGACAGTCTGCAGTTAAAGGACATCTTGTTCGTCTAATTTCAAATCCATTTTGGTGGTGTATAGAGCCAAAAATGTTAGAATTGTGTCGATGTCCCAATATTTATGGACCTGACTGTACATACCAAATAATACTGGCCCCACTGGTAAGGTCACAATAGCTATAAAGAAGCTTGAAGATCTGTCAGTAGAACTGAAAAAGAACTCAGGTATAAATAATCCATGGGATCAATACTTTGGGTGGTTCACAAGTTGGAAACAAGGTCTCATGCAACTAGGGATTGTCATACTAATAGTAATTGTAGTAATAGGTGTAGTAGCATTATGTGTTATTCCCTGTGTGAGACGAATGCTAGAAAAAGGGCTCTCTAATATGTCATTATATCAGACTACTGTACCCCAGGAGGATCGAAGCCCAGATGGGTATAAGAATTACCTAATATCATATAGAGAAAAAAAAAAGGACAAGAAAGGAAAGAACCATGTAGTGTGAAACACTAAAGGTTCTAAGAGGGGATTTGAAAGGAATCCATGTTCTTTATTATGTCAAAACCAATTCTGCTTTTTGCTGAAGTTTTGTTTCTCTGTTAAGAAGTAACTCTGATTGCTGTAAAACTAATAACTGTAAGGTTTCTATTCTCTGTAACCCTGAATCTTATCTCTTTGGCACTACTCCCGGACAATATTCCTAATATGGAAGTTCCGTTTTTGTTTCTATTTCTCTGACTGTAGAATGAAACGTGTTAATATGATAGGTTAAATACATAACATACGATGATATGCTAATAAAGAGGGTAAAGCCCCCTCGATATAACCTGTGTGCATTAAAAATAAACCTCAGAGTGTTCATTCAGTACATCACTGTTGTGTCTTTCGTTACCTACTGAGTGAAGCGCTCTCCTGACGTCAGAAAGGGACTCAAACCAAGCCGATACTAGAAGTTTGGTGCCAGGGGTACCAAGTGGGACTCAGAGATTCCTATCAGGCACCTTATTTGTTTGACTAACAGGTTAGTAAAAGCTGTTTTTTAGCTAAATAAGCCCACAGATGACATTTCTAAGCCCACATCAGGAATCGTGAAGACGCCCTGAACATCAGCATATGTTTAGCTGACAGGGGTCAAACCTGGTGACAGAATCCCTTTAAGTGTTTCTGTAAGTATTCCCACGGTCCCAACCACCAGAGAGGCTGACACTTTTTCCTATGGTGTGCAAGCACGACCACCGCTGATGAATTGCAGGGTGTTCATGATGCCTGGATATGAGCCTTGAATCAAGCCAGCAAAGGAAGCAATATAGACAATTACGTGATATATGAAATTTGTCTTATTGAATTAAAAAAAACTTGAAAACAGACAATTTTTTCTTTTTCCCCCTTTAACCCCTTATGAACCGGGCTAATTTTCACCTTAAGGACCAGGCCATTTTTTGCAAATCTGACCAGTGTCACTTTATGTGTGAATAACTTTAAAACGCTTTTACTTATCCAGGCCATTCTGAGATAGTTTTTTCATCACATATTGTACTTCATGACACTGGTAAAATGGAGTGAAAAAAATATATATTTATACAAATAATCCAAATTTACTTAGTAATACCTCCAAAATAGTTATTAATTTACAATCCCCATATGTCTACTTTATGTTTGGATCATTTTGAGAATGCCATTTTATTTGTTGGGGACGTTACAAGGCTTAGAAGTTTTGAAGCAAATCTTGAATTTTCTGGAAAATTTCTAAAACCCACTTTTTCAGGAACAGTTCAGGTCTGAAGTCACTTTGTGAGGTATACATAATAAATAAACCACCCAGAAATGACCCCATTTTACAAACTACACCCCTCAAGGTATTCAAAACTGATTTTACAAACTTTGTTAACCCTTTAGGTGTTCCACAAGAATTAATGGAAAACAGAAAAAATTTCAAAATTTCTCTTTTTTGGCAAATTTTCCATTTGAATCCATTTTTTCCAGTTACAAAGCAAGGGTTAACAGCCAAATAAAAATGTTTATGGCCTTGATTCTGTAGTTTACAGAAACACCCCATATGTGGTCATAAACTGTTGTACGGGCCCACGGCAGGGTGCAGAAGGAAAGGAATGACATATGGTTTTTGGAAGGCAGATTTTGCTGGACTGTTTTTTTTTACACCATGTCCCATTTGAAGCCCCCCTGATGCACCCCTAAAGTAGAAACTCCAAAAAAGTTACCCCATTTTGGAAACTACGGAATAGGGTGGCAGTTATGTTGGTACTATTTTAGGGTAAATATGATTTTTGGTTGCTCTATATTACACTTTTTGTGAGGCAAGCTAACAAGAAATACCGTATTTTTCGCTTTATAAGACGCACTTTTCCCCCCCAAAAGTGGGGGGGAAATGGCCGTGCGTCTTATAAAGTGAATACTTCGCTGGCCGCTATGCTGCACAGTGCGGCCAGCAAAGTATCAGTGTGAAGGGAGGAGACGGGGGGGGGGGGGGACACTCATGGCGGGGCCCGGTGCAGTGACTCTACTCTAATACACCGGGCCCCGCAACTGTTAAACATTCAATCTGATCTATATAATTGTATACGCGCTGTACGGTACTTACTGTAGTACCGGAAGTATAGCATTAAGACGGCGCAGCGCCTGCCGCAGCTCTCTCCTCATGCGCCGCCTGCCCCAGCTCCCTCTGTCATGCGCCGCCTGCCCCAGCTCCCTCTGTCATGCGCCGCCTGCCTGTTCATTCATAAAGTGAGATAAGAAGGCAGGCGGCGCATGAGTAGGGAGCTGGGGCAGGCGGTGCATGACCGAGGGAGCTGGGGCAGGCGGCGCATGAGGAGGGAGCTGCGGCAGGCGGCGCATGACCGAGGGAGATGCCGGTCTGCGCCGTCTAAATGTTATACTTCCGGTACTACAGTAAGTACCGAACAGAGCGTATGCAATTAGATATACAGGGTGGGCCATTTATATGGATACACCTTAATAAAATGGGAATGGTTGGTGATAATAACTTCCTGTGTGTGGCACATTAGTATATGTGAGGGGGGAAACTTTTCAAGATGGGTGGTGACCATGGCGGCCATTTTGAAGTCGGACATTTTGAATCCAAATTAATTTTTTTAATAGGAAGAGGGTCATGTGACACATCAAACCTATTGGGAATTTCACAAGAAAAACAATGGTGTGCTTGGTTTTAACGTAACTTTATTCTTTCATGAGTTATTTACAAGTTTCTGACCACTTATAAAATGTGTTCAATGTGCTGCCCATTGTGTTGGATTGTCAATGCAACCCTCTTCTCCCACTCTTTACACACTGATAGCAACACCGCAGGAGAAATGCTAGCACAGGCTTCCAGTATCCGTAGTTTCAGGTGCTGCACATCTCGTATCTTCACAGCATAGACAATTGCCTTCAGATGACCCCAAAGATAAAAGTCTAAGGGGGTCAGATCGGGAGACCTTGGGGGCCATTCAACTGGCCCACGACGACCAATCCACTTTCCAGGAAACTGTTCATCTAGGAATGCTCGGACCTGACACCCATAATGTTGTGGTGCACCATCTTGCTGGAAAAACTCAGGGAACGTGCCAGCTAGATGAACAGTTTCCTGGAAAGTGGATTGGTCATCGTGGGCCAGTTGAATGGAAATAAAAGAAATAAACCAAATCCCTGATAACGATTGATGCAAGAAATTATTTCAACTTCTAGAACAATGGTCTCCAACCTCTGGCTCAGCAAGTGCTGCTGTAGAAATACAACTCCCATCATCCCATAATAGCTAGCAACTGTCAGAACATGTTTGGAGTTGTTTTCCACTCACCAAACATCTCAGGAGAAATTTATCAAGAGCAGGGGGGATGCATTTAATTTATCATGAAGTTCATGCCTGGTTAAAAATTAAGTGCATCCTTTGTTTTCTGGACGTTATTTGTTCATAAGTTTTTATGGGAACATATACACCATTTGAATATGAGTCAGATTTCATATTAAACATTTTTCACCTTTGTATATGGGCACGTTACCTCACGGTACACCACCATTGTGGGAGCTGCATTTCTCACGGGGCCTATCTGAAATTTCAGTCTCCATTTGAGTGCAACTTCAGGATTGGTCCACTCTTGCCACTTTTAATATCTAGTGCTTCCTGTAATGTACCTCCTACGATGTGACTCGCATTGCTTTTTGTGTTTGATTCATATACAAGTATGACTCTTTTTCTTAACATTGTATCTATTTTATGCACTGTCCCATTGGGGTCTTGGATCCCTTGTTTGTAACCTTTTTCTGTGTTATAAAATCAATAAACAGATTTTAAAAAGAAAAATTAAGTGCATCCTCTGACAGTCTATGCGCCCTGAATTAATTCTTGGCCAGCTCACAGCTGCCATAGATTTTGGTCATCATTTACAGCAGAAAACTGGCATACATTAAGTAAATCTTCTGGGGCTGATGTCCAAAGCCACCCCTTTCAAAAAATGGAGAGGCTGGCAGTAAAACGCCATTTACAAACATTTTAAACAGAATTTGCAACTTTTGTTTATCAGTTTTCTGGTGTACAAGAATGATAAATCTCTCCTTGTGCTGTGGACTACCAAAAGCAGTGGACATAATAATTAGGCTACTTAAACACTCGCGTTTGGTCCGGATCCGTCATGGATCTGCACAATGGATCCGTTCAGATAATACAACCGTCTGCATCCGTTCTGAACAGATCAGTTTGTATTATCTTTACTGAGTAGAAAAAGAAGGCTCCAGCACTCGTGGTAATAGTTTTCCGGTCCCGGTCTTTATTACACCAAACTTTGTAATGTAGGAGTGGGGAGGAGTGCCACTGTGTTTGTACATTACAAAGTTTGGTGTAATAAAGACCGGGACCGGAAAATTTTTACCATGAGTGCTGGAGCCTTCTTTTTCTACTCACTATGATGCCTGGACCGGCTTGGGTCTGCTCTGTGCACAGAATTACAGGATGAATAGGGTAAGCTGGACATTTCTCTATTTCTGTATTATCTTTAACATAGCCAAGACGGAACACCATTGAAAGTCAATGGAGGACGGATCAGTTTTCTATTGTGCCAGATTGTGTCATAGAAAACGGATCCGTCCCAATTGACTTACATTGTGGCTCAGTTTCGTCAGACTGACACCAAAGCGGAATGGAGACGGAACAAAGGCAAACTGAGGCATGCTGATGCATTCTGATCGGATCCTTTTCCATTCAGAATGCATTAGGGCAAAACTGATCAGTTTTGGGCCGCTTGTGAGAGCCATGAACGGATCTCACAAACGGAAAGCCAAAACGCCAGTTTGAAAGTAGCCTTAATCATCGCCTCTCCTTACCTTGGTGTTATCATGGTTGCTGTTGTTTGTGTGACCAGTGAAATAGGGGGAACATTGGCCAGTAAGATAGAGCAGCATCCAGGAAGAGAGGGGAGATAGTAAGCAGTAAGATAGGACAGAGACCAGTAAGATAGGATGAATAATAACCAGTATGATAGGGTAATGACCAGTAAGACAGGACAGTGGAAATGTCAGACTATTAGGACCACTGATACATACGATAATGGGCGATACAGTAATTAATAATGGGTAAGTTGTGAGAGTCACCCACTATAAATATCATCCATAACCCCAATTGTAGTATCAAAAAACAGATTTTACTGATTCGTGACCATACCCAAAAACAGGACATTGAGATAACCCATAATTCCAAACATATCTTCTTTGGTGTTCTAAATCATCAATCTCAGTGAATTGAGGATAGGACAGTTAGCAGTAAAATATGGCGGATCGAGACCAGTAAGGTAGGGTAATAACCAGTAAGTTAGGACAGTGACCAGTAATATATGGAAGTGAATTGTAAGATAAGGCAGTGATCTGTAAATTAGGGTGGGACGTGACCAGTACGATGAAGGGGGCAGTGAATAGATGAACTAAAGGCACTGGAACCATATTGGCTGCTATGAACAGCTCCACTCGTCTTATGCAGTGGTTTAGATGAACCTCTTCATCCACATAAATCATCCCATACAGTTCCCTGGTACAGTAATGATCCCCCTCCTGCAATGTCTGACTGAGAACTTACCATGATCTAAAGAGGGGTCGCAGACTTCACTACAGACACACGGATGCTTCTCTCTTGCAGACAGAGGGGGTGATGCAGCAGAGCTGGGAGACATCTTCCTCCTCCTGCAGCCGGCAACCAGGAATGACAGTTTGTAACAGCAATTATCATTCATGTTTCTGAGGGGCAGTGCTGATTGGTTGATCAGATTCTAATCCACCAATCAGCAGCTCTCTGTTCTCTACAGCCTGGGACTGGAGGAGCACACAACAGCCCGAGCCCTGAGTGCAGCACAACCGATGTGTGCGACTGCGAGGTGGACTGCATGTTCTTGATTAAAGGACCAATTATTACCCCCATAGAAAAGTGTTAGTAGGGTTGATGCAAATTACATTTCCCATTAGTGTCCATACTTTTGCTATTTTTCCCCTGAAATACCTCAGCTTTTTTGTTTATAGCAAGGAACATATGGTTAAAGAAAAACATTTTTTTTATTTCACTATGCCGTAAATAAGCATTATTATTAATCCCACTAGATGGATTTTATTCTGTTCCTGTTATTTTTCACCTTCCTGACAGAGTCTAGTTTTAAAATCTGTAACTTTGAGATGCTTTAATTATCCAAGCCATTAAGAGACTCTTTTTCTAAATTTTCTAAATTTTTATTTCTCTGCTTTTGTATTTAACTTTTTTTGCGATATGTTTAATTTAATTCTGTATTTGGGATAAAAAGCAAAAAGAAAAGAAAAAAGAAGAATATTCAGGAGGCTCCTGAAAAATTTAGAGATCTATTGCATGAGTTGGCAAATCTCCTGGGCATCACGGAAGCATTCTGGCACTTCCCGTACTATAGTCCTCCATGAACCTGTGTGTGGGATCAGATGCAGCTCTGGCACCCAAATGTACACCGAGGGGGCAGTGCCATGTCATGAAAAGGATGTGTGGCCTATTAGAATTGTGCATGGTCTGCAGAAAGGGGCTGTGCATTGTGCCTGTGTATACTATAAAGGGGACATGGCAGACTCCAAGAAATCAAGCACTGATGGCCTAACCTAAGGAAAGGGCATCAGAATTAAAGTTGCAATGAAAACTTGCTCTGCTATATGGCTGCCCAACTGTGGTGCACAGTACAGTACACACCAATCAGCCATAACATTGGAACCACATACTGTAGGTCAGGCATGCTCAACCTGCGGCCCTCTAGCTGTTGTAAAACTACAACTCCCACAATGCCCTGCTGTAGGCTGATAGCTGTAGGCTGTTCGGGCATGCTGGGAGTTGTAGTTTTGTAACAGCTGGAGGGCCACAGGTTGAGCATGCCTGCCGTAGGTGAACTGAATAACATTATATTGTGTCAATATCAATTGTGGATTATACATATAAGGTGACAAGTGAACATTCAGTTCCTGAAGTTGATGTACTGGAAGCAGGAAAAAGCAGTCAGAGCACACTGTGCATTACAGCTTGCTGTATATGTAATTGAGACCCCAGACCTGACCTCTGAATTAATTCAGACCCAAACCAAGCCAAAAAATTTATTCTAACCTCTGACCAGAACCCTAAATTATTTCAGACCTCGTAGCAAACCCCTAAGTTAAAGGAGCTATCACTCCTTCACTCCTTGTTCACTGAAAATGTGGCCGCTGGAGTCATCAGCTGATGTTTTCTCAACATCTCCAGAAAACAGCTGATTTTGCTGGGGGACGCCTCGACCATCCACATCCAGCCAGGTATTTCATTGCAGATAAATGGCTGTCCCTGTAATAGAAGGGTGACCTAAGTCTGACTGAGTCAGGGATGCTCATACAAAGCAGCTCTCAGTTTTAGCTCTTATAGGGGAGTCTCAAGCCCTAATACAATGTCCTGATGCCACATTTCCTTGCTACTCCAGAAGAACGGGAATTCCAGGCCCTAATACAACGTTCTGATGCCACGTTTCCTTGCTACTCCAGAAGAACGAACTGCAGCGTGTAACACCTATCAGTTGTGAGACACTGAGTAAGAGGATGGAATGCTGGCAGGGAGTGGGCCCCTGTGTTAGGTGCCAAGGTTGGGCCCCATCAAGCCTGGGAATTTAGGTACGGGGCTATGCAGTGAACTGAATCTTTGTGAAGGAAAGCCTAACTATGATTCTGGAGTCTTGGATGAGGGCGACAGGGCAGACACGCATCTCTAGGCATGTTACTACACAAATCAGCATTGAACGATGGTTTTGCTGTCCTGTGGCTAAATGTGCTTGAAGTTTATAGTCAGGGAACAGCTCCTTCTGCTTTCAGAGAAATGCCATTTTCTTTAGTGTTTAATCTTCTCTAAGTAAATGACAATAATTATTGACTAATTCAAGAACATCTAACAGACACATCTTCCAATTATTTAGTAAATGTGTCTTTAAATGCCATTACTTTTCTTTTCCTATTTGGTCATTTAGATTATGTCTGCGTTTTTTTAATGTTTTTTGTTTTTTGTGATAAGTGAGACATTTTATGTCATTTTTAATTTTTTTTGTGTTTGGGAAAATGAAGAAAGAAAAAAATAGTCTGTTTTCATATTTTCTTAAGTGTTTTTGTAAGTATTCCCACGGTCCCAACCACCAGAGAGACTGACACATTTCTTTGTTTGACTCCTGGTCCCGCCACCTACTAGGGAAGTGCCACTTTGTCACGCATTGTGCTGCGCCTTTGTGTCAGAGTAGTTCTCACTCAAAGAGGCGATCTTGGCGTGGTGAGTGGGCTTATGCTTTTTGATCAAAATGTACACTAATGCCTCTTGTACAGCATGTAGTATGGGGGCTGTACACTTCAATATGGTGCTGAGTAGCGAGTTTATTTAGATCAAAGCATAGCATTGTGGATGTGCGATCCAGTTCTGTTTTCTCCCCCTGTTATATTTATTATTTTTGTTTTCGGGAAAATGAAAAAAGAAAAAATTGTCTGTTTTCATATTTTCTTAAGTGTTTCTTTAAGTATTCCCACGGTCCCAACCACCAGAGAGGCTGACACTTTTTCCTATGGTGTGCAAGCACGACCACCGCTGATGAATTGCAGGGTGGTCATGATGCCTGGATATGAGCGTTGAATCAAGCCAGCAAAGGAAGCAATATAGACAATCACAATACATTAGTAAGTGCCTTTCATTAATTTTGTTTACGTGATATATGAAATTTGTCATATTGAATAAAAAAAACTTGAAAACAGACTATTTTTTCTTTTCCCCCCTTTAACCCCTTATGAACCGGGCTAATTTTCACCTTAAAGGGACACTGACAGGCCCAAAAAGCATATTTAAGTATATACAGTATATGACAGTACAGGTCTTATAAAGTGTATTAGAATCATCTAAGTATCCCCCCTGTCCACCTTATAAATACAGTAAAATGAAGTTTTATAACCTGCCTGAATCGTGTTCAATCTGCCCAAGGGGCGGCGTTTCATCTCAACTTGCGCCCAGCCAGCCTCACCACAACTGCCGTTTGAAGCGCCGCCCAGCTCATCAATATTCACTTCGCAGGGCGGCTACTCTGAAGCGCTGCTCTGAACTGTGCCCGACGCATGTGCATAAAGCAGAGGCTGCATCAGCCTCTGAGAATTAGACTGTGCGCAGGCGCGATCCCGGCCAGTGAGGGTGCCGGGCGCATGCGCTGAAGATGGCCGGGGACAGTAGTAGCCGCCCAGCGAAGTGAATATTGATGAGCTGGGCGGCGCTTCAAACGGCAGTTGTGGCGAGGCTGGCTGGGCGCAAGTTGAGATGAAACACCGCCCCTTGGGCAGATTGAACACGATTCAAGCAGGTTATAAAACTTCATTTTACTGTATTTATAAGGTGGACAGGGGGGATACTTAGATGATTCTAATACACTTTATAAGACATGTACTGTCATATATATACCTAAATATGCTTTTTGGGCCTGTCAGTGTCCCTTTAAGGACCAGGCCATTTTTTGCAAATCTGACCAGTGTCACTTTATGTGTGAATAACTTTAAAACGCTTTTACTTATCCAGGCCATTCTGAGATTGTTTTTTCATCACATATTGTACTTCATGACACTGGTAAAATGGAGTGAAACAAATATATATTTATACAAATAATCCAAATTTACCAAAAATTTGGAAAAATTTGCTAATTTCCAACTTTCAATTTCTCTACTTCTATAATACTTAGTAATACCTCCAAAATAGTTATTAATTTACAATCCCATATGTCTACTTTATGTTTGGATCATTTTGGGAATGCCATTTTATTTTTTGGGGACGTTACAAGGCTTAGAAGTTTAGAAGCAAATCTTGAATTTTCCGGAAAATTTCTAAAACCCACTTTTTCAGGAACAGTTCAGGTCTGAAGTCACTTTGTGAGGCTTACATAATAAATAAACCACCCAGAAATGACCCCATTTTACAAACTACACCCCTCAAGGTATTCAAAACTGATTTTACAAACTTTGTTAACCCTTTAGGTGTTCCACAAGAATTAATGGAAAACAGAAAAAATTGCAAAATTTCTCTTTTTTGCCAAATTTTCCATTTAAATCCATTTTTTCCAGTTACAAAGCAAGGGTTAACAGCCAGATAAAACTCAATGTTTATGGCCTTGATTCTGTAGTTTACAGAAACACCCCATATGTGGTCATAAACTGTTGTACGGGCCCACGGCAGGGTGCAGAAGGAAAGGAATGACATATGGTTTTTGGAAGGCAGATTTGGCTGGACTGTTTTTTTTACACCATGTCCCATTTGAAGCCCCCCTGATGCACCCCTAAAGTAGAAACTCCAAAAAAAGTTACCCCATTTTGGAAACTACGGAATAGGGTGGCAGTTATGTTGGTACTATTTTAGGGTAAATATGATTTTTGGTTGCTCTATATTACACTTTTTGTGAGGCAAGGTAACAAGAAATACCGTATTTTTCGCTTTATAAGACGCACTTCCCCCCCCCCCCCAAAAGTGGGGGGGAAATGGCCGTGCGTCTTATAAAGCGAATAATTCACTGGCCGCTATGCTGCACAGCGCGGCCAGCAAAGTATCAGTGTGAAGGGAGGAGGCGGGGACACTCAGGGCGGGGCCCGGTGCAGTGACTCTACTCTAATACACCGGGCCCCGCAACTGTTAAACATTCAATCTGATCTATATAATTGTATACGCGCTGTACGGTACTTACTGTAGTACCGGAAGTATAGCATTAGGACGGTGCAGCGCCTGCCGCAGCTCCCTCCTCATGCGCCGCCTGCCCCAGCTCCCTCTGTCATGCGACACCTGCCCAGCTCCCTCTGTCATGCGCCGCCTGCCTGTTCATTCATAAAGTGAGATAAGAAGGCAGGCGGCGCATGAGGAGGGAGCTGGGGCAGGCGGTGCATGACCGAGGGAGCTGGGGCAGGCGGCGCATGAGGAGGGAGTTGCGGCAGGTGGCGCATGACCGAGGGAGATGCCGGTCTGTGCCGTCTAAATGTTATACTTCCGGTACTACAGTAAGTACCGAACAGAGCGTATACAATTAGATATACAGGGTGGGCCATTTATATGGATACACCTTAATAAAATGGGAATAGTTGGTGATAATAACTTCCTGTGTGTGGCACATTAGTATATGTGAGGGGGGAAACTTTTCAAGATGGGTGGTGACCATGGCGGCCATTTTGAAGTCGGACATTTTGAATCCAACTTTTGTTTTTTCAATAGGAAGAGAGTCATGTGACACATCAAACTTATTGGGAATTTCACAAGAAAAACAATGGTGTGCTTGGTTTTAACGTAACTTTATTCTTTCATGAGTTATTTACAAGTTTCTGACCACTTATAAAATGTGTTCAATGTGCTGCCCATTGTGTTGGATTGTCAATGCAACCCTCTTCTCCCACTCTTCACACACTGATAGCAACACCGCAGGAGAAATGCTAGCACAGGCTACCAGTATCCGTAGTTTCAGGTGCTGCACATCTCGTATCTTCACAGCATAGACAATTGCCTTCAGATGACCCCAAAGATAAAAGTCTAAGGGGGTCAGATCGGGAGACCTTGGGGGCCATTCAACTGGCCCACGACGACCAATCCACTTTCCAGGAAACTGATTATCTAGAAATGCTCGGACCTGACACCCATAATGTGGTGGTGCACCATCTTGCTGGAAAAACTCAGGGAACGTGCCAGCTAGATGAACAGTTTCCTGGAAAGTGGATTGGTCGTCGTGGGCCAGTTGAATGGAAATAAAAGAAATAAACCAAAACCCTGATAACGATTGATGCAAGGAATTATTTCAACTTCTAGAACAATGGTCTCCAACCTCTGGCTCAGCAAGTGCTGCTGTAGAAATACAACTCCCATCATCCCATAATAGCCAGCAACTGTCAGAACATGTTTGGAGTTGTTTTCCACTCACCAAACATCTCAGGAGAAATTTATCAAGAGCAGGGGGGATGCATTTAATTTATCATGAAGTTCATGCCTGGTTAAAAATTAAGTGCATCCTCTGACAGTCTATGCGCCCTGAATTAATTATTGGCCAGCTCACAGCTGTCATAGATTTCGGTCATCATTTACAGCAGAAAACTGGTATACATTAAGTAAATCTTCTGGGGCTGATGTCCAAGGCCACCCCTTTCAAAAAATGGAGAGGCTGGCAGTAAAACGCCATTTACAAACATTTTAAACAGAATTTGCAACTTTTGTTTATCAGTTCTCTGGTGTACAAGAATGATAAATCTCTCCTTGTGCTGTGGACTACCAAAAGCAGTGGACATAATAATTAGGCTACTTTCACACTCGCGTTTGGTGCGGATCCATCATGGATCTGCACAATGGATCCGTTCAGATAATACAACCGTCTGCATCCGTTCTGAACGGATCAGTTTGTATTATCTTTACTGAGTAGAAAAAGAAGGCTCTAGCACTTGTGGTAAAAGTTTTCCGTTCCCGGTCTTTATTACACCAAACTTTGTAATGTAGGAGTGGGGAGGAGTGCCACTGTGTTTGTACATTACAAAGTTTGGTGTAATAAAGACTGGGACCGGAAAACTTTTACCACGAGTGCTGGAGCCTTCTTTTTCTACTCAGTATGATGCCTGGACCGGCTTGGGTCTGCTCTGTGCACAGAATTACAGGATGAATAGGGTAAGCTGGACATTTCTCTATTTCTGTATTATCTTTAACATAGCCAAGATGGATCCGTCTTGAACACCATTGAAAGTCAATGGAGGACGGATCAGTTTTCTATTGTGCCAGATTGTGTCATAGAAAACGGATCCGTCCCAATTGACTTACATTGTGGCTCAGTTTCGTCAGACGGACACCAAAGCGGAATGGAGACGGAACGAAGGCAAACTGAGGCATGCTGATGCATTCTGATCGGATCCTTTTCCATTCAGAATGCATTAGGGCAAAACTGATCAGTTTTGGGCCGCTTGTGAGAGCCATGAACGGATCTCACAAACAGAAAGCCAAAACGCCAGTTTGAAAGTAGCCTTAATCATCGCCTCTCCTTATCTTGGTGTTATCATGGTTGCTGTTGTTTGTGTGACCAGTGAAATAGGGGGAACATTGGCCAGTAAGATAGAGCAGCATCCAGGAAGAGAGGGGAGATAGTAAGATAGGACAGAGACCAGTAAGATAGGATGAATAATAACCAGTATGATAGGGTAATGACCAGTAAGACAGGACAGTGGAAATGTCAGACTATTAGGACCACTGATACATACGATAATGGGCGATACAGTAAATAATAATGGGTAAGTTGTGAGAGTCACCCACTATAAATATCATCCATAACCCCAATTGTAGTATCAAAAAACAGATTTTACTGATTCATGACCATACCCAAAAACAGGACATTGAGATAACCCATAATTCCCAACATATCTTCTTTGGTGTTCTATATCATCAATCTCAGTGAATTGAAGATAGGACAGTTAGCAGTAAAATAGGGCGGATAGAGACCAGTAAGGTAGGGTAATAACCAGTAAGTTAGGACAGTGACCAGTAATATATGGAAGTGAATTGTAAGATAAGGCAGTGATCTGTAAATTAGGGTGGGAAGTGACCAGTATGATGAAGGGGGCAGTGAATAGATGAACCAAAGGCACTTTCCAAATAGTCTGAAAGCTGGAACCTTATTGGCTGCTATGAACAGCTCCACTCGTCTTATGCAGAGGTTTAGATGAACCTCTTCATCCACATAAATCATCCCATACAGTTCCCTGGTCCAGTAATGTCTGACTGAGAACTTACCATGATCTAAAGAGGGGTCGCAGACTTCACTACAGACACACGGATGCTTCTCTCTTGCAGACAGAGGGGGTGATGCAGCAAAGCTGGGAGACATCTTCCTCCTCCTGCAGCCGGCAACCAGGAATGACAGTTTGTAACAGCAATTATCATTCATGTTTCTGAGGGGCAGTGCTGATTGGTTGATCAGATTCTAATCCACCAATCAGCAGCTCTCTTTTCTCTACAGCCTGGGACTGGAGGAGCACACAACAGCCCGAGCCCTGAGTGCAGCACAACCGATGTGTGCGACTGCGAGGTGGACTGCATGTTCTTGATTTAAGGACCAATTATTACCCCCATAGCAAAGTGTTAGTAGGGTTGATGCAAATTACATTTCCCATTAGTGTCCATACTTTTGATCTTTTTCCCCTGAAATACCTCAACTTTTTTTGTTTATAGCAGGGTACATATGGTTAAAGGAAAACATTTTTTTTATTTCACTATGCCGTAAATAAGCATTATTATTAATCCCACTAGATGGATTTTATCCCGTTCCTGTTATTTTTCACCTTCCTGACAGAGCCTAGTTTTAAAAATCTGTAACTTTGGGATGCTTTAATTATCCAAGCCATTAAGAGACTCTTTTTCTAAATTTTCTAAATTTTTATTTCTCTGCTTTTGTATTTAACTTTTTTTGCGATATGTTTAATTTAATTCTGTATTTGGGATAAAAAGCAAAAAGAAAAGAAAAAAGAAGAATATTCAGGAGGCTCCTGAAAAATTTAGAGATCTATTGCATGAGTTGGCAAATCTCCTGGGCATCACGGAAGCATTCTGGCACTTCCCGTACTATAGTCCTCCATGAACCTGTGTGTGGGATCAGATGCAGCTCTGGTACCCAAATGTACACCGAGGGGGCAGTGCCATGTCATGAAAAGGACGTGTGGCCTATAAGAATTGGGCATGGTCTGCAGAAAGGGGCTGTGCATTGTGCCTGTGTATACTATGAAGGGGACATGGCAGACTCCAAGAAATCAAACACTGATGGCCTAACCTAAGGAAAGGGCATCAGAATTAAAGTTGCAATGAAAACTTGCTCTGCTATATGGCTGCCCAACTGCGGTGCACAGTACATTACACACCAATCAGCCATAACATTGGAACCACATACTGTAGGTCAGGCATGCTCAACCTGCGGCCCTCCAGCTGTTGTAAAACTACAACTCCCACAATGCCCTGCTGTAGGCTGATAGCTGTAGGCTGTTTGGGCATGCTGAGAGTTGTAGTTTTGTAACAGCTGGAGGGCCGCAGGTTGAGCATGCCTGCCGTAGGTGAACTGAATAACATTATATTGTGTCAATATCAATTGTGGATTATACATATAAGGTGACAAGTGAACATTCAGTTCCTGAAGTTGATGTACTGGAAGCAGGAAAAAGGAGTCAGAACACACTGTGCATTACAGCTTGCTGTATATGTAATTGAGACCCCAGACCTGACCTCTGAATTAATTCAGACCCAAACCAAGCCAAAAAAATTATTCTAACCTCTGACCAGAACCCTAAATTATTTCAGACCTCGTAGCAAACCCCTAAGTTAAAGGAGCTATCACTCCTTGTTCACTGAAAATGTGGCCGCTGGAGTCATCAGCTGATGTTCTCTCAACATCTCCAGAAAACAGCTGATTTTGCTGGGGGACGCCTCGACCATCCACATCCAGCCAGGTATTTCATTGCAGATAAATGGCTGTCCCTGTAATAGAAGGGTGACCTAAGTCTGACTGAGTCAGGGATGCTCATACAAAGCAGCTCTCAGTTTTAGCTCTTAGAGGGGAGTCCCAAGCCCTAATACAATGTCCTGATGCCAGGTTTCCTTGCTACTCCAGAAGAACGGGAATTCCAGGCTCAAATACAACGTTCTGATGCCAACGTTTTTTGCTAGTCAGGAAGAACGAACTGCAGCGTGTAACACCTATCAGTTGTGAGACACTGAGTAAGAGGATGGAATGCTGGCAGGGAGTGGGCCCCTGTGTTAGGTGCCAAGGTTGGGCCCCATCAAGCCTGGGAATTTAGGTATGGGGCTATGCAGTGAACTGAATCTTTGTGAAGGAAAGCCTAACTATGATTCTGGAGTCTTGGATGAGGGCGACAGGGCAGACACGCATCTCTAGGCATGTTACTACACAAATCAGCATTGAACGATGGTTTTGCTGTCCTGTGGCTAAATGTGCTTGAAGTTTATAGTCAGGGAACAGCTCCTTCTGCTTTCAGAGAAATGCCATTTTCTTTAGTGTTTAATCTTCTCTAAGTAAATGACAATAATTATTGACTAATTCAAGAACATCTAACAGACACATCTTCCAATTATTTAGTAAATGTGTCTTTAAATGCCATTACTTTTCTTTTCCTATTTGGTCATTTAGATTATGTCTGCGTTTTTTTAATGTTTTTTGTTTTTTGTGATAAGTGAGACATTTTATTTAATTTTTAATTTTTTTTGTGTTTGGGAAAATGAAGAAAGAAAAAAATAGTCTGTTTTCATATTTTCTTAAGTGTTTTTGTAAGTATTCCCACGGTCCCAACCACCAGAGAGACTGACACATTTCTTTGTTTGACTCCTGGTCCCGCCACCTACTAGGGAAGTGCCACTTTGTCACGCATTGTGCTGCGCCTTTGTGTCAGAGTAGTTCTCACTCAAAGAGGCGATCTTGGCGTGGTGAGTGGGCTTATGCTTTTTGATCAAAATGTACACTAATGCCTCTTGTACAGCATGTAGTATGGGGGCTGTACACTTCAATATGGTGCTGAGTAGCGAGTTTATTTAGATCAAAGCATAGCATTGTGGATGTGCGATCCAGTTCTGTTTTCTCCCCCTGTTATATTTATTATTTTTGTTTTCGGGAAAATGAAAAAAGAAAAAATTGTCTGTTTTCATATTTTCTTAAGTGTTTCTTTAAGTATTCCCACGGTCCCAACCACCAGAGAGGCTGACACTTTTTCCTATGGTGTGCAAGCACGACCACCGCTGATGAATTGCAGGGTGGTCATGATGCCTGGATATGAGCCTTGAATCAAGCCAGCAAAGGAAGCAATATAGACAATCACAATACATTAGTAAGTGCCTTTCATTAATTTTGTTTACGTGATATATGAAATTTGTCATATTGAATAAAAAAAACTTGAAAACAGACTATTTTTTCTTTTCCCCCCTTTAACCCCTTATGAACCGGGCTAATTTTCACCTTAAAGGGACACTGACAGGCCCAAAAAGCATATTTAAGTATATACAGTATATGACAGTACAGGTCTTATAAAGTGTATTAGAATCATCTAAGTATCCCCCCTGTCCACCTTATAAATACAGTAAAATGAAGTTTTATAACCTGCCTGAATCGTGTTCAATCTGCCCAAGGGGCGGCGTTTCATCTCAACTTGCGCCCAGCCAGCCTCACCACAACTGCCGTTTGAAGCGCCGCCCAGCTCATCAATATTCACTTCGCAGGGCGGCTACTCTGAAGCGCTGCTCTGAACTGTGCCCGACGCATGCGCATAAAGCAGAGGCTGCATCAGCCTCTGAGAATTAGACTGTGCGCAGGCGCGATCCCGGCCAGTGAGGGTGCCGGGCGCATGCGCTGAAGATGGCCGGGGACAGTAGTAGCCGCCCAGCGAAGTGAATATTGATGAGCTGGGCGGCGCTTCAAACGGCAGTTGTGGCGAGGCTGGCTGGGCGCAAGTTGAGATGAAACACCGCCCCTTGGGCAGATTGAACACGATTCAAGCAGGTTATAAAACTTCATTTTACTGTATTTATAAGGTGGACAGGGGGGATACTTAGATAATTCTAATACACTTTATAAGACATGTACTGTCATATATATACCTAAATATGCTTTTTGGGCCTGTCAGTGTCCCTTTAACCACCTCAGCCCCCAGTGCTTAAACACCCTGAAAGACCAGGCCACTTTTTACACTTCTGACCTACACTACTTTCACCGTTTATTGCTCGGTCATGCAACTTACCACCCAAATGAATTTTACCTCCTTTTCTTCTCACTAATAGAGCTTTCATTTGGTGGTATTTCATTGCTGCTGACATTTTTACTTTTTTTGTTATTAATCGAAATTTAACGTTTTTTTTTGCAAAAAAATGACATTTTTCACTTTCAGTTGTAAAATTTTGCAAAAAAAACGACATCCATATAGAAATTTTGCTCTAAATTTATAGTTCTACATGTCTTTGATAAAAAAAAAATGTTTGGGTAAAAAAAAAATGGTTTGGGTAAAAGTTATAGCGTTTACAAACTATGGTACAAAAATGTGAATTTCCGCTTTTTGAAGCAGCTCTGACTTTCTGAGCACCTGTCATGTTTCCTAAGGTTCTACAATGCCCAGACAGTACAAACACCCCACAAATGACCCCATTTCTGAAAGTACACACCCTAAGGTATTCGCTGATGGGCATAGTGAGTTCATAGAACTTTTTATTTTTTGTCACAAGTTAGCGGAAAATGATGATTTTTTTTTTTTTTTTTTTTTTTCCTTACAAAGTCTCATATTCCACTAACTTGTGACAAAAAATAAAAACTTCTATGAACTCACTATGCCCATCAGCGAATACCTTGGGGTCTCTTCTTTCCAAAATGGGGTCACTTGTGGGGTAGTTATACTGCCCTGGCATTCTAGGGGCCCAAATGTGTGGTAAGGAGTTTGAAATCAAATTCTGTAAAAAATGACCTGTGAAATCCGAAAGGTGCTCTTTGGAATATGGGCCCCTTTGCCCACCTAGGCTGCAAAAAAGTGTCACACATCTGGTATCTCCGTACTCAGGAGAAGGTGGGGAATGTGTTTTGGGGTGTCATTTTATATATACCCATGCTGGGTGAGAGAAATATCTTGGCAAAAGACAACTTTTCCCATTTTTTTATACAAAGTTGTCATTTGACCAAGATATTTATCTCACCCAGCATGGGTATATGTAAAAAGACACCCCAAAACACATTCCTCAACTTCTCCTGAGTACGGGGATACCAGATGTGTGACACTTTTTTGCAGCCTAGGTGGGCAAAGGGGCCCATATTCCAAAGAGCACCTTTCGGATTTCACTCCTCATTTTTTCCTGAATTTGATTTCAAACTCCTTACCACACATTTGGGCCCCTAGAATACCAGGGCAGTATAACTACCCCACAAGTGACCCCATTTTGGAAAGAAGACACCCCAAGGTATTCCGTGAGGGGCATGGCGAGTTCCTAGAATTTTTTATTTTTTGTCACAAGTTAGTGGAAAATGATGATTTTTTTTTTTTTTTTTTTTTTTTCATACAAAGTCTCATATTCCACAAACTTGTGACAAAAAATAAAAACTTCCATGAACTCACTATGCCCATCAGCGAATACCTTGGGGTCTCTTCTTTCCAAAATGGGGTCACTTGTGGGGTAGTTATACTGCCCTGGCATTCTAGGGGCCCAAATGTGTGGTAAGTAGGTAAATGACCTGTGAAATCCGAAAGGTGCTCTTTGGAATGTGGGCCCCTTTGCCCACCTAGGCTGCAAAAAAGTGTCACACATCTGGTATCTCTGTATTCAGGAGAAGTTGAGGAATGTGTTTTGGGGTGTCTTTTTACATATACCCATGCTGGGTGAGATAAATATCTTGGTCAAATGCCAACTTTGTATAAAAAAATGGGAAAAGTTGTCTTTTGCCAAGATATTTCTCTTACCCAGCATGGGTATATGTAAAATGACACCCCAAAACACATTCCCCAACTTCTCCCGATTACGGAGATACCAGATGTGTGACACTTTTTTGCAGCCGAGGTGGGCAAAGGGGCCCATATTCAAAAGAGCACCTTTCGGATTTCACAGGTCATTTTTTACAGAATTTGATTTCAAACTCCTTACCACACATTTGGGCCCCTAGAATGCCAGGGCAGTATAACTACCCCACAAGTGACCCCATTTTGGAAAGAAGAGACCCCAAGGTATTCGCTGATGGGCAAAGTGAGTTCATGGAAGTTTTTATTTTTTGTCACAAGTTAGTGGAATATGAGACTTTGTATGAAAAAAAAAAAAAAAAAAAAAATAAGCATTTTCCACTAACTTGTGAAAAAAAATAAAAAATTCTAGGAACTCGCCATGCCCCTCACGGAATACCTTGGGGTGTCTTCTTTCCAAAATGGGGTCACTTGTGGGGTAGTTATACTGCCCTGGCATTTTCCAGGGGCCCTAATGTGTGGTAAGTAGGTAAATGACCTGTGAAATCCTAAAGGTGCTCTTTGGAATATGGGCCCCTTTGCCCACCTAGGCTGCAAAAAAGTGTCACACATGTGGTATCGCCGTATTCAGGAGAAGTTGGGGAATGTGTTTTGGGGTGTCATTTTACATATACCCATGCTGGGTGAGAGAAATATCTTGGCAAAAGACAACTTTTCCCATTTTTTTATACAAAGTTGGCATTTGACCAAGATATTTCTCTCACCCAGCATGGGTATATGTAAAATGACACCCCAAAACACATTCCCCAACTTCTCCTGAGTACGGCGATACCAGATGTGTGACACTTTTTTGCAGCCTAGATGCGCAAAGGTGCCCAAATTCCTTTTAGGAGGGCATTTTTAGACATTTGGATACCAGACTTCTTCTCACGCTTTGGGGCCCCTAGAATGCCAGGGCAGTATAAATACCCCACATGTGACCCCATTTTGGAAAGAAGACACCCCAAGGTATTCAATGAGGGGCATGGCGAGTTCATAGAAATTTTTTTTTTTTGGCACAAGTTAGCGGAAATTGATATTTTTAATTTTTTTCTAACAAAGTCTCCCGTTCCGCTAACTTGGGACAAAAATTTCAATCTTTCATGGACTCAATATGCCCCTCACGGAATACCTGGGGGTGTCTTCTTTCCGAAATGGGGTCACATGTGGGGTATTTATACTGCCCTGGCATTCTAGGGGCCCTAAAGCGTGAGAAGAAGTCTGGAATATAAATGTCTAAAAAATTTTACGCATTTGGATTCCGTGAGGGGTATGGTGAGTTCATGTGAGATTTTATTTTTTGACACAAGTTAGTGGAATATGAGACTTTGTAAGAAAAAAAAAAAAAAAATTCTGCTAACTTGGGCCAAAAAAATATCTGAATGGAGCCTTACAGAGGGGTGATCAATGACAGGGGGGGTGATCAATGACAGGGGGGGTGATCAATGACAGGGGGGTGATCAATGACAGGGGGGTGATCAGGGAGTCTATATGGGGTGATAACCACAGTCATTGATCACGCCCGTGTAAGGCTTCATTCAGACGTCCGGATGCGTTTTGCGGATCCGATCCATCTATCAGTGCATCCGTAAAAATCATGCGGACATCTGAATGGAGCTTTACAGGGGGGTAATCAATGACAGGGGGGTGATCAATGACAGGGGGGTGATCAGGGAGTCTATATGGGGTGATCACCACAGTCATTGATCATGCCCCTGTAAGGCTTCATTCAGACGTCCGGATGCGTTTTGCGGATCCGATCCATCTATCAGTGCATCCGTAAAAATCATGCGGACATCTGAATGGAGCTTTACAGGGGGGTAATCAATGACAGGGGGGTGATCAATGACAGGGGGGTGATCAGGGAGTCTATATGGGGTGATCACCACAGTCATTGATCATGCCCCTGTAAGGCTTCATTCAGACGTCCGGATGCGTTTTGCGGATCGGATCCATCTATCAGTGCATCCGTAAAAATCATGCGGACATCTGAATGGAGCTTTACAGGGGGGTAATCAATGACAGGGGGGGTGATCACCACAGTCATTGATCATGCCCCTGTAAGGCTTCATTCAGACGACCGGATGCGTTTTGCGGATCCGATCCATGTATCAGTGCATCCGTAAAAATCATGCGGACATCTGAATGGAGCTTTACAGGGGGGTGATCAGGGAGTCTATATGGGGTGATAACCACAGTCATTGATCATGCCCCTGTAAGGCTTCATTCAGACGTCCGGATGCGTTTTGCGGATCCGATCCATCTATCAGTGCATCCGTAAAAATCATGCGGACATCTGAATGGAGCTTTACAGGGGGGTAATCAATGACAGGGGGGTAATCAATGACAGGGGGGTGATCAGGGAGTCTATATGGGGTGATCACCACAGTCATTGATCATGCCCCTGTAAGGCTTCATTCAGACGTCCGGATGCGTTTTGCGGATCCGATCCATCTATCAGTGCATCCGTAAAAATCATGCGGACATCTGAATGGAGCTTTACAGGGGGGTGATCAATGACAGGGGGGTGATCACCACAGTCATTGATCATGCCCCTGTAAGGCTTCATTCAGACGACCGGATGCGTTTTGCGGATCCGATCCATGTATCAGTGCATCCGTAAAAATCATGCGGACATCTGAATGGAGCTTTACAGGGGGGTAATCAATGACAGGGGGGTAATCAATGACAGGGGGGTGATCAGGGAGTCTATATGGGGTGATCACCACAGTCATTGATCATGCCCCTGTAAGGCTTCATTCAGACGTCCGGATGCGTTTTGCGGATCCGATCCATCTATCAGTGGATCCGTAAAAATCATGCGGACGTCTGAATGGAGCTTTACAGGGGGTTGATCAATGACAGGGGGGTAATCAATGACAGGGGGGTGATCAGGGAGTCTATATGGGGTGATCAGGGGTGATTAGGGGTGATCAGGGGCTAATAAGGGGTTAATAAGTGATGGGGGGGGGGGTGTAGTGTAGTGTAGTGGTGCTTGGTGCTACTTTACTGAGCTACCTGTGTCCTCTGGTGGTCGATCCAAACAAATGGGACCACCAGAGGACCAGGTAGCAGGTATATTAGACGCTGTTATCAAAACAGCGTCTAATATACCTGTTAGGGGTTAAAAAAAACACATCTCCAGCCTGCCAGCGAACGATCGCCGCTGGCAGGCTGGAGATCAACTCTCTTACCTTCCGTTCCTGTGAGCGCGCGCGCCTGTGTGCGCGCGTTCACAGGAAATCTCGCGTCTCGCGAGATGACGCGTATATGCGTGACTGTGCGCAGCGCTGCCACCTCCGGAACGCGATCCTGCGTTAGGCGGTCCGGAGGTGGTTAAGGACCAGGCCATTTTTTGCAAATCTGACCAGTGTCACTTTATGTGTGAATAACTTTAAAACGCTTTTACTTATCCAGGCCATTCTGAGATTGTTTTTTCATCACATATTGTACTTCATGACACTGGTAAAATGGAGTGAAACAAATATATATTTATACAAATAATCCAAATTGACCAAAAATTTGGAAAAATTTGCTAATTTCCAACTTTCAATTTCTCTACTTCTATAATACTTAGTAATACCTCCAAAATAGTTATTAATTTACAATCCCATATGTCTACTTTATGTTTGGATCATTTTGGGAATGCCATTTTATTTTTTGGGGACGTTACAAGGCTTAGAAGTTTAGAAGCAAATCTTGAATTTTCCGGAAAATTTCTAAAACCCACTTTTTCAGGAACAGTTCAGGTCTGAAGTCACTTTGTGAGGCTTACATAATAAATAAACCACCCAGAAATGACCCCATTTTACAAACTACACCCCTCAAGGTATTCAAAACTGATTTTACAAACTTTGTTAACCCTTTAGGTGTTCCACAAGAATTAATGGAAAACAGAAAAAATTGCAAAATTTCTCTTTTTTGCCAAATTTTCCATTTGAATCCATTTTTTCCAGTTACAAAGCAAGGGTTAACAGCCAGATAAAACTCAATGTTTATGGCCTTGATTCTGTAGTTTACAGAAACACCCCATATGTGGTCATAAACTGTTGTACGGGCCCACGGCAGGGTGCAGAAGGAAAGGAATGACATATGGTTTTTGGAAGGCAGATTTGGCTGGACTGTTTTTTTTACACCATGTCCCATTTGAAGCCCCCCTGATGAACCCCTAAAGTAGAAACTCCAAAAAAAGTTACCCCATTTTGGAAACTACGGAATAGGGTGGCAGTTATGTTGGTACTATTTTAGGGTAAATATGATTTTTGGTTGCTCTATATTACACTTTTTGTGAGGCAAGGTAACAAGAAATACCGTATTTTTCGCTTTATAAGACGCACTTTCCCCCCCCCCCAAAAGTGGGGGGGAAATGGCCGTGCGTCTTATAAAGCGAATAATTCACTGGCCGCTATGCTGCACAGCGCGGCCAGCAAAGTATCAGTGTGAAGGGAGGAGGCGGGGACACTCAGGGCGGGGCCCGGTGCAGTGACTCTACTCTAATACACCGGGCCCCGCAACTGTTAAACATTCAATCTGATCTATATAATTGTATACGCGCTGTACGGTACTTACTGTAGTACCGGAAGTATAGCATTAGGACGGTGCAGCGCCTGCCGCAGCTCCCTCCTCATGCGCCGCCTGCCCCAGCTCCCTCTGTCATGCGACACCTGCCCAGCTCCCTCTGTCATGCGCCGCCTGCCTGTTCATTCATAAAGTGAGATAAGAAGGCAGGCGGCGCATGAGGAGGGAGCTGGGGCAGGCGGTGCATGACCGAGGGAGCTGGGGCAGGCGGCGCATGAGGAGGGAGTTGCGGCAGGTGGCGCATGACCGAGGGAGATGCCGGTCTGTGCCGTCTAAATGTTATACTTCCGGTACTACAGTAAGTACCGAACAGAGCGTATACAATTAGATATACAGGGTGGGCCATTTATATGGATACACCTTAATAAAATGGGAATAGTTGGTGATAATAACTTCCTGTGTGTGGCACATTAGTATATGTGAGGGGGGAAACTTTTCAAGATGGGTGGTGACCATGGCGGCCATTTTGAAGTCGGACATTTTGAATCCAACTTTTGTTTTTTCAATAGGAAGAGAGTCATGTGACACATCAAACTTATTGGGAATTTCACAAGAAAAACAATGGTGTGCTTGGTTTTAACGTAACTTTATTCTTTCATGAGTTATTTACAAGTTTCTGACCACTTATAAAATGTGTTCAATGTGCTGCCCATTGTGTTGGATTGTCAATGCAACCCTCTTCTCCCACTCTTCACACACTGATAGCAACACCGCAGGAGAAATGCTAGCACAGGCTACCAGTATCCGTAGTTTCAGGTGCTGCACATCTCGTATCTTCACAGCATAGACAATTGCCTTCAGATGACCCCAAAGATAAAAGTCTAAGGGGGTCAGATCGGGAGACCTTGGGGGCCATTCAACTGGCCCACGACGACCAATCCACTTTCCAGGAAACTGATTATCTAGAAATGCTCGGACCTGACACCCATAATGTGGTGGTGCACCATCTTGCTGGAAAAACTCAGGGAACGTGCCAGCTAGATGAACAGTTTCCTGGAAAGTGGATTGGTCGTCGTGGGCCAGTTGAATGGAAATAAAAGAAATAAACCAAAACCCTGATAACGATTGATGCAAGGAATTATTTCAACTTCTAGAACAATGGTCTCCAACCTCTGGCTCAGCAAGTGCTGCTGTAGAAATACAACTCCCTTCATCCCATAATAGCCAGCAACTGTCAGAACATGTTTGGAGTTGTTTTCCACTCACCAAACATCTCAGGAGAAATTTATCAAGAGCAGGGGGGATGCATTTAATTTATCATGAAGTTCATGCCTGGTTAAAAATTAAGTGCATCCTCTGACAGTCTATGCGCCCTGAATTAACCAATCAGGGGCAGTGCTGATTGGTTGATCAGATTCTAATCCACCAATCAGCAGCTCTCTTTTCTCTACAGCCTGGGACTGGAGGAGCACACAACAGCCCGAGCCCTGAGTGCAGCACAACCGATGTGTGCGACTGCGAGGTGGACTGCATGTTCTTGATTTAAGGACCAATTATTACCCCCATAGCAAAGTGTTAGTAGGGTTGATGCAAATTACATTTCCCATTAGTGTCCATACTTTTGATCTTTTTCCCCTGAAATACCTCAACTTTTTTTGTTTATAGCAGGGTACATATGGTTAAAGGAAAACATTTTTTTTATTTCACTATGCCGTAAATAAGCATTATTATTAATCCCACTAGATGGATTTTATCCCGTTCCTGTTATTTTTCACCTTCCTGACAGAGCCTAGTTTTAAAAATCTGTAACTTTGGGATGCTTTAATTATCCAAGCCATTAAGAGACTCTTTTTCTAAATTTTCTAAATTTTTATTTCTCTGCTTTTGTATTTAACTTTTTTTGCGATATGTTTAATTTAATTCTGTATTTGGGATAAAAAGCAAAAAGAAAAGAAAAAAGAAGAATATTCAGGAGGCTCCTGAAAAATTTAGAGATCTATTGCATGAGTTGGCAAATCTCCTGGGCATCACGGAAGCATTCTGGCACTTCCCGTACTATAGTCCTCCATGAACCTGTGTGTGGGATCAGATGCAGCTCTGGCACCCAAATGTACACCGAGGGGGCAGTGCCATGTCATGAAAAGGACGTGTGGCCTATTAGAATTGGGCATGGTCTGCAGAAAGGGGCTGTGCATTGTGCCTGTGTATACTATGAAGGGGACATGGCAGACTCCAAGAAATCAAACACTGATGGCCTAACCTAAGGAAAGGGCATCAGAATTAAAGTTGCAATGAAAACTTGCTCTGCTATATGGCTGCCCAACTGCGGTGCACAGTACATTACACACCAATCAGCCATAACATTGGAACCACATACTGTAGGTCAGGCATGCTCAACCTGCGGCCCTCCAGCTGTTGTAAAACTACAACTCCCACAATGCCCTGCTGTAGGCTGATAGCTGTAGGCTGTTCGGGCATGCTGGGAGTTGTAGTTTTGTAACAGCTGGAGGGCCGCAGGTTGAGCATGCCTGCCGTAGGTGAACTGAATAACATTATATTGTGTCAATATCAATTGTGGATTATACATATAAGGTGACAAGTGAACATTCAGTTCCTGAAGTTGATGTACTGGAAGCAGGAAAAAGGAGTCAGAACACACTGTGCATTACAGCTTGCTGTATATGTAATTGAGACCCCAGACCTGACCTCTGAATTAATTCAGACCCAAACCAAGCCAAAAAAATTATTCTAACCTCTGACCAGAACCCTAAATTATTTCAGACCTCGTAGCAAACCCCTAAGTTAAAGGAGCTATCACTCCTTGTTCACTGAAAATGTGGCCGCTGGAGTCATCAGCTGATGTTCTCTCAACATCTCCAGAA
The DNA here is from genome assembly GCF_905171765.1 of Bufo bufo. Classification (NCBI taxonomy): domain Eukaryota; kingdom Metazoa; phylum Chordata; class Amphibia; order Anura; family Bufonidae; genus Bufo; species Bufo bufo. Next base: position 500,196,520 of record NC_053392.1, read on the forward strand.
AACAGCTGATTTTGCTGGGGGACGCCTCGACCATCCACATCCAGCCAGGTATTTCATTGCAGATAAATGGCTGTCCCTGTAATAGAAGGGTGACCTAAGTCTGACTGAGTCAGGGATGCTCATACAAAGCAGCTCTCAGTTTTAGCTCTTAGAGGGGAGTCCCAAGCCCTAATACAATGTCCTGATGCCAGGTTTCCTTGCTACTCCAGAAGAACGGGAATTCCAGGCTCAAATACAACGTTCTGATGCCAACGTTTTTTGCTAGTCAGGAAGAACGAACTGCAGCGTGTAACACCTATCAGTTGTGAGACACTGAGTAAGAGGATGGAATGCTGGCAGGGAGTGGGCCCCTGTGTTAGGTGCCAAGGTTGGGCCCCATCAAGCCTGGGAATTTAGGTACGGGGCTATGCAGTGAACTGAATCTTTGTGAAGGAAAGCCTAACTATGATTCTGGAGTCTTGGATGAGGGCGACAGGGCAGACACGCATCTCTAGGCATGTTACTACACAAATCAGCATTGAACGATGGTTTTGCTGTCCTGTGGCTAAATGTGCTTGAAGTTTATAGTCAGGGAACAGCTCCTTCTGCTTTCAGAGAAATGCCATTTTCTTTAGTGTTTAATCTTCTCTAAGTAAATGACAATAATTATTGACTAATTCAAGAACACCCCCCACACCCCCCTCCCACCTAACAGACACATCTTCCAATTATTTAGTAAATGTGTCTTTAAATGCCATTACTTTTCTTTTCCTATTTGGTCATTTAGATTATGTCTGCGTTTTTTTTTAATGTTTTTTGTGTTTTTTGTGATAAGAAAGACATTTTTTGTCATTTTTTTTTTTTTTTTGTGTTTGGGAAAATGAAGAAAGAAAAAAATAGTCTGTTTTCATATTTTCTTAAGTGTTTCTGTAAGTATTCCCACGGTCCCAACCACCAGAGAGACTGACACATTTCTTTGTTTGACTCCTGGTCCCGCCACCTACTAGGGAAGTGCCACTTTGTCACGCATTGTGCTGCGCCTTTGTGTCAGAGTAGTTCCCACTCAAAGAGGCGACCTTGGTGTGGTGAGTGGGCTTATGCTTTTTGATCAAAATGTACACTAATGCCTCTTGTACAGCATGTAGTATGGGGGCTGTACACTTCAATATGGTGCTGAGTAGCGAGTTTATTTAGATCAAAGCATAGCATTGTGGATGTGCGATCCAGTTCTGTTTTCTCCCCCTGATATATTTATTATTTTTGTTTTCGGGAAAATGAAAAAAGAAAAAATAGTCTGTTTTCATATTTTCTTAAGTGTTTCTGTAAGTATTCCCACGGTCCCAACCACCAGAGAGGCTGACACTTTTTCCTATGGTGTGCAAGCACGACCACCGCTGATGAATTGCAGGGTGGTCATGATGCCTGGATATGAGCCTTGAATCAAGCCAGCAAAGGAAGCAATATAGACAATCACAATACATTAGTAAGTGCCTTTCATTAATTTTGTTTACGTGATATATGAAATTTGTCATATTGAATAAAAAAAACTTGAAAACAGACTATTTTTTCTTTTCCCCCCTTTAACCCCTTATGAACCGGGCTAATTTTCACCTTAAGGACCAGGCCATTTTTTGCAAATCTGACCAGTGTCACTTTATGTGTGAATAACTTTAAAACGCTTTTACTTATCCAGGCCATTCTGAGATTGTTTTTTTTATCACATATTGTACTTCATGACACTGGTAAAATGGAGTGAAAAAAATATATATTTATACAAATAATCCAAATTTTCCAAAAATTTGGAAAAATTAGCTAATTTACAAATTTCAATTTCTCTTCTTCTATAATACTTAGTAATATCTCCAAAATAGTTATTAATTTACAATCCCCATATGTCTACTTTATGTTTGGATCATTTTGGGAATGCCATTTTATTTTTTGGGGACGTTACAAGGCTTAGAAGTTTAGAAGCAAATCTTGAATTTTTCAGGAAAATTTCTAAAACCCACTTTTTCAGGAACAGTTCAGGTCCACCCAGAAATTACCCCATTTTACAAACTACACCCCTCAAGGTATTCAAAACTGATTTTACAAACTTTGTTAACCCTTTAGGTGTTCCACAAGAATTAATGGAAAACAGAAAAAATAGCAAAATTTCACTTTTTTGGCAGATTTTCCATTCGAATCCATTTTTTCCAGTTACAAAGCAAGGGTTAACAGCCAAAGTAAGCGCAATGTTTATGGCCTTGATTCTGTAGTTTACAGAAACACCCCATATGTAGTCATAAACTGTTGTACGGGCCCACAGCAGGGTGCAGAAGGAAAGGAATGACATATGGTTTTTGGAAGGCAGATTTTGCTGGACTGGTTTTTTTACACCATGTCCCATTTGAAGCCCCCCTGATGCACCCCTAAAGTAGAAACTCCAAAATAGGGTGGCAGTTATGTTGGTACTATTTTAGGGTAAATATGATTTTTGGTTGCTCTATATTACACTTTTTGTGAGGAAAGGTAACAAGAAATACCGTATTTTTCGCTTTCTAAGATGCAATTTTCCCCCAAAAAGTGGGGGGGAAATGGCCGTGCGTCTTATAAAGAGAATACATCGCTGGCCGCTATGCTGCACAGCGCGACCAGAAAAGTATCAGTGTGAAGGGAGGAGGCGGGGACACTCATGGAGGGGCCCGGTACAGTGACTCTACTCTAATACACTGGGCCCCGCAACTGTTAAACATTCAATCTGATCTATATAATTGTATACGCGCTGTACGGTACTTACTGTAGTACCGGAAGTATAGCATTAATACGGCGCAGCGCCTGCCGCAGCTCCCTCCTCATGCGCCGCCTGCCCCAGCTCCCTCTGTCATGCGCCGCCTGCCTGTTCATTCATAAAGTGAGATAAGAAGGCAGGCGGCGCATGAGGAGGGAGCTGGGGCAGGCGGTGCATGACCGAGGGAGCTGGGGCAGGCGGCGCATGAGGAGGGAGCTGCGGCAGGCGGCGCATGACCGAGGGAGATGCCGGTCTGCGCCGTCTAAATGTTATACTTCCGGTACTACAGTAAGTACCGAACAGAGCGTATACAATTAGATATACTGTAGATCAGATTGAATATTTAACGGTTGCGGTGCTTGGTGTATTAGAGTAGAGTCACTGCACCGGGCCCCGCCATGAGTGTCCCCCGCCTCCTCCCTCCACACTGATGCATCTGATGGGGGATCTGTAGATGACACTTATGGGGATCTGTGGATGACATAAGTGTCATCCACAGAGCCCCATAAGTGTCATCCACAAATCCCCCATCAGTGTAATGCACAGATCCCCCCTCAGTGTCATTCACAGATCCCCCCTCAGTGTCATCCACAGAGCCCCATAAGTGTCATCCACAGAGCCCCCCTCAGTGTCATCCACAGAGCCCCCCTCAGTGTCATCCACAGAGCCCCCCTCAGTGTCATTCACAGATCCCCCCTCAGTGTCTTTCACAGATCCCCCCATCAGTGTCATCCACAGATCCCCCCATAACAGTGCATCATCCACAGATCCCCCCATAACAGTGCGTCATCCACAGATCCCTCCATAACAGTGCGTCATCCACAGATCCCCATAACAGTGCGTCATCCACAGATCCCCATAACAGTGCGTCATCCACAGATCCCCATAACAGTGCGTCATCCACAGATCCCCATAACAGTGCGTCATCCACAGACCACTATTAGTTCAAAACCTACCAAAAGCACACCTTTTGGTTCAAAATATTTTTTTCTTATTTTCCTCCTCAAAAACCTAGGTGCGTCTTATCATCAGGTGCGTCTTATAAAGCGAAAAATACGGTAGCTGTTTTGGCACGGTTTTTATTTTTTGTTATTTACAACATTCATTTGACAGGTTAGATCATGTGGAATTTTTATAGAGCAGGTTATTACGGAAAATCATGTTTTAGTGTCTCCATAGTCCGAGAGCCATATATTTTTCAGTTTTTGGGCGATAATCTTGAGTAGGGTATGATTTTTGCGGGATGAGATGACGGTTTTATTGGCACTATTTTGGGGTGCGTATGACTTTTTGATCGCTTGCGATTACACTTTTTGTGATGTAAGGTGACAAAAAATAGCTTTTTTTACACACTTTATTAAAATTTTTTACAGAATTCACCTGAGGGGTTAGGTCATGTGATATTTCTATACAGCAGGGTATTACGGACGCGGCGATACCTAATATGTGTAGTGCATTATTATTATTTTTATTATTATTTTTAATCAGTGCTAAAAGTGTTTTTTTATTTTTACTTTTTTTCACTTTTTTTTTAACTTTTTTTTGACCCAGACCCACTTGGTTCTTGAAAATCCAGTGGGTCTGATGTCTGTATAATACATTACAATACACTATCACAGCACAGATGTCAGCCGTTTCAAGCAGAGTGTCAGAGTGTCGCTCGGCCATCCTGGAAATTCAAAAATTTAGATCATATTGACCTGCAGTTTGCATCGATCGCCGATATGGGGGGGGGGTCACAGAACCCCCCTTGGCATTGTCCCAGGGTGCCTGCTGATTGATTTCAGCAGGCATCCAGTTCCGATCACCGCCCGCCGCGTGGCAGTGATCGGAAATACACAGGGCTTACAGGTACGCCCTGTGTCCGTAAGAGGTTAAGTCCCATTTCAATTTCAGTCATTTTTATATAGGTGATACACAGTGGCGTTGTGAGGAGGGTGCGGGCCGCACCGGGTGACACCAGTCTGATGGGGTATCACCCGGCGGACCTAAGTTCCCAACACCACTAGCACCCGCCCCCTTGTACTTGTGTCGCTTATCTGATCCTCTACTTGCCGGCTGCTCGGTTATTAGTTCAGTCACTACGGCGTGCAATCCTGCGAGACCCGTAACCTCCCGCGGTGGGTCTCACGGGATCACGGGCCGCAGGACGGGATTGCGCGCCGAAGACACTGAACTTAACTGAACTCATGCTCGCGCAGCCAGCAAGTACAGACTATACAGGATCAGCGACACAAGTACTGGAGGGGGGGGACTACATAATGGAGGGCAGTCTGGGGGCAAATTTACTTAGTGTGGGGGGCAAATTACTTAGTGGGGAGCAGTGCGGCAGGCAAACTACATAATGGAGGGCAGTGTGGGGGCAAATTACTTAGTGGGGGGCATATTACATAATAGAGGGCAGTGTGGTGGGCAAATAACATATTGTGGGGGGCAAACCACTTAATGTGGGGCAGTGTAGGGTCAAATTACATAATGTGAGTCAGTGTGGAGGGCAAATTACTTAATGTGGGGCAGGGTGGGGGGGATTACATAAAGTTGGGTAGGGTGGGGGGATTACATAAAGTTGGGTAGGGTGGGGGGGCAAATTACATAATGTGAGGCAGTGTGGGGGGCAAATTACTTAGTGGAGAGCAGTGTGGGGGGCAAACTACATAATGGAGGGCAGTGTGGGGGCAAATTACTTAGTGGGGGACATATTACATAATAGAGGACAGTGTGGTGGGAAAGTGTCCCCGACGCAAGATCCGGCGCATGCCCAGTACAATCCTATGGGCATCGGCCTCCGGCTCATCGTCGGGGACACTAGTAGCCGCCCAGCGAAGTGAATATTGATGAGCTGGGCGGCGCTTCAAATGGCAGTTGTGGCGAGGCTGGCTGGGCGCAAGTTGAGATGAAACGCCGCCCCTTGGGCAGATTGAACCCGATTCAAGCAGGTTATAAAACTTCATTTTACTGTAGTTATAAGGTGGACAGGGGGGATACTTAGATGATTCTTATACACTTTATAAGACCTGTAGTGTCATATATATACCTAAATATGCTTTTTGGCCCTGTCAGTGTCCCTTTAATGTGGGGCTGGGTGGGGGGGAATTACATAAAGTTGGGCAGTGTGGGGGGCATATTACTTAATGTGGGGCAGTGTAGGGGGACATATTACTTAATGTGCGCCAGTGTAGGGGGCAGTATTACTAATGAGGGCATTCTATAAGGGAATTGCTATTGGTGGGACAAGGAGGAGCACTATTACTATGGGGCACTATTATTTCTTCTTGTGGTATTGGGGCCGAGGCACAGTGAGCAGCAGGATAACACTGTGGGGACTCCAGGTTGGGGGATGATGATAGAAAAGTGAGGACACTAAGATGTCTGTGTGTCACACTCTGCAGAGACGAAATTGAAAATATTTGCGAAACTGGGTGCAAATTTCTCTGCAGAGACGAGGAGCGGCTGAAAGAAGTGTCTGGACCAAATGGAGAAGATGATGACAGAGAAGATCTACATTGGAGGAGACGTTACCTGGGAGGCCCTGGATGTGAGATGTACGTGCTGCTGTATATCAAGTACAGCAAAATGGGGGGGGGGACGGGACTTAGAGAATTGGGCCATATTCATTTGGGCTGTATATATAGTGTATTTATGTATGTATACCATGTATATGGTGTATTTATGTGTATGTGTGTTGGATATATATGGTGTATGTGTCGTGACGCTGGGCGTCCACCATTGAGTAATGAACCTGTTGTTAAAAATTTTAATCCCACCCCTGATCCCATCCCCATCGGCGATCTGTCTGCTTAGCCCCCCCCTCCACATCAGCGGTCTGTTTACTATCTAACCCCCCCCCCCCCCCCCCGCCTCCCGTTAACTCTTGGGTCGATCGGCCGGCTCAGTGAAGGACGTGAAGGGACGTCAGCGGCGCCGGTGGCAGGACGGAGCTTGATGGACGTCCCCTACGTAACTTATCCCGAGGGGGGTGACACCATTTTCTACCGCATCGGATGATATCAGCCGTAGCAACGCCACTGGGGATACATAGGCGTCAGTAAGTAAAAACATTCAGGGCTTCGCCCTGGATGTTTTGTCCTAGGCCCAAATCTACTGCCTGCTGGACCCATATGACTGTACAATTAAATCCCTGCACTGCAGCGCTACCATACTAAATGATTTGCATCGGGCCCCCTGCTCAGTTGGTCCACAGATAGTGAAAATACAGGGTGGACTACTGACCAGGATGCACTGCAGGAGCTGAAAGCAGGGCCAGCCTTAGGGTTGTGCAACCAGTGTGGCAAAACAGGGTGCATTGCCCTGCATTCCTTGAGGGGGCGCCAGAGCAACTTTCCCAAAGGCAATGAAGCCATTCATTTTCATCATACATCCTTCCTTCCCCGTCATCAGCTCTTACCTAACAACTGTGATGGCCCCTGAGTTTTCTGTGAGCTGTGAAGTCTCTTGAGAAGGAAAGCAACAACTGCTTCCTCCCACATGCTGTTTTGTTAGGAGCAGTTTGTGTGGTGCACTGTGCACCTCGTCCGGACACCCCATAGAGATGAAAAAAACAAAAGAAGACTTGAGCTGCTAAACAACCAATTATGAAAAAATACTTTATTGTTACATAATAAATGTTACATATATTGCCGTTAAAAAGGTGAGAAGGGACAGAAAAAACACCATCCCGGCATACAATAGACCATTAAACACCAATAAAATACATGTATAATCGAAAATTCATCAATCAGATGTATGCCATCTTTATAAATTCTAGGGTGAGTCCTCAGCACTAATAGCATAAAGGGGGACAGGGGTGGACTAATAGGTACAAAGGTCCTCATATAGAATATTTTGTAGATGGAGTGTATACGACCTATCCACAGTTAAACATAGCCTAGTGTCATAACAAACAGACAAACAGTCTGGGCGATGTACTCCACACACATGGACTCACCTGACAGTGATAGGGTCTATATGCTGGGATGGCATTACTTGTTTTCTAACCCCACAGAGATGACCTGCTGGTGCTGTCCCTGACATGCTTCACTAAGTTACTACAAAGGCTTCAAGTGGTGAGTCTGTCTATATCTACCTCTTTCTATCGATCTATCTATCTACATAATCAAAAAATGAACCAGCACCTCCAGGGTTAATAGCAGGTGCAAGCTACCATGCTATGCTAGCGAGCTATGTATATACAAATAAAGTAGCAGCACACCACTAAAAGCACTAAGGGCTCTTTCACACCTGCGTTATTGTCTTCCGGCATAGAGTTCCGTCGTCGGGGCTCTATGCCGGAAGAATCCTGATCAGGATTATCCTAATGCATTCTGAATGGAGAGTAATCCGTTCAGGATGCATCAGGATGTCTTCAGTTCCGGTACGGAACGTTTGTTGGCCGGAGAAAATACCGCAGCATGCTGCGCTTTTTGCTCCGGCCAAAAATCCGGAACACTTGCCGCAAGGCCGGATCCGGAATTAATGCCCATTGGAAGGCATTGATCCGGATCCGGCCTTAATCTAAACGTCGTTTCGGCGCATTGCCGGAGCCGACATTTAGCTTTTTCAGAGTGGTTACCATGGCTCCCGGGACGCTAAAGTCCTGACAGCCATGGTAAGTGTAGCGGGGAGCGGGGGAGCAGTGTACTTACCGTCCGTGCGGCTCCCCGGGCGCTCCAGAGTGACGTCAGGGCGCCCCAAGCGCATGGATCACGTGATCGCATGGATCACGTCATCCATGCGCATGGGGCGCTCTGACGTCATTCTGGAGCGCCCCGGGAGCCGCACGGACTGTAAGTATACCGCTCCCCCGCTCCCCGCTCCTACTATGGCAACCAGGACTTTAATAGCGTCCTGGCTGTCATAGTAACACTGAAAGCATTTGGAAGACGGTTCCGTCTTCAAATGCTTTCAGTACACTTGCGTTTTTCCGGATCCGGAGTGTAATTCCGGCAAGTGGAGTACACGCCGGATCCGGACAACGCAAGTGTGAAAGAGGCCTAAGATACAAGTAAGATATCTATCTATCTATCTATCTATCTATCTATCTATCTATCTTCATACTGTAACTATTTATCTCTCATATCTATCCATCCATACCTCTATGTCAGTCTGTCTATCTATCTATCTATCTATCTGCAACGGGCACCTCCCACCAGGGCCCTCCTATAACGCGTCCCAGATGTAGAAAATGCTGAGTGGTGTAGTGCGGCCTAAATGTCTCTTTATGTGTCACGGTGCTACTATATGTGCAATGAGCAGGACACTGGGTCAGTGGGTCAGCTATGCAGTGGGTCAGATTATATGTGTATAAGTTCGTGACGCCAGTTGCAGCTTGCGCAGGTACTGTAGCAGGGCCCTTTAAGATGTAATAGCTCACCTACCAGGTGAGGAATGCCAGAGGGGGATAATGTCTCTGTATAGTAGGTATAGTAGTGTCAACGGTGTCTCCTACCTGTAGTACGGCTGGACTCCTGTATCCCGGCTCACATGCAACAAATTGAGAGTTGGTAATAGGAGTAATGGAGGAATAATGGAAATCCACACAGATAATAGGGTCCAACTTGTCTTTACTTGTTATTATGATATGCAGCTTTGATCCATACAAGTTACAGCTTTAGTCTAGGGTCCCAGCAGGTATTGGCAATATGTGGCAGGAATTTATATGTATTCTGCATCTGATAATACACCTATTAGAATCTGGCAGGTATCTATCTTCTGCTCTGTCTTTAGTCTGCTTAGTTTGGGTCTGACTAGCTGGTGAGGTAATTATCTTCTCTTTGTCTTAGGATCTTTACTTACAGGACTGATCGCAGGGTATGATGGTGGCTTCCTGGAGATCTGATAGTTCTGTGAAAAGGCTGCTTTCTTGGTCTATCAGCTGAGGTAAGGGACTCAGGCTGGGAAGGTTGATCTGGGGCCTCAGCCAAGGCTTGGATCCTTGGTTGGGGTCCCTGTTTCTGGGAGCTCCTACTAACACAGCCTACCCCAGCAGGGGGGTGGCTCACACTGACTAGAACTTTCTTTCCTCCCCCTGAAGTAGGCTGTGGGAACATTCCACTCCTCCTCAGAAAGGGGGGAGCTAGCCTGGAATGGACTATTCCAGTCTAGGTCTATTAACTAACCATGGTCTGCTTACATTTTGCTGCCACCTGCTGGTGTACATTGAGAATTACAGAAAATATACAATACAAGCCTGGAAAATACACATTATGGAGAGAGTGATGCAAACTTATACCAGATGACAATATGCAGATACCTAACATGTTGTAGCAAAGAGTTTAGTGACATACTCTGGGATGTTACACATGGATACTGCTGGACCCCAGGCTTTGGCTCTGAAGCAATGAAAAGGGGGAAGAATTAAGGGATTCGAAAGAACTTGAGTCCAGACCTTCAGATGAAGTTTAATGGCAGCTTTACTTTAAATAAACGTTTCTTCAAACAGTTCACAGGCGTTGTCTTGGTTCCAGCAGGATTTAGCATTAAACTGGCAGGCAAACTCAACTCTGTTTTATCCTTCTCTCACTCTGCTGTACTGACAAGCTGACTGGATAACTTGGCTTCTTCTTTATGCTACACTTCACTTTTTAGTCGTTCTTATCGTCAGCCAAGAAACTTTACTCCTGGCTCCTGAGGCTTTAGGCTTCTACCTCCATGGCCAGCAGAGCTTAAGGTGCTCTGGCTGGCGTGGGCACGTCCAGCAAAGACATGCCCCTTCACACCCTTCCTCTTGCAGGGGGTAAACTAAACTCGAACTCTAATTGGTCCCAACCCTTCTTGCAGGAAGTAGGACTAGCCCACTTCTCTCCGGGGGGGGGGGGGGGGGGGGATGGAATGGTAAGTTCCATTCTATCTAAGATAGCTCTGCCAGAAATGCTGCCACCTGCTGGTGAACCAGGCACATGAAATGAACAGTTACATAACATTATTATAAATGCACAATGTTGAGTGACCTGGAAATAAATATATAGGTGACATACGGGTTAGACCATAAAATATAAAAAGAAAGGTGCAGAAGTGGTAAAATCACTCTGGGGTGTTACATATCCTCATACTGTAACTATTTATCTCTCATATCTATCCATGCATCCCTCTATGTCAGTCTGTCTATATGTCTGTCTATCTATCTATATATCTCATATCTATCTATCATTCTCATACTGTATCTATTTATCTCTTATATTTGTCCATCCATCCCTCTATGTCTATCAATCAATCAATCATTCTCATGTCTATAATATCTACAATCTCATATGTACCTATTTTATTTCTATGTACTGTGGGGATTCGCTCTGGTAAACAAAATAAGTGGACGCAGTATAGAGGCACAAACCAGTTTGTAAACCAAAAGTTTAGTGTTTATTCACTGGTTAGAAAGTTCACAGAACAAAAAAACACTTTCAATTAAAAATGTCACCTTGCAGGATTGGTGTCAGTTCACACCATACGGCCTGTTCTGCCAACAAGAGTCCATCAGCAGGCTTTAGTCAGCCTGTTTCCCCTCACATAGGGTCTCAGCCCTCCTCCCCGACACAAGCCTCAGATCCCAATACAGAGATCCCTCTGCATGAACCCGGCTGTCTTTTAAAGGCAGCTAGATGTTAACCAAAAACCTGGACCTGCACCTGCGATCCAATCCAGTGTTTGACCTTACCTGACTGCTAATTAGTCCAGCAGCACACACTGGGAGGAAAATACCTGCCTCCACATACAATTCCCTTTACTGTGTCACATACCCCCCCTTTGTTCAACCTTGAGGGGGTGAACACATGCATAAACAGTGCACCCGGGACCGTGCATCCGCGTTTCCCTGCAACCGGCCTGCTCTGTGCTCCACCGTGAACTCAAAGTTCTGCAGTGACCAGAGCCATCTGGTGACCCGGGACTTTCTCTCTTTGTCCAGGTGGTGACAGACCGTGGCCAACTCTGTATCGCTCCTTCAGAGGTGGCTTGCCGCCGAGCCACGGGCACCCGATACGGCTTTAACCAGACTTTTGCCTGGGGCTCAGTGACAATATCACGGTGGGTTACAGAAGGGTGTTCAGGGAGGTCAGAGGACACATCTGTGTTCCGACTAACGAACTCCCTGGCCCACTGAGTCTGTTTAGCGGAAAAGGCTGTCAGTAATCTTTTCTGTGGCAGCAGCTTCCCCTGTAGCAGAGGGACCGGAATCTCTTCCCCCTAGAACAGCCGCGGGTTGTTCTCAGTACAGGTCTCCCTAACCTTCCAAGGTTTTAGTAAATTGACATGGTAGACCTGCCTCGGCTTTTGCCGACCTGGCTGGCGTACCTTGTAATTTGTGTCTCCAACTTTCTCTGATGTTTTGTAGGGCCCCTGCCACCTAGCGAGGAACTTACTGTACAGGAGGCCCAAAAACCAAAACAGTATCTCCCCTGCAACAGTTACGGACCCCAGATGCTCGATTATAGGCCCGATTCTGGGCTGGCTGAGCTATCTTTCTATGCTCCCTATCTATCCTATTCAGTGGGATTGTCTCCCCCTCACCTACTGGACCTACCGTGGGCCCCTCGGCCTTGGGTTTCTGGTGTTCTAACACCACAACTGGGCCAGGCCTCGCTACTAGAGCTTTCCCTATCTCCCGGGGATCAGTATGTACAACGGCCGGCCACAAGGCTGGGTACAATGGAAAGTCTCTTCCTAGTATCACTTTATAGTGCATGCTGGTTGCTACGGCCACCTCATGGATCTGCCTGCTGGCACACATGATTAGTTACACCAGAGCAGTGGGGTACTCTTTTAAATCCCCATGAATACTGAGCACCCCGACTCTCCATCCCGTAAACTCGGTGGGTTGAACCAGGGAAGCCCTCACAAGGGTCACCCGACTCCCTGAGTCCAGCAGAGCCACCACAGGAGTGACTCCCACCTCCACCTGACACAAAGGTTTGACCTTACCTGACTGCTAATTAGTCCAGCAGCACACACTGGGAGGAAAATACCTGCCTCCACATACAATTCCCTTTACTGTGTCACAGTACCTACGTAGATACCCCCACCATAATAGATTTGGATTTTTGTATACCTTTTATTTGGTATTGGGAATGGGATATGATCCCTGTCCATATGACTTATTGCTCCATACAATCTTCATGTAGGTGGACACACTGTTCAAGAGAACCAAATCTGCAATAAAAACCTGGCATAATTATGTGTTACATGCAAATTTGTTGTGGATTTTACTGCAGATTTGCCATGGATTTCACCCTATACATTGCAAATTCCACACTAAAACCAGCACACATAATTGACGCTGTACATTTCAAAATGGGAACGGCAGATCATTTTCTGCTTGGAGAAAATATGCAAAATGTACATGAGATGTGTCAGATTTCATTCACTTTGCTGGCAGTGTATTATGCAGTGTTTTTTCTACAGAAACATCAATGTGGAAAAACTGCACATAATCCGCAAAGTGTGCAGGTGAACGTACAGAATATCCACACAAATTTATGTCTTTGAACCCAAACCCCACCAAAAACCACAAGTGTTAATTCCGGGTTTCGGTGTGTATTAGGTCAGTTTTGCCACAGATCTTACCCTTCCTTTGAAAAGAGTGAAATCCACACCAAAGCCACAAATATAGCCGACATGCTGCAGATTTCTAAATCCGCATGGCAAAGTGTACATGAGGGTTGTGCAATCTCATACACCTTGCTGTACATTTAGGCCAGCTGCACACTGTGCAAATTTGTGTGCAGAAAATCCGCATGGATTCCTCACCAAAGCCGCACAGTGTGGTTATGTGGTTTTTGGTGTGGATTTCTCGCAAATCTCATCCTTCCATTGAAAAAGGTGAAATCCACTCAAGAAAAATGTAGCAACACTTGACATGCCGCAGATTTAAAAATCCACATATCAGGTCAATTTCTGCACTTAAGGTAAAAAGAACGTGTAGATGAGATTTGTCTAATCTCATACACTTTGCTGGTACTCTATTACGCTGCGGTTTTTGCACATGAAAATCTGCAACATGTGCAGGCATCCTAAAAGTAACCTCCATGGTAAAAATACTAAGAAATCTGCATTTCAAGTCAAATTCTGTGCTGAAAATGCCCACTTTATGTAGATGTGGTTTTTTAAAATATCATTAGGGCTTTTTAGGAAATCAGTCCTTTCTTTTGTTTTTTAACCCCTTATGGACAGGGCTCATTTTCACCTTAAGGACCAGGCCCTTTTTTTGGAAATCTGACCAGTGTCACTTTATGTGTGAATAACTTTAAAACACTTTTACTTATCCAGACCATTCTGAGATTGTTACCAGTGTCACATATTGTACTTTATGACACTGGTAAAATAGAGTAAAAAAATATATATTTTATTTAAAAAAAATACAAAATTTACCAAAAATGTGGAAAAATTTCTAAATTTCCAAGTTTCAATTTCTCTACTTCTATAATACATAGCAATACCTCCAAAAACAGTTATTACTTTATATTCCCTATATGTCTACTTCATGTTTGGACCATTTTGGGAAAGAGATTTTATTTTTTGGGGATGTTACAAAGCTTAGAAGTTTAGATGTGAATCTTGAAAATTTTCCGAAATTTTCAAAAACCCACTTTTTAACCCCTTAAGGACACAGCCTTATTTCACCTTAAGGACCAGGCCATTGTTTGCAAATCTGACCAGTGTCACTTTAAGTGCTGATAACTTTAAAACGCTTTGACTTATCCATGCCATTCTGAAATTGTTTTTTCGTCACATATTGTACTTCATGGCACTGGTAAAATGAAGTCCAAAAACATTTTTTTTTTGCATAAAAAAATACCAAATTTACCAAAAATTTTGAAAAATTAGCAAATTTCAAAGTTTCAGTTTCTCTACTTCTGTAATACATAGTAATACCCCAAAAAATTGTCATGACTTTACATTCCCCATATGTCTACTTTATGTTTGAATTATTTTGGGAATGATATTAAATTTTTTGGGGATGTTACAAGGCTTAGAAGTTTAGAAGCAAATCTTGAAAATTTTCTGAAATTTTCAAAACCCCCAATTTTTAGGGACCACTACAGCTCTGAAGTCACTTTGCGAGGCTTACATAATAGAAACCACCCAAAAATGTCCACATTCTATAAACTACACCCCTCGAGGTATTCAAAACAGATTTTACAAACTTCGTTAACCCTTTAGGTGTTGCACAAGAGTTATTGGCAAATGGGGATGAAATTTGAGAATTTCATTTTTTTGCCTAATTTTCCATTTTAACCCATTTTTTCCACTAACAAAGCAAGGGTTAACAGCCAAACAAGACTGTATCTTTATTGCCCTGACTCTGCCGTTTACAGAAACACCCCATATGTGGCCGTAAACTACTGTATGGCCACACAGCGGGGCATAGAGTGAAATGTGCGCCGTTTGGTTTTTGTAGGGCAGATTTTGCTGGACTGGTTTATTTACACCATGTCCCATTTGAAGCCCCCCTGATGCACCCCTAGAGTAGAAACTCCATAAAAGTGACCCCAAGGTATTCAAAACTGATTTTACAAACTTTGTTAACCCTTTAGGTGTTGCACAAGATTTAATGGAAAATAGAAATACAATTTCAAAATTTCCCTTTTTTGGCAGATTTTCCATTTTAATATTTTTTTTCCAGTTACAAAGCAAGGGTTAACAGCCAAATAAAAAACTCAATATTTATGGCCCTGATTCTGTAGTTTACAGAAACACCCCATATGTGGTCGTAAACCGCTGTACGGGCACACGGCAGGGCGCAAAAGGAAAGGAATGCCATACGGTTTTTGGAAGGCAGATTTTGCTGGACTGTTTTTTTTTACACCATTTCCCATTTGAAGCCCCCCTAATGCACCCCTAGAGTAGAAACTCCAAAAAAGTGACCCCATTTTAGAAACTACGGGATAGGGTGGCAGTTTTGTTGGTACTAGTTTAGGGTACATATGATTTTTGGTTGCTCTATATTACACTTTTTGTGCAGCAAGGTAACAAGAAATAGCTTTTTTGGCACCGTTTTTTTTTTTTGTTATTTACAACATTCATCTGACAGGTTAGATCACGTGGTAATTTTATAGAGCAGGTTGTCACAGACGCGGCGATACCTAATATGTATACAATTTTTTTTATTTCTGTAAGTTTTACACAATGATTTCATTTTTAAAACAAAAAAAAGTTTTAGTGTCTCCATAGTCTAAGAGCCATAGTTTTTTCAGTTTTTGGGCGATTATCTTAAGTAGGGTCTCATTTTTTGGGGGATGAGATGATGGTTTGATTGCCACTATTTTGGGGTGCATATGACTTTTTGATCGCTTGCTATTACACTTTTTGTGATGTAAGATGACAAAAAATTGCATTTTTTTACACCGTTTTTATTTTTATTTTTTTACAGTGGTCACCTGAGGGGTTAGGTCATGTGATATTTTTATAGAGCCGGTCGATACGGACGCGGCGATACCTAATATGTATACTTTTTTTTATTTATGTAAGCTTTACACAATGATTTCATTTTTGAAACAAAAAAAATCATGTTTTAGTGTTTTCATAGTCTAAGAGCCATATTTTTTTCAGTTTTTGGGCGATTATCTTGGGTAGGGTATGATTTTTGCAGGATGAGATGACGGCTTGATTGTTAGAATTTTGGCGTACATGCGACTTTTTTGATCACTTTTATTACCTTTTTTGGGAAGTAAGGTGGGCAAAATTTCAATTTCATCATAGTTTTTTATTTTTTATTTTTATGGCGTTCACCGTTCGGGTAAAGTAACAAAACCGTTTTATAGATGTGTAGGGAATTTTACATAACATGTGTAGGGAATTTTATTTTTTTCATTTTTAATCAGTGATAAATGTGTTTTTTTATTTTTACTTTTTTTCCACTTTTATTAACTTTTTTTTTGCCCAGACCCACTTGGTTCTTGAAGATCCAGTGGGTCTGATTTCTGTATAATACAGTACAGTACACTATACATATTTCATACTTACCTGCTCCCGGCGCGCTGTCCACTTCCTGGTTTCGGCAGGGGGCGGGCTCCATCTTGATTGAAGTCTTCTCCCGGCCGCGCCGCGCGCTGGACTGAACGCGCACGCCGGCCGGCCGGGAGAAGAGAAGAAGTCGTCTGCGCAAGCGCGGCCACCGCGATTCCTGAGAAGAGCGGTGGCCGTAACCAGGGGAGACGGAAGACAACAGTCAGGTAATTATATGTTTATTTTCTTCTAAGGGGTGGGAATTAGTTAATTAAATATATTTAGAAAAATGACCACTGTTAAATCATTAACAGATTTAACAGTGATCATTAAGATGGGAATACACCTTTAAAGATGCTCTAATCAGAGCTATAACGTTTGCTTCTGCTGCTCCACATTAATAGCTTAATTCTAGGATTTTGTGTGCACAGAAGAAACGACTTGACACCAGCAGGGTCAATTCAGTTCTCAGCTTTATTATACTGCACATTCCTATACATAGTGAGGAAGGGGGAGGAGTACATTGTGTAATGTCCTCATTGGTCAGTAGTGGTACAACGTATATCACAAATGACCCCTCCAGAAGTGGGGTCTTCCAGGATGGGCTGAGACCCTCATGCTGTCCTTTGTTCTTGGCTTCAAGCAACAGGATATGGGAGTCATCTTGGTTTCTGAAAAATGATATACATATATGCACATCTCTATCAAAATATAATGATTAATCTGGCTGTTAATTCTGTAGGTGACTTATAGCGATTTTTTTTGTAGGTGCAATCCACCATCTTTGTACCCCTGACGCAAATATATAATAGTTAATCCGTCTGTTAGTTCGGTGGGTGAAATATACCTAATTTGTGTGTGAGGTACACCGGCATTGAATACCTGACAGGGAAATAAATACAGTTAATCTGTCTGTTAGTTCGGTGGGTGAAATATACCTAATTTGTGTGTGAGGTACACCTGCATTGCATACGAGACAGTGAAATTGATATAGTTAATTCGTCTGTTAGTTCGGTGGGTGACCTCAAAGAATGAGGAGAGCATCAAATAAGGGACGTGGCCCTGGTCATGGTGCTGCTGGTGTTGGTAGAGCTCCTGTTGCAGGGAGAGGACGTAGTCAATCTGTGCCAGCTACAACCCAAAATGAAACACCTTCGTCAGGTGCACGTAGACGACAAAAAATTCTGCGTTATTTTGTAGGCCCGAATACCGGTGTCTGAATGGTGAGGCCAGAACAAGTAGAGGCGGTAGTAGATTGGGTGGCTAACAGTGCCTCCAGTTCCTTCACATTGTCTCCCACCCGGTCCCCGGATGAAAGCGCAGAGTTGACACCTGCAGCCCATGAGCATCTGTCTTTCACCTCACCACCTTGCAAATCAGCCAAGCAGTCTGAGCCCCAATCATGCAGCAGTCTCTTATGCTTTTTGATGACTCTGCTGTCAGGGTTTCTGTGGGCCATCCACCTAGCCCTGCCCCAGAAGCGGAAGAGATTGAATGCACTGATGCCCAACCACTTATGTTTCAGGATGTGGACATGGGAGGACCACCGCAGCACGTCTCTGATGATGACGAAACACAGGTGCCAACTGCTGCGGCTTTCTGCAGTGTGCAGACCGGCAAGGAGGGCAGGGGTGAGGATTGGGTGGAAGATGATGTGGTGGATGATGAGGTCCTAGACCCCACATGGAATCAAGGTAATGCGAGTGACGTTTGCAGTTCAGAGGAAGAGTCCGTCCCCTAGCCAGTACGCCTTCTACTGCCCACTGAGCACACCAAAGCCAGCTCCAAGGAGTTCCCTGGCGTGGCAGTTCTTCAGACAATGTGCTGACGACAAGACGTGAGTGGTTTGCACGCTGTGCAATCAGAGCCTGAAGCGAGGCATAAATGTTCTAAATCTGAGCACCACCTGTATGACCAGGCATCTAAATGAAAAGCACGAGCTGCAGTGGAGTAAAGACCTCAAAAACCACGAAAGATCTTAGGCTCCTCCTGCTCCCTCTTCTGCTGCAGTCTCGGCCTCTTCCTCCCCCTCTGGAGTGACAGTTGCACCTGCCACCCCACAAACAGAGGGTGTTTCCACACTGTCCCATGGAAGCGTTCAGCTGTCCATCTCCCAAACACTAGAGAGAAAGAGGATGTACCCCCCACCCACCTGCGATCCCTGGCCCTGAATGCCAGCATTTCAAAATTCCTGGTCTTTGAAATGCTGTCATTCTGTCTGGTGGAGACGGAGATTTTTAAAAACTTTATGGTGGTGGCTGTCTCACAGTACATAGTTTCCAGCCGCCACTACTTTCCAGGTGAGCCATCCCTGCCCTGCACAACCAAGTGGCGGACAAAATTAGGTGTGCACTGCCCAACGTCATCTGTGGCAAGGTCCACATAACCACTGATACATGGACCCGTAAGCATGGGCAGGGACGTTGTATTTCCCTAACTGCACACTGGGGTCCTCTACCACCTCCTCATCCGGTCAGTGTAACACCGTCACTACCAACTTCCGCACAGCCAGGGGGAAACGACAGCAGGCTGTTTTGAAACTCATCTGTTTGGGGGAAAAAACCCACACCGCGCAGGAGCTGTGGACGGGCATGGAACAACAGACCGATGAGTGGTTGGAATCTCGTAGCACCTCTGGGCCTAGCCGGTTTGACGCACATCCCTTTCCTGGCGCATGTGCTGAATTTGGTGGTGCAGAGGTTCCTGAAAAATTACCCCAATATGTCAGAACTGCTGCAGAAAGTGCAGGCCATCTGTGCGCGCTTTCGGCGTTCTCACCCTGCTGCTGCTCGCCTGTCTGCGCTGCAGCGTAATTTCAATGTGACACACCCACACCGTGGAACTCCACCTTGCACATGCTGGAGAGGCTGTGTGAGCAGCAGAAGGCGATAGTGGAGTTTCAACTGCAGCACGGGTGAGTCGCTCTGCAGAACAGCGCTACCTCACCACAAACGAGTGTACCTCCATGCGGGACGTGTTTCGAGTACTCCACCATCATGGCCAGTGCCGATGACGCTGTCCACAGCGTTACTATCCCACTTCTATGTCTCCTTGAAAAAACACTTCGGGCGATGATGGAAGAGGATGTGGCACAGGAGGAAAAGGAGAAGGAAAAGAGGGATCATTTCCACAGTTATCAGGCCAGTCATTCACAAGTGGCTCGGAGGGTGGGTTCCTGCATCAACAGAGGCCAGGCACACAACTGTCCAGTCAGGGCACAGTTCTGGAGGATGTGGAGAAGGAGGAGGATGATGAGGATGAACCGTGTTCACAGCAGCGTGGCACCCAAAGCAGATCATGGGCATCACTGGAGCATGGCTGGGGGGATACAGAGGACACAGACGATACACCTCCCACAGAGGACAGCTTGTCGTTTGCCTCTGGGCATCCTGGCATACATGAACGACTACATGCTGCAGTGCCTGCGCAACGACCACCGAGTTGCCCATATTCTAACCAGTGCTAATTACTGGGTGGCCACCCTGCTGGATCCCCGCTACAAGGACAACGTGCCATCTTTAATTCCATCACTGGAGCGTGATAGGAAGATGAGCGAGTACAAGTGCATGCTGGTAGACGCGCTGCTGATGGCATTCCCACCTGACAGCAGGGGCACAGTGGAAGCAAAAAGCAAAGGCAGAGGAGGAGGAAGAAGTCGCCAAAGCAGCTGGGGCAGCGCCAGCACCTCAGAAGGGAGGGTTAGCATGGCCGAAATGTGGGAAAGCTTTGTCAGCACGCCACAACAACCAGCACCACCAGCTGATACGGAACGTCTTAGCAGGAGGCAGCATTTCAGCAACATGGTAGAGCAGTATGTGTGCACACGCCTACACGTACTGACTGATGGGTATACCCCATTCATCTTCTGGGTCTCCGAATTGGGCACATGGCCTGAGCTTGCCCTTTACGCCTTGGAGGTGCTGGCCTGCCCTGCAGCCAGTGTATTGTCCGAACATGTGTTCAGCACGGCAGGGGGGGGTAATCACAGACAAGAGCAGCCGCCTGTCCACAGCCAACGTGGACAAGATCACGTTCATTAAAATAAACCAGGCATGGATCCCACAGGACTTGTCCATACCTTGTGCTGAGTAGACAAGTATACCGGACGCACCCAGCCATTGTTAGACTCCAGTGCACTTTCTCTTTTCTAGTTCCCAATGTTTTGGGGTCTTCACAAATTTATAAAAAAATAAATTAAATAAAATAAAAAAATAAAGGAAAAATAAAAATAAATAAACAGCAAAAACAGTGTTGGGTACCTCCTCCTCCACCACCACTGCTTCCACCTACACCGCCACGTCCACCACGTCCTCAGCCTCCTACTCCACTTTGACGTCTGCCTCCTAGTTCAAGATTATTATTCCTTTCTATTCTATGTTATTTTAAGTCATTTCCCTATCCACATTTGTTTGCAGGGCAACTGTCCTGCTCTTACCCCCATTTTGCTTCAGTTTGCAGCCCCCTAGCCCTTACTATATCTATTTTACAGGCATTTTAGTGCCCCAAAGTTTGGGTCCCCATTGACTTCAATGGGGTTTGGGTTCGGGGTCAAGTTCGAGTCCCGAACTTTGAGCCGAAGTTCGGCCGAATCCGGCGAACCCAAACTTAGAGGTGTTCGCTCATCCCTACTGATAACCTCTCCCTCCTGTACCAATAGTTGTTCAGGAAGTGAAAAAATTTATCAATTACAGGTTTTACTGAATCTTTTCCCACAAAAATATATAGCAATCTGCTAATCTCTTCCTGCTCTATAACATAACAATCTTCAACAAAAAGTGCTGTTTTCAGGAGGCTTTTTGCAATTTAAGGCTACTTTCACACCTGCGTTTAGGTCGGATCCGTCTGGTATGTGCCCAGACGGATCCGCACCTATAATGCAAACGCTTAGATCCGTTCAGAACGGATCCGTTTGCATTACCATGTTCATGATAATGCAAACGGATCCGTTTTGACTTTACATTGAAAGTCAATGGGAGACGGATCCGTTTGAAAATTGAGCCATACTGTGTCAACTTCAAACGGATCCGTCCCCATTGACTTACATTGTAAGTCTGGACGGATCCGTTTGCCTCCGCACGGCCAGGCAGACACCTGAACGCAGCTTGCAGCGTTCAGGTGTCCGCCTGCTGAGCGGAGCGGAGGACAAACGGAGCCAGACTGATACATTCTGAGCGGATCCGCATCCACTCAGAATGCATTAGGGCTGGACGGATCCGTTCGGGGCCGCTTGTGAGCCCCTTCAAACGGAACTCACAAGCGGAGCCCCGAACGCTAGTGTGAAAGTAGCCTTAATGTGACCGTTTGTGGATTAAGGTGGTCATAGCCATGAAGTAGCTATCAGGCAAACAATCCATCTAATATTAATATGAGCACAAAAAATAAAATCCCTGGAAAATGATCATACATGATCACATACATGTACCTAAAATTTTTGCAAGAGTCTTTCTTGGTGGGGTTTGAGTTGTACCATCCATTAGTGTAGTAAAGAAGTGTTGCACGCTTAGGATTTTATGAAATGAGGAGTTCATGGACATCGCTATGTGCATGGACACACATGTACTTGCTTGCTCAGGTCAGTGCACCTTAAAACACATATACAATGCCTCCTTGCTGTACAAATAAATAATACTGTCCCACTGTACTGTATATGAATGCATTAATATACTGTTTAAACACAAATCTGGAGAAACAAAACTTATCCCCATTACACCTGCAATATCTTATATGACCAGCAGATGGTGCATCTATCCTAGGGCTTGATATTGTTAAAGAGGACCTTTCACTAGAATAGAAAATCTAAACTAAGTATACAGACATGGAGAGCGGCGCCCAGGGATCTCCCTGCACTTACTGTTATACCTGGGCGCCGCTCCGTTTTCCCTGTATAGCCTCCGGTATCTTCATATGTTAGGCTCCACCCAGGGGAACCTGCCGGTGTCTCTTTCTCCCATGCTGTAGCGCTGGCCAATCACAGCGCTCAGCTCATAGCCTGAGAGAAAAAAAAACCTCTCAGGCTATGAGCTGAGCGCTGCGATTGGCCAGTGCTACAGCATGGGAGAAGGAGACGCCGGCAGGTTCCCCTGGGTGGAGCCTAACATATGAAGATACCGGAGGCTATACAGGGAAAACGGAGCGGCGCCCAGGTATAACAGTAAGTGCAGGGAGATCCCTGGTCTGTACAGTTAGTTTAGATTTTTTATTCTAGTGAAAGGTCCTCTTTAAATAGTTTCAGTGTCTGTTGAGGATAGTAGTTACTTTTGAGTCTAATAATACACAACTAGGGATGAGCGAATCGACTTCGGATGAAACATCCGAAGTCGATTCACATAAAACATTGTTTCAATACTGTACCTTGGAACCGAACCCGAGTTCGGGAAATGTTTTTTGTACAGTATAAATTAATTTCTGAAGTTATTATGTGAAGTCTCACGAGATTTCGCGAAGTAATAACTTCGGCTCATCTGAGCCAATACATTCTAATACTGTACGGAGTGCTCGCTCCGTACAGTATTGAAACGAAGTGAGACTTCGCATAATAACTTCAGAAATTGATTTATACTGTAAAAAAACATTTCCCAAACTCGGGTTCGGTTCCAAGGTACAGTATTGAAACAAAGTTTTATGCGAATAGACTTCGGATGTTTCATCCGAAGTCGATTTGTTCATCCCTATACACAATTAATAGCTTTTTATCAGAATTTTCCTACACAAAACATCTAAAATAACATGCTTGTAATCTGTTTTCCATGCATGCAGCAGAAAATTCTCCTGCGTTTGATAGATGGGTCCATAAACACTTATGGGCCACCATATTTTGCCATTGGCCAGGCGGCTATACATGAGTATGCCTTTTATTTTGCTGTATAGAAAAGGGTAACCTGCTGCACAGCAAGAACGAAAACATCACATGCACACAGCGTATTTGCTCGGCCGAATCCCAGCATATCTGCGAGGTAGTGGCCGGATCTCCGCCAGACCCCATTATAGTCAATGGAGCTGTCAGGCATTCTGGTAACATCCGGCAAAGCTGAATCCACAGTGCTCTGGCAGGCTGCACTCTGCTGGAATTCCTGCCACAAGTGCGAAACAGGCCTTACTTAAATAGCAGCTGCCAACATTTGGTCTTGTTCATTCCTAATATCATTTCTCCAGTAATTTACTATGTAATTATTTAGATAAAGGAAGGAGTCTAGTACCTATAAACTGGAAGATTTATAAGATTTTTTAACCTTTTCCAGAAATCTACCATACATGTACGGCGGAAGTCAGCCAATAAGTACCTCAACCATCATAACAACAGTACTAAGGGTCTAGTCTAAGTTGTACTGAAAACCTATAGAGAATAATTAATAACCCCCAATTAATCATGACATCCAAATCAAAAGTATAAAATATATTTAATACTTTTGATTTGGATGTCATAATTAATGTAACAGTGGCTGTAGTACGCCGCTGTTCCCCAGCTTACCGCCGTGGACCTGGGCGCCTCTGCAGTCCTGGACTCTGTTGCCTGTACATGCTGTGGTGCTGAGGATTCCGCGCCACGGGTTCCATTTAGCCCTGGCCACAGCGTGCTTGTTGCTGGTGTCTGGTTTCACTGCCCTGGAGGCGGCAAACATCACTTTCCCGAGTTGCAGGGGTTGGGTCACGTGACCTCACTGACCAACCCAGGCTCTCCAGCAAGGATTTAGGATGCTCGGCCCACTTCCCAGGTGCCTCAGTGTCAAGGTCCTTGTGCTTGCTAAGTTCTTTATATTCACGTGTGCTCCTGATTTACGCTTCGTTCCTGGACTCTGCTTCTTGTCTGTTCCCTGCCTGCTTGTATTGACTCCTGTTGCCGACCCGGATTGCCTGACCTCTAGCTGTGCCGCCTGCCCTGACCTTTTGCCTGTCTGACTACGCCTCTGCTTCATCCTTGATCCTGCACTGTTGCTACTGGTAACGACCATGCCTGCCTGACTACGCTGTACTGCTGGTACCTACTCAGGTATCTCCTGGTCCGCCAGGACAAGTTGCTTCTGACTCGGGGACTGCTCTGGAGTAGCTCCTGGCAACTACCCTTATGGCTCAAGTCTATCCTCACCATCTGAGACTCTAGTGAAAACCAGGTAGTTGCTTAGACATGCCCCTCCAGAGTATAGTCAGTCAGTGGCACAGTGGGTTCACATCCGCTGATCCGTGACAATTAATTGGGGGTTATAAGTTATTCTATTTAGGTTTTGGAAGTCCAGTCATTAAACATGGCGCCCACTCAGAAACTGAGCAGGTACCATAGCCACCAGGTGCCTGCTGTATAAAACAGGCAACATCCACAGACATTTAACCACTCAGATGCTGTGTTCAATTGCAACCATGGCATCTGAGTGGCGAAACCCAGGGAGTGCTGCACTCCTGGGGCCCGAACGCCCCCGCGCCAAGATTGAGGGAGCTGTACAGTTGTCTCTAGCACTATGAAGGATCCGAGGCCTGCCACAGCAATGTTCCTATGGAGCCCAGCCTATGACCTGTCTTAGTTTCCCCCGATTTGCCATAGTAGACAGCTAATTTATGATTAGGCGTGTACCTTGTCATAAACTTAGTAACTTATGCCTGCTAAAAAAAAACTAAGCCAGCCAGTAGGTTTTCAACTACCTTTACATTTCCGTCCTGGCACAGCCCCTGCTCCACCCCACTGTCGAAAACCAGCCGTGTGACAAAATATTGCCGCACAGCCATTAAAAAGGTGTTTTGTGACTTTTTATTTGACTAAAAAAAGTTGCAAATCTCTTAGAAAACATGCCCCATTCTGCCTCACATATAATAAATGTTATCTTGCCACACAACCCCTATAAATTTGGCTCAGTTAAAGGTTTTGTCTGAAACCCACAGACCTTTGAAGCGAGTCTGGAGAGGATGTGATATCTAAGAAAACCCAGCCTACCTTTTCAATGGCTCCCATCTACAGTTCTTAGCCTTAGGTGACATGTGCATGAATGGTACGGGAACCTCAGTGGTCACGAGCCATACATGCAAACGTCACACTCTCTGTAGTCACCTGCAAAAGTTTGTGGATTTCAGACAACTACTTTAAGGCACCAGTCAATGAAGCTGAATTAGGAGATGCTACCTTCCAAACTTAGCTATGATTTCTTGAAAAAGCTGCCCCAGGGCTGAGGTGACAGATTTCCTTTAAGAAATCTCTTCAGATGCCTCTCTCTAGCAGGAAGCCACTGGGAAAAGAGTGGAGTATTTCTGGTTTACATTATGGCCTGTGGCTTTATTTGCTCCACATTTATCTATCCTTAATCAGTTACAGACAAATAAAAGCCATTTACATGCTCCTCCAAGAGAGAAATGTCACAATAAATTAACTTCTTAGCTTTGTAACAATTTGTAGAACGTCACTGACCTTTAAAAATGGAATAAGACTAAAAGGCCTCTCCAGGCAAATGAGAAAATGCCACACAAATGAGATCTGTGCCCTGCGGAGACACAGACTGGCAACTGCTGTACTGAAAGGTTACATCCCGAATCTGTAGAAATGCTGCTTATAAAGAGGAAGTATGGAGCACATAGAAGTGGCATCAAAGGTGGAAACCAAGTTAAGGTTCTCACATTAGAGGACATTAACAATTTCTGAAATGCATTTATAATATACACTTGCCCCGTACATCAAAATCACTGGGCCACATAGCAAGAATCTGAAATGTCCAGAGGCACCAGATCTAGCACTGCCGTGATTTTCATTGTTGTGCTTCCATGACAGAGCAGAACAGCGAACGTCACTAGCGCAGATGTGAACAAAACTTAATATACACCTCAGCTGCTGCAGAACATCATAATAGTGATAAGAGAACTACAAGTCTCATCATGACCAGTTTAGGCCAGCAGGGCAAGAGAAGACAGAAACAGAATGTCAGAAGGATACAGTATCGGAGAATCAGTACATGGCAAGCCCTCGCTGATATATCGCTTCTTCACACGGCTAGGGCAGGTTTACCAGTCATGGCTAGACAAATCTACACCTTACACAGAAGTGCGATGGTTGATGACCCTTGGCCTAAGTGCACTCTACATGATAAGGGTTTATATACTACAGGGTTGGTATATAGTAACGTATGCCTTGGGTATCTACCATCTAAATCTCTTCATAGCATTCTTATCGCCGAAGGTAGATCCGTCCTTACTGGAAGATTCAGATGAGGGGCCTTCATTACCCACAAAACAGAATGAAGAGTTTTGTCCGTTTATCCGGAGGCTGCCAGAGTTTAAGTTTTGGCATTAGGCCACTAAAGGGATCGTTGTGGCGATGGTGTGCACTTTCTTCGAAGCATTCAATGTCCCCGTATTCTGGCCAATCCTGGTCATGTATTTCATCATGCTTTTCTGCATCACCATGAAGAGACAAATAAAGCACATAGTTAAGTACAGATACATCCCATTCACACACGGCAAACGGAAATACAAAGGAAAGGAGGAAACCGGCAAGCCATTTTCCAGTTAGAAGAAACTGTCGCCTTCTTTATGACTTTCTTATGTAAAAATGTAATCAACAAAAAAAAGGGAGAAAAAAAACAAACTGTTTTGAGCCAGTAGTAGCTACAGCAAACTGTTCCAGCAGAGTATAGCCTGCCGGAGCTCTCTGGGTACGATGGGGCCGGCAGGCACTCCGATGAGCTCTAGCAGGTTGTTCTCTGCTGGAATTACTGGCGGCAGTGTGAATACATGAAGGGGTAAAATAGGAGAGAACTAAAACTCCCAGCAAGTCCAGGCTGTTATTATGGAACCCAAGTTGACATTACAGGAAGAGGGTATAAGAAGAGAGAACTATAACCCTCAGCATTACCAGACTGTTATGGATATTATAAAAGGAGAGAATTACAACTCCCAGCATGCCCAGACTGTTATTGTAGGGATTCAGTGAACATTACATGAAGGGGGATACAGAAGGACAAAACTACAACTCCCAGTATTAGGATGTTATGGGCTATCCCAGGTTCCTCCCCATGTAGTTTCACTACATTTTCCTCTTTACGGCTGAGCTCCATCTTCCTGCCCTGGTCACATGACATCATCACAGGTCCTTCAGCTGTAAAGCTAACTCTGTATGGCCGCCCTGATCACATGCTGATGACGTCATCGCAGATCTTTCTGCACAGCAAGTTAGATTTTCACAGCTCGCTATGTAAGTGTAATTGGGGGTGGGGCTTTCCTGAAGTGCAGGGGCCCCTTCCTTCAAGGGCCCGATAGTAGCTGCGTGGTCTGCCTGTATTAGAGGTACGCCACTGCACTTGCCATAGTTTTGTTTTTAAAGGATTTCCACCCCAAACACAGTGCTACTCCTGTGCTCACGCTGTGCTTGGTATTGCAGATATAACAAGAGTGGCCCTATTTTGTATGGGGTTATGCCATGATTGCTGTAAAAATGAAAATGAGACATTATATAGTACATGACAACCTCTTTCTAACTAACTTAAAACCAGACAACCTCATGTGGATCCTGAGATCTCCCCATTTATTGCTCTGCTAGATTTATTTCAAGCTGGCAGCTCAGATGGAAAGATGGAACTAAACATGTGCTTCCATCCCAGTGAGCTGGACAAAAGTTGGCAAAAGTGCAAACAGCATGTAGCGCTATACAGATAGATTTCAGTGAATAACTAAGATCCAGGTACTGGTTTGAAAAATGTTAAATGTTTTTCGTGGGACAACCCCTTTAATTAAAAAACAGCACTTTTGTACCCTTTTCTGAAATGTTACTAAAATACAAAATCTGATCCCCAGCTGATAGAGATGTCGCGAACATAAAATTTTCCGTTCGCAAATGGCGAACGTGAATTTCCGGAGATGTTCGCGAACGGGCGAACCGCCATAGACTTCAATAGGCAGGCGAACTTTAAAACCCACAGGGACTCTTTCTGGCCACAGTGATGGAAAAGTTGTTTCAAGGGGACTAACACCTGGACTGTGGCATGCCGGAGGGGGATCCATGGCAAAACTCCCATGGAAAATTACGTAGTTGACGCAGAGTCGGGTTTTAATCCATAAAGGGCATAAATCACCTAACATTCCTAAATTGTTTGTAATAACGTGCTTTAAAACATCCAGTGTGTGTATACGATCAGGTATGATGTTGTATCGATCAGGTAGTGTAAGGGTTACGCCCGCTTCACAGTGACAGACCAAACTCTGACAGACCAAACTCCCCGTTTAACGCACAGCAAACAACCACAAACAGTCCATTTGCACAACCGCAAACTCCCCATTTGTACAAGGTTGGATACCAAGCTAGCCATGTCCCGTTCCTTGTCCTCACTGACGTCATCGAAGGTCTCTTCCTCCACCCAGCCACGTACAACACCAAGGGTCCCCGAAAGGTGACAACAAGCCCCCTGGGACGCCTGCTGTGGTTGGTCTTCCACCTCCTCAAAGCCACCTTCCTCCTCTGAATCCTCTTCTTCAGACTCCTCTCTCTGCGTTGCCGCAGGTCCAGCAATCGACGACGACAAGGCTGCTTCTGGTGGTGATGGTGACCACAACTCTTTCTCTTCATGCTCATCTACTGCCTGATCCAGCACTCTTCGCAGGGCACGCTCCAGAAAAAACGCATATGGGATGAGCTCGATGATGCTGCCTTGGGTTTGACTGACCAGGTTTGTCACCTCCGCAATAGGACGCATGAGCCTACAGCCATTGTGCATGAGCGTTCAGTAACGCGGCCAAAAAATACCCAGCTCCGCAGAGGCCGTCCTCTTTTTTTTTTTTATTAAAAAAATCTGTTCTTACCAGTTTAATCTCTGTTTTATCCCCTATCAGGGGCCGCTGTATGGAATAGATTTTAGGAACCGGGAGATGGAAAAAAAATGGTTGGTCGGTCCTCTTACTTCCAATCTGGGGCACTGCGGGTGCGCCGTGCAATGTACTGTGCCACCCTATATGAGTGGTGTGTTAAGTAGTACTATTCCTATCAGTTTAATCCCTGTTACGTCCTCTATCAGGAGCCGGTGTATGGAATAGATTTTAGGAACCGGGAGATGGAAAAAGATGGTTGGTCGGTCCTCCTACTTCCAATTTGGGGCACTGTGCGTGCGGCGTGCAATGTACTGTGCCACCCTATATGAGTGGTGGGCAGTGGGCACAGTACAGTCTGTGGGCCTGACACTCACTGGCAGGCAACTGAAATCATTTTACAGAGAATTTTTTTTTTATCTGCAAGGTACTGTGCCACCCGATATGAGTGGTGGGCACTGGCAGTGGGCACAGTACAGTAAGAATTTTTTTTTTTTATCTGCAAGGTACTGTGCCACCTGATATGAGTGGTGGGCACTGGCAGTGGGCACAGTACAGTCAGTGGGCCTGACACACACTGGCAGGCAACTGCAATTATATTAAAGGGTAAAAATTTAATGACTTTTTTATCTGTAAGGTACTGTGCCACCCGATATGAGTGGTGAGCAGTAGGCACAGTACAGTCTGTGGGCCTGACACTCACTGGCAGGCAACTGCAATTATAGTATAGGGGGCGGACCGAACATCGCATATGTTTGCCCACCGCGGCAAACGCGCGATGTTCGGGACATCTCTAACAGCTGAGGTATGTACTGGCATAGTGTGAGCGCCATAAGGTTGCTTTCCTTTTTCTGCTGTCAGCAAAATGAGACCTGACATATAGTGAGAAAAATAAGACCTCATGCACACAGCCATTACCCGGCAGTTCCGTGCATAAGGGACTGCAATTTGTGGTCCCCAATGCATGGGCAACATCCATGCGGCTGCTGCAGATGATCCCGACCCATTCAACTTCAATAGAACATGTTCCGCACCCAACCTTCCAGATTGCGGACCCAGTCAAGTGAATGGGTCCACATCACGGCTAGCCTGCAATACAAGCCCACTGTTAGCGGCCTGCAATACCGGCCCGGCCAGCACATGGTCATATGCATGAGCCCTAGGACACACTTTTTCCCCCGCAAAACAGGAGGCCAAAGTGTCTCAACGTCTTATACTACAAAGCAGCAGGGGCTCAGTAAAAAAGAAAGTATGCGCTACATATCGCTGGTAATGTCAAGGAGAGTATTCTACGTGCAGGATGCAGAGGGAAGCAACAAGAGCTGTTGTAGCTACAGCATACAGTATGTCAAGTGCGCAGCGCCAAACTAAAATAAAGGGGACGGGGAGCATAACTGTGGATGCATCAAGTACAATATGCTAGTATACTGAAGTGGAGAGAAAAAAGGACCCTCAACTCCAGGTAGACGCCTAAACTGAAACATGAACAAATCGAGTCTGGGGGTTGGAACATACACTGTAACTACAATGGACAGCTGTAGGAAATAGGGGTATAAGTAAAGGAAGGGGTTAACCCATCCATAAAATTAATGCAGAATCAAGGAGAAAAAAAGAAAATAGAATGAAATACTAAAACAAGAGGGGAAAAGACTCCAACAAAATCTACACATAAACCACATGGATAAAGGGGCAATGTACCCCTGTTTCAAAAGGGTATGGGGTCATAATAACAAGGGTATGTCAAGGGTAGCAGCAGATAACCACAGAGACTATAATAAGAACTTAGTGATGTTGGTTTTTACAGATAGGGCAATGATTTGTTAATTGCTGTATCCACGGCATCAAAATGATTAGATGCTATTAACTATCTGCAAGAATCATTTTTTAAGACACCATTTGGTTCAAAATATTTTTCTCCATCTAACACCTGAGTGCGTCTTATGGTCCGATGCATCTAAGGCCTCATGCACACGACCGTTGTTTGGGTCCGCATCCGAGCCGCCGTTTTGGCGGCTCGGATGCGGACCCATTCACTTCAATGGGGCCGCAAAAGATGCGGACAGGACTTTGTGTGCTGTCTGCAGCCCCGCTAAAAAAAAATATAACATGTCCTATTCTTGTCCGCGCTTTGCGGACAAGAATAGGCTATTATATTACCTGCGCCCGTTCCGTAAATTGCGGAAGGCAACACGGACGGCTTCCGTTTTTTTTGCGGATCCGCGGTTTGCCGACCGTAAAAAACGGCACGGCCGTGTGCATGAGGCCTTATAGCCAAAGAATATGGTACTTACACTGCATAGGCCTAACAGCCTGGTTGTTTGATGCAACCTACTGTTTTTGATCTTCAGTGAAACTGCGACTGAACTAAGGACAGAGACGTAGCGAGCAGGCTTAAAGGGGTTGTCTGGTTTTCCTCAGGATAGGTCATCAATATCGAATCACTGGGGTAAGATTGCCCGCCCTCGCCAATCAACAGCCGTGTTATGGCTGCTTGCTCCTTACGGTTTACCTGCTCGCCGCCAACATTACAGATGCTCTGGATTCAGAACTCGGCCCCCTCACAAGCGCTGCATTCTCTTCAAACTGTTCACTGGCAAGGGTGGGGAATCATACTCCAGCGATTTGATATTGACGACGTATCCTGAGCATAGATCATCAATGTGAGAAAACCGGACATATCGCGAAACATATTGTACATTAAACCAGCACCTGAATCTGAATACTTTTCTAATTGCATGTTTTTAAATATTCAGTATAGCCACTGAGGTATTCAATAAAATGTATCTATATAGCGCCACCTGCTGTTTGTTCTTTCCCTTTAAAGCTTACGATTAACCTGCCATCAATTCTACAATCCTGAAACTGCTGCCAGTATGAAAATGAGCCTTGGAGCATAAAGGCAAAAATAAAGTTGTAACGTGGCATGCTGTAACTGTGACTAGTCATGGAGACAGTCCCAGTGGCAGGTGTAGTCATGGATCCAGTACATAGTGGAGGGGTTACAGGCCTTGGTTTCATCTGCACTGGTTTAAAACATTACAAATGCATTAGACCAGTACCAAAACCTACAACAAAGTCCTCTCAGCCAACCAAGAACCCTGCTCTCTACAGTTGTCTTCAGACGAATTTCCTTCTCCTTGTGGGGAAGGTTCTTGCTTTGGCCAATAGCTTTCATTGTGTTGCAAGACCTTTAAAAGGCTGGACATTGACTATGGGGTAATTTTCTCCACTAGTTGGCACTACAGAGCGGTCTTTCTTTTGGAAGCAATTTAATTGTCATTAGGGATGAGCAAACTTGAAGTTTGAGTTTGGGCATATGCTGAATTGCGTTATGTATTCCGTTACTATGGACCATATTAAAGGCATTCCGTCATAATAGAAGTCTATGGCCAGGATAACGGATCCGTCCGTACGGTTTCCGTTATGCAGGAGAGGACTCGATTATGATGGAATGCATAACGCAATGCCTCTAAAGGGATTCCGTTATGGTGTGTGGTAACGGAATCCATAATGCAATTAAGCATATACCTGAACTTCAAAACTTGAAGTTCACTCATCCTAGGCCTCTTTCACACTACAGCTTTTTTTTTTTTTCGTTTTGCGGGCCGTTGTTTGCGTTCCGTATACGGAACCATTCATTTCAATTGGTCCGCAAAAAAAAACGGAATGTACTCCGTATTCATTCCGTTTCAGTGTTTCCGTATCTCCGTTCAAAGATAGAACATGTCCTATATTTGGCCGCAAATCACGTTCCGTGGCTCCATTAAAGTCAATGGGTCCGCAAAAAAAATGGAATGCATGCGGAAATGCATCCGTATTTCTTGCGTATCTGTTCCGTTTTTTGCGGAACCATCTATTGAAAATGTTATGCCCAGCCCAATTTGTTCTATTTAATTGTTGTATACTGTATATGCCATACGGAAACACAACACCGAACGGATCCGTGAAAAACGGACCGCAAAACACTGAAATAGCCATACGGTAGTGTGAAAGAGGCCTTAAAGGGGTTATCCAATACTATAAAAATGTCCCCTATACGCCGGGCCCCTCACAGTGAATATATTTACCCCGCACCGCCGCTGCTTCTACCTGTGCGCTGATGAACATCCGGTGTCAGGGAAGAGCAGCCAATGGCAGGCGGGGACAGGGACGATCATCCCTAGCATCGTGGGTGGTGCTAGGGAGGACTCATCCCCATCACCACCTGCCATTGGCTACCCAACCCTTCCCCCTGCCACCAGATGTTTTCATCCCCGCACGGTGAGAAGCAGCGGGGGTAAGTATATTTACTGTGAAGGGCCCGGCCTATGAGGGATATTTTTATAGTATTGAATAACCCCTTTAATTGTCATACCCTTTTCCCAGGAAGCATTGCATAGTCTATAAGACTCCCTATACCACCTCTGGTGCTCTACAGAAGAAGAAACAGTAGCTTCCAGAGTCACATCAAGAAAGCCATCATGATCCTGAATAATACTATAGTGGTGGTTGATGGATGGTACATTTGATAAGTTATTTTTTTTTTTAAGCGGTTGTCCCTCAAAAATGAATTTATCACCTATTCACAGGATAAGTGATAACAGCTTGTGGGGTTCCAAAAGTAGGATTACCCAAGTCCTCTCTAAATGCGGTAGTGCACGTCAGTCCACTGATCCATTCACTTCTGTGGGACAGTCTTTTATTTGCAGTGCCTCGAAAAAGTATTCCTATCCCCTTGAACGGTTCCAAATTTTTTTCACGTTACACCCACAAACTTAAATGTATTTTATGTGGATAGACCATCACAAAGTAGCAAGTATGTGTGAAGTGAAATAAAAAAAAGTTACATGGCTTTCAATAAATAAGAATCAGAAAAATGTGGCGTGCATTTGTATTCAGCCCTCTGTACTCAGATACCCCTAAATAAAATTCAGTGTAACCAAAGGCCTTCAGAAGTTACCTAATTAGTAAATAGAGCCCACCTGTGTGTAATTTACTTTGAGTATAACTACATCTGTTCTGTGAAGACCTCAGAGGTTTGTTAGGGAACATTAGTGATCAAACAGCAAAATGAAAACCAAGGAACACACCAGACAGGTCAGGGATAATGTTGTGAAGAAGTGTAAAGAAAGATTAGGTTATAGAATAATATCCCAGTATCTAAACATTTCACGGAGCACTGTTCAATCCATCATCCAAAAATGGAAGGAGTATGGCACAACGGCAAACCTACCAAGACATGGCCGTCATCCTAAACTGACAGCCCAGCAAAGAGGCCCGGGGTCACTCTGGAAGGGTTGAAGAGATCCAAAGCTCAGGTGGGAGAATCTGACCACAGAACAATTATTAGTTATGTACGCCACAAATCTGGCCTTTATGGAAGAGTGGCAAGAAGAAAGCCAATTTTGAAAGCAAGCCATAAGAAGTCCAGTTTGCTACAAGCCATGTAGGGGACACAGCAAACATATGGAAGAAGGTGCTCTGGTCAGATTAGACCAACAAACTTTTTGGCCTAAATGCAAAACATTATGTGTGGTGGAAAACTAACACTGCACATCACCCTGAACATACCATCCTCACCGTGTAAGGCTACTTTCCGTTCAATTGCGGTATCGAGATCCTCTGCTGGATCTTAATACCGGAATAAACGACGCAAGTGTGAAAGTAGCCTTACATGGAGATGGCAGCATCATTTTGAGGGATGCTTTAGCAGGGACAGGGAAGCTGGTCAAAGTTGATGGAAAGATGGATGGAGCCAAATACAGTGCATATGGGTAATGCTTTGGTTTAAATGGGTTATCCTCTAATTATTCAACACCTATCCACAGGATGAATGATACAGTGCCTTGAAAAAGTATCATACCCCTTGACCTTTTCCACATTTTTTTTCATGTTATACCCACAAACTTAAAAGGTCTTTTACTGGTATCAGGAATGTGTGAAATGAAAAGATGCAAGTTTTTTCAAAATTTTTAATAAATAAAAATCTGGAAAGTGTAGTGTGCATTTGTATTTAGCCCCCCTCGGTCAATAGCAGATCTGTCAAGTGTCCTATGTTACACTAGCAGAGTATTACAGGGAAATGCTGAGCTTGGGGATGTATAATTTTAATTTCATGTAAAAATCTATTGCCAAGCATCATGGGGAAAGCCTATAAATTCTTCTTCCTCTGAACAGTGATTAATAGAATTTTCCGAAAATTCACACAAAGCTGTCAATCACTCTGCGTGGGCCCAGTGTAAGGAAGTCTCAGGCTCACTGCAAGTCATGGCAACTATTGAGACAGCCTTTTACATTAAAACAGCAAATCAAATCCTAAGTAGTAATATATTAGTGAAATATAGATAGATAGAGATAGATAGAGATATATATATATATATATATATATATATATATATCAGTAACGTCATGGCCACTAGGGCTCTCACTTCCACCTAATTTGCAGTCCACTGCATGTTAGGCTAGATCCATCTCTAACAGAAGTTCATAGGATGTGGGGGCGTGTCAAAGCTAGCTGAGCTCCTGAGCCTGATACACCCACTGCCTCTACACAGCATTTGAAAAGGAGATAAGCTCCTGTGTGTCTGTAAAGTCTGATGTTCCCCTCCGTATCAGCTTTCTGAGCTCCCTACAAGAAAACAAATAGTGGAACTTTAGGCAAGTGAGGACACAGCAGTGCAGTACTGGCAGATCCCATAGAAGGGAACAATCATTGCTTGTGAGAGAAATCTACCTGTGCAGCTGAAACTGAATAATATGGCTGATGAAGACATTAGAAAAGCCCAAAGAAGACCTGTTCCTTCAGAGTTCTGATTCTACAATGAAGCACAGCCATTATGCAAACTTTTTTTTTTTTTTTTAAACTCAGGTACGCTTTAAAGCATCCAAGTGCAAGTCTGAATCTCAGATAGATAATGCCAAGATATTCAAACAAACGTGAAACTGTTTTATTAGCCTTTATTATACACCAAAATATTTCAGAAAATAAAGCATTTTGAACGCAATGATAAGTAACGGAATCAAATTGTACTGATCAAACGGTAACAGCAAGATTGTTCAATTCATTAACTCAAACCTATCAAAGGTGCATGAAATGCAAAAAAGTGACATATACAATGAGATTTTTCACACTCAACTTCTTATATTTAAGGACTCTTCTTAATGACCTATCCTTAGGACAGGTCATAATTATCAGACGGTTGTCCGACTCCCAGCAGCACCACCGATCAGCAGTTTGCAGGCGCTGCTGTGCAGCTCTGTACTCTGCATAGCGGCCATGCCCGATTACTGAACCGCTGCACCCATTCACGTGAAAACAGTGTACGGAGCTGTGCTGTTCCAGTGTCACAGATACTGCAGATCTGATACTGATGACCTATGCTAAGAATAGATCAATATTCAAGTCCTGGAAAACCCTTAGTAATTAGTGTTAAACACTTTGCACTTGAGGCATAAAATGCATTTCTTCACATGGTGCGTATGTGGCAATGTATGAATGCATTTTTATACACACAGGTGGTGAAGTGTAAGCTGCGACCCCCCCCCCCCCCCCCTTTCCTGGGAACTTAGCCAAGTGTAAGTACTACAAGTGCAAAGTGCACTGCTGACAAGACTGACAAGTATAGATAGTTTACAGTGTGCTCAAGTCAGTTTTAAGGTCCGATATTTGTGGATCATGTCTCTCTAGAGGGGTCAGAGATCCATTTAATGGCACTTCAAAATCCCCTGCATAAACATGGTCACTATTTTATTATAACGGGTGGTCCAGGATTAGAAAAACATGGCTGCTTTACTACATCTCCACCCCATTCACTTCAATGGCACTGAGCTGCAATGCCAGACACACCCATAGACAGCACCACCCCCGTTCATAGGTTCAGTCTGGCATTGCAGCTCAGCTCCACTGAAGTGAATGGGGCCAAGATGTAAAACCACAAACATGTGGACGGGTGAGGTGCCGTTTTTTCTTGGAAGAAAACCTATTTGTAGTCCTGGAGAACCCTTTTAACTGTCTGCACTCACCATTAGGGGAAGCACAGAATTTTATCACACCTATGTATACACCAACCGCTCATGTAGAGGTGGCAGCTAGAACGTGTGTAATTTGTCTATGGAGAGGGTTTGGCGCTTTGTATCATGGAAATTGAGCTGGACTGCTAGAAATATATATATTGAGAAATTAATCAGCACAGGATTTCAAACCTATTTTGATAGAGAAAAATAAATAAAAAAAGGCAGCCATTCACTATACGTCTTACTGATCCATACAAAACTAATAAGGCATCTGTAATGGAACAGCTCCTCTGGGGCTGCAAGGTGATGAATGTTAATTCTACAAAATTTACTTGCATTTGAAAACCATGGTTTTCAAATGCAACACAATCTTCTGGTCCTTTGGCCAATACTTCAGACTGAGAAGCCACACAGGCAACTTCAGCGCAGACACCCACCACCTACGCCCTAGAGAATTTTCCTGCACCCTTGTCCACACACTATTTGGGGGAGTCTGTTACATACATTCTGCCTGTAATTAAGAGGGGGAAAAAAAGCAAAAGAAAGGCACTGTAGTTAAGCTCAGGAAGACTTGCTTAGAAATGAAAAATCGGTGTCCCAAATGCATAAGTGAATATGGATTTGTCTCATCTCACAAAGATGATAACGTAAAACCAAACGAGAACCAAAAAAAAAAAATATATAAAGTCTTAAAAGTCCATCTCATATATCCTTAGTCTTAAATATAATTCAGTAAAACAGAAACGACACGTTAAAAATGTAAAAGAAGCTGTATGTTAAAAAGGTATGTGTGTGTACTACGCCATACGACCGAGTGGATCCCACTGTAGATAAATAAGGTAATGAGTGCAACTG
Source organism: Bufo bufo (assembly GCF_905171765.1). Lineage (NCBI taxonomy): Eukaryota > Metazoa > Chordata > Amphibia > Anura > Bufonidae > Bufo > Bufo bufo. The sequence goes on from NC_053392.1 coordinate 500,234,816, forward strand.
AGAACAGCAAACATGCAGAAGCACATACCCCGAGGAAACGGACCATAGCCCTTCCTACCCCTATACAAGAGGCTGGAAACGGACCATAACCCTTCCTACCCCTATACAAGAAGCTGGAAACGGACCATAGCCCTTCCTACCCCTATACAAGAGGCTGGAAACGGACCATAGCCCTTCCTACCCCTATACAAGAGGCTGGAAACGGACCATAGCCCTTCCTACCCCTATACAAGAGGCTGGAAACGGACCATAGCCCTTCCTGCCCCTATACAAGAGGCTGGAAAGGGACCATAGCCCTTCCTACCCCTATACAAGAGGCTGGAAAGGGACCATAGCCCTTCCTACCCCTATACAAGAGGCTGGAAACGGACCATAGCCCTTCCTACCCCTATACAAGAGGCTGGAAACAGACCATAGCCCTTCCTGCCCCTATACAAGAGGCTGGAAAAGGACCATAGCCCTTCCTGCCCCTATACAAGAGGCTGGAAAGGGACCATAGCCCTTCCTACCCCTATACAAGAGGCTAGAAACGGACCATAGCCCTTCCTACCCCTATACAAGAGGCTGGAAACGGACCATAGCCCTTCCTACCCCTATACAAGAGGCTGGAAAGGGACCATAGCCCTTCCTACCCCTATACAAGAGGCTGGAAAGGGACCATAGCCCTTCCTACCCCTATACAAGAGGCTGGAAAGGGACCATAGCCCTTCCTACCCCTATACAAAGAGGCTGGAAAGGGACCATAGCCCTTCCTACCCCTATACAAGAGGCTGGAAACGGACCATAGCCCTTCCTACCCCTATACAAGAGGCTGGAAACAGACCATAGCCCTTCCTACCCCTATACAAGTGGCTGTACTCCATCCCTAGCACAGTCTGCAAACTTCCAGAGCCTTGAGATAAAGTGCTAACACGAAGTCTGTTCCAGGTCCAAGTGCATAAGGCTACTTTCACATCTGCGTTTTCAATTCCGCTATTGAGATCTGTCACAGGATCTCAATAGCGGAAGAAAACGCTTCAGTTTTGTCCCCATTCATTGTCAATGGGGACAAAACTGAACGAAACGGAGTGCACAAAAATGCATTCCGTTCCGTTGCGTCCCCGTCGACAGAAAAACGCTGCAAGCAGCTTTCTGTCCACGATGTGGTGCGGAGCAAGACGGATCCGTCCTGACACACAACGTAAGTTAATGGGGACGGATCTGTTTTCCGTGACACAATAGAAAACGGATCCGTCCCCCCATGACTTTCAATGGTGTGTTCATGACTGATCCGTCATGGCTATAGAAGACATAATACAACCGGATCTGTTCATGACGGATGCATGCCCTTGTATTATTGTAACGGAAACGTTTTTTGCAGATCCATGACGGATCCGCAAAAATGCTAATGTGAAAGTAGCTTAACCTGCGCCAGATGAAGGTGACTAAGGAGTTAATGGCACTACAAGAGGTCAGTTACTAGGAAGGGATCCCATGTACAGTACTGATGGAAGGCCGAGGAGAAGTTTAAGAGCACCTTCACATTCAGCGGAAATTTCTGTGGCTGGAAATCGGTTCCATTCATATGCTGCAAGCACCTAGATCAGATGAATGGAAGAGATTTTCAGTCGCGGTGCACCCTAAAAGAAACGCTCTTGGAGGCGTGCAGGTCTGTTCTCTACTTGCAGGCTGACCAACACTAAACTGACGGGAAGTCACATGTACATTGCTTTTGGTCAGAATGACGGAAAACAGGTTAGTATTGTTAAGTGCTTGATACCGGCCCCCATAAATCAGGACACCACGGAAATCCACGAGGGCGCTTTTGTCATTTACACATCAGGAAAAAGTCCCACAAACTTTAAGGCATTTCTTACCACTTCCTCCTGAACTAATTCTCTTTAATAGGTTCATAAAAAAATAAACATCACTTCCAAAACCAGTTCTATACAGTGATCGAGCGGCTTCTTACTTTACTATTAAAGTGTCAAAAGAGATTGGATAGCATTTAAAACTGGTGCTTGAGTGTTGGCGTTTGGAAAGTGTCCACCTTCCTCCTATTAAAGGACCGGCTTCAAGACGGAGCGGAGTGAGCGGCCATCTTTTGTCAGTTCTCGGGTCACACACATGCAAGGAAGAGGGACAGCCTCTTCTCTCTTTTCCACCGTATTGTAGCTGCACTTATTCAAATGCTCTGCCATGCTCACATTATCCGCAAACTTCCACTCCTTCACTGTGCAGAACGCAGTGCTGAACCGCCAAACCTGAAAGACAGAGCAGCATTAGAGTCACAGCCTGGTTTTCCACCACATGGGGGTCCTTTGTCTCTCCTGAATGGAGCGGTGGTCGAACATGCGTGCCGCTGCTCGATTCAGCTCTGCGGGACTCTGCTCCTCTTCGGCAGTCCCGCGCAGATGCTCCACTGCCACTCCATTCATAAGGGGAAACAAGAGGAGCCCCGTTTTAGTCATCAGTGGGGTCCCAGTGGTCAAACCCACACTGACCAGATGCTTCTTCCTTATCCTGTGGACTTTGCACAAACCCTTTAAAGGAGATTTTCTGGGAGTTCAATACCAATGACCTACCCGCAGAAATAGGTCATCAATATCTAATCAGTTGAGGTCCAACTCCTCGTATCCCCACCGATCAGCTGTTTGAAGAGGCCACAGCTGCAGTAATGTCATGTTCTTTGGTCACGTTGCCCGAGTTGTAATACCAAACACTATACAATGTACTGTGCTTGATGAGCTGTGAGGAGGCTGCCGCGCTCCAGGGCCTCTTCAAACAGCAGATCGACCAGGGTGCCGGGTGTTAGACCCACACTGATCAGATACTGATGACCGATTATGGTAGGTGTAAAACAGTTGGTTATTTTAAATAGTGTAAAGTTTAGTTTAAAAAAAAAAAAAACATGGGCCTGACAACTAGTGTTGAGCGAAGTAGTCAGAACCGAAGCAGAGTTCAGTTTCGAGTTTTAAAGTAGTTTTCCACTTTAAAAATCAACTACCAAAGTTATTCAACGAAGTCACGCGTGACTTTGTGAATGACAAACTTCGGCTCATCGGAGCCCATACATTTTAAATACTGTACGGAGACGGATCTATTAATCCAAAGTTTTGAACGAAGCGACGTCGGATGTAGCATCCAAAGCTCGCTTCGTTCAACACAACTGCCAACCTTTTTAAAGGGAATCTGTCACCCCTATCTCCAGGAGGTGTGTGTGTCTGAATTGGGAGTCCATACTGCATATTTTTTAAAGTTTTTTTTTTTTTACCAGTGATACTTTTATCATGATTAAATAAAGGATGAATTTGGATTGCATGTGGGGGTTTCATATTTATGGCGCTTTGTATAACTAGACCACACATTGGTTCTTGTTTAGTGTTTTCTTTAAAATCAGATTTGGTGTTCTCATTTCTACATAGGATGAAGACGATCCGGTCTGCAAAACACGGAACACACATGGCCGGTTAATCCGGGTTTTGCGGATCAGGAATTTGCAGACCACAAATACGGATTGGGTCGTCTGAATGAGCCCTTTGTAAGATGTGTGGAAGTGACACCCCTACTGTAGGGCTCCCATCAGAGGACCCCCACATAAGTCTGTCAGAATCCACGCCGGGCCAGAACCGCCGGGTAACAGCTGCCTTCACTGCTAATTTTGGTTTGGTGGCAGAGCCGATTGGGTGGAAGAATATAGGACACAGAAAAGACGGGGACAGGCCATAAATCTTAAGATATGACCGCACTGAAGGAAACTAAAGCGCAGTTACAGGGCACTCCATGAACTGGAGGTTGTGGACGGAAAAGACAGATCTTCTAAAAAGTCCAGCTTTTACCGAGCTACTAGTGCTCAAGCTCAGCCACATAGGATTAGAATGAAATGTGCCTCATCATGCTGCCTGTCAGAAGACGCAACGCACGTGTCTCAAGTATCAGCAAGGAAAGCCAATACCAGGTTTCTGAAACAGCCAGTAAATGTGGAAGCCTGCCGTCATCTATACAATACTAGTACTCATCCATCATGTCTGCGACCAGGACTTATAAAGGGAAGGTGTCGCCAATAGTTTTATAGCAACTCTTTTTTTCTAAGCTCTTTATTTTCTGATTACAAAATTTATTATTGTTGTTTCCTGGACATTATTATGGGGCGGCCATCTGACCTGAGCTGTTAACAGCATTTAGAAAGCATTAAGAAGATTGCTTTATGGCAGCCACATGGGCCATAGACACAATGGTCAGGAGGGGACCTCATTGATTTCTATGGGAGAGTTTAAGACATGCTGTGTGACCTGTGGAGAGCTCATTGTACAAGGAAAGAGTAGATAAGCTCTGACAATCACCTATTGTGAATGGTGGATCCTGTCTTATCTACACACAGGTGATATCATTACAGGCAGGATTAGATTAACATAAGCAGGTAACTGCAGTAAAGTGATCTGTACAGACCAAGAAGTGGTGCCTATTCGATATAGTGGCCAGTGTGAAAACTAAAGGAGGTTATTTTTTTATTTAAAAAATATTTAAATAGATATTGACATGGAAAATTTAAATAACAAAAAAACTATATAAAAATATTTATATATGGCCATTACCCCAACTCCCCTGATGAAGCCGCATCGCGGCAAACATGTCGGGTGGGGTAGTGACAATCTACAATTTTTAGACAGGTTTCAGTATAGAGCAAGATCCACAACCAGTAGGGTCGGAATTGTTGTCCACCTCAATACATATTGTGTAAATGTTCGGAGGCAAACTGCCTGATCTCCCAGCGTGTGAGATGTGTGAATGAATGATGGATGTCTGTCGCATAGGGATATAGGAATACATCTCATCTATTTACAATATAAAATCCTATACTTAGGACCTATAGGGACAACAAATAATTCACCATTGAAAACACACCTGCCACAGAGTATCCATGAGGTTGGCCACCTCTTGAGTAGAGCGTTGAGCAAGCGACAGCGCCCCAAAAAAGACAAAGTAAACTGACTTAGCCCGAAACTACAACCCGATATTTTTGAATTACCTTGTAGTATTGGCTTCTCATTTTAAAAGTAAATAATAAAGGTTAAAGTTTTAACATCTAGATAGGACCCCTTAAAAGGAGTTTTTGGTCAGGTGACCGTGGTTTGATTTTTGTTACAATCTCCTGAGGGCCCTATAGGGACAAAAATCTGGTTCTATCCCAAGGGGGACACACCATCTCTGGGAGTATTCGACCTGTCCTCATGCTGTGCAGCAGTGTATAATCGTAATCCTAGTAAGGGGGGGGGGGGGGGGGGGGGAAGGTTTACGAATATATATTTGTATAGAGGGTACATTGCTTTTGAATATTTCTGAACACTGTCCTAGACCACCAGGAAAGCAAGCATTAAAAGGGAGACTCGGCAGGAATGTGCCTGTGCCACAAAGCGCACTAATATTTTGTCATAAGGAAAACCTGCCACAATTTTCAGCATGGTATTCTAAGCAGCACTTTTTATCCATTAAATGTCAATAGTAAATGTCCGAAATTGGGAGCGCTGAAAATAGCCCCATAGAAGTGAAATGAGCAGTGGGCGGGCTTGCGCTGTGCGCTTCCCATTCATTTCAAATGGACTGCCAAAAATAGCAGAGTGCGCCACTTGGCTATTTTTGGCACTCCCATAGGAATGAAAAGAGGACGGCCACGCCCTCACTTTACAGGCTCCATTATAAAGATAGGTGCAGGTCCCATAGGTGGGACCTGCACTTATCAGACATTCGGTGCATATTGCTTGGATATGCCCCAATGTTTGAGGCGAGACAACCCCTTTAACTATTGTTATAAGCTCTGTGCACATCACATTTTACCTTAACAAAAATATTACTAAATAAACATGATTGTATATTGTAATGGGTCCAAAGATAAATTCCGCATCAGACATTTCAGACTTGGGCTACATGCACACGACAGTGAAAAATGGCCGTGTGGCGGCCGGTTCTTTTAACGGCCAGTGAATAGCGTCCGTCCAAAAATAGGACATGTCCTATCTTTGGCAGTTTTCACGGCCGGACGGACCCCATTGAAATCAATGGGACAGTTTTTAACGGCCAATTGACAGGAGTGCACCCATCTAACGGCCGTTAAAAACGGGTACACAAGCCATTTAGGGGTAAAACAAAACAAAAAAAAAAAAAAACTCGCCTCATCCACTTGCTCGCGGAGCAACAGTCTCTTCTCTCTAAACTGAGCAGGACCTGCCAAAGGACCTGCGATTTGTGTGGCGACGTAACCATGTGGGAGCGCGCAGTGACGTCATCGCGCACCTTCGGCAGGTCTCGTTCTGTGAAGATAGAAGAGACTGCTGCAGCGCGAGCAAGTGGATAAGGTGAGTTTTGTTTTTTTTTGCTCTATGGGGGCATCATATAAACCATGGGGGCCCTAAAAAGAAAAAAAAAAAAAAAAAACGCTATGGGGGACATTAATTAAGATGGGGCTCTACATAGGGGGCCTTATTAAAGCTGGGGGCAGCAAAAAATTTAAATTAAAATCCTACACTATGGGGGACATTAATTTTAGCTGGGGGCCTACCATCCTTTGGGTGTTTTCAGAAGGTTGGGTCTATAAATAACTGCCAATTAAATTCATCCATTTTTCATGTCCGGTTTTAACAGACATGAAAAACGGATGCAAAACAGACATTAAAAATGGACACACGGCCAGAAAATGGATGCACACACTGATGCAAAATGGCCATAAAAAACTGAAAAGTGTGTCTTTTAAACGGACGTTTTTTTTTCACTGTCGTGTGCATGAGCCCTAAAGGTATTTATGGTATATCCAAGGACAAGAACATTAGAACTAAGAATATTCAACTAGAAATATATTTATATCTTCCAGCTCCTATGTAAACACTAACCTGCTCTTTGATTTGCCAGGAACTTCCATGGGGATACTGTCTCTTTTCCCACAGCAGAACCACCATTCCATGGGCTTGTAGTAAACTGGCACATACATCCCTCATAAGTCTAGACACTCTTGAAAGCTGGCACAAGGAAAAACCATCAAGAAACCCTGCAATATGCTGCAGAACTTCATAAGGCAAACTACTAAGGTGATTAACGGGTGGTCCTAATGAAGAACTTTTTGTAGTTTCAATGTCAATGGGTAAATGAGGTTGAACCCCAAATGATTTCAAGTGTCTGTCGTGGATAATTTTTGATCCTTGAGTTGAAGGACAAAACCTACGTTGGGAATAAGTACATCCATAATATGCTAATGGACATCTCTGTTCCATCCAGCCGTTCAGACCTGCATGAATATCACCATGAACATTCTTAAAGTGAGAGGAAAACTCTTCTCTTCTAAACAATTGTCCACATACAAATGTAAACATAGACCTCTGTTTAGTTTGGTATCTCGCAACACATTCCAGAACCAAGTCCAGACCAAGTGTCTGAAAAGGACTAGGATTAGATAGTTGGGGATTTGCGTGGTCACAAGCAGAAGCTGAAGCTATCTCCCCAACCATGGTATTTGTTGCCAATATTGCAGAAGGAAATGAAAAGGTTTGTGTTCCAAAGTCAACATGATAACCATCTACATTTCGACTGTCTGAAATCCCTCGACCACCAGGAGAATCCCCTAAACAAAATAGCAAAGCAGCTGTAATTAAGTCAATACCATTGAGCCCCATTGGGTCTTCTTGAACTTCCAAGTCAGAAGTGTCCACTGATTTATTTGCGGTTCTAGTCTTGAACCAATACGTATCAGCCAAGAAAGGACTTCTTCCAAAGACAGCAACATTTCGTAATCCTTGTTCCTCTTTCTTATCCAATATTTGTTCGCTAGAGCCATTTACGAGTGGTGGAGAGGAGACTGGGTTGGCGCTAGGCAAGGAGCTACATTGACTGACGAGTTTCTCACCTTCTACGGTGATGACAGCACCATTTCCATTAGGTCCCACAGTAAACACATTATCTTTTCCCTGAGGAGCAAGCGTGTTATCATGGAAACCATTGCACATAACAGATACCTGGCTCACGTCATCACTTTCCACCACATAACTACCATTTGTTCGTGGATAGAAATCACTTGAACCATTTTGACACTTTTGTTTCAAGGAGCTGCAGGCCATTCCACTAGCAGCCCCAATACTGTCTTCATCATCAAATTCCTGATCCATAAAGGTATTGTGTATACTATTGTGCTCAGAGAGCTGGAAGTTTTTGTTCATCTCGCAGCTTGCATCTCGTAGCCTTCCATTAAGCACCGCAATGTCTCTTGTGGCACTGTTTAAGATGTCAAGAGCAGCTGCTAAACTTTTAGTGGTCTCTACTGTTGCTTGATAAAGTGCACTGTAGGAATCTTCATCACTGGATACATCATTTGTGATCGCATTGCCCTCATCTTCTGTTTTGACAGCTATCTGTTTAGGCGATTCAAGTTTTTCAGTAGTTTTAGATATCATGGTGGCCACTTTGAGAGACTCCAAGAGCATTCTTTGATCTTGCAATGCTAGAGCCATATCTAGTTGTTCTACTTCATCAACATCTCTGCTCAAATTCTCGTACGATTTTCTATCGGCGTAGCTCACCGGCCACCTATTCCACTCCATTGTGCAACAAACGACACTGGCAGGGCAGAGCTGTAAATGTTCAGCTAGTTTATTACGCGTCATAAAAAATGGACATCCAAAACCGCTGTTCAAGCAAGGTACTCTTTCTAGGGGACATAACATTCGATGTTCTTCGGCTTTGCATGAATGGAAGACCGCCCCACAAACATGTGGGCAGCCGATGAGATCGCAGGAAATTCCAGTCTCTGGTCTTATCATGCATCTTCGACTGACACAACAAGCACAGTGTGAATGTTGAGGTTCTTCATCCATCATGGGGCCAGGTCTAAAAGAATAAAAGAAAAATAAATAATTCACCTTTTTTAAAGAAAGTACCTTTCTTATTTACACAATCGGACATCTTTTCAATTAAAAACCAAATGATGCCTAAAAATTTGCTACTGAACACCATTAGAGGAAAGAATTCACATTCTACGGGACTAATGGAGGCCACAAACTGAATAAAGCAGCAGTGTGCATGTCTGTCCACTGCTAAAATCAAACTTCTCCTCACCACAGATCATGTAGGGTGAAGGTAATCGGGACTCAGGACCCCTGTTCTAGTGATGTTTCAGTTGTCATACCTGTGGATAAGTGACAAATTTCATTTGTGGGAAACCCCTTTATGGAAAACCCCGGATTGGACCAATAAGTGGAGACCACTAGGGACCCGGTAAGTGTAAGAACAGTGGCTGATCAGTGAGGATCTGAGGTCTTTACTAAACTCTGCCCAACTCACAGGCATCCACCCAAACCCACATTAAAGATAAAAAGATGCCACAAATACATTTTTTATTATTTTTTTAATAGGAAACCATGTACTGACTAAAAAAAGTGTTCTCTAGCTTTACCCAAATCTTCTCACTAATGAAATCATATACAACCTTCTACTGTACTTTGTGTATAATGGCCTCACCATTTCAGATCTCTGCTTGCCATCAGTGAATGCAAAATGTATTTGCAACAAGCCAGGCACCTGTGACACCAGGACATATGGCATCTTCAGCCCCCAAAAGGTAACCAAGAATGTAAGGAACCATACAACATAAATTTGTGATTTATTAACCCCTTAAGGACTGGTCCCTTATTTCCTCCCCAGACTCCAAGGATCATTACTTTTTCGGTTCACATGACGCTGATTTTTGGCAGAACATGTATTTTTTAATGGCACCATTTCATTTACCAGGTCTTGTACTGGAAAACAGAAAAAAAGTCTTTTGGGGGTAAAAAGGAAAAACTCCAAGGTTTATTTTGGCTTTGATATTAAAAGGAAAAATGGCTTATATTTTAATAGTTTGGTCATTTTGAGATGCGGCGATACAAAAATTAATAAACAATAACACAAAAATTATGAGTATGTAAAAATTCAGAAAATGGTTGATTTTAATTTTTATTTTATTTTCTCCACAGTAACTTTTAGTTCCCTTAGGGGACTGGAAAATGCAGTCTTCTCATCGCTTGTCCCATACACTGCAATAGAATACTACTGCAGTCTATGGGATTCTGAGACACTGCCTGCTGAGCCGTGTCTCGCACATGGCTTTACATGCAGTCACTTCAATCATCGACTATTGCTCCACCTGTAGTATACCACGACCTGATTCAGAACCTCACTCAGGCTCCACAATTATGTCCACATAATCCACTCAGTCGTATTAGTCTTCTTTAAAAGGTTATTCGAGAGGTATAAAATAATACTAACTCTTTTGAAGCTTTGCTTGAATTTTTTTTTTTTGTGCTTTTATTTTTCATATAAATAAATCGCTATAATGAATAGTAAATCCTGAAAGCGCTGCTGCTTCATGGGGTAGCTCTCACGATTACTATGCATTATAGCGATTTATTTATATGAAAAATAAAAGCACTGAAAAAAAAATACAAGCAAAGCTTCAAAAGAGTGAGTATTATTTATACCTCACGAATAACCTTTCAAACAAGACTAATACGACGGAGTGGATTATGTTTACACGCAGTTAACCATGACAGGCTTGAGAACCTTCAGAAGGCACTAGACTGTTAGGCCCCTTTCACACAGGCAAGAATTCCTCACGGGTGCAATGCGTGAGGTGAACGCATTGCACCCGCACTTGTGCGTTGCGTCAAACTAGCAGCATGTTCTATATTGTAGGTTTTTCACGCAACGCAGGCCCCATAGAAATTAATGGAGATGCGTGAAAATCACAAGCAAGTGCGGATGCGGTGCGATTTTCATGGATGGTTGCTAGGAGATGATAGGGATGAGCAACCAAATTAAAGTCAATTTACTGTATTATTCTCCCTTATAACACGCACGCGCGTGAGAAAAAACTGATTGTGGTACCCAGACCCGAACTGGGACTTCTTCACAGAAGTTTGGGATCGGTGTTCTGTAGATTTTATTATTTTCCCTTATAACATGGTTATAAGGGAAAATAATACCATTCTTAATACAGAATGCTTACTAAAATGTGACTTGAGGGGTTAAAAAATAAATAAATAAAACTCACCTCATCTGCTTGTTCGCACAGCCGGCATAGTCTTCATTTAGGACCTGCCAAAGGACCTTTGATGACGTAATCGCCCTCACCACGTGGTGAGCGCGATTACGTCAAAAGGTCCTGAAAAGATGAAGACGATGCCGGCTGCGCGAACAGGATAAGTTGAGTTAATTATTATTATTTTTTTTTTAACCCCTCATGCCACATTTTAGTAAGCATTCTGTATTAAGAATGCTATTATTTTCCCTTATAACCCTGTTATAAAGGGAAAATAATAAAATCTACAGAACACCTAACCCAAACTTCAGTGAAGTAGTCCGGGTTCAGGTACCACAATCAGTTTTTTTTTTCTCACGCGCGTGCAAAATGCATTGCACTCGCACGGAAAAAAACTGAGCAACGCAATCAAAAGTGACTGAAATTGCGTACGCACTCGCACGATTTTCCCTGATCGCAGACGCAAAGTATCCGGAGCTAATCTGGACCAGCTCGTCTGCAAGGGGCCTTATGGTAACTAGTCGTAGCACCGGGTTTTCGCTGCGGGGCCTCAGATCGGAAGAAAGAGCCCCCTCGTTCGCCTAACCCCAAAGATGACGCAATTGCAATCGACTGCAACATCTGAGGAGTAAAATGACCGGGTTCCGCATTGTAGCCAATCTCTGTCACTGCGACCATCTATACAACCCCTTAAGCATAATAACATATAGTATATGTCCATGATTCTGCGTTAAGGCGTTAATAATCGTAGTTTGAATAATCAGATATAAATGCAGTTCACTGATTTCTTGAAGACGGTCCTGCGCTGCTGAGCCACCCCTTCATGAAACTGAAGTCTAGCAGAGCGTCCATCAGTTTTTGTAATTGCTGACCATGCCTAACGCCATAATGCTTCGACCATACGGAATAAGATCCACATGCAATTCTCTAATACTCTTTCATTTCGGATTCATCTGATAGAAGGGGTTACAGAAGTACATTACAGAATTCCAATGCAAGACGCTATAAATGCGGACCATCCATTGCTTCTGACGTCCGAGCTGTAGATTTTCACACACAAGAAAGCAGAGACTGAGGAAGGGCGACATGCCGAAATACAGGCCGGGACTGCAGATACACACGTGTTAGAGGAGGAGGCGTTAGAGGAGGTTTGTTTGCTCCTTACATTACAGATTATGAACCTCTGTGTAACAAAGACGTTTTGTAAGAAGGATGACCGGCGAGAACAGTCTGGTTGTCGAGAAAACTATAAATAACCTATTTCCACAGAGAGACTTCATTAAGCCACGAACACAACCACGTTTTTACGAGCAGCCTGCTGGGTACACATTTAGGACAGCTGCCGACAACCCCCCATGACAAGAGTCTTGTGCCTTCTGTTTATAACCTGATTATGCAACTTCTCTACTCGGAATAATATTAGCGCACAAGAAGCAGACCCGTCACGAGAAGAGGACGAGAAATGTCCTCATACTGTTTACCTCATCTAGGGCCTAAAGAGGTATCACAATTCACATTAAAGTGGTGGCCATGGGGAAAAGCGAATACTGAACTTTTATTTTAACCATAGTAAAAAACAGCCCAATATTTTCTATAATATATCAACGCGTACAATAGTGCGATTGGTTACAGTGTGCAATAGTAAAACCGTTCCTTTTTTTTCTATTTCAGTTGTGCACAGTATTTGGGGGTCCCGCGCCTGCGCCGTTCACTTCTGTATTCAGCGCAGGCGCAGTGAGGAATCTGGCATCAGGAGCGCATCATTCACTCACTGCGCCTAATACAGAAGTGAACGGCGCAGGCGCGGGATTTAGTCAGCGATGCTGCGAACCGTGACATCAATTAAGAGGAGCGGGGCGGGCAGAACAGGGGACCTGGGCGGGATAAAGGGTGAGTAGACGGAGCCTCTAGGTGCTGAATCTACGCCCACATAGCACCTAGAGGCTCATTAACCTATCATAAAAGTGCTTATTTTATCAGAACGGCTGCAGGGAGAAAGGTAAAAAAACATACTGTTATGTAGTGCTGACATTAGCGCATCGCTAAGGTCAGTCAGCTACATAACAGTATTTCTGGTGGTAGAAACCCTTTAAAGACGGAGCATGCTGCTTCTTTTTGGGAAAAAAATAAATAAATCAGACGAGCTAAGCCTATGTAGCACTATGCTTGGCTGCTGACCGACTCCGTCATAGCCACATAGGAGAAACCTTGCACAACGCAGACGATAGAACATTTTTAGAGTGCTGCTAAAGTAAAATGCCCCCAGAGATGTTCTAATGGGCGTCTTCATTAAAGGGATTGTGCTATTGAAACAACTTATCCCCTTTACACAGGATAGGGGATGCATCTAACCAGTCGGGGTCCAACAGCTGAAGATGGGCTTCCTGTTTGAATGGATGGGCAGAAAGCATGCTTGTCCGCCGCTTCATTCAACTCTATGGAACAGCCAGAGACAGCAGAATATAAGCGCTCCTCTCCGGCAGGCCCACCAAGCTGAATGGAGCAGCAATGTGCATGCATGACCGCCACTCCATTCAAATGAACAGAGCTTAACCGCGCCAAGGCCATTGATACTAGTCGTGACGTCACTGGGCCTGCGGTAAACAGCGAGAAGTCCGCGGCGCTACTGCCAGCGCCACTGCCTTTTCAAACAGCTGATCGGCAGGGGTCCAATGTGTCGGACCCCCGCCCATCAGATGCTGGTGATCTATCCAGAGGTTATATCATCAGTTTAAAAAAACTGCAGAACCCCTTTAATGGACAACCACTTTAAAGGGCATCTGTCAGCAGATTTGTACCCATGACACTGGCTGACCTGTTACATGTGCGCTTGGCAGCTGAAGGCATCTGTGTTGGCCCATTGTTCATATGTGCCCGCATTACTGAGAAAAATTAGGTTTTATTATAGGCAAATGAGCCTCTAGGAGCAACAGGGGCGTTACTCCTAGATTGCTCAGCTCTCTCTGCAACTGCTGCATCCTCTGCACTTTGACTTTAGGGGGCCTGGCCTGATCACATTTTCACTGCAAAGTGCAGATGGCGTGGCAGCTGCAGAGAGAGCTGAGCCTTTAGATGTAACGCCCCCATTGCTCCTAGATGTTCATTTGCATTTATTAAAACAATTTTTCTCAGCAAAGCACCAATGAACATGGGAGCAACAAAGATGTCTTCAGCTACCAAGTGCACATGCAACAGGTCAGCCAGTTTCATAGGTTCCCTTTAAAGGGTATCTGTCAGCAGATATGTACCCACCATGTTGAATGTGGCGTCTGAGATGAAGGCACCGTGCTATAGAGCAGGAGGAGCTGAATAGATTGATATATAGTTTTATGGGAAAAGATTCCCAAAAAACTTGTATTTCTGGGTTTTGAAGTCCAGGAGGCGGTCCTATCAGTGATTGACAGCTCTCTCTCCATACATAGTCATAGAGGGAAGGCTGTCAATCACTGAATGAGCAGGAATTTAGATGAATGAAATACAGGTTTCTAGTGAATCTTTTCTAATAAAACATACATATACATACATACATACATACATACATATATATATAAAAATCTGCTCAGCTCCTCCTGCTCTATAACATGCTCAGATTCCATGTTCAACATAGCAAGTTCACTTTAAAGATTTTTGGAATTATTTTTTTTTTCCATTCAAAAAATGTTCACTTTATAATATCACCACCACTACAGACTGCCTGCTCGTCTGCTTTGCACAGAGCCTTAGGGCTGGCACAGAGGTCTAGGAGGCCACAACATTGCCTTTGTGCGACTGATTTCATACTGAGGTTTTGCCGTATGCCCCTTCAGACGACATGGGTGCAGAAAAGCAATGCTACTAATGGACAATATCTCCTTACATACAGAGTCTGGTGGAAAGATTAGAAACCATCTTCAATCCACTGTGCGCGTGAACTCAACTACCAAGCCTAAAAACCCAGCGCCCCTCCTGCGCACACAGCTGAGGACGCCGACTCTCCTCGGGAACACTTTTGGCTTCGTGTATTGGGCTTCTTCAGAGTTGTCAGGACAAGACCTCAAGAGTGTATTTAAGGACACGCCATCATTAATCTCCGATTTCAGTATGGAACTAGCACGCTGCAACAAAACAGCCAAAGACACAAACACCAAACCTCGGATCTAATGCGTTTGAATATTTCCGATCAAAAGAACAATTCTATATGCTTATTTTTTCTAATTTTATTTTCTTTATAGGATTAATAGGGCAACTATCATCCCAGAGCTCTTGCAACAGTAGTTTCCAAGATTTGCTTTAGGCCCCATGCGCACGACCGTATTTATTTTGTGGTCCACAAAAAATACGGATGATGTCTGTGTGCATTCTGTATTTTGCAGAACGGAACAGTTGAACCCCTAATAGAACAGTACTATCCGTGTCTGTAATGCAGAAATACGGACATACAGAAACGGAATTCACAAAGGGTACCTTCAGGTTTTTTTGCAGACCCATTGAACTGAATGGTCCGCAAAAAAAAAAAAAAAAAAAAAAAACACGGAACGGACACGGAAAGAAAATACGTTTGTGTGCATGAGCCCTTACAGTAGGGGCCGGTGTGGACTGGGAGACTGCTGTGAGCAGAAGGGAGGGGGAGGAGGCGAGCCATCAATGGTGTGCATTCAGACATGGTCAGGACAGGTAATGTCATTTATCTACATAGTTACTCAGCTTGTTGTGCAACACTACATATAAAATGGTATACAAATTATTTATGGTTCTGAAAATTCAGGATAAGGCCTCTTTCACACGACAGTATGGCTTTTTCAGTGTTTTGCGGTCCGTTTTAAACGGATCCGTTGTTCAGTTTTTTTGTTTCCGTTGTGTTTCCGTTTCGTTTTTCCGTTCCTTTTTTACCGTATGGCAAATACAGTATACAGTAATTTCATAGAAAAAATTGGGCTGGGCATAACATTTTCAATAGATGGTTCCGCAAAAAACGGAACGGATACGGAAGACATACGGATGCATTTCCGTATGCATTCAGTTTTTTTGCGGACTCAGACTTTAATGGAGCCACGGAACGTGATTTGCGGCCAAATATAGGACATGTTCTATCTTTTAACGGAACGGAAAAACGGAAATACGGAAAGCATACGGAGTACATTCCGTTTTTTTTTGCAGAACCATTGAAATGAATGGTTCCGTATACGGACCGCAAAAAACGGCCCGCAAAACGGAAAAAAAAAAAAACGGTCGTGTGAAAGAGGCCTAAGGCCTAGTTCACACACCAGCGATTTAGTCATTGTTTGATCAGTGATTTCCATCAGCGATTGGGAGACAAAACCAGAAGTGGATCCTGCACAGAGATGAGGGTTAAGGGAGAGATTTATAGCCTTTGGGCCAGATTTATCATGACTCTGACAGCTCACTCCACTTTCACATATGGCTAAAGTCAGTTTTAGCCAAGTCAGATTTATGATCGGCCCTTTAAGACTGTAATAAATGTGGTTTGACGGTAGCAGTTTATCCGTCAGTAAGCAGCTTTACAAAAGTCGCACATCTTTACGAAAAAGTCGCACGTTTTTATGAAAAAGTCGCATAAGATAAGCACGGTCCTCACTGGAGTGAAATTGCGACTTTTTAAATAATCCCAATAGTAAATCTGTCTAGAGATTCATTTACATAAGAAAACACACCCACTTTCAGAAAACTGGCGAGCATAGTGCAGAGCAAAGTCTCAAATTTGTGCGCAGTTTTAGCGTTTGGGACTTTTTTTGGGACTTTTTCGCTCCATTATTCTGACCTGAGCTAATGATAAATCTGGCCCATTGCGTTTTCAACCCACACCTGATTCTGGCTCACGCTCCCTGATGGAAATCACTGACCAAACAATGACTAAAGCCTGTATTAAACAAATCAGCAAGCGATTGTTGGGAGGGAAGCATGGCAATCGCTTGCTAGCTAGCGGAGGAGACTGCTCCTATTACATGTAGCGATCTTCACCCGCTTGCTATGCCATTGCTTGTCCCCATGCTGTCTAGTGGTTTGCCAGCGGCAGATTGTAATTAGGGTACTTTAACACTTGCGGCAGAGGATTCCGGCAGGCAGTTCCGTCGCCAGAACTGCCTGCTGGATGCGTCAAAACGTATGCCAACTGATGGCATTTGTCAGAAGGATCAGGATCCTGATCCATCTGACAAATGCATTGAAATGCCGGATCCGTCTCTCCGGTGTCATCTGGAATAACGGTTCCAACATTTTATTTTTTCACATTTTTTGCAGTCCGAGCATGCACAGACCGCAAAAACTGATCCGTTTTGCCGGAACACTCAGGGCCGGATCCAGCAATCCGGAATTTTGGACAGATGAAGCCACAGCATGCTGCGGTATTATCTCCGTCCGGAAAAGGCAAAAAGACTGAACTGAAGACATCCTGAACGGATGGCTCTCCATTCAGAATGCATGGGGGTAAAACTGATCAGTTATTTTCCGGTATTGAGCCCCTAGAACGGAACTCCACGCCGGAAAAGAATAACGCCAGTGTGAAAGTACCCTTAGTCAGCACGATCTGCCGCCAGCAAGCACTGATGTTTAAGCATGCTTAGGGTACTTTCACACTAGCGTTTTTGTTTTCTGGTATTGAGTTCCGTCCTAGGGGCTCAATACCGGAAAAAAATAAAAAAATCTGTTCAGGATGCATCAGGATGGCCCATTGGAGCAGACGATTGTCGGGAAGGGAGCGTTCCTTCCTGAAAACTGCTTGCTCGTCAGTGGTGGATAAAGCTGCATTCTACATGCAGCAATCTCCTCCACAGTATGGGGAGAAGTAATTGCCAATGCCATCGCTCGTTCCATACAGAATTATTGCCACCAGAGATGCCATCACCTTTTCCTATTGTGTGCACCCACCACGACCACCACTGCTTGATTGCAGGGTGGTCGTAACCCCTGGATATGAGCAGTGTATAATGTGATGGAAAAATTAATCCAGCCAGAAAAGGAGACAATATGGATAATGACATTACATTAGTAAGTGCCTTGTATTAACCTACTCTACATGATGAATACCATTTACTGAAGTGGGACAACCCTTCTAAACTTCATAAACTCAGCCATGTCCACATTTTGGTCCCCAAAAAAACATCCGCAAAATACTAAAATATCTTCCATGTGCACGCACTCCCATCAACTGAATAAGGACAATAATAGGACATGTCCATGGCCCCACAGAAATGAATGGGTCTGTGTGGGATCTGCAAAAAAATAAAATAAACACGCAGGTAGCACATGGATGAAAAATACGGCCGTGTGAATGAGCGCCTAGATGTTTATACACGTTTGGACACTGGCAACAGATTTAACAACCATACTACCACAAACAAGAGAGGCGTTCCTCTAGACGGCCATGTACCGTTATACGCACAGAATATACTAAATTAATAACACCGTCTTCTGTCAGGCCTTAAAAGGAAAGCAAAAAGATTTCCTGCACATTCAATTCTGGGCACCGGACCAGCGGCATTTCTACCACGATAAACACGTCTAGGAGGGGGGGGGTTAGGGAATAAATCTTACAGACTGTGCAGCTATACCAGCAGAGTCTGACACAGCACTGTATACACCTGCACACAGGTAAAGAGCCCCAAAAAAAACACAGTATGGCCCTGGTAAGGCCCCATTCAGACGACCGTATGGCCGCCGTGCCCATGTTGTGGATCGCAAACAGAGGGTCTGTGAAACACGTCCACCAGCCGCGTGAACTCCGTCCTGCAGTGTAGACCCATTGACTTGAATGGGTCCACGATCTGCAAGATAGGACATGTCCTATCTATCTTTTACATGCAGAGGCATGGACACGGAAGCGCTTCAGTGTCCATGCCTCTGCACCGCAAAACATAGGACATGTCCTATCTTTTGCCGTATCTTGCAAATCTCGGACGCATTCAAGTCAATACGGAGCACACATGGCTAGTTTGTGGTCCTCAACACTGGCACGGCGGCCATACGGTCATCTGAATGGGGCCTGAAGAAAAGGGCGGCACTAGATTGACAGGTCTCGTGCTGTACAAGAACAAGCCCCGGTTCTTTTTAAGTAGATGATAGGAGTAGTGCCTCATGCACACAACCGTAACCATTTTGTGGTCCACAAAATAGAGATCGCGGCTACAAGCATGCCGTACTTTTCTCACTACCTTCACTAGATTTGTCTATCCTTGTACGCAAAAAGGAGAATAGGACATGTTTGTTTTAGTTTTTTTCAGAATGGCCACACAGATGCAGGCCGCACTCAGATGATATCCATGTCCGTGTGTTATCCACAAAAATTACAGACAGGCGCGGACCAAAGCTACAGTTGTGTGCATGAGGCCCAAGTGTGGCTCACCTCATTGTGGTGTACCACAGACAAACAAGAGGACTGTGGTGCAGGTGCTATTCTGAGCAAATTTTTCGACGGAATGTGTCAAAAAATGACCTACTGTTTAAATCACGTTTTTAATGTTACACTTTTCTTGTTATAGAATGAGGATTTTTTAAAATGTTATCAATATAAAAAATGTACAAAAGCCTGCAGTTCACACACTGGCCAGTAGGCCTAAAGTATGATAAAGGGGTTTTCTGCTTTTGTCATATTGATGACTGATCCTCAGGATTAGGGATGAAACATCCGAAGTCGATTTGCATAAAACTTCGTTCTAATACTGTATGGAGCAGGAGCTCCGTGCAGTAATAAAGTGTATTGGCTCCGATGAGCCGAAGTTATTGCTTCGTGTAGTCTCGCGAGACTTTGTACTGTAAAAAACATTTCCCGAACTCTAGTTCGGTTCCAAGTGGTTCTGAGTTCGGCAAATGTTTTTTTTTACAGTACAAGTTAATTTATGAAGTTATTGCGCAAAGTCTTGCGAGACTCCGCGAAGCAATAACTTCGGCTCATCAGAGCCAATACATTCTAATACTGTACGGAGCTCCTGCTCCGTACAGTATTGGAACAAAGTTTTATGTGAATAGACTTCGGATGTTTCATCAGAAGTTGATTCGCTCATCCCTACTCAGGATAGGTCATCAATATCAGATTGGCAGGGGTCCGACTGCTGATTAACTGTTTACCTGCTCACTGTCAACATTGCAGCGGTGTGGAGTATAATTACAGCTCCTCCGTCCCCATTTACGTCAACAGGACGGCTCCGTTCTATTCACCCATTGAAGAGAATGGGGGCTGGGAGCTATAATCACACCTACTCGCCTGTGCCATGTCAACGTCGAGCAGGCAAACAGCTTATCTGCAGGGATGCTGGCAGTCGGGCCGCCGCTGATCTGCTACTTACAAAGAATGGTGTGAAAAGGGAAAAACATCCAGTATGCGGCAGTTCTGTGGGCAAAAATGCCTTGTGGATGCTAGAGGTCAGAGGAGAATGGGCCGACTGATTCAAGCTGATAGAAGAGCAACGTTGACTGAAATAACCACTCGTTACAGCCGAGGTATGCAGCAAAGCATTGGTGAAGCCACAACACGCACAACCTTGAGGCGGATGGGCTACAACAGCAGAAGACCCCCCCCCCCACCGGGTACCACTCATCTCCACTACAAATAGGAAAAAGAGGCTACAATTTGCACGAGCTCCCCAAAATTGGACTGTTGAAGACTGGAAAAATGTTGCCTGGTCTGATGAGTCTCGATTTCTGTTGAGACATTCAAATGGTAGAGTCCGAATTTGGCGTAAACAGAATGAGAACATGTATCCATCCTCTGATGGCGACTTCCAGCAGGATAATGCACCATGTCACAAAGCTCGAATCATTTCAAATTGGTTTCTTGAACATGACAATGAGTTGACTGTACTAAAATGGCCCCACAGTCACCAGATGTCAACCCAATAGAGCATCTTTGGGATGTGGTGGAACGGGAGCTTCGTGCCCTGGATATGCATCCCTCAAATCTCCATCAACTGCAAGATGCTATCCTATCAATATGGGCCAACATTTCTAAAGAATGTTATCAGCACCTTGTTGAATCAATGCCACGTAGAATTAAGGCAGTTCTGAAGGCTGTGTGTGTGTACATAAATGATGGGGGCGCTGGGTTTGTTGTGGAAAAAAATCCAATACTGCTGAATTTTTTGTGATTGTTGATCCAGCTCACATCGCCGTTTAGCTTTTCATTCTTTTGATCCGTCAGACAAGGAAGAAAAAAAGCCGGATCCGTTATTTTGAGCATCAGTTTGCGTCAGAGATCAGTTATTTTTGATAAGAAAAATTCCTGCATGCACTGATCAGATCAGTTTTTTACAGGATGCTCAAAATAAAGGATTTTTTTTTTTTTTTCTTCTGACGGATCATGAGAATGGAAAGCTAAGCGGTCATGTGAACCCGGCCAAAGGCTAGTTTCACACTAGTGCTAGACACTTCTGGCAGACTGTCCTGGCAGGGAGCGCGCAGCGGTTTTCGTCAGGTTGTGGCCAGATCTCCACCGGTCCACATTATGGTTAACGGGACTGCATGGCAACGCAGTAGCTTCTGGCGATGCTGGAATGCAGGGAGGTCCAAGAGGCTTTAAACCCATGCAGAGCCAGGAGAACATCTTAGACTCTTTCTTTTTAAGTAACAATTCTTAGGGGGGAAAAAACTGCGCTGAGTAGTAACAGGCGAATATATTGTACTATAGCATTGATTGGAATTCAGAAACTGCGACAGATGCTCTTTAAGTTCCTCGGGCTATAAAAAGAAGAAGTGAAATGTAGAGGATAATTAGGAACAGAGTGGTGTCTGCTGTAAGGATTAGTACAGTACGGCGTATGTGCGATGATTTACGGAGACATCTGAGCATTCTTTCCCATTTATCGGCCCCCGTGCCATTTGTGGCTAGGACAGCTGCTGGTCACACTTGACCTAGGGTGTGGAGAGAATATGATGCTAAACTGGTAGTCAGGAGTGATCAGGCTACAGGAACCTCAGTAGTCAGAAAGAGAAAAATCTTTACCAGAGGTCATCAATATCTGATCGGCAGGGGTCCGACCAGCAGTTTGAAGAGGCCGCAGTGCTGAGGCCGTCTCACGGTATACCCACACATGGGCACTTCCGTCGATGTAGCCGCTTGGATGCAACAAGAGCAACTGTGACACCCTCATTGCACCAAGTAGTGTATGGTGTTGTACAAGCTGAACCATAAAAAGTAATCAAGGAGAAATCTTTCTTAAAGGGAACCGGTCACCAATTCTAGGCAGCATAAACCCTGATTGATAGCTTAGACCCCGATTTAGCGGATAAGGCCTCATGCACAAGTGATGGCCTATCCTCAGGATAAGGCCTCATGCACACAGCCGTTGTTTGGCCGTTCCGTTCTTTGGGGACCGCGGGCAACATTCATGCGGCTGCCGCAACGGATCCAGATCAGTGATTCGTCCACACCACAAAAAAAATAAAAAAATAAAATAAATAATAGAATGTGTTCTATTTTTTTTTGCGGTGGAGAAAAACCCCACAGAAGCACTCCGTAGTACATCTGTGCCTCCGCTCTGCACCGAATCTTCCAGTTTGTGGACCCATTTAAGTGAATGGGTCTGCATCCGTGATACACGGCCGGTGCCTGCATATTGCGGGCCGCAATAAGGGCAACTGTCGTGTGAACGAGACCTAAGCCACCACTATCTGGGCATCGGCAATGTGCATTCCGCATTTTGCAGACCTCACATCGCCGGCACTCTCATAGAAAATGCCTTTTCTTGTCCGCAATTGTGGACAAGAATAGGACATGTTCTATTTTTTTTTCGGAACGGAAGTGCGGATGCGGAAAGCACATGTCGGCCCCATTGAAAATGAATGGGTCCGCACCTGTTCCGCAAAATTGCAGAACGGATGCAGACCCATTTTGCGGATGTGTGAATGGACCCTAAAACCGAAAGCGATTCTCCTATCTTGTCCCCAGGACAACCCTTCCTTTCTACATGTGACACTCGGGTTCTCCCCTTCTTCAGAAATCTGATAACTATATGTAACATACGGTCTGGCCCCTGTATAAGCGCGCACAGGCCCCAAGTAACGCAAACCTGGTCCAAGCATTTCTCTGGAGTCTCATGGGCAAGGAATGGACGGACTTGTGTCCGATTTCACAAGGGAGTTATTGTTCACAGCATTTTCTAAAAATAACAGTTTATTAGTCCCGCTTTTTATTCAATCTAATCACAGGTTCATGTCAGCCGTGTCTAATAATTCTAGGTCATCATCATCTATAATGACATACTCCCCGATCCAGTGATGTCACAAAGCACCATCAATTATACAGATTTAGGGCTGATTCACACGAGTGCGCGCTGTCCAGGAAACACGGGCCTCTAGTCGGCCGCATCTCCCGGCCATTTACTATGTGATTGCGGGTCTATTGTACGGTTCTCTCATGTGACCCCCGATCAAATAGGAACTGATTATCATAAATCACCGGTGCAGGCAGTTCTGGTCAGGGGAGCTGCGGACGACGCACCATACGCGTTTCCCGGACCGAACGCAGTCGTGCGAATCAGCCCTTGGGCTGCAAGTATACCACACCTGCCCATGGACTATGTCTGGTACTACAGCTCAAGATGCAATACCACATACAACCTGCGGGAAAGTGTGGCGCTGGTTTTAGAATAAAGAAGCCATGTTTTTCTAATGCTGGACAGCTCCTTTAGAGGGGTGGTCTCACGAAGACCTCTCCAAATAGGTAACAGAGGTGGGGTACTGAAATTCTGTCTGGCTGCAACTGCCACTGGGGGGACTGAGGAGTTTACTGTATATAATTTGATACCCAGCTATTAACTCTTGCATGCCTGCAGCTCTCTGACCACAGGGAACACCCATGGTGCAAACATAAATGTACTCCTCCATATTATATGCGATATAAATATTGCACTTAAAGGGGCGGTCCCTAAATATAAAAAAAGGTATCCTCTACCTCATGATGCGTCTGATTGGTGGAGAGTCCCACCGCTGGGACCCCCACCATTTCGGAGAGCACATCTTGTACCGCTGGTCCCCCCACCATTTCGGAGAGCACATCTTGTACCGCTGGGACCCCCACCATTTCGGAGAGCACATCTTGTGTCATTGTCCCCCTTACAGCACATGAATGGAGGTACGGTGGAGCAAGCACCTTCAGCTCCATTCATCTCTAGGAGAATGCCAGAGATAGCCGAGCACTATAATTGACTATCTTGACTACAGGATATGAATGGAGGGGCAATGTACATGGGCAATTGTTACAAGGTGGGAGACAAGACCCACATTCTCATGAATCTTGGGACCCCAACAGCTGTATCCACCTAGACACTTATTATTCCTCATCCAGTGGACAGTGGATTGGGACAACCCCTTTATGCTCCCCCTAGTGGTGGCTGCAGGCATCCAGGACTTTATCATACGACTTTCGGTCTATGCAGAGCGGCTGGAGCCCAACTTCAGGAAAAACTACCACAAGAAAAAAGTGGTATGAAATTAAACAGCACAATACACTGGACTGCGGTCACTCAGTGTAAGGAAAAGGTTGTTGCACGTGACTTGGGAATAAGAAGGGGATCTGCACTAGGATATAACCAGATGACATTAATAAGGGTCCCTGTGACCAGACAGGTGGGAAAGGCTTGAGATTTCAAGAATTTGCTAAATATTTAAGCACCTAATCACCAATAAACTCTGCTCTACATATAAATGAAAGGCCGTTCATGAGATGAGCAGCTTAACCCGATTAGTGACCCTCATTAGGAACAGATTTCATTTTCACTGCACTTACACTGGTGGTAGAAAGCGTAATCTGTTACTAGGAGGTCCACAATAACAGATTTACTGTAGAAGGTGAGGCCTCGCGGAGGGGAGATGCCTAGAAGACACTAGAGAGTGAAACCTGGCTGATTCCAATTGTCGGCCCCGTCACCACGTCACGGTGCTTTCGGTTAGGGCAGTACAATGTTAATGACGGGCTCCCATTAATTCAGGAGGCATAGCAATTTACAGGGAAACTCAAGTGGAATCTGGCTCTCCTGTGTCAAACATTTATAAGGGAGGTCTTTCAGATTCCCCTATAAAACAGAGAACTTGCTAGGCAATGCCTGAATGACTTGTGGCATAACCATACACCCGGTCAGATAGGAACTATCATAAATGTCTATGATGCAGTCAGTTTAGGGGAGTGGAGCAGCGATCTGTCCAAGAAATACGGCGGACACACGGGCCATGTTTCCCGGATAAAGCTCAGCCGTGTGAATCAGGCTGTACAGATTCTGCTCCTGAAATATACAGTAATTGTGTTCATCTCCACAGCAGTCTACTCTGTCATTAAAAGGTTAAAAGATCTTGGCCACCTAAAGTGCATTGGTCCAAGCATGCAAAAATCTTAGCCTCAAAGGCTGCATTTCCACAACTATCTGAATGTGTAAGACTAGCTGAATGTGCAACCTAAAGTCTACGAAGCTGGAGAAAGGAGGCTGCCCGATAACCTCCGAACCCGCCTGATCAGCAACTGCACAGAAGTTCGGGCTTGGGATCGGTGTTCTGTAGATTGTATTATTTTCCCTTATAACATGGTTATAAGGGAAAATAATAGCATTCTGAATACAAAATGCATAGTAAAATAGCGCTGGAGGGGTTAAAAAAAGGAAGAAATAATTTAACTCGCCTTAATCCACTTGATCGCGCAGCCGACATCTCTTCTGACTTCTTTCTTTGCTCTGTGCAGCAACAGGACCTGTGGTGACGTCACTCCGGTCATCACATGATCCATCACCATGGTAAAAGATCATGTGATGACCGGAGTGACGTCACCACAGGTCCTGTTGCTGCACAGAGCAAAGAAAGAAGTCAGAAGAGATGTCGGCTGCGCGATCAAGTGGATTAAGGCGAGTTAAATTATTTCTTCCTTTTTTTAACCCCTCCAGCGCTATTTTACTATGCATTCTGTATTCAGAATGCTATTTTCCCTTATAACCATGTTATAAGGGATAATAATAACGATCGGGTCTCCATCCCGATCGTCTCCTAGCAACCGTGCGTGAAAAATCGCACCTCATCCGCACTTGCGATTTTCACGCAACCCCATTCATTTCTATGGGGCCTGCGTTACGTGAAAAACGCACAAAATAGAGCATGCTGCGATTTTCACGCAACGCACAAGTGATGCGTGAAAATCACCGCTCATGTGAACAGCCCCATAGAAATGAATGGGTCGGGATTCAGTGTGGGTGCAATGCGTTCAACTCACGCATCGCATCCGCGCGGAATACTCGCCCGTGTGAAAGGGGCCTCTCTCTTTACCTCTAGTGGACCCTTCCTGTCACTTCATTGGCTGCGGGATGCCAACAGGTTGTCATGACAACCAGGGGCTCTCCCACAGCCGTATGCCTACCAGGCCATGCGCAGTACAGCAAATTCTACAAAGGAACAGTAGAACGCATGCACCCGTTACATATAGTACAATGAAGTCCCATGATTAAAGGGCCGGACAAATGCCTGGCTCCGTCAATCAATCATAAGTGAGGGGCTGGAAGAGAACAGCAATTGAACTGAGGTGCACAAGGAGCTTGGGCACGCCCTTGGTGCACTTAACAGTTCACTTACATAATTAATTAAAAGGCTTTTCTTTAGTAATGAAGAAACAACGGGAAATAAATAAATAAATCAGGGAACTGTTATTATATGCAGCAAGCCAAACCAGCCGCGGCCTTCTCTCAGCTTCTCCCAGGCCGAGCGCCAACACGTTCATCGATCACAAGGCCTAGGAGCAGCTCAGCCCCATAGAAGTGAATGGGGCTGAGCGCGGTTGCTTGGCAAGAACGGAGAAGGCTGTGGTGCTCACAGCTGATCAGCAGGGTCCCCGCTCAGATAGGTCATCAGTATAAAAATCTCCACAGGATAACTACTAGATTTATCCCTAGCACTTAGCGCTCCAGATGGCCACCAAATCGCCTTAAAATTTGCAGATGGCGACAAGACTTTTTAGCCTAGTCGCCATTTGCGACGGGGCTGCCGCGCTGTACCTGTATATTGCAGCGGGGCATGGGAGCCAATAATGCCTTGTCCCGCCGCCGATCACCTACGCTACAGGCCTGCGGTCTATTGGGTAGTGAAATCCCAGAGGAGGCGGGCGTCAGGACATCACGCCCGCCTGTGCTGGGACGCACAGCAGTGAGGTGTGCGCTTCTGCATTTTGCCAACATTACTGGCCGGAAGGGGGGGCACTGGGAGACCTTACTAGCCATAAGGGGGGCACTAGAAGACAGTATGGGGGGGGGATTACTACTGTGGAGCATATTATTTCTACTGTGGGGGCAGTGGGGGAGTAATTACCATTTGTGGGGAAATTACTATATGGGGGCAGTGTGGGAGAAAATTACTACGTGGGGGAAATAACTATGTGCGGGCATTGTGTGTGTGGGGGGGATTAATAGAAGGTTTTATTATTATTACTGGGGGCACTCTAGGTGGCATTTATAATTGCTGTAGACACTATAGGGACATTATTTCTAGTGGGGTCTAGCAGTATAGTACCTGGGCCATTCGGGAGCACCACGGGCACAGTACTGGGAGTGGCAGCAGGATGACATTGTTGGGACATCATGATGGGGGGGGGGGGGGGGGTTTGAAGGAAAAATGTTTAAATCTAATGTGTCTGTAATAAACTCTGTAGAGATGAGATGCGGCTGAAAGAATTTGCCATGGTGGTCTGGGTCAAACGGAGGAGAAGAGGAAAGAGAAGGTCTACATGACAGGAGATGTCACTGTAAGTAACAGGTATGTGGTGCTGTATTCTCCTATATGTAGTGCTGGCTCACTACTGTGAACTGCGTCTCGTCTTCTCCAAGTCTTTTTTTTATTTTTTTTATTATATATATTTTCAATTTGGCGACAAAAAATAAATATTTGGCTCCTAAATTTTTCAGTTTAGGAGCCAATGGTTCCGGTTTATTTATTTTTAGTCTGGAGCACTGGCAAGGGGACTCCCAACAATCACAAGAAAGGGGCCCTTGTGCCCCCCCCCCCACAAAATAGAGCGGCCAGTCAGGCATGTGTGCGGCCACTCCATTCTTTTTTATGGCAGTTATGGAGCTGCACTCAGCCATTTCCGGAACTCTCAGAAATAAATGGAGCAGCTGCTTGCATGCCCGACTGGCCACTAGGACCCCACAGGGATAACTCCGGAATACCTCTTTAATAGATCCACTTTTTGAACTCACTAGAGAGAATGAGGACCGTCCCACTTTGGTGCCTATGTATCCAGTCCTACACACTTTTGCCCCACAAAAAACAAAGCCTCCTATGATCACATTGATGGGGGAATTGCTTTTGGAATGTGCCACATCTTTTTTTTTTTTTTTTTTAACTACAATGAAGTGTGCCATTGCAGGCACTAAAACATGGGGGGGGGGGGGGGGAAGATGCCAGAACTGAAAAAGTTTATAAAAGCTATATACAAAATTACACACATCTCTAAATGATAGCAGTGAAAACGCTGCTCTGATGGAAACCATTTTCTCAGTGCCGGGCCTCTAGCTAATCTAGAAGACTGGTCAGATGAGAGGAAAATTTTCCCTTCAGGGCTCGATCTGCCGCGTCTTGAGAAATGCCAGCAAGACGGCAGCGGATGAAAAACCAATTAATTTATACTGGGCAGGGTGCGGACCGCCGGGTGTCACCCTGTATTTGGGTTTGTGTATCTACATCAGCAGCGCTCACCGGTTAGAACAGAGCAAATAAGAGACAATGATAAGTGTATTGTTCCTGCCATGATTCATACGGCAGGAGCCATGGGCAGCCTGTACTCTGATAACTGCCCCTTCACAGCAGACGCTGGTCTACCACAGTCCTTCCAAGGATGGAGCTTCTGTCACAGCAGTGTAAGGGTCCATTCACACGTCAGTTGTTTCTTTCCTGATCTGTTCCGTTTTTTGCGGAACAGATCTGGACCCATTCATTTTCAATGGGTCCTGAAAAAAAACGGACAGCACAATGTCTGATTTTTTTTCAGGACCCATTGAAAATGAATGGGTCCAGATCTGTTCCGCAAAAAACGAAACAGATCAGGAAAGAAACAATGGACCCTAAGAGCGCTGCTCCGGACTGTGAATGGGACATGTACTTTCTTCTCTACAGACCCCAGAGATGGAACGTGATCAGACAACGCGGTCACAGCCTAGTGTATATGGGCACCAATAAATATATTAAATAATGTATCCTCAGAATAGGTCATCAGTATGTGATCGGTGGGGGTCTGGCACCCAGGACTAGGGCTGAAACGTTTACTCTAATTAAATCGATTAACTTGACACAAAAAAATCCTTGATGCAATTTTTTTGCATCGATGATTCGTTTGCGCCATGTGACCACAGAGTGCGAGTGAAGTAGGGTTGTTTCAATACCAAACTTTGGATTCGGTTTCGATACCATAGAAAAGTATTGCAATACTCGATACCATTCGAAAAAATAAAACACCAAAAAACATTTTATGTAACGTCTGGCCCATAATAGAACAGTCTGATCCTATTTTTTGGGGGGACAAGGCGACTGACCGCATAGGAAATTTTTTTGATATTTTAATAGTTTGGACTTTTCAGACGTGGCGATATGTGATATGTTTATTTATTGTTTATATATTTTATATGTAAAATTGGGAAAGGGGGTGATTTACACTTTTTATTTAATAACTATTTCCCCCCTTAGAGGCCAGAACCTGGGATCTTTTCATCCCTTGTCCTATTCACCCTGATAGAGCTCTATTAGGGTGAATAGGACCTCACACTGTCCTTGCTGTCCTGTGCATAGTACACACAGCAGCAGGGAGTCAGTAGCGTCCTGGCTGCCATGGTAACCAATCAGAGCCCAGCAATTACAGAGCCCAGCAAGCCCAGCTGGGACTCAGATCAGAAGCTGCCACTGCCACCAATAAGAGGAGTTGAGGGGACTCTAGCCACTGCCAATAATTTTAATACTTGGGGGGAGGGGGGGCGCACTGCACCACCAATGATTTTAATACTAGGGGGGGGGGGGGGGGGGACCACTGCACCACCAATGATAATATAATTAACATTTAATATAGGAGGCGGGTGCGGCACCTGAGGGGTTAACTGCCGCTAATCGCAGCTCCCCGCCAGCCCCCACCTCCAGGATTTGTATCAAACATTTACTTTCATTGGTGGCGCAGTGCGCCCGCCCCTCTCTCCTCATTGGTAGCAGCAGCACAGGGGGGAGGGATAGACCGCTTCCTTCTCCCCTGTGTTGCTGAGGAGAACACGCAGCGCGCTCATGTTCTCCGATACTAGACTGCGCAATAGCGAAGCCTAGTATTGAAAAAAGGCAAATGCTGGTATTGAGGTCTATAACAGGCAAAAGTATCGATTGGGTATCAAAAATTCGATACCCGAAACAACCCTAGAGTGAAGAGCTTACTATTACTCACGTTCCATGGTCACCCGCCTACCCGCACAGCGCTGCACTGGATCCTGATGTACACACATCGTAAGGACATTTTAGTTCACTGGCACTGTGGCTGAGCACTGATGGCACAAGGGGGAGGGAAGAACTGACGGCACAAGGGGGGAGGGGGGGAACTGACGGCGAGGGGGCTGATCAGTTTTTTCTTATTAGAGTATTCGATTAATCGGTAGAATACTTGATTACTAAAATAATCGATAGCTGCAGCCCTACCCAAGACCCCACCGATCAGCAGTTTCAGAAAGGAGCAGCACTCCGGTGAGCGCCGTGGCCTTCTCCGCGCTCACCAAGCACAGCGCCGTACATTGTATAGCGGCTGTACTTGGCATCACGCTTAGACCAATAGAAGTGAATGGGGCCGAGCCTGATACCAAGCACAGCCACTATACAATGTACGGCACTGTGCTTGGTGAGCTGAAAGACTGCTGTGGTCCCGGGTGTCAGACCCCCACCAATCAGATATGAGGATAGGTCATCAGTATCAAAATCCCGGAAAACCCCTTTAAAAATGTGTTGTTTTTCTATTTCTTTACACATCCCTAGACATGTGCTGAAACCTCAACAACCTCTTATAAAGGGGACAGAGTCCAAATCATCTCCTGATCTGTCATAGATACATGTGCTACATCGGCGAGTCAAGGCCGAACTGCATGTATAGTAATTCCCCAATACACTGCCATGCTCGGGGTGGTTAGAGAATTGCATGTATAGTAATTCCCCAATACACTGCCATGCTCGGGGTGGTTAGAGAATTGCATGTATAGTAATTCCCCAATACACTGCCATGCTCGGGGTGGTTAGAGAATTGCCGTTGAAGTGAGAGGCGCTTTACAAGATGGTTGTTTGAAGCCTCCAGTGAAGGGAATCTGAGCGGTGCTGAGGGGGTTTGAGCGTCCTACACAGCCCGTTATGATGGAGATCAGCCAGTTACCTTCTAGGCCAGAAAACAAAGGGGCTTCATTTTCACAGGACAACCTTCTGAAATACAACAGGGGGCAGATTCCCACCTAAGACACCTGACATCTCACGGACAAGTCAAAGGGGTTTGTCCCACAAAGGACATTTTTCACAGATCCACGGGAGGAGAGGTGACATCTGATCACTAGAATGGAGGACATGACCCCCCCCCCCCCCCCCTTCCCGACGTTCCTGCTCAGGGATGAGGAGCTTGAATGGATCAGTGCCCCCACGTGTACCCTGCCACTCCGCTCAATGTCTATGCTGTTTCAATCAGCCACTGAATGGACCTGTCAGGCCCACGTGTGACCATCGTGTCCTCCTCATCATGCTTGTGTAGCGAGGTGGAATGGTGGGACTTATTACCTCCATTCTAGTGGTCATGGAGGTCCCAGCAATCAGACATGTATGACATAACCAGCTCCATTGTGTGCAGTTGTCTGTAGTACCCGTGCCGGGCCATGGAGACATTCTTCCATGCTTCAGAGGTCATCACGGACCACACAACCTCAGGCCTCATGCACACGACTGTATTCTTCATCCGTGTGCGATACACATTTTTTTGGGAACAGTACACGACTCATTCATTTCTAAGAGGCCATGCGCACATCCGTGCAGCCATTCTGCAAATTAGTGTTGCGAGCAAGAACAGTCCTTACTATTGATGGGAGTGAGAAAACTGCGGAACGCACACAGGAAGTCTCCGTATATTCTGCATCCGTTATTTGAGGGCGTAACGCGGCGGTGTGCATGAAGCCTATCGGACAACAAATCTCTATTGATTTTATCACCCCCCAATACTTTGTCCCCCTCCATAGCCTATCGCAGGGGTCACCAACCTTCGGCACTCTTGCCGTTGTGAAAAATACGACTCCCAGTGCGCACACCGGCTCGGTGGTTCCATAGAAGTGAATAGGAGTTGTAGTTTCAGAACAGCTGGAGGTTGCCGATCCCCGATATATACACTCAGACATAAAAACCTGATGACTATGGACAGCAAGTGTGACACCACCAGAACCTTACCAGAGGCCGCAGCCCCCCGCCCCCCTTACACCAACATAGAACGAGACCAACGGAACCCACCTAAGAAGACGAGGGCGCCGCACCCCATGGAACTATCAGACATGTCGGTCAGGACCCCAGTGCAGGCAGAACGGGTCCCTGGGGCCACATCATACAGGCAGCAGTCACGGACAGAGGACCCTTCAGGGAGATCAGGACTCACACACATTGCAGGAAACTGCACAAATAGCAATTCCCGAATATACTTCCATTATAGTAAATGCAGCCTTGTCATCGCAGCCGTTCATAAAAGGACCACCCCGAGCATGGCAGTGTAAAGGGGAATTACTATACATGCAATTCTCTAACCACCCCGAGCATGGCAGTGTAATGGGGAATTACTATACATGCAATTCTCTAACCACCCCGAGTATGGCAGTGTAATGGGGAATTACCTTTACATGCAATTCTCTAACCACCCCGAGCATGGCAGTGTAATGGGGAATTACTATACATGCAATTCTCTAACCACCCCGAGCATGGCAGTGTAATGGGGAATTACTATACATGCAATTCTCTAACCACCCCGAGTATGGCAGTGTAATGGGGAATTACCTTTACATGCAATTCTCTAACCACCCCGAGCATGGCAGTGTAATGGGGAATTACTATAGATGCAATTCTCTAACCACCTCGACCATGGCAGTGTATCAGGGAGTTACTATAGATGCAATTCTCTAACACACAGGTCACAGGGTGCCGCTATGGGGACACGACATGTTACCCCAGGGTGACACTGCACTTTCCAGCTGATGACTGGAGTGAATCACATCCCAGGAGCTGTATGTGAATGGCATCATATGGGGCGCAGCACTAGTGAGGACACAGGTGAGTGCAAGACGGTAGGTACACCTTTAAGAACCAACCTCAACCTCCTCCATTCCGGTGTAAACTTGTCACACAAGATGGAAGGGGCTGTCACAGTCGGCATTAGCCAAGTACCTAGGTGGACCGCGGGGCACAGTCCCGCACTGAGAAGCTGCCCCAGTGACGTCACTGCCGCCCCCTTAGACCGTGTTACGTAAGGACACACACAACCCCCATGGTCTGCCATGTAAAGTGAGGTAGAAGCGGCCTAGAGGTCTCACCTCGTCCCGCCCGGGGGCAGCACACAGGAGCCGGGCATAGGCGCTGCGGCCTCCTCTGGTCCGGACGCGGCCTCCTCAGCGCCACAAGCCGCCGCCTCTCCACTTCCTTTTAAACCTGAGTTGTCCGGTCACTGCTCCCCCTGCGCCTGGCTCCTCTCTGTTTCTCCGCCGTCCTTCCCGTCGCTATGTCGTCATCACCTGCGTCACCAAATCCCCTCCCAATATCCCCGCCCACCAGTTCTAGCAAGGAAGGGGGCGGTGACGTCACGAATCTGTCGCTAGGAAAGCCATTTTTTTGGAAGGAATGAGCGGAGCAGATTTTTGTTCTTTTTCTGATGTGATGAATGTGTTTTATACACTTGAGGGATCCAAATCTGGCGCAGTAAAGGAGGCCGAGGGCAAAGACGGCTGTTTGAATTTCAGATTAAACTTTTAGCATCTGTCAGCAGGATCAACTCTATTACACCAAGCATACTACTTAGTAAGGTTGATCCTGCTCAGGGGTGTATACAAATCTCACAGGACCCCATAGATAGAATGGGACCCCTGGGGGGTCAATCACACACAAGCAATCTAGAACTAGGGATGAGCGAATCGACTTCGGATGAAACGTCCAAAGTCGATGCAACTTCGTTTCAATACTGTACGGAGCAGTGTTAGAATGTATTGGCTTCTATGAGCCAAAGTTTAGACTTTGCATAATAACTTCAGAAATGTATTTATACTGTAAAAAAAAAACATTTCCCAAGGTACTGCTTGGAACCGACTCCGAGTTCAGGAAAGGTTTCTTTACAGTAGAATAACTTTGGCACGTCAGAGCCAATACATTCTAATACTGTACGGAGCGCTCACTCCATACAGTATTGAAACGAAGTTTTAAGCGAATCGACTTAGGATGTTTCATCCGAAGTCGATTCGCTCATCCCTAGTTGCCACCTTTCCCAACAAAAAATATGGCCAAGTTAAGCCACACCCCAAAGGGTTGTGGGCGTGGCTTAACATGGGTGTTAAGTCGCTATCTCATAATGTAGCTTCTGCTTCCAGTAATATTAATGCCTCCATTAGTGAACCCCTAGATCTAATAATGTCCCCACTAGTGCTCCTCAGTAATAATAATGCTCCCATCAGTGCTCCCCAGTAATATTAATGCCCCAATTAGTGCCCTCCAGAAATAATAATGTGCCCATTAGTGCCCCCCAGTAATATTAAGGCCCCAATTAGTGCTCCCCAAAATTAATAATGCCCCCATTCATGCCCCTCATTAATATTAATGCCCCCCAGAATTAATAATGCCCCTATTAGTGCCCCCCAATAATAGTAATGCCACAATTAGTGCTCCCCAAAATTAATAATGCATCCATTAGTGCCCTCAGTAATAGTAATGACTCCATTCGCACCCCCAGAATTAATAATGCCCTCATTCGTGCCCCTCAGTAATATTAGTGCCCCCAATAATAGTAATGTCTCCATTAGCGCCCCCCAGAATTAATAATACCCCCATTAGTGCTCCCCAAAATTAATAATGCCCCATTAGCGTCCCCCAGAAATAATAGTATCCCCATTAGAGCCCCCCAGTAATAGTAATGCCTCCATTAGCACCCCCAGAATTAATAATGCCCTCATTAGTGCCCCTCAGTAATATTAATGCCCCCAATAGTGCCCCCAATAATAGTAATGCCTCCATTACCGTTCCCCAGAATTAATAATACCCCCACTGATAATAATACCTCCATTAGTGCCCCTCAGAATTACTAATGCCCCTATTAGTGCTCCCCAAAATTAATAATGCCCCATTAGCATCCCCCAGAAATAATAGTGTCCCCATTAGAGCCCCCAGTAATATTAATGCCCCTATTAGTGCCCCCCCCCCAGTAATAGTAATGCCTCAATTAGAGCCCCCAGTAATAGTAATGCCTCCATTAGTGCCCCCCAGTAATAGTAATGCCTCCATTAGTGCCCCCCAATCCCCCCTTTATTAATAATATCCCCTTCTCTGCTTGTGCAAAAAAAAAAAACTCCATCCATATGATCATGGGGAACACTCGCTG
Organism: Bufo bufo; assembly: GCF_905171765.1. Lineage (NCBI taxonomy): Eukaryota > Metazoa > Chordata > Amphibia > Anura > Bufonidae > Bufo > Bufo bufo. Next base: position 500,270,410 of record NC_053392.1, read on the forward strand.
CTCGCTCCAGCGTGATGAGGTCTCGCAGGTCCTGTACTGACCAGTAAGCAGCGAGTGTTCCAGTGGCGCCATCAACTGGTGAGGTGAGTTGTTGTTTTTTCTTAACACACGAGGGGGAGTGGAGGGAATTAAAGGCTGTACTAATGAGCGCTCCACAATGGAAGTGCTCATTAGTAACAGTCCATATAGGAAAATACCGGCAACTATTATTGCCAGTAGAAAAACATTACTGGCAGGGGCACTACATTACCAGCTTGGCCAGTGAGTTACCGGCCAGGTGGCAACCCTAGCCACAATGCCCCAGATTTCTGAAGAATTTATGTATAGTTTTTTTTTTATTAGAGGTTTTTGAGGAATTTTGATATTGATGAACTATCTAAAGGATAGTTCATCAATTTCATATCTGCGGGGGAGAGGTGTGGGGGGGTGCAGCCCCCGGATTCCCTGCTGATCAGCTGTATAAAGAGGCCACAGCGCTCCATGAGCACCTAGTCCTCTTCTCAGGTACCTGTGCCTGCGCCGCGAGCCGGTCTGAAACAAATGCAGTCACCGGGAGCAGGCAGTTCCGAGGGCCTTCATCGGGCTGTTCTCGGAACTGCCTGCCCCCGGTGACCGCATTTGTTTCAGACCGGCTCGCGGCACAGGCACAGGTAAGGGCTTACCTGTGCTTCGCCGGACTTGTGAGTCAAGATGGCAGCCCGCATGTGTTCGCTGGCGAACACTGTGAACTGGCCATCACTGGTCAGTGATGTCACATTCATCATTTACGTGGCCTAGGTGCAGCTCAGTCCTATTCACTGGTGCGCTGCCACTTCCTCAAACAGCTAATTTGGGTACTTTCTGACTTGCGTCAAAGTTTTCCGGTATTGAGTTCCGTCCTAGGGGCTCTATACCGGAAAAAAACGCTTCAGTTTTATCCTAATGCATTCTGACTGGAGAGCAATCCGTTCAGGATGCATCAGGATGTCTTCAGTTCAGTCCTTTTACGGTATTTGGACGGAGAAAAAACCGCAGCATGCTACATTTTTCTTTCCTGCCAAAAATCCTGAACACATCCGACATGCTGATCCGCCATTTTTTTTCCATTGGAATGTATTAATTCTGGATCTGGCATTAAAATTGCCACATTGACGGATCCGATCTGCGCATGCGCAGACCTTTGAAAATGTAAAAAAAAAATAATACTGGATCCGTTTTTCCGGATGACACCGGAGAGACATATCCGGTATTGCAATGCATTTGGGAGACGGATCCGCATCCGGATCCGTCTACAAATGGTTTCCGTTTGCATACAGACGGAACTGCCTGCCGGAATCCAGCAACGCAAGTGTGAAAGTACCCTAAGGCTACTTCCGTTTCTGAGATCCGTTCAGGGCTCTCACAAGTGGTCCAAAATGGATCAGTTTTGCCCTAATGCATTCTGAATGGAAAAGGATCCGCTCAGAATGCTTCAGTTTGCCTCCGATCAGTCGCCATTCCACTCTGGAGACGGACACCAGAACGCTGCTTGCAGACTATGTAAGTCAATGGGGACGGATCCACTTTCTCTGACACAATAGAAAACGGATCCGTCCCCCATTGACTTTCAATGGTGTTCATGACGGATCCGTCATGACTATAGAAGACATAATACAACCGGATCCGTTCATGATGCATGCATCTCATCTATTACAAAGCTGGCTGCCAGCAGCCACCAGTAGGGGGAGCTCAGTGCACTGGAAATTATACAGTCATAATTGACTGAAATGAAAGCTGTAATCATCTGTTTGCACTGAGCCCCCCTTAGTGGCGGCTGCCTGAAAATGCAGTGTTTTCACAATGGAAAGAGAAGTAGGAATTCGCCACCAGGGCCCTGTAGCCGGTGTGCGGTCTGCCTTCACTGAAGTGATGCCACTGATCCTGCTGATCAAAATGATACCTGTCTTGTAAAAACCGTCTGCAGGGACCATCAGTGGGGGTGTATTAGGCCTGGGCTACACTGCGACTTTTTGTAGTGCGATTGATTGATGTAAACTATTGAATGACAGCTGCAGTCCATAAGATTGCATTCAACTGAACGCATTCATTTGGCTTGCAGCTGTCATTCAATAGTTAAAATCAATCAGTTGCGCTACAAAATTGCAGTGTAGCCCTAGCCTTAGGCCACCTGCACACGACCGTATGGTTTTGCGGTCCGTTTTAAGCGGATCCCTTTTTCGGAATGGAAACACTACTGAAACAAAAAAACTGAAAAAGGGATCCGCTTAAAACGGACCGCAAAACCATACGGTCGTGTGCAGGTGGCCTAAGGCTAGGGCTACACTGCAATTTTGTAGCGCAACTGATTGATTTTAACTATTGAATGACAGCTGCAAGCCAAATGAATGCGTTCAGTTGAATGCAATCTTATGGACTGCAGCTGTCATTCAATAGTTTACATCAATCAGTCGCACTACAAAAAGTCGCAGTGTAGCCCAGGCCTAATACACCCCCAGTGATGGTCCCTGCAGACGTGAATACAGATCTGGATGAGAAATAACTTTTAACAAATGTTCCAACTCAAGATCAATACAAAAAAGTAAAGTAATACCGTATTTTTCGCTTTGTAAGACACCTAGGAAGAAAATAAGAAAAAAAAATTGTTCTCATCAGACCTCAAATCAGACCCCCCAATCTTCATCAGACCTCATATTAGAACTCCGAACTTCATCAGACCCCCAATGTTCATTAGACCTCAGTCCAGACCCCCCTAATCTTTTTGAAACCTCAGATCAGACCCCCCCAAACAGACCCCAAAACAGGCAGCGCATTACATTCACCGTTCTCTGCGTCTCCTGCATACTAATGAGCGCTTCCATAATTTTTTACGTTTTTCCGTTTGGTTTCCGTTTGTGATTCGATTTTTGCGTATCGCGAACGGAAGCATACAATAATGTTTAAACAGTAAGTACATAAAAAAATTGGGCTTGGCTTAAAATATTCAATAGATGGTTCCGCATTCCGTATGCATTCCGTTTTTTTTTGCGGGCCTATTGACTTGAATAGAGCCACGGAACGTGATTTGCGGCCAATAATAGGACATGTTCTATGTTTGAACGGAACAGAAATATGGAAACGGAAGGCATTCAGAGTACCTGCTTCCGTTTTATTTTGCGGATCCATTGAAATGAATGGTTCCGTATACGATACACAAAACGGAGCGTAAAGGGAAAAAAAAAACGTTCATGTGCAGGAGGCCTTAAAGCTATCTTTCTGAATATGACCACATGGGCACAATGGTAGTGTCCATTGATGACTTTCATGTATATGGTGCCTCAGCTACCTGAGACCCTACTATGTCCAGGTATATAAAGGGCTTAACACAAACTCAAAATTATATATGCATGTAGGTCATTCGTGTGCGGGGTATGTATGGAGCAGGCTCACAAGCTGGCAGCCACTGGCAGTGACCAGGATCAGTCATTTAACCCCCTCATATGCTGGTGCTAATAGGAACTATGGCATCTGAGATGTTAGACAGAGGAAGGAAGCTCCCTCTGTCCTCCTATCAGACCCCCCCCCCAGGATGAAATCAATTCAAAGGGGTTGCTATGGCAGCCTGGGACCCTGAGGCTGTTAAGCCCTGCCTACAGCTTGCCCAGCTTTCTCAGTTCACTACTATATGACTTCTGAAAATAGCAGCTGTTTTCAGAAGTCCCATAGCAGAGAATGGAGAAGATGCTTCAGGCACAGCAAGCCCTAGCAGCATGAAAACAAATGTGCAGCATAGACCTGGGCAAAAGTAACTAAAAAAATATTTCTGTCATATACAGTTGCAAGAAAATGTGAAACCTTTGGAATTACCTGGATTTCTGCATGACTAATACAATGTGATCTGATTGTTATCCAAGTCACAGTTATGAACATAATGACAAACACAATATAAGTAAACTAATATTACAATAACAGTTGTACCATTTATATGTTTTATGAAAGGGGTTGTCTGGTTTCCGATATTGATGGCCTATCCTCAGGTCCTCAATATCAGATCGGTGGGGGTCCAACCAACCAGCTGTTTAAATAGAACTTAACGCTTGTAGGAGTGCGGAGTTGTCTTGACTGTTTACCTGCTTCCTGTCAACATTGCAGCAGTGGAGCAGTGTAACTACAACTGCTTCTTCCAATTCACCGCTCCACCGCAACAGTGTCGATGGAATTTTGGACCATTCCTCCCTGCAATTGTGTTAGTTCAATAATATTTCTGGAATGTTTGTGTGCTTTCGGCCATTGTCATGTCACATTGACCATTCTTCACCTTGGAGACTGCTCCCCATATAGGTTCAATTCATTAACATTTAATAGAAAATACATGAAACAAGATGTCATCTAAAGTAACTGTATGGGGTATTTGATATTTGCGGCAACCTCCTTCATATCATGGGACAGTAAAGATAGTCCGTTCTGCAGCATTGCTAATATACCGTATTTTTCGCTTTACAAGACGTACTACTAATGAGCGCTTTCATTATGGAAGCGCTCATTAGTATGCAGGAGACGCAGAGAACGGTGAATGTAATGCGCTGCCTGTTTTGGGGTCTGTTTGGGGGGGTCTGATCTGAGGTTTCAAAAAGATTGGGGGGTCTGATGTAAAAAAAATGTTTTCTTATTTTCTTCCTAGGTGTCTTACAAAGCGAAAAATACGGTATTACTTTACTTTTTTTGTATTGATCTTGAGTTAGAACATTTGTTAAAAGTTATTTGTCATCCAGATCTGTATTCACAATTCAGCTGCATTCAGAGCTCAGTTCTTCCAGCACATGTAAGGTTACGGCTACACAGCAATTTTCGGATTGACAAGTGTCCAGCCATAGAGATTAGTGGGTTTGCAGCTCTTTCACATTTGGCACAACCCCAGAATTGCAAAAAATCCATCAGTTTTGGAATTTTGGCAATTTCTGGGGTCGCTTCACAGGACACGTGTGAGACGTGCTGCAGCCCCATTCATTGCAATTGCTGCCCTGCTACACTGCAATACCTGGGCGCACCACACGTTGCACCCAAGATGACTGTGTAGCCGGACTCTTAGAGGGGTTGTATCGCTTCAGCAAATGGCATTTATCATGTAGATAAAGTTAATACAAGGCACTTACTGTACTAATGTATTGTGATTGTCCCTATTGCCTCCTTTGCTGGCTGGATTCATTTTTCCATCACATTATACACTGCTCGTTTCCATGGTTACAGACCACCCTGCAATCCATCAGTGGTGGTCGTGCTTGTACATCATAGGAAAAAGTGCCGGCCTCTCTGGTGGCAGGATCATGGTAGCTCACATAGGCTGGTGTTTTTTTCTGTAGTGTGCAAGCACGGCCACTGCTGATAGACTGTAGGGTGGTCGTAACCATGGAAACGAGCGGTGCATAACGTGATGGAAGAATGAATCCAGCCAGCAAAGGAGGTAATATGGACAATCACAATACATTAGTAAGTGCCTTGTATTAACTTTCTCTACATGATAAATGCTATTTGCTGAAGTGAAACAACCTTTTTAAGTGTCAGTACACGGCTGGCTCTGGTGATTTTCATTCTTAGTGTAGTTATTACAACAGACACTGTAATTTGATCAGGAAAACTATCCCACAATGCAGCGCCGCAGAGAACATTCTATTATAGTAACTCAACTATGCTATGAATAGATATAGGCTGCAACACTTTCATTGATACCCTAGTACAACGGGTATGGATAGCCTGCTGTTCTGCTGTGCTGTGTATATAGATACTATGTAATGTTAGAGAACCTAAGCTGTTCTGCTGTGCTGTGTATATAGATACTATGTAATGTTAGAGAACCTAAGCTGTTCTGCTGTGCTGTGTATATAGATACTATGTAATGTTAGAGAACCTAAGCTGTTCTGCTGTGCTGTGTATATAGATACTATGTAATGTTAGAGAACCTAAGCTGTTCTGCTGTGCTGTGTATATAGATACTATGTAATGTTAGAGAACCTAAGCTGTTCCTGCATTTGGTGCATTTATACACTCCTCAACATTAAAAATGAAGGAAAAGTGTCTTATTGCTTGTCCTGAGTTTTATGTGTTACATCTTTTGGTAACCTGGGGACCTGTACTGCTGTATGTGATGTTTTTTCTGCTTATTCCCATTTTGATGGTCTGCTAAATGACTCTGTTTGAGCTATGTTGTACCATTTTATGTTTTACCTTTTTTCTTTTCTGTACTATTGAAAACCTGCACGTTCTGTACTAATAAAAATCTACAGTTTAAAAAAAAAAAAAATGAAGGAAATGTCATGGAAGTATGGAAATCCACAGGATCCAAAGGCATGTTAATGATGTGCAAATGATAAAAAAGGGAAACAAAATATTCAGTATTGAGTATGAGCGCCACACACATAAATTCATGCACTTACACGCCTTGGCATGCTGTCAATAAGGGTATTAAGGGTCCATTCACACGTCTGTCTGTGTTTTGCGGATCCACGGATCCGCAAAACACAGACATCGGCGATGTGCATTCCGCATTTTGCGGACCGTACATCGCCGGCACTTAATAGAAAATGCCTAATCTTGTCCACAATTGCAGACAAGAATAGGACATGTTCAATTTTTTTCGGGACCGAAATTGCGGACCCGGAAGTGCGGCTCCGCAATTCCGGATCCGGGCAGCGCATCGTGCAGCCCCAAAGAAATGAATGGGTCCGCAATTCCGTTCCGCAAAATGTGGAACGGAATTGCGGATGTGTGAATGGACCCTAATGGTTACCTGAGGAATGTTCCGCCACGGTTAAAAGGGGTTTTCCGAGATCTTGTTACTGATGATCTATCTTCAGGATGGGTCATTAGTATCTGATCGTGGGGGTCCGACGCCCGGGACCCCCACCGATCAGCTGTTTGATAAGGAACCAGCACTCCTGTGAGGGTCACTGCCTTCTTGCAGCTTACCAGGCACATTGCCGTACATTGTATAGCGGTTGTGCTTGGTATCGCGCTCAGCCCCATTCAAGTGCACCTAGGTCATGTGAACATGTCGTCACTGGCCTTGGGAAAGGTACGAGAAGGCCGTGTGCTAATGTCTTCTGATGGTTTGTGTGGTCCATGAAGAGTTTGACTCTGTGCACCTCCTGCTGACATTCCAGTTCATTGATGTTCTCTGAACCACCAGGACACACAGCGTTGAACAGAGCTGATATCTTGGCCTAGGTGTGCAATGATCTGCTGGAGAGATATCTCAGCGACACCTGCTACTTCCTCAATTACGGCTAGTCCTTCTTGGTGTTGCAATTTCAACGTTGAGGAGTGTATAAATGGGCATTTCAAGGGTTTATCCACTCAGAAGATCACCTGTCCTTATGATCTATTTATGGAAGACTTGACACAACAAAGTTTACTGTACACGGTCACCCAATGCCTTCTATTGGCAGTGTGTAATACTACAGTTCCCCTGCTTTGTCTAGCGGAACTGTCTAAAGGGCATCTTTGATTACAATGTTTTTATTGCATTACAACAATTATATAATAAAATCATTTTTCATGTTTTTTTTAGCTCATTTTGGCTTCTGCAGGTTGAATGTCTTCAAATATATAGCAAGCTGCTGAATGCCATTCTGTGCTTGCCTCCAGCCCCTCTCTCCTATCCTAAGTGCTTATTTGTTGAATTCTAATCAATCAGGCTGGGTAAGTTACATCACTTACCTGGGGATGCACTATGGAAAGACAGATACCGAGAAGGCAGTGTGTGCACTGGGCAAAGTCCTGCTGTGAAACCTTGGTTTTTGACATTCATGTGGATATTACTTTGACAGGGACCACTTACCTCATTGTTGTACGCCCGTTCATAGCAAGGGAATTCCCTAATGGCAGTGGCCTCCTTCAGCAGCGCAATGTAGCCTGCCATGCTGCAAACATGGTTCAATAATGGTTTGAGGAACATGACAATGTATTGACCTGGCCTCCAAATTCTCCAGATAGCAATGTAATTAAGCATCTATGGGATGTGCTGGGGAAAAAAAAGTCTGATTCATGGAAGCCCATCTCACAATTTACAAGACTTAAAAAGTTTATTCAGCCTTAGGCTAGGCCGTCAATTTTGGACTATGAGGGTCCAAGTCTGCATCCATGCCGACCAGCGGTCTGAAAGGATGTGACCCTTGAGCAAGTTCTGCCTACTTGTTTATCTTGGTCCAGACTCGTTTGCACTCAGAACTCTACACTTTTAGAAGTCGTTGTTTTGGGTATTACATTCAAGTGAATGGGGCAAAGTTCTAATACCCTGCTCTGTGTATGGTCAGCATCCAGACCAAGCTAAACAATGAATGAAGTGCTATGGTCCCATGACCCCTTCAAATAGCTGATTGGCTGGGTGCCTGGGTCATCACTTTAAAAAGTCTGGATGACCCTTTAGGATTCTCTCCTAATGTCTTGGTGCCAGATACCACAGGGCCGCTTCAGAGGTCTTGTGGAGCCCATGTCTCAAAGTGTCAGAACTGTTTAGGCAGTTGAGATAGATACGCCACTATGACCGTGCACATCATCATCTGATAAACTAGAAGGACCAGGAAATTGTGGCCAGTATATTGTAATTTGTGTTGCTTCACCAGATTTATGTTAAAGCATATTTAGAAATCCCAGAAAACTTCACCAAGAGTCTGTCCTATCCTCTCTTTGTGCCGTCATATGGTGTCTCTTTGTGGCACCGTAACACGGCACCCAATGGATAATGCCACATATTTTTTTTATTTGAGATGTTACTTCTGAGTGTTTTTGATAATTCCATCTAGGAAAAGATTTCTGGAAATTCCCTCTAGAGAACATGGGCAAATGAGAAAACTGATATATTGACTAGAGATGAGAGAATCAATTTCAAACAAATCCAGTTTGACCCGAATTTGTCAAAAATTCTGGTCAAATCCAAATATAAATTTTTGGCAATTCAATTAGGGCAAATTTCTGTAAGCCATTTTTCATATCCGAAGACAGGAAAGAGGAAGAAAGAGGATCACCTCACCCCGGGAGGTGTGTGTATACACAATGGCAGGCATTTTCCACCAAAAATTATTCGGACCATTAAAAAAAATAAAAATCCTACAGTGCATTTTATTTTAGGCTATTTGTTATCACCAGCAGCCATGCTTTTACCCTTATATGTCACTGTCACTTTAAGATTACTGATGCCGGCTTGATGTTAAGGGTATGGCCACACAGCGACACTGGTCTCAGCAGAGTTGGATTTTTTTGGATTCAGGGGCCGCATTCACAACACACATGCAACTAGCACTGCTACCCCAATCATTTCTAGGGTATCACCGCAGCACTGCAATGCCCATCCTTGCCACGATAGCTGTTGCGTGACTCGCTATGAAGCTGTACCCTAAGGAGCTTGGGGTGAGTTCCATACAATCCTAGGAGACCCCAGAATATCACCCACAACTTGGAGCACTTTCGATTTGGGTCAAATCAGATCTCCTGACTGATTTCGCAGAATCGAATCTGAATAGAATTTCAATAAATTTGCTCATCACTAATACTGAATATGATGAAGAGCTAAAAAAAAAACAAGTACTGTATATAAAAATAATCTCTAACTGTTCATTCACAATAGTTAGGCTTTATTTACATGAAAATGGAAAATCCCTTTAAGTGGTAAGAGTAGATACTGTCCTTAGTGGTGTTAATGTAACTGAAATTAGTAGTTGTGCGCCCTCTTGTGGTTATGTTTCAGCACGGTGGCTCAGTGATTAGCACTGGTGCCTTGCAGCGCTGGGGTCCTAGGTTTAAATCTGACCAAGGCCTCATGCTCATGGCTGTTGTTTGGGTCCACATTCGAGCCGCCGTTTTTGCGTCTCGGATGCAAAACCATTCACTTCAATGGGGCCGCAAAAGATGCGGACAGCACTCCGTGTGCTGTCCGCATCCGTTGCTCCGTTCCGTGGACCCGCAAAAAAAATAGAACATGTCCTATTCTTGTCCATTTTATAGGCATTTCTACAATGGGCTGCCCGTTATGCAAATTGCGGAAGGCACATGGGCGGCTTCTGTTTTTTGCGGATCCGCGGTTTGCGGACCGCAAAAAACGGAACGGTCTTGTGCATGAGGCCCAAGGAAAACATCTGCATGGAGTTTGTATGTTTCCCCCCATGTTTGCGTGGCTTTCCTCTGGTTGCCTCCCACACTCCAAAGACTGATAGGGAAGTTAGATTGAGAGCCCCCTGGGGACAGTAATGATAATGTCTGTAACGCATTATATGTCAGCGCTATATACCGTAAGGAAGTAAAATAAAAATGTTTCATTACACTGATTGACACACATTTCTCTTATTTTTTATTGCTGTGATACATTCAATATCATATTCATCAGATATTTATAAAATGTCTTTGTACAATTTGCTTGATTTCAGCTAGCACTGGGGGGCATCTCTAGATACACACAATTATGTCTTTGTTCACTTTAATTGTCTATAACTTGTCTATAACTTGATGTGCACAAAATAGTATATATGTAAGTAAACAATCTCATTATGTAAGAAATAAGAATTTCTCTTTTACGTATTAAAAATATAAAAATATATCTCATTCACAGTACAGGCATTATCCATCCACTGTATGCCTGACTTTGTCACTGACTACGCTATTCACAGACTTACACTCATTGACAATTAAATAACTCCCCCAGGATTTCTGCAAAACTCGGCATGCAGTTATGTCTCAGGCAGATATGTATATGACAAGGTGTGGTCTGATTGGACACTGAGTCTTGACATAAGTGTAACAGTGCTTCCACTGCTGAGCGATAAAAAGGCTCTCAGAGGCAACTTTTGGGTAGTGTACCTTTTGGTGAAAGATTGTTGACTGCTAGACATGCCTCTACAACCCACTCCAAAACATTTTCCCCTTTTGACAGAGATGGGGCGCATCATTGGACTGAGAGAAGTAGGCCAACTGGCACGAGCAGCTCCCACAGTTTCGTTGTCCACCGTCCAGTTCCAGTCACTTAGCAGAAGGAAATTTGGTGTCATGGCACTTGTTTGTAGTGGTATCGTGAACGAGAAACCTGGGACCGTATCGTCTTTAGTGACAAATCCAGGTTCTGTCAATGAGAGCTTCAATCCTACCTTTGCTGTGGAGTGACACACTGCCCCAACTGCTGGTATTATGATCTGGGGAGCCATTGCATATGACCGTCTGTCACCCCTAGTACTGATACCAGGGACACAAACACCTCAACTATATGTGCTGTATGCTACATGTGTCCTCTAATGGCAGGGCTTCCAGCTGTCGCTTTTCAGCAGTATAATGCTCGCCCGAACACAAAAAGAGTTTCCCCGGAATGTCTCCACCAGGATGCAACATTTCCTTGGCCTGACTAGTCACCAGATTAATAACCAATTGAGTATTTATGAGGCAGCCTGTTGACACCTGTTGACAAATGTGCTACGTAATGCCACACAGAACCTGTATGCCTCCATGCCCAACCGTATCTCATCTTGTATCCAGGCTAGAGGTGGCCCAACAGGGCACCAGAGCCTCCTTTCAGTTGTACAGCTTCCTCTAATAAACTTAGGCTAGTTTCACACTGCCGTTAATAGGCTGCTCCAGCAGAAAACAACCTGCTGGAGCTGTAGCAAACTTACCTGTCCGGGCTTTAGCGGTGCAAATCTCAGCCTTGGCACGGCCGCATCGGTAGAGACACGCTGCTGAGCTACGCCCCTTGGTGACGGGATGCTGCTCTGTTTCTCCCTGCAGCAGCTGGCGTGTGCTGGGAGAGATTAGCAGTCTGCTGATTGCTCAGCTGCTCTATTACTGTGTGCTAGTGTTTCTGACTAATGGAGCACTGAGTCATGGACCGATCAGGTTCTGATCCAGGGACTTGGCGCTCCATTTAAATCCCTTTCTGGCCATACACCAGTGCCAGTAATAGTCTTTGACTCACAAGCTGTGTTCGTGGTTCTTGCTCCTGTGCTTATTTGGATTGTTTGTGCGTCTGACCCTGGCTTGTCTTCTGACCACTCTCTGTCTCGTTTGGTAATGGGTAGTCTGCCTGGTTCTGATCTCGGCTTGTCTTCTAACCACTCTTTGTATCTAGTTTGGTACTGCGTAGCCCGATTGGTTTACATATTACTCTGTATTGTGTTTGTCTGTCTTTGTTTGTTAGCCTGTCTCTGCACTTATATAGCGTAGGGACCATCAACCAGTTGCAGTCTAGCTATTTATAACTTGTACTGCAAGTAGGTAGGGAAAGCAGGCTGGGCACTAGCCTTAGGGCTCACTGTTCTTGTCTGTCCCTACCTATAGTCATTACTGGAGGCTGGAGCTCTCTGGATCTTGCATTGTTGGATGTTATTAAAATGCCTGCCGGCCCCATTGACTATAATGAAGTCTGGAGGAGATCCATCCACTACCGCATTCTGGTTACATCCGGCAATGCAGAATCCAGAGAGCTCAGCTGTTCTCTGCTGCAACAGCCTTAGAAACTACTAACGGTAGTGGGAAATAAGCCTTAGACTACATGCACACGACCGTATATCCGCCAAAAAAAAACTGATGACATCCATATGTCATCCGTTTTTTTTTTTTTTGCAGATCCATTGTAACAATGCCTAAAACGGACAAGAATAGGACATGTTATATTTTTTTTGCGGGGCTACGGAACGGACATTTGGTTGCGGATAGCACATGGTGTGCTGTCCGCATTTTTTGCAGACCCATTGAAATGAATGGGTCTGCATCCTCTCCGCAAAAAAAATGGAACGGACACAGAAATAAAATACGTTTGTGTGCATGAGGCCTTATCCTGTCACTCTAATATTGCAATCACTTACATATATCATCATTACATTCACACATAGAAAGTTACATTTGATTCCAACAACTCCATCTTGGTGTGTTATTTTTTTGTCAAAGAGTGTATATACATATGCATACATAGATTTCGATCATGATGATGAGTGGTGGATATTGGCAAGTGTTAATTGGGCTTCCATGGCAGGATACGATCTCCGAGAATTCAGTATGAGCTTGCCGAATACACCGATAATGACTAGAACCACTGTCAGAGTGCAGACAAGGATCATTGTCTCGACTGGAATGAGTTTCCCACGAGCTGGAAGGAGGAAACAAAAATGTCTTACTGGTATCATTGTTACTGATCTGAGCACATAATGTGGTGTGACAGAAAAAGCACAGCTCCATACACGTGAATGAGACCCTAGCAAATCTGGAAGGGGAGACTTAAAAGGGTTGTTTCACTTCAGCAAATAGCAATTATCATGTAGAGAAAATTACTACAAGCCACTTACTAATGTATTGTTATTTTCCATATTGCCTCCTTTGCTGGCTGGATTCATTTTTCCATCACATTATTCACTACTCGTTTCCATGGTTACGACCACCCTTATCTTTTGCGGCCCCCTTGAAGTGAGTGGGTCCGCACCTGAGCCGCAAAAACTGCGGCTCGGATGCGGACCCGAAAAACGGTCGTGTGCATGAGGCCTAGCCCTCCTACCTCTATGTGAAAAGAAACACAAAAAAACTTATGGCTGCGAGAAGACAAGGAGTGAAAAACGAACACGCAAAAAGGAAAAGTCCTCCAGGGTTCATGGGGTTAATATCCTGGACCATCCCTGTAAGGCCGCATGCAGCTGACCGTATTTTTGGTCTGCGTCCGATACACATTTTTTGAGGATCCCACGCGGAGCTATTCATTTTTATGGGGGGCGCAAAAGATGCGGACAGCACACAGACGTCATCCATGTACTGCCCACATCAGTGAGGCCGTTCAGTGACAGAACATGTTCTATTCGTGTCTGTTTCGTGGACATGTCTAAAATACGCATCGAGGAAAGTGCGGGATGTACACAGCCAGCTTCTGTATTTTGCAGATCCGCGGTTTGGGGACAAAATACATACATGTGTATATGCAGCCAAGGGTGTGATATGCTGATAACATGTCCTAGTCTGGATGTCTGAAGAGACGCATACTGTATGTCTGCACAATATGGCGGCACATCCGCATCCATGAGTAGGTGCATCAAGGAAAGATCTCGCTTATCAGCCCAAGTGCCCTTTTGGGAAGTGAAATCAGACCCTATATATAATTGAGCGCAGCGAGCGTCTGACCCATATATAGAAACCCCCTGGCCAGTAGATTCCAGTCTACGTGGGTGTCTGAGACCAGTGCAGGTCGGGTATTTCAGTGGATATTGTTTGCAGGAGATGTGACTATTCTTATTATTGATGGTGTTAAAGTGTTAGAACGATTACACCCTCAGTAATCTTTCAGTCCAGCAGCGCACACATTCTTCTCAGACTGAGGTCACTGACGTATTATTCATAGATGACAGTCATTCGTAAAGGGGAAGAACACTTAAACGAACTCCCCACCCAAAAACCATAAATCAGAAGGTGGTCAATATGTGAAATTATTACACATTTTGAAAATAATATAATGTATTTAAAAGTAAACCTTGACGTTTTTTGGGGGGATTTATAATTCAAAGATAGCGCCACTCCTGTTCACAGGTTGTGTGCGGCATTGCAGCACAGCCCAATTCACTTTAATGGACCTGAGCTGCAATACCAGACACAACCTATGGAAAGGTGTGGCGCTGTTTGTGTAAGAATGCAGCTAGGTTTCTCTAAAACTGGAAATCCCTTTAATGATGAAATCATTGGACATTTATAGTAGGGGCAGAATTGTCAGGGGAGGTGACAGGTCCTCTTTAATGTTAGCTAAGATTAACCCCTTTACTCTGATGTAAAGTAATGTCCGATATGTACAACATGAGATGATGTAATCCAGTAACACATGCACATTTTTGGGGCGTAGAAACTTTGTGTGGAAATTCTGCTTGACAACACGCTCCCATTTGCAGGTAGCCTTAAAGGGGTTTTCCCATCACAGAAAATGGGGGCATATCGCTAGTATGCGGGTCCCAGAGGTGAGAGCCGAGAAAGGAACAGGGAGAGTGGTGACTGGAGGACTCTGGGTTTCGGGGAGTCCGGCCACCGCCATTCGCTCTCCCCATACAAGTGAATGGGAATGCACTGCGCTTGCACGCCCACCAGCGCTCGGCTATTTTCGGCGGCCCCAAGGAAATCAATGGACAGTGGCTGCGCATGTGCATGCACCCTCTACCATCTTTTCCCGCTCCATTCTCCCTGTCTTTCCAATCTCTGGGACCCGCACCTATCAGACAATGGGGGCACGTGCCCCCATTGTCTGTGAAGAGAAAACCCCTTTAAGGACTCATGCACACAGCCATTGCTGTTTTTGTGGTCCGCAAATTATGGATCCATAAAACACTGATACCAGCCGTGTGTTTTCCACATTTAACGTAAAGAAACGTCCTGCCCTCTATAGAACTGTTCTATCCTTGTCCGCAAAATGGACAAGACTAGGACATGTTCTATTCTTTGTGCTGTCCGTATCTTTTGCGGCCCCATTGAAGTAAATGGGTCTGCATCCTACCCACAAAAAATGCGGATCAGATGCAGACAAAAAACACGGTCGTGTGCATGAGCCCTAAAGCGGTTGTCTCACTTCAGCAAATAGCATGTATCATGTAGAGAAAGTTAATATAAGGCACTTACTAATGTATTGTGTAGGAAGGCGCAGGGGTCATTGACGGAAGGTATGTGTCACCGAGATTCCTGGCCTCGGTGAGGTAAGAGCCGGTAATTTTAAGTGTCAGCGGCAGTTAGTACTGACTGACACTACAACTGGATTGCAGGGTGGTCGTAACCCCTGGATATGAGCAGTGTATAATATGATGGAAAAATGAATCCAGCCAGCAAAGGAATCAATATGGACGATCACAATACATTAGTAAGTGCCTTGTATTAACCTTGTCTACATGATAAATGGGTTTGCTAAAGTGAGACAACCCCTTTAATGAAAAGCTCTGATGTACAGATTATCAACCTCCAAATAAGCACATTTCCATTCATTGACAGCAAGCAGAGACTGAAAATGATGAAGAAATTTGCGTGTTTTTCGCTACAATGGTTACGCTATATTTGCGTTAGACATAAAAAAACTTTTTGAACGGATCTTTTTAGATCTGTACATTGTGTTGTTCCTCTGTTATTCCTACTATGAATTTCTGAATACATTTATAGCTGGGTGTCACCGGTTGTGGCTGTGTTGCTACAGAATCTGACGCTGTTCAATCAGTGATAACTCTGCAGACACACACCCTTTTGACAAGGAGAATAATAACTACCCAGCTGTTAAAGTATGCACACATTTCTAGGAGGAATTAAAGAGTAATGGCACAATGCAGAGGTATGAGAAAAGATATTAGAATTATTATTGTTAGAAGGGGTGACAGGTCCTCCTTTATTGCTTCAATATGAGTACCAAAAAAAAAAATCACATGAGATACCTGAATCGGCGGCCAGGTCGTCTGATACCTTCAGTCTTATTGGCCCATAGGTCACAGTATGAGAAGCTGGCAGGTCTCTCCTCTCGCGGGCAGCTCTTCTGTGGTTAGTACAGTTCTAATAGAGGGGTAAAAGAAATCTATTCACATCCATTCCCACCAGAGATGTTCCATAAGGCTACATTCACACGACCTTATGAATGAGTCCGCATCCTTGGGGAACGGGTGGGGACCCATTCATTTCAATAGGCCCACAAAAGATGCGGACAGCACACAATTTGCGAATCCGCAAAACACTTTGGTCGTGTGAATATAGCCTAACTCGGAAGTGATGTGTCACTGATGCTTACCGGCTTGCAGATGGATTCGGTGTTGTGGCATATCTGCACACTGCAATGCAGGAAGACGTTGTTATAGGCCAGACCCACAAACTTGAACATCTGAATCCTGAACATGGCCTCTGCGCTCATTCCATTCATGATTATTGATAAGGTCTCATCCAGAAACACATGAGAACAGCTGTCACAAATACATAAAGATATAGAGTTTACATTACCAATGAAGCATATATTTCATATCTCTACAAACCCCTACAACTAACCAGCTAGTTATATCAGCCAAAGCAATGGTTGTCTTAAAGGGGTTATCCTATGAGTAATGTAAAAAAATGAAAATCAGACATCATATAGTACATGACAATCTCTTTCTAACAAAGCTAGAACCAGCCCTGTACCTCACATGGATCCAGAGATCTCATCATTCATTACTGCAATTGCTGTGCTAGATTTATTTCAAGCTAGCAGCTCAAGGGGGCAGGGCCGGGCCGACACAGAGGCTGGGGAGGCTCCAGCCTCTGGGCGCTCCAGCCTCAGGGCGCAGCAGGGGCCGGAGACCGGTCACCGCCGGAGTCAAACACTTTAAGTCCCCCAGGCGGCAGGCCAGACAGTGGCGAGCCGGCGGCAGGCGAGCGCTTGCTGCCGCTTGAGTTGTGATGTGACAGCAGTGCGCCGCGCGAGTGCCGACTCGCCGAGTGCGGTACTGCATCACAGCCAGTGATTCAAAGGACCCAGGAGGGAGCCGGCAGCGGCAGGAGAACGGTGGGCGGGCCCAGAGCGTGATGCGTCACGCTGATGTCATGCTGCGCCAGGCAGAGCCCGCCCACTGACTGAATTCTTCTCCCGACTCCTGCGCCTGCTGCCTTCTCCAAGTTCTCCCGCCTCAGCAGCCTGCCCACTGTGCCCAGCTGTCCTGGTGTGGACTGTAGTCTCAGAGTAGACTCAGTCTTGTCTTGCCTCCAGTAATAAAGTGCCCTGCTGCCTCTGTATAACTTGTAAGTAGTGGGCGGCGCCAAAATCTCAGGGAGGGAGACAGTTTGAAAAATAAAAATGTGATTTTTACAGTGCCTGCTGGGAAGGGGGGATGGATGCATATGAGGCATAAAAGCAAAGCTCTGCAGATGTGACTATTGGGTCAGTCAATCACTAAATGAACCCTGTTATGGGGAGAAACTGTGGATGACACTATTTGTCATAGACAGACCGTCTGTGTATGACAAATAGTGTCATCCACAGTTTCTCCCCATAACAGGGTTCATTTAGTGATTGACTGACCCAATAGTCACATCTGCAGAGCTTTGCTTTTATAGTAGTAGAATACAGTCACATTGCACGGGCCCTGCTGTCATTATGAAAGCAAATGCGACCCCACACCTCTTTTATTGGTGGTCAGTAAATGGGTCTGTGACAGACCCATTTACTGACCACCAATAAAAGAGGTGTGGGGTCGCATTTGCTTTCATAATGACAGCAGGGCCCGTGCAATGTGACTGTATTCTACTACACCTCCCCGCTCACTGGATATAATCTTATTAACTATATAACCGGGCCCCGCTAGCGCTGTCATCATAAAAGCAGATACAGCACCACAGCCTCACCCCTTGTATTTGGGGGTCATTCCTACACGGACCCTGTTATGGGGGGGATTCCCCCAATAACAGTGTCATCCTCAGATCCCCCCAATAGCAGTGTCATCCACCACAGATCCCCCCCATAACAGTGTCAACCACTACAGATCCCCCCATAACAGGGTCATCCACCACAGATCCCCCCATAGCAGTGTCCTCCACCACAGATCCCCCATAGCAGTGTCATCCACCACAGATCCCCCCATAACAGTGTCAACCACTACAGATCCCCCCATAACAGTGTCAACCACTACAGATCCCCCCATAACAGTGTCAACCACTACAGATCCCCCCATAACAGTGTCATCCACCACAGATCCCCCCATAGCAGTGTCATCCACCACAGATCCCCCATAGCAGTGTGTGTCATCCACCACATATCCCCCATAGCAGTGTCTTCCACCACAGATCCCCCCATAGCAGTGTCATCCACCACAGATCCCCCATAGCAGTGTCTTCCACCACAGATCCCCCCATAGCAGTGTCTTCCACCACAGATCCCCCCATAGCAGTGTCATCCACCACAGATCCCCCATAGCAGTGTCATCCACCACAGATCCCCCCATAGCAGTGTCCTCCACCACAGATCCCCCATAGCAGTGTCCTCCACCACAGATCCCCCCATAGCAGTGTCATCCAATCCACCACAGATCCCCCATAGCAGTGTCATCCACCACAGATCCCCCCATAGCAGTGTCTTCCACCACAGATCCCCCATAGCAGTGTCCCCCACCACAGATCCCCCATAGCAGTGTCATCCACCACAGATCCCCCATAGCAGTGTCATCCACCACAGATCCCCCATAGCAGTGTCATCCACACATCCTCCATAACAGTGTCATCGAAAGATCCCCCCATAATGGTGCCATCCACAGATCCCACATAACAGTGTTGTCATCCACAGACCTGCCCGATCTGGAGATCGCTCAGGGAGTCCCATCCTGTGGATGGGGGATACATTTTAAATAACAGGATAACCCCTTTAAAGTCATACAAGTCTGCATTTATTTTCATTTCCCTCCTCTGTGCCCCCATATAGTACAGGCTCCCCCATCTGTGCCCCCATATAGTACAGATTCCCTTTCTCTGTGTTGCCATGTTTAGTGGGCTTTATTACTGTGTGGGGCAATACGCATTGGGAGTTTGTACAGAGGTGGGGATGGTGCTGGAATCATGGAATGAGAAGCCTAAACTATTAGTTTTGCAGATTCTGCGGAGACGAGTGGTGGCCAGAAAAAGACTGATTCCAATCAAAGAAGACGTCGCCTTTGATTCACCCTTGAGTCGCCCTGTGAGTCAATATTTATGTACTTTTAATCACTTATGGTTTGCAGAATCTGTGTAGTAATATTGTCATATTGGTTTTAATTTAGTTACAGTGTGGTGTTAGTATCCAGTCACTATGCGGGGGTCATTCCTGTTAGATTCTATATTTATATGGATCTAAAGAGGTTGTGCATTTGTTTACAGCTATAGTTAATTGGTACATAATCATTAAACTGCGCATACTTATGTGTGATTACAACAGTAAGTATTTAGTAAAGACTCCACAAGTTGATGGGGGGGGCGCACTTGGGAAGCTCAGCCTCTGTTGGTGGTTGACCTTGTCCCAGCCCTGCAAGGGGGTGTGTCCTTTCTCCGGAAGTACATCCTTTCTGCTGCAGCTCTCTTCCTATCACAGCTCAGGGAGTGTCCTTTCTGCTGCAGCTCTCTTCCTATCACAGCTCAGGGAGTGTCCTTTCTGCTGCAGCTCTCTGCAGATTTTAGTGAATAACTCAGTAGCTATACAAATTTTTTAATTACAAAAGTATTCAGATCCAGGTACTGGAACAACCCCTTTAAATAAAACAATTTAGGTTTTAGAAGATTTAACAGCCATGTTATAGGCAGAAGAAACGTTTGTAGTCCTATTCTAACCTTTGCATATTAAGTGGTGTATGCAAAGGTCACATCACTTCTATAGGGCCATGGAGAGAGTACGCAGTGCAGAACTTCTCTTCCCAACACAGAGACCTAGCATTTTCAAGCAGCAACCACCAGTGCACCAGTTCAGTGCACAGGGATTCTACAAATTCTATTGAGTTCAATGGTAGTTGTATAAATTCGCATGCACTGAGCTCCCCCTAGTGGTGACTGAAGGCAGACAGTTTTATCATATATTGTGTAAAGGGAAGCAGGGAATATAAAGCTGTATGGGAGATTTATCAGTGTATTTATGCTTGTTGTCTGGTGTAATTACATGACAAAATGTGGTGTTAAAACTGAGCACCATAGTTATGAAGTCATAACAACCACTAGTATTCTAAAATATTCCTTCACCCAGTTGATAAATCTGTTACTGTCGACAATGGGGAACAATACTGGAACACAACTCACAGTATGTATCCGTAGTCACCTCTCTCAGTGGGAATGGGGCCCATACTATGTGTATGTTGTTATGAGGTCCCTGTGTAAAACATTAGCCTTTCAACTGAATGTTCACATCATTTTATTTTATTTCACTTTTTGTTCCTAAATGAGTCTAAAAGTTCTGAATAATGTATACAGTGAACTGCCTGTAGTAGTGAATAGTGTTCAGCTTTTCTGATACAGAGCTCCAAATCCCATGCATAGACTTAGATTTAAAGGTATTTTCCAAGATTCTGAAATTGATGACCTATCCTCGGGATAGTTCATCAGTATCAGATCGGCAGGAGTCCAACACCTGGAACAACTGTCGATCAGCTGTTTGAGGAAGCCATGGTGCTCACAGTCCAGTTCATGTTCATTGGTCACATGGCCTAGGCGCTGCACAGTCCAGTTCAATTGAATGGGACTGAGCTGCAATAGCAAGCATGGCGGCTATCCAATGGACGGCTCTGTGCTTGGCAAGCTACAAGGAGGATGCTGCCTCTTCAAACAGCTGATGGGTGGGAGTCCCAGGTCAGAACCCTGCCAATCTGATATTGATGATCTATCCTGTAGATAGGTCATCAATATCAGAATCTTGGAAGACCTCTTTAACCTCTTCAGGACACATGACATACCGATACAGCATGTTGTACTGGTACTCAAGGACACATGACGTATCGGTACGTCATGTGTATTTCCGATCACCGCTGCCCGGCGGGCGGTGGTCGGAACCCGGTGCCTGCTCAAATCATTGAGCCGGCACCTTGGCTAAATGCACGGGGGGGTCCAGTGACCCCCCCCCCCCCCCGTTTCGGGGATCGCCGCAAACCGCAGGTCAATTCAGACCTGCGGTTTGTGTCTTTAACCTACGGTTTGCGGCGGCGATCGGCGGTGCCTTCGGGTCCCCATGAGGCTGTAGGGAGGACCCGATGACAAGGAAGGCAGATCGATGCCTAAGGAAGGCATCACGCTGCCTTCCGGTGACGAGCCTGTGAGATCCAGCCCCCTGGATCTCACAGGCCGGAAGCTGTATGAGTAATACTCACTGTATTACTCATACAGCCAATGAATGCATTGTAAAGGGATTAGAACCCCAAAAGTTCAAGTCCCAAAGTGGGACAAAAAATTCAGTGAAAAAAAAAGTAGATAAAATAAAGTTTCCCCCCCAAAAAATTAAAAGTTTCAAGTAAAAATAAACAAAAACGTAATTTTCCCCAAATAAAGTAAAAAAAAATTGGTAAAAAATAGGGGGAAAAAAAAGTATACATATTAGGTATCGCCGCGTCCGTATCGACCGACTCTATAAACATATCACATGACCTAACCCCCCAGATGAACACCGTAAAAAATAAAAAATAAAAACTGTGCTAAATAAACAATTTTTTTTGTCATCTTACATCACAAAAAGTACAACAGCAAGCGATCAAAGAGGCGTTTGCCCACCAAAATAGTACCAATCTAACCGTCACCTCATCCCGCAAAAAATGAGCCCCTACCTGAGACAATCGCCCAAAAAATATGGAGACACTAAAACATCATTTTTTTTGTTTTAAAAAAGCTGTTATTGTGTAAAACTTACATAAATTAAAAAAAGTATACATATTAGGTATCGCCGCGTCCGTATAGACCGGCTCTATAAAAATATCACATGACCTAACCCCTCAGATGAACACCGTAAAAAAAATTAAATTAAAACTGTGCTAAATAAACCATTTTTTGTCACCTTACATCACAAAAAGTGTAATAGCAAGCGATTAAAAAGTCACACGCACCTCAAAATAGTGCCAATAAAACCGTCATCTCATCCCGCAAATATCATACCCTACCCAAGATAATCGCCTAAAAACTGAAAAAATTATTGCTCTCAGACTATGGAAACACTAAGACATGATTTTTTTTGCTTCAAAAATGAAATCATTGTCTAAAGCGTCCGTGACAACCTGCTCTATAAAAATACCACATGATCTAACCTGTCAGATGAATGTTGTAAATAACAAAAAATAAAAATGGTGCCAAAACAGCTATTTCTTGTTACCTTGCCTCACAAAAAGTGTAATATAGAGCAACCAAAAATCATATGTACCCTAAACTAGTACCAACAAAACTTCCACCCAATCCCGTAGTTCCTAAAATGGGGTAAATTTTTGGGAGTTTCTACTCTAGGAGTGCATCAGGGAGGCTTCAAATGGGACATGGTGTAAAAAAAAAACTGGTGTAAAAAAAACTGGAAAAAATGAAATAAAATGGAAAATTTGCCAAAAAATTGAAATTCTTAAATTTCATCTCCATTTGCCAATAACTCTTGTGGAACACCTAAAGGGTTAACGACGTTTATAAAATCAGTTTTTAATACCTTGAGGGGTGTAGTTTCTTAGATGGGGTCACTTTTATGGAGTTTCTACTCTAGGGTTGCATCAGGGGGGCTTCAAATGGGACATGGTGTCTAAAAAACAGTCCAGCAAAATCTGCCTTCCAAAAACCGTATGACATTCCTTTCCTTCTGCGCCCTGCCGTGTGCCCATACAGTATTTTACGACCACATATGGGGTGTTTCTGTAAACTACTGAATCAGGGCCATAAATATTGAGTTTTGTTTGGCTGTTAACCCTTGCTTTGTAAAAGTAAAAAAAATATTAAAATGGAAAATCTGCCACAAAAGTGAAATTTTGAAATTGTATCTCTATTTTCCATTAATTCTTGTGGAACACCTAAGGGGTTACAAAGTTTGTAAAATCAGTTTTGAATACCTTGAGAGGTGTAGTTTCTTAGTTGGGGTCACTTTTATGGAGTTTCTACTCTAGAGGTGCATCAGGGGGGCTTCAAATGGGACATGGTGTCAAAAAAAACAGTCCGGCAAAACCTGCCTTCCAAAAACCGTATGGCATTCCTTTCCTTCTGCGCCCTGCCGTGTGCCCGTACAGCGGTTTACGACCACATATGGGATGTTTCTGTAAACTACAGAATCAGAGCCATAAATATTGAGTTTGGTTTGTCTGTTAACCCTTGATTTGTAACTGGAAAAAAATTATTAAAATTGAAAATCTGCCAAAAAAGTGAAATTTTGAAATTGTATCTCTATTTTCCATTGATTCTTGTGGAACACCTAAAGGGTTAACAAAGTTTGTAAAATCAGTTTTGAATACCTTGAGGGGTGTAGTTTCTAGAATGGGGTCATTTTGGGGTGGTTTCTATTATGTAAGCCTCGCAAAGTGATTTCAGACCTGAACTGTTCCCTAAAAATTGGGTTTTTGAAAATTTCTGAAAAATTTCAAGATTTGCTTCTAAACTTCTAAGCCTTGTAACATCCCCAAAAAATAAAATATCATTCCTAAAATGATCCAAACATGAAGTAGACATATGGGAAATGTAAAGTAATAACTATTTTTGGAGGTATTACTATGTATTATAGAAGTAGAGAAATTGAAACTTGGAAATTTGCAATTTTTTTACAAATTTTTGGTAAATTTGGTATTTTTTTATAAATAAAAATTAATTTTTTTGACTTCATTTTACCAGTGTCATGAAGTACAATATGTGACGAAAAAACAATCTCATAATGGCCTGGATAAGTCAAAGCGTTTTAAAGTTATCACCACTTAAAGTGACACTGGTCAGATTTGCAAAAAATGGCCTGGTCCTTAAGGTGAAATAAGGCTGTGTCCTAAAGGGGTTAAATGATCAAATTCTGGATTCCTGAAGCCACCACTAGGAGGAGCTTGTTGTATACTCCTTTTATTTTTGAGTTCACTACATAAATAATAGTGGTGGCTACAGGCGGCCTGGATTTTATCAATTAAAGGAGCTAACTCCCTAACAATATTTATTTCCTATCCACAGGACAGGAAATAAGTACCTGATGGGTGGGGGCCCAACTGCTGGGACACTTCACATTATAATATATTTATTAGTCACTGGGCTAAGTAACAGCAAACCTTTACTCCAGCTTTACTTCTGTCTACTAAAAAATAAGACTAAAACCTTGAGGTTCCTATATTACAATTATTTTGGACTTGCAATAAGAGAAGACTTTATGTATATTCTTATGTATATAGCTTTCGTCAGAGCTCACCTGTCCTGGATAAATGTGTACTGCACAGGATGAGAAGGGTCATTTGTCGGAGTGGCCCAACATTTCTCCAATCTTATTATTAAATGTCCAGGAATCTGTAAAATAATAGCTAAAACAGTCATATTCCGTATCCAGCTGTCATGTTTATTAGTGAGAAATGCTTCTCTTCCAGTAGGGGGCAGCAGAGACTTGTAATTCTTTACTGACCAGTTGTGCTGCGTACATGACCCAATGATCCTCAGAAGGATCATTCCAAGAACGTTCATTCATGATCATTGCCCCATCTAAACAGTCTACCAGTGAGCTAACAAATGAGCATACACTCATTTAATCTTTTAGGTGGCTGCAAACATGATAATTTGCCGGCAGGATATCTCCTCGTGCCATGCAAAATATAGTAGAGGAAGGGGTATCGCATTAATAATTGCTCTAACACCACCCCATAATCATTGAACAGTAATGGTGGATTTACACTGCCCGACTGAGCAGGCAATTATCAGGAAGGGATGTTGCTTCCTGATAATTACCTGCTCGTCAGTGGAGGTGAAGAGTTGTATTTACATAGAGCGATCACCTCCACTGTATGAGGACACGCAATGGATACTGCTATTGTTCGTCCTCATACAGTTTCAGTGTTTCTGGGCAGCAGATCCCTGTTTACACAGCACGATTTGCTGCCCAGAAAGACCACGATGATTTATTGTGCATTTCACTCAATGAATGGGCATTTAGCTTGTTTATTGGGTGATCGGCAGCGCTATTGGGAATGAACGTTTGTAGTAACATTTGTCACGATAATCAGCCGAACAATTGTGCAGGCTAAATCCACCATAACAAAAATACATTTTAATATCTTTCCCAGAAATCCAGAGGGACATCAGCTGGCCTACAATACTGCGCACACATACTCTGCATACTAGGTGATCTCCATAATGAGAAAGAATACTCCCCCCCAGAAAATCGCTTGTATATTGTCGAGAAACACAGATTAGTATACTGGGCTCTCTCTCTTGCTTGCTTTCTCATTGGTTCGGGACAAATCAATACGTGCCCTAAATTTTTCACAAAATTTGGCGAACCTGAAACAAACTGAATCTTGAAAGTTTCCTCGTCTCTGCCAGAAAGGTATCATTTTGGAGCACAGAGAATTGCCCCTAACCAGATTCAATAACATTACTATAAAAACTTACCATATAAACTCTGACAAATATGTTGTCATCAAGTTTCAATGATGGGACTGTGGTCCACATGTTCTGAAATTCTTCATCCTTGTATAGCATCATGGAGACAGAAAAGTTTCCATCTTCTGTGCTTAAAGTTATGGTTCTGAAAATTAGACGTAAACTTGTTAGTAATAGACAATATACAGTATTGGGAGATTCATTCTCCAAAGGGTGAAACACAGGTGATCTAGTACAATGGAGAAAATGATCAAAAGTAGTGACAGCTGTGTGATACCATTCCCCTTATCCCAAGGGTGTGTCCCTACAGTCTAATGCCTTATTCACACAGTCGGGAGGTCATTTATTATCAAATACGCTGCAATTTTTGGTGAATATCTGGCACAGATTGCGGCACAAAGGTTAATTGCACCGCAATCTGCGACACTTCCCCACACACGCCATGTCTAAAATAGGAAGAGGTGTGGCATGGGCGGGGAAGGGGGCGGTCGGCAAGCCCATCTCATTTGTCATTTTCTACACCAAGTGTAGAAAATTGTGTAAATCTATGTCAGCAAGAGAGCTGGCTTTCATTTAGACAGGTGGTGGATATGCCGAAGTTATGTTGAGGCCGTTATGTTCCTCCGATGACCTGTGCTCCCCAGCATCAGGCAGGACACACATCACGCTGCTGGGCTGTGTGGGCAGAGGAGGATCACAGGCTGACTCCCGGCCTGTACCACTCTTCCTACACAGACCAGCAGTGTGGAGCATCGGCAGTTGAATGGTGAAGCCGGGAATGGATGGCTCCCTGCTTCACCATTACAATCAGCTGTCTCTGCATCCTAAGGATGCAGAGACAGCTGAGAGCAGTACATAACTCAGCCGTTCTGGGATCATGGGACAGCCACTGAAATCCAAGACTGTCCCACTGTATCTGGGATGGTTGGGAGGCATGCTATAGACTTGTATTGACATATTTAATATGACCCTTCAGTGAGCTGCTTCAGTCCTGGACAGATTCAAATGATATTTAAAATAGAAAAGCAATTAGCAATGGGGGGAAGGATTACCAGCTGATGACATGAAAACTAGACACTAGAAAACAAGACACATTGCAAAGTTTCTTGTGGTCACTTTTGCTGTGGTTGTGTTTAAACTCTATGCGCCATAAGGACATTGTGATGTCACAAGATCACATAACATGCTAAAGTCACATGGGTTTGAAGCAGCTACGGGATGTACCAGCAGGGAAATATCTACAGTACATCTCATGCACCACACCTCCCAACTGTCCCTCTTTTGGAGGGACGGTCCCTCTGTCCTTCTTTGCTCCATAAATATCCCTCTTTTTGATCTGAGGTATAGATTTTTATTATTGCATTTACAATATTGATCCAGAAAGTGTTTGGCTGGTTCCTATGTCCATATTAGAAATTTCTATATTCAGATCATTTTTGCGCTATTTCAGAAGAGAAAACCTTTGAAGTGTATAGATATGCAAGAAAAATTGATCTTTCACACAATGAAACATAAGTGACCCTCTTTGAATGTCCAAAAACATTGGGAGGTATGCATGCACTGTGGTAATAAAGGTTGGTAATATCATATAAAAATAATAATAACTAACTCTATTGATGGTGTCAACAGGGAGGCGCAAGGTCACTTTGGGATTGAGGTCACATGACCCTGTGATTTCAGAAGGTCCTTATGGCGCCTGGTGTTTAGACACTGTCCATCTACTATTGATTTATGCAAAGTTGTATTAAAAGTTAGTGACCATTTAATGACTTGCAATCCCCTCCTCTGTTATGGAACTGGTAGACAGGCTGTGGTCTGGCTCTGTAATGTAACTTCAGCTTGCAGCCTTCTGCCCACTTCTCACACTCTGCATAGTTGTTTCTGAATTGATCTGGGCACCCTTTGTGGCTAGCCTTCCCCACTGGTCTGTAGACACCCCTGCTCCTGCTATTTCCTAGCCCAGGACACACAACAGACTGTCTACTACAATGTAGGACCTTTATATTATTCTGGACCCAAAAACCTTCCCCAGCTGTCACCTGAACTTTGGTTCCACCTCCCTTTTGCTGACACACAGCACCTATACACTGTGGCAGGTATGTTTGCTCATTTATTGGCAGTATTAGGCTGCCAGATGATCGCTAATGAGCGTTACTACAAATGTCAAAATTGGCAGGTGTAATACACCCTTAAAGGGATTATTCAACACTGGCAAATGCTCCCCCATATGCCGGGCCCTCACACTGATTCTCCTTACCTGGCTCCCCACTCCCTGCGCCGCTCCTGGTCCCAGCACCACCGCTGAAAACATCCAGTGTCGGGGGAGAAGGGCAGCCAATGGCAGGCGGTGACGGGAACGAACCTCCCTAGCGTCACCCGCTACATATGCTCAGCCCCGTCGCCGCCTGCCATTGGCTGATCCCCCAGACACCGTGATGTTTTTATCCGCAAACGGGGAGAAGCAGCGGTGGCCGTGCGGGGACCAGGAGTGACGCAGGGAGTGGGGAGTCAGGTAAGTAGAATTAGTGTGAGGGGCCCGGCATATTGGCAATCATTTGTTAGTGCGCATAACCCCTTTAAGGATACTTCTGGCAAATGAGAGACCATAACAGTCAAGTATTTGGGGAGGGTTCTCATTCTTAGGGTCATGCACACGACCATACTGGCCCAGTGTCCATGCTGTGGACCGCAATGCACGGGCACTGGCCATTTGCACTCCTTATTCTGGTGTCGACCCATTGACTTGAATGGGTCCGTGATCAACAAGATATGGCCAAAGATAGAACATGTTCTATCTTTTTGCGGGCTGGAGGCATGGACCCGAAAGCCCACGGAAGCACTACTTCCAATCTGTGCTTCTGCTCCGCAAAAGATAGGTGAAGTCCTATCTTCGGTCATATCCTGTGGATCGCGGACCCATTCAAATCAATGGGTCTGCATCCGAAGCACGGAGTGCACACGGCCAGTGACCGTTTATGGTCCGCAGTACGGGCACTGAGCCAGTACGCTTGTTTGCATGAGCCCTTATTAAGAGATTCATCTGGTGTATGGAGACTTAGTTGAAAGGGTTTTCTGAGACCTTTTTACTGATGATCTATCCTCTGGATTCATCCAGGACCCCGCTGATAAGCTGTTTGGGAAGACACCAGCGCTTGCAGTAGCGCCGGAGCCTTTTCACAGCTCACCAAAGCAAAGCGTTGTGCATTTGATAGTCGCTGTGTTTGGTATTGCAGCTCAGCCCCATTCAGTACATTAGCACTGAGCTGCGTTTAGGCCATGTGACCAATAAACGCGATGTTACACGGCCTAGGCAAAGGTGCAAGAAGACAGTGGAGCTACCGGTGCCTTCTCAAAAGGTCGATCAGCAGGGGTCCCAGGTGTTGGACCCCCACTGATCAGATACTGATGATCTATCCAGAGGATAGGGGGAAAACCCCTTTAAAGGCTGCTCCATGGGAAAGAATATGCAAATGAGTTCTCCTCCAGAAGGAAGAAAACTATTTTATATTAGCTAAACCAGAGTCCAGGGGAAGGAGAGCTAATTTGCATGCACTTTTCTATATAATCATTCAATGCTAATTATAAGTATAATCCCAATAGCATCTTTTAAAATATGCAGGTTTTCCATATGTCTATAGTGGCATCTGCAGGATTTTATCAAGGGGGAATCAGATTTTGCATAAACACACATACATATGCATGAGCCATGATGTCCCCAAGACGTGCGCATATCAGAGGTCAAAGGCCCTGCCTGTTAATGACAACATATTAAGGCCTCTTGACGGATTAGGTCAGGATGCTTTCAGTGAAACTCGCACCATTTTTCAAGCAAGTTCAGTCAGTTTTGTCTGCGATTGCGTTCAGTTGTTCAGTTTTTTCCGCGCGGGTGCAATGCGTTTTGATGCATTTTTCACGCTGCTATTTTCACACAACGCAGAACTGATGCGTGAAAAAAAACGCTCATGTACACAGACCCATTGAAATGTATGGGTCAGGATTCAGTGCGGGTGCTATGCGTTGACGTCACGCATCGCACCCGCACGGTAAACTCGCTCGTGTGAAAGGGGCCTAAGGCAATACATGGGCGCACCAGGTCCACCAGAGCGGTTCTCCATTCTGATACACAGGGGACCCACTCTTTGACTATGACATTAATAGGGCATAAGGACAGGGGCTGTCATTGTGTAAATGAGCCTAGAGGTTTGACACTGACTATTAGGCTACACTCACACGACCATACTGTATGTGTTTTGCGGTCCACAAAACACTGATCCGCAAAAAATACGGATAACTTCCTTTTGGCATCCGTATTGCATCTGTTTTTTTATTTTTTTGCGGATCCAGGAATAGGACAAGAATAGGACATGCTCTATATTTTTTGCGGGGCTACAGAACAGACACATGGATGTGGACAGCACATGGTGTGCTGTGCGCATTTTTTGTGGACCCATTGAAATGAGTGGGTCCTCATCCAATCCGCAAAAAAACGGAACGGACGCGGAAACAAAATACGTTCATGTGCATGTAGCCTTAGGCCCCTTTCACACGAGCGAGTTTTCCGCGCGGGTACAATGCGTGACCTGAACGCATAGCACCCGCACTGAATCCTGACCCATTCATTTCAATGTGTCTGTGTAAAAGAGCTTTTTTTTCACGCATCAGTTCTGCGTTGTGTGAAAAACGCAGCATGTTCTATATTCAGCGTTTTTTACGCAGCCTTGGCCCCATAGAAGTGAATGGGGCGTCAGTGAAAAATGCATTGCATCCGGAAGCAGGTGTGGATGCAATACGTTTTTTACTGATGGTTGCTAGGAGATGTTGTTTGTAAAACTTCAGTTTTTTATCACGAGCGTGAAAAACGCATCAAAATGCATTGCACCCGCGCGGAAAAAACTGAACAACTGAACGCAATCGCAGACAAAACTGACTAAACTTGCTTGAAAAATGGTGCGAGTTTCACAGAATGCATCCGGACCTAATCTGTCACTCTCGTGTGAAAGAGGCCTTAGATACACAAGCCCTAAGGCCCCTTGCAGACGAGCGTGTCCGGATTAGGTCCGGATGCGTTGCATCTGCGATCAGGTAAAATCGTGCGAGTAGGTACGCAATTGCAGTCAGTTTTGACTGTGATTGTGTTCTGATGTTCAGTTTTTATCGCGCGGGTGCAATGCGTTTTGCACGCGCGTGATAAAAAACTGACTGTGGTACCCAGACCCGAACCCGGACTTCTTCACTGAAGTTCGGGTTTGGGATCGGTGTTTTATTCATTTTATTGTTTTCCATTATAACATGGTTATAATTGTATTTTTTAATTCAGAATGCTAAGTAAAAGGTTCATTGTAGGGTAGAAAAAATAAAAATGTAACTCCCCTCATCCACTTGATTGCGCAGCCGGGCTCGTCTTCTTTCTTCTTCTTCTTCTTCTTGCAGGACCTGGCTGGAAAAGGACCTTCGGTGACATCATCGCGCTCACCACGTGGTGAGCCCGGTGACGTCAGCGCAGGTCCTGCTGAATGAAGATATTTAAATTAAAGAATGCTATTATTTTCTACTATAACCATGTTATAGTGGAAAATAATAAAGTAAATGGGGTCCCGGGTAACTCATCCCTCGTCTCCTTAGCAACCATGCATGAAAATCACATTGCATCCGCACTTGCTAGCGAATGCTTGCGAATTCGGCGCAGGCGCTCTGAGAGAAGGACGGCCACTCCTTCCTCAGTGCGCCTGCGCCGATGACGTCAGCCCTACACCCGGAAGAGAGGGCTTCTCTTCCGGGTGTAGGGCTGAGGTTATCGGCGCAGGTGCACTGAGGAAGGAGCTGCCGTCCTTCTCTCAGAGCGCCTGCGCCGAATGACTACCGGTATGGCGCAAGCGCGGGATTTGAGGCTGCAGGCAGGGCCAGCGAGAGGAGGAGAGCGCTCGCTGGCCCTGTCAATCAAGGGGAGGAGGGGGCGTTTTTTCAAACAGAGGATGCGGCGACTACCAGCAAGTCCGCCCAACTTGCTGGTAGTGAAGAAATTTACATATAATAAAAGTATGTTTTTTACTGTAATTACTGCACAGCCCGAGGTAAGAGGGGCATATATGGAATCTGCTTACATTAACAAATATAATAAGTCAAAAACTGAAAATTGGGGGTTGGGGGGTGACAGAAGCCCTTTAAAGCTCAGCCTTATTCACTCAACCCCTTTTAACACTAATGAATGACCATAGGCTAGCTTCACATCTGCGGCAGAGGTCTCAGACAGCCTGCCAGAGTTCTCTGGATCCAGCATTGTCATATACTGCCGCCTGCCTGCCAGACCCCATTGACTATAATGGGGTCTGGCAGAGATCCAGCTGCAACCCGCCAAATATGCAAGGAATCAGCCAGACAAAAAAAAACTGCATGCCGGAGCAGCCTTTCCGGAGAGGGTAGCCACAGATGTAAAAGTATTCGAAATGCTATAAGATTGACAAAAAACGATCACTTACCTAATATCAACACTGATCCTGCTCTCCCCATTTGGCTGCTGCACCATGTAATTAATAGGGTAGCGACAGGCAAAAGTAATATTGATGTAAGACCTTGTAACCACATCAGAGGTATTGCTGTGTATGGTGTTGATGAATACAATGTGGGAGTCATCTGCGACCTGGAACACAACAGTATAGACCCTCAGTGCTGGTTGTCACTGCATTTTCAGTGGGCCGAGATCTGGGAATGGAATATAACTACTAGAGATTAGAAAGATAGGGATTGTCACAGCCAAACGCTTCAGTACGCTGGTGAAGAGCAGGGGGCCCCAAGGAGCAGAACCGGAGATAGGAATGACAAAGGACCAGTTTATGTGCCAGGGTGAGGACTGAGGACAACCTGCATCTAGGTCCTCCTACTGGTGCTTGTCTTTTTAAGAGTTGAGAATAAGACTATGGCTACATGACGACGTGTGTCGTGCAACATTTGTTATTCTAGTTGGATCGGTGCTCTGCGGCAAACAAACAGAGTACTAATCCCAGATAAAGAATACATCAGGTGGGACATTTCTGAAGATCAGTGTTCTCAAGTCAGACCTAATCTATTCACGGCTGGCGGCAAACAGAGCACTTACGGATAAAGTATACTTTAAAGGATAGGGGGATAACTAACTGATCGCTGGGGGTCCCACCACTGGGACCCTTAGCCATCACGAGAATGAGGGTTTCATTCCCCAGGTCTGATGGAGAGGCAGGTCGAGCATGGGAGTGCCTGGAGATAGCCGAGTATAGAGCTCGGCTATTTCCAGTGGCCCCAAAGAAAATGAAGGTAGCAGCAAGGCGCATGCTCGATCTGCCGCTCCATCACATCAGGGAAACGGGACCTCCGTTCTCAGGTTGGTGAGGTTGGATAGAGGATAACGTCTAAGGAGGAACAACCTCTTTAAGTGGGACGTTTATTAAAGGGAGTCTGTGAGCTCCGAAAACCACTCAAACTAGAGTAAGCGGTGTATTGTGTAAGTGACACCGAGTCTGGTTATGTAATTTTTATCTTTATACTCACTTGCGTTCTGACGCTGTGCTCCCACAAACAAGCAGTAAAATGCATTGAGAGGACTCCTTTTTGAGTCCTCTCCATTATGTGCATGAACCCAGTAGTCCTCTCAGTGCATTTTACTGCTGATTTATGGGAGCACAGCGTCAGAATGTAAGCGAGTATGAAGATACAAATGATATACCCGGACTCTGTATCACTTAGGGTGGGTTCACATCATGTTTTTCCCATCCGTTTAACCCCTTTCCGACCAGCTCCATAATAGTACGGCGCTGCAGGAAGTGACTTCCCAACCAGCGCTGTAGTACTACGGCGCACTGATCGGGTGGGTGCAGGAGCTGCGCCCGCCCGATCAGCTGCAGGGGACCGGCTGTTCCCGTTAGCCGGACCCCTGCTGTATGCGCCGGCATAGGTGAAAACACAGATGGCGGCGCATTAACCCTCTCTATGCCGCAGTTAGTGCTGACCACGGCACAGTTGTGTGCTTAATAAAAATAAAAAAAAGTTTCAAGTAAAAAAAAAAAAGGGGTTCTTTTCCCATAATTAAGTAATAAAACAATTGTAAAAAAAAAAGAAAAAACAAAGAAAAGTACACATATTAGGTATTGCCGCATCCATATCGACCAGCTCTATAAAAATATCACATGATCAGCCCTGTCAGATGAATGCAGTAAAAAAAAAAAAAGTGCCAAAACAGCCATTTTTGGTCACCTTCCCTCACAAAAAGTGTAATACCAAGCGATCAAACAGTCTTATGTACCCCAAAATTTTACCAATCAAACCGGCATCTCATTCCACAAAAAATGAGACCCTACCTAAGACAATCGCCAGAAAAAAAAAAAAAAATAGGCCAGTCAGAAAATGGCAACACAAAAACAAGATTTCATTGTGTTCAAAAATGCATTTACTGTGTAAAACTTAAAGGGGTTGTCAATACCCTTATTTTCACCCAGGCAGCCCCCCTGAGGTTAGCATCGGAGCATCTCATGCTCCGATGCGCTCCCTTGCCCTGCGCTAGATCGCGCAGGGCACGGTCTCTTTGGTTTTCAATAACACACTGCTGGGCGGAAACTTCCGCCCAGCAGTGTGTTTGGTGACGTCACCGGCTCTGATGGTCGGGCTGTAGCGCTTTAGCGCTGATGGGCGGGCTTTAGGGCAGCGCTAAATCCCGCCCATCAGTGCCGGTTACATCACCGGCCTTCCTGTCAGCCCCATGGAGAGCCCCGGTACGTCACCGGATCTCCAAAAAATGACTTTGCCCTGCGCTATTTAGTGGGGTCACTTTTTGAGGGTTTCCACTGTAGGGGTACGTCAGGGTCTCTTCAAAAACAAAATGGTGCCCAAAAACCATTCTAGCAAAATCTGCCTCCAAAATCCATATGGCACTCCTTTCCTTCTGACCACTGCCATGTGCCCATAGAGTAGTTTACCACCACATATGGGGTATTTCTGTAAGATGCAGAAACAGAGTAATGCATATTGAGGTTTAGTTTGCTGTCGACCCTTGCTGTGTTGCAAGAAAAAATAGATTAATTGACATTTTGAAATTTCGCCTCCATTTTCCTTTAGTTCTTGTGGAACACCTAAAGGGTTAACAAAGTTTGTAACATCAGTTTTGAATAATTTGAGGGGTGTAGTTTCTAAAATGGGGCCATTTATGGGTGGTTTCCATTATGTAAGCCCCTCAAAATCACTTTATAATCGAATTAGTGCTTAAAAAAATGGTTTTGGAAATTTTGTTGAAAATTTGAAAAATGGCTTCTAAATTTCTAAGGGCTCTTTCACACTTGCGTTGTTTTGTTCCGGCATAGAGTTCCGTCGTCGGGGCTCTATGCCGGAAGAATCCTGATCAGGATTATCCCCATGCATTCTGAATGGAGATAAATCCGTTCAGGATGCATCAGGATGCCTTCAGTTCCAGTCAAAAATCCTGAACACTTGCCGCAAGGCCGGATCCGGAATTAATGCCCATTGAAAGGCATTAATCCGGATCCGGCCTTAAGCTAAACGTCGTTTCGGCGCATTACCGGATCCGACGTTTAGCTTTTTCTGAATGGTTACCATGGCTGCCAGGACGCTAAAGTCCTGGTTGCCATGGTAAAGTGTAGTGGGGAGCGGGGGAGCAGTATACCTACCGTCCGTGCGGCTCCCGGGGCGCTTCAGAGTGATGTCAGGGCGCCCCACGCTCATGGATGACGTGTCGCATGGATCACATCATCCATGTGCATGGGGCGCTCTGACGTCATTCTGGAGCGCCCCGGGAGCCGCACGGACGGTAAGTATACTGCTCCCCACTACTACTATGGCAGCCAGGACTTTAATAGCGTCCTGGGTGCCATAGTAACACTGAACGCATTTTGAAGACGGATCCGTCTTCAAATGCTTTCAGTTCACTTGCGTTGTTACGGATCCGGCGGGCACCGGATCCGGCAAATGGAGTGCACAACGGATCCGGACAACGCAAGTGTGAAAGAGGCCTAAGCCTTATAACGTCCTAAAAAAAAAAAAATTACATTTTCAAAATGATGCCAACATAAAGCAGACATATGGGGAATGATATATTGAAAAGACCAGCACTCCAGGAGTGCTGGTCTTTTCAATATATTTCTAGAGGGATCCGACCTATTGACCGCGCACCCGGACCTTAGAGCGCAGTGCCGTCCATTTGTTTGTATTAATATGGGGAATGATGACTGATAACTATTTTATCAGGCATTACTATCTGTCTTAAAAGTAGAGAAATAAAATTTAGAAAATTGTGAATTTTATACATTTTTTGTAAATGTATAAATAAAGAAAAAATTTACTCAAAGTACAATGTGTCACAAGAAAACAATCTCAGAATGGCCTGGATAAGTAAAAGTGTTCCAAAGTTATTACCCCATAAAGTGACACATGTCGGATTTTCAAAAAATGGCCTGGGCAGGAAGGTGAAAACTTGCCCGGGGTAGAATGGGTTAATGTATACAAAAAAAAAATTATGCCTCAGACTGATGCCAAACAGTGGCATCCATTCTCCATAGAGTTCCATTATTTTAAAAAAGTATAGTTTTTTACCATTGTAAAAAAAAAGTACCGTATATATATTTTTTTACTGGACACTGCAGGATACAAGAACGTTGTGTGCTGCGTTTTTGTATCTTCCAATATATACGTCAAACGGAGGCATAAAACGTGACGTGAACCCACCCTTACATTACACAACGCTTATTCTAGTTTGGGGATGTTTCGGAGCTGACAGATTCCCATTTAAGATCAGCATTTTACACGTAGGACATAAATCTATTTGCAGCTGGCGTCAGATGCACTACAATTATTAAAGGGGCTCCTAATAATTGTGACGCATATCTGCAGGTCCATGTGACAGAACAGAAATCTATGCCAGCAGGATAGCTGATGTAGCATTCAGGTATAATCTATGCCAGTTTAAAAAATGTGCCAGGCCGGCGATGCCTGGCTTTGCTAAACCCACTCCCTGCCGTGCTCCACCCAGATTTTGTAAAAGCAGTGAACAGGGCACAAAGCCCCTAAAAAGTCGCAAACTTTTGCACAAGCTAGGCGTGTGTGACTTTTTAAGGCCAGTTTTTTGGCTTACAGGAGATGAATGTCCTCCATTGTGTTTACATTAATTCTAGTTTTATTTTTTTATTATACATATATTATCGTGAAATGTGTCATTTTTACCACTATAGTCCCACAGTCTGTGAAATTCTTCTGGATGCTGAATATATAGAAATCATCATCTTCTCGTCCACGACAGTCTGGGTCATTCAGGTGCAGTTCAGAAATCTAAGGGAGACAATAAATATGTAAAAGATGCAGAAAATAAGTAATACATGAATTCAAGTAATAATGAAAAATATATAGCAGCATTATTCTCTCCCTATTTCAATAAGGTTTTACTTTTTAGCCATTTTAATATTTTACATTACGTGCCAATCCACAATACCGATGAGGCTAGTATGACAGCAGGCTTGAGTCTATATTCGGCATGTATTTGACATTCCCCTGACATATGCATCTAACATGCGTATAGACTATTCATCAGTACATCCCTGCCTTGTATTGAGAATTATAGACAGATTTTTTTTTTATTTGAGCCTCACAGCAATGTTTTGAATGGGGCGCCAGGCCTCGGTGCCGTTAATGCA
Organism: Bufo bufo; assembly: GCF_905171765.1. Taxonomy (NCBI): domain Eukaryota; kingdom Metazoa; phylum Chordata; class Amphibia; order Anura; family Bufonidae; genus Bufo; species Bufo bufo. The sequence continues at coordinate 500,308,029 of NC_053392.1, forward strand.
GGCCAAAAAAACCACTCACTTCTTCTTCTTCTCCTGTGGGTGCCTCCGCTCTTCTTGCAGCACTGTGTCTTGGCACTCACTACATTGCACAGCGTCAGGTCATAGTGCGCTCCTACACACACCACGTCCTGTCTTAAAGCAGTGCACTGCCAGAACTGCGCATACTACATCCCGTCAGGACATAGTGCAGCGCTGGCACCCAGAGAAGAACAGCGAGCGGTGAGTAATACCAGTGCTAGGACTAAGAGCACTATACTCACCGCACCTGGGGCCCTAAAAATAAATCCATTTGTTTCCCTTCCAGCCCCTTCCTGAGGTCGGGCCCCATAGCAGCCGCTTCCCCTGCTTCCATGGTAGCTACGCCCCTGATGTGGGTCATGTGTTCAAGGAATGTTTCAAACAGTCCCACCAAATATAATATAATGCCCCAATTCAGTATGAACCTAGCCTTAGTCAAGCTGACCCTTTTAGAAAAGTACTAGTGGAAACCATCAGTAGGAAACTCCCTGAGGATCTTCTGACAGCAGAATACTGCGAGGTATGCATTTATCTTTACATGGTAGCTTATGGACATGTGTAGGACTGTATGGCTATACAGTGGCATACGACATAGCCTTCAGTAGGAGGTTTATGTTCAGAAGCCCTACCAACGTATACCTCCAACACAAGGGTCAAATGTGATGTGGACAGAGCCTAACAGACACCATTAAGCTGGATTCATACATGGACTTTTTTGTGCACTGTTTATAAAGCCAAACACAGGCGTAGTTACATGTGAATGGATCTGTGGCTGAGCTGCAATACCAGCAGCATGGACTAGAGCGGCGCTGTGGCACAAATATGACCGCCTCCTCCCCAAACATTTATTGTAGGCACTTTTAATGTTAGCCAGGTCTTCATGTAAATTTATTGCTTATAAAAGCATGGAATTTATTTTAATTCATCGATATTCTAACAGCGATTGAACTTACATGTATTGGAGGGTTCTTAGTCAAGAAAAATCTCCTTGGAATCTCCACCTCGATTAAGTCCTTTGTACAAATGACAGTTTCATTGATTTCTGCATGAAAAGATTATATCATAGGGGTTAGACAACTTCCAAGGTATTGATGAGTCTTATAGGAAAAGAAACTGAAAACGTATGTATCTCTTAGGCTATGTTCACATCTGGGTTGGATCTTCTGTCACCCTTGATTCTCAATATGGGGTGAAAAAGCTGTGTAATGTAGCTGTTATTGGGGTGTCCACCTTGTTAACCCCTTCTTCCTTCATTCAGCCCCTCTGAGTTGAGCATCAGAGCATTTCATTCTCTGATGCTCCCTCTTGTCCTGCGCTGGATTGCACAGGGCAAGGGCTGTATGCTTACCTTTTTACACTGCTAGGTGGAGGCTTCTGCCTAGCAGTGAGCCCGGTGGTGTCAATGTCACTAATGCGCGCTCTTTAGCACTGCCCTAGCCTGTTTTAATAGGGCAGCACTAAAGACTGCCCATTAGTGCCGGTGACGTCACCGGGCTCACTGCTAGGTGGAAACCTCCGCCTTGCATACCCCAGTATGTCACCGAATCTTAAGAAAAAGCCCTTGCCCTTGGGCAAGGGAGAGCATCAGAGCATGAAATTCTCTAATGCTCAACTCGGAGGGGCTGAATGGGGGAAGAAGGGGTCTAGCAATTCTACTTTTTAATTTTACTGTTATTGGGGTGTCCACTTGCCTGTAACAGTAAGGCCCCTTTCACACGGGCGAGAATTCCGCGCGGGTGCAATGCGAGAGGTGAACGCATTGCACCCGCACTGAATCCGGACCCATTCATTTCTATGGAGCTGTGCACTTGTGCGTTGCGTGAAAATCGCAGCATGCTCTATATTGTGCGTTTTTCACGCAACGCAGGCCCCGTAGAAGTTAATGGGGCTGCAAGAAAATCGGAAGCATCCGCAAGCAAGTGCTTATGCGGTGCGATTTTCACACGTGGTTGCTAGGAGATGATCGGGCTGGGGACCCGATCATTATTATTTTCCCTTATGACATGGTTATAAGGGAAAATAATAGCATTCTTAATACAGAATGTTTAGTAAAATAGGGATGGAGGGGTTAAAATAATAATAATAATAATTTAACTCACCTCATCCACTTGTTCGCACTGCCCAGCTTCTCTTCTGTCTTCTTCTTTGCTGTCCAGGAGGAAAAGGACTTGTGGTGATGTCACTGCGTTCATCACATGGTCCATCACATGATCCATCACCATGGTGATGGATCATTTGATGAGCGCAGTGACGTCACCACAGGTCCTTTTCCTCAAAGAAGAAGACAGAAGAGAAGCCGGGCTGCGCGAACAAGTGGATTAAGGTGAGTTAAATTATTATAATTTTTTTTTAACCCTTCCATCCCTATTTTACTAAGCATTCTGTATTAAGAATGCTATTATTTTCCCTTATAACCATGTTATAAGGGAAAATAATAAAATCTACAGAATACCTTACCCGAACTTCTGTGAAGAAGTCCGGGTTTGGGACTAGGTACCAAACATGGCGATTTTTATCACGCGCGTGCAAAACGCATTAAAACGATTTGCACTCGCGGGGAAAAATCGTGCATGTTCCCGCAACACATCCGCATCTTTTCCCGCACGTCACTCGCAACGCTCGTGTGAAACCAGCCTAACTGTTTCACTACCAGAAAGGACTAGCAATGCACAGTGATGTACACTGTGATACACTCTCCCTGAAGGCCTGGATGTAGCTTATTTAATATACTTCGTGATTAATTAATTCAGAACTAAGCAAATTTTTGGGAAAAATTGGGCGAAGAGTCTGAATCAAATTTTTGAAAACTTCGCTCATCGCGCTAATCATAACTATGGAAACATGGACAGAATCCTGATGGACCCCATTATAAGTCAATAGAATTTGTTGGGCGTTTTTTGGATCCATCATATGACCATTTATAAAGGAACCTTGGAATAGAGCCTAACCTACATATAATCAAAAATAAGTAGAGAAAGGCAACTTCATGTTCTCTTAAAGGAATTGTCTGGACTACAGATATCAATGACCTATCCTCAGAATAGGTCATCAATATCAGATCAGTGGGGGTCCAAAACCTGACATCCCCACTGAACAACTGTTTTGGACAGCCATGGTACTGTGTACGGTTTGGAAGCAGAACGCTTTGTTCATTGAGTAGTTTCCAGTGCCAGCGTATGGCAGCTCAGCTCCAATCCACTTGAATAGGAGCTAAGCTGCAGTACCTCGGAATGGCCACTACACAGTGTACAGAGCCTTCCACTTCCACCTCCCTACATGCTTAGTTTTCGTTGTTGCGGCTGCCCAAAACAGCTGATCAGTGGCAATGCTGGGTGTGCAACCCCCACCGATCTGATATTGATGACCTATTCTGAGAACCGTCATCAATATCTGCAGCCTGGACAACCCCTTTAATCCTAACTTTGTTTCAGTGACTATAGAACCGAAAATATGAAACGTGGTGATGGATCATGTGACTGACCATGTGATGAGCGTAGTGACGTCATCAAAGGTCCTATTCCTCACAGAACAAGACAGAAGAGATGCCGGCTGCGCGAACAAGTGGATTAAAGTGAGTTAAATGTTTTATTTTTTTATTTTAACCCCTCCAGTCCTATTTTACTATGCATTCTGTATTCAGAATGCTATTATTTTCCCTTATAACAATGTTATAAGGGGAAATAATACAATCTACACAACCTTGAACCCAAACCTGAACTTCTGTGAAGAAGTTCGGGTCTGGGTACCACAGTCAGTTTTTTATCACGCGCGTGCAAAACACATTGCATCCGCGCGGAAAAAAAAAACTGAACAATGGAACGCAATCGCAGTCAAAACTGACTGCAATTGCGTACCTACTCGCGCGGGTTTGCCGCAATGCACCGGGACGCATCCGGACCTAATCCGGACACGCTCGTCTGCAAGGGGCCTTATTGTTCTATCGTCTAAGGGATCCCCAAGAAAACATCAGATGTACGCCAGGCAATGAGATTAAATGCCTGTTTGTTCCCTAATCTTAAGTGAATGGAGGCCACCGGTCCTTCACCCTTGAGGTCCTTCTGGCTTGAAGTGTTTGTGTTTGCCATGGTCCACATCCATATGCACTTATTTCTGGGGCACACTGCCCTTTTTTGTAGCACTAGGGTGACAGCTACATTTAGAAAGATATTGGATAATATTTTCCCTAACTTTTTTCCCTTGGACCACTTTAATATGTTTTAAATAATACTGAATGATACTTAAAGGGGTTCTCCAGGAAAAAAGGGGGGATTTATCATGAGGGGAATAGTTTTGCTTTGGTGCACTTTACGTTGATGTACTTTATTCCACAATTATCAAATGTCTCATGTTTTATAAAATTTGTCTTATTCTTAACCCTTTCAACCCCAGGCCAGTTTTCACCTTCCTGCCCAGGCCATTTTTTGCAAATCTGACATGTGTCACTTTATGTGGTAATAACTTTAAAACGCTTTTACTTATACAGGTCATCCTGAGAATGTTTTCTCGTCACATATTGTACTTCATGACAGTGGTAAAAATGAGTCAAATTTGATTTTTATTTATAAAAAAAAATACCAAATTCACCAAAAATTTGGAAAAATTAGCAAATTTCCAAATGTCAATTTTTCTACTTTTATAATAGATAGTAATACCTCCAAAAATAATTACTTTACATTCCCCATATGTCTACTTCATGTTTGGATCATTTTAAAAAAGGCATTTTATTTTTTTTGGGACATTAGAAGGCTTAGAAATTTAGAAGCAAATCTTAAAATTTTTAAGAACATTTCCAAAACCCAATTTTTTTCCAGGACCACTTCAGTTATGAAGTCACTTTCTGGGGCTTACTTATTAGAAACCACCCATAAATCACCCCATTTTAGAAACTACACCCCTCAAGCTATTAAAAACTGATTTTACAAGCTTTGTTAACCCTTTAGGTGCCCCACGCTTTTTTAGCAGATTTTAAATTTTAATCTATTTTTTCTGCAACACATGAAGGGTTAACAGCCAAACAAAACTCAAAATCTATTACCCTGAATCTGGAGTTTACAGAAACACCCCATGTGTGCTCAAAAACTGATGTATGGGCGCACAGCAGGCTTCAGAGTGGAAGGAGCACCATATGGCTTTTGGAGAGCGGATTTAGCTGGAATGGTAATTGAGAGCTATGACATATATGAAGACACCCTGAGGTGGCCCTACAGTAGAAACCCCCAAAACGTTACCCCATTGAAAACTACACCCCTCAAGGAATATGTCAAGGTGTGTAGTGAGCACTTTGACCCATCGGGCGATTCACAGAATTCGGAAACGCTTGGCTAGGAAAATTAAAAATTAAATTTTTTTTCCAGAAAAAGTTGCTTTACACCTAAGTTTTTCACTTTCACAAGGGTAAGAGGGCAAAATGCACCCCAGATTTTGTTCCCCATTTCCCCCCGAATACGCCAACACCCCATATGTGCTCAAAAAATTATGTATAGGTGCAGGGGCGTAACTAGAAGTGACTGGGCCCCACAGCAAATATTTGTAAGGGCCCCCCCAGCGCGCCTCGCACCTCCCTCCTCCTGTGTAAACCCCACTCCTTTGGCACAGTGTAGCGGTATACTGTATATTGTGGGGCACAGTGTAGCGGTATACTGTATATTGTGTGGCACAGTGTAGAGGTATACTGTATATTGTGTGGCACAGTGCAGGCTATATGTGTATAACATAAACATATTTCATATGAAAACTTACAGTTACTTGACCCTTGGGGATCTCGGACACCACTTCAACACTTGGCCGGGGGGCTCGGCGGAGCTGATGTTGTGCTTTATCCTAATGAGAAAGATTTCATAATAAGGATTTTGAGAAGGGGCAGAGGGATAGCAGAGCAGGGTGAGGCTGGTGCTGCTACTAGGGGGTCATACCATGGGGGAGTAATAAAGCCCACCATCATGCCCCCCCCCCCCCCCAGTAGTAATAATTCTCCTTATAATGTGACAGTGCAAAAATACCCCCTTGTAATGCCCCCAGTTGAGCTAATGTCCCCATAGTGCCCCCCTATATAGTGCCCCCAGTAAATTCCCCCATAGTGCTCCTCTCCCCCCTTACTGCTAGTGCCCCCCATAATGTACCAGTATAAAATGCCCCATATATAGTGCCCCAGTAGATGCCCCTCAGTGTCCGGCCTCTGATAGGCTGCCGGCCTAGTGTCCCCCATAATGCCCCCCAATAATGTGCCAATAAGTGTCCCCATAGATGCCCCCCATCATGTGCCAGTATCAAGTGCCTCTCCCCTCCCCCCCACATGTCCCAGTATCATAGTGCCATCCCCCCCATGTGCCAGTATCAAGTGCCTCTCTCCTTCCCACCCCCCATGTGCCAGTATCATAGTGCCAAACCTCCCCATGTGCCAGTATCAAGTGCCTCTCTCTCCTCCCCCCCATGTCCCAGTATCATAGTGCCATCTCCCCCCCCCCCCCACAAAAAAAGTGCCAGTATCAAGTGCCTCTCTCCCTCCCCCCCATGTGCCAGTATCAGGTGCCAACCCCTCTCCCCCCCCCCCATGTGCCAGTATCAGGTGCCTCTCCCCCCCCCATGTGCCAGTATCAGGTGCCAACCCCCCTCCCCCCCCCCCCGCAGGTGCCAGTATCAGGTGCCTCTCCCCCCCCCATGTGCCAGTATCAGGTGCCAACCCCCCCCCATGTCCCAGTATCATAGTGCCATCTCCCCCCCCCCACAAAAAAAGTGCCAGTATCAAGTGCCTCTCTCCCTCCCCCCCCCATGTGCCAGTATCAGGTGCCTCTCCCCCTCCCCCCCAGGTGCCAGTATCAATTGCCAACCCCTCTCCCCCCCCATGTGCCAGTATCAGGTGCCTCTCTCCTTCCCACCCCCCATGTGCCAGTATCAGGTGCCAACCCCCCCCCCATCCCCCCCAGGTGCCAGTATCAGGTGCCAACCCCCCTCCCCCCATGTGCCAGTATCAAGTGCCTCCCACTCCCCCCATGGCAGTAACAGTCGGGTATTAAAAAAAAAAAAAAAACACTTCTACTTACCTCCATGTCAGCGATGCAGCCTCTTCCTGTGTCCCGCCCTGTATGTCCATATATGGAGTCAGTGCTTGTATTTCAGAAAAGTTTCTGCTGGGAATCGAACCCACGACCTTCTGTATCAGAGGCAAAGCATCTAACCACTAGACCATAAGAGCTGCCTTGCTGCTGACTGAAAAAATATGAGACTTCTACTGTTATAGCTGGCTATGTGTACATCGATCTATACACATGACAGCTGCTTATATATAGAGATATAGAAGAGCTGAGTGTGCTGGGACAGCTGTCATATAGAGATATAGCAGTGCTGGGTGTGTTGGGGCAGCTGTCATGTGTATAGATGTACACTTAGCCAGCTATAACAGTAGAAGTCTCATATTTTTTCAATCAGTTTCAATGCAGCCTTTATGGTTGTGTGGATAAATGCTTTGCCACTGATACATTAGAAACCCCCAAAAAGTTACCCCATTCTGGAAACTACACCCATCAAGGAATATTTCACTTTCACAAGAGGTAACAGGATGAAATGCACCCCACATTTTGTTCCCCAATTCCCCTCGAATATGGCAACACCCCATATGTGATCAAAAAATGATGTATGGGCGCATGGCAGGCTTCAGAGTGGAAGGAGCACCATATGGCGTTAGGAGAGCAGATTTAGCTGGAATGGTAATTGGGAGCTATGTCGCATGTGAAGACACCCTGAGGTGGCCCTACAGTGGAAACCCCCAAAAAGTGACCCCATTCTGGAAACTACACCCCTCAAGGAATATTTCAAGGTGTGTAGTGAGCACTTTGACTCATCGGGCGTTTCACAGAATTAGGAAACGCTTGGCTGTTAAAATTAAAAAAAAAAAAAAAAATTTCCAGAAAAAGTTGCTTTACACCCACATTTTTCACTTTCACGAGCGGTAACAGGACAAAATGCACCCCAAATTTTGTTCCCCATTTCTCCCCGAATATGCCAACACCCCATATGTGCTCAAAAAGTGGTGGAAAGGGTACTTTTCAGCAAACAGGTTTTTCGCAAAAGGCAGAAATAGTAGAGAAAGGATTTCAAAGCACACATTTGTAAAAATGAAAAATTACTAGCAGACCCCAATTATTCACTTTCATAAGGGGTTAAAGGAGAAAATGCACCCCAGTATATGTTTCCCATTTTCTCCCCTTTTTGCAAACACCCCATATGTGCTTGTAGCCTGCTGTATGGGAGCACAGCAGGGCCCTAGAGGCCTGAATAAACAGACATGGATTTTAGCTGCCATGTCACATTGAAAAAATTCCTGAGGTCCTATAGAAATAAAAAAAACAAGAAGTGACCGCTTTTTGGAAAGTGCCCCCCCCTCCCCCATACGAACATTTTAAGGGGTGGAAGGGCACGGTTGTCTCACAGAAATAAATATGTAGTGGTTGTTGGAAAGTGGATATGCACGCGAGGTGGACTAAATCAAGGATAAAAAGTGGAAATATTACAAGGGGCATAAAGGATGAAATTAAATGAATACTCCATAGATGTGTGGTATATTTTAAAACACTCCTTCATGCACAGACCAGGTTTTTCAGGGCGGGTTTCGCAGTGGTAAATGGTATCCTTCCAAATACCCCTTTTTGAACAAACTCTGCATCTTTTTTGGATCCTTCCCTTTCTTGCTGTCTGGTGGACTTCAGCTGGGAAATGTTGTCCTGGTACAACACGGCCACTGTGACTTACAGAAATACTGGGGCCCTCTTCTGCTTGGTTTCGAAGAATTAGGGCCTTGATCACTACTTCTTGAAAGTGAAGAAATGCTTCTGTGTGTCTGTGTGGCGTATATAGCACATTGGCATCTGTACAATGTGTACGGCCAGCTTTTTGTACCACACTTTTGTATTTCGTGTGGCACTGTAGGGCTTCAGAACTTGATCTGAAAGATCAAACCCCCCCCCCCCCCCCCCACACACACACACACACACACACACATGTGCCTGTTGTAGTCCAGAATGCAGTCTGGTTTGGGGATAGTGGTAGTTGTACCTCGTACAGCGGCAGGGGAGCTGGCGTTACTGTAAATGGTGGTCAGTACAAGGAATTCCCTCTTCTTGTCCTTGTACTTAACCACCAGCATGTTCTCATTGGGGAGAGCCCTGCTTTTACCCTTACTAATTAGTTACCAGGGATATAGGGAGGCCTCTCTGATTTTTGCATACTGTGCCGCAAGCCACAGTACCTCTGGAAGTTAGGGACATGAATAGGGGTATGCTGATATAATAGTTATCCACATAGAGGTGGTAACCCTTATCCAGCAGTGGGTGCAGTAAGTCCCACACAATCTTCCCACTAACTCCTAGGACGGGGGGGGGCAATCTGGGGGTTCTATCCGGGAATCTTTCCCTTTATAAACCCGAAACCTATAGGTGTACCTGGAGCTACTCTCACAGAGTTTATACATTTAAATGCCATACCTGGCTCGCTTGCTGGGCAGGTACTGGCGGAATCTTACCCTCCCCTTGAAATGTACCAGGGACTCATCTATACGGATATTTTGTTCTGGGGTGTACACTTCCGCAAACTTGGCGCTGAAGTGGTCAAGGCCAGGCCTAAATGTTGGGTCATTTTGGGGCGGACACTGTGCATTATCGTTGTAATGCAAAAACTTCAGAATTGACTCAAATCTATTCCAGGCCATGGAGTTACTGAATATTGGAGTGTGGTACAAGACATCCGCATTCCAATACTGTCTAATTTATGGTTTTTTAACAAGCCCCATATGCAGCAGAAGCCCCCAGAAGAGTTTCATCTCTGCTGCTGTAACTGGGGTCCAACCAAGGGGTCTTACGAATGGCGATGTGGGGTTCTGGGTAATAAACTGCTGGGCCTATAAATTAGTTTGAGCCACAATAAAATTTACTAAATCTTCACTGAAAAATATTTTGAAAAAATCTATTTCTGTGAAGCCCGTGTAGTCAATTTGGATTCCAGAGTTTCCCACAAACTCTGGAATTTGGGGCTGATAATTGTCAGGGGGTGGGGTCACTCAGGGGGGGCTGCCTCCGCTGCTACCCTGGGGTGCCTTCTAGAGGGTCCCTCATCAGCGGATGATGATGATGATGAGGGGGTAGAGGAGTAGAGGAAAGTGGCATCCTCTTCTCCCTCACTGGCAGACTCAGTATCGGAGGCAAGCACGGCGTATGCCTCTTCAGCTGAGTATACTCGTTGGGATGGACGGGCCATTTTTATTTTATTGGGGTGTGATGTGTAAAATGTGTACAACTTTATTTAGTGTGAGGTGTGTATGTAGTGTTTTCACACGGAAGGGGCTTGTAATTGTAATAAATTTAAATTTAGAAGAAAAGTTGTAAAAAAAAAAGTATTTTGCACAAAAAAAGTCTTTTCTGCAACAAAAAAATGTTTTCAGTGCAAACTGAGCAGACGCGATCAGTAACAGACACTACTGATCGGTACTCAGTGCTCTGCAAACTGCACGCACGCAGATGGTGCGTTCGTGCAAAAGCCTAAACTGCCACTGACTGAAATTTATATATATATATATATATATATATATAAAAATAAAACTACCTCTAACTGAAGCTCTTTTTTCACAACAAAAACTTTTCAAAAACAAAACCTCAAAAATTTGCAGATGTTACTGAGCACACTACTGATCAGTGCTCTGCATCACGTACGCACGCACACAAATCGTGCGTGCGTGCAGAAACTCTCTATATATATTTATATAAAGCCCTAACTACTTTTTGAAATGAAATGAAAAATTTGCCAAAAAATCTGCACAAATATTCCGCAGGTGCTGATCAGGCAGGTACGCACTGAACAGCACTTGGTGGTCACAGAAAAAGTGGTGCAGAGCTGGAAAATGGTAAGGGGTTGTAGGAAGGGGGGGGGGACAGGGACGGAGGGTAGTTTAGGGATCTGGAACTGCAAATGAAAAAAAAAAATCTGTGCAGCTATTCCAGATGTTCTTTCTTCTTTTCTTCTTTCTTCTTTTCAGCAGGAAAGGGGTTAAAACGCTGTGGTGGTGCACCACAAGTCCCAGCAAGCCACAAGCAGCACAGAAAGGCACAGAACCTCTCTGCATGCAGTCACCAGCTAGAATGGCTGCATGCAGGGAAGTTCTGCCTCTTCCTGTGCAGCTATAGCGCTGCCATTGGCTGGAGCATTGGTGTCCCCTGCCTGACCTAGGAGGAGACAGGGGATGCCTATTTCAGCACTGGTCACCTCCAGATGGCACCCCCCGGAAGCTCAGTTCAGCAGCCAGAGCTGCAATGCGCATGCCTGTGGAATCCGGCCAATAGCAGCAATCGGGGCTGCAGCTGCAGGGGGGTGGAAATACCTCCCGCAGCCCTTAGCTAACATGGCTGCCTGCTCGGCAGAGCAGCCATCGCACCCTGGTTCCCGAGCGATTATGCCAGGGGGCTCGCCGTAATAGTACGGCGCTGGGTGGTAAGTCACGTCCCGCTGCGCCGTACTATTACGGCGCTGGTCGGGAAGGGGTTAAACCCAACACTTCTGTCTAGAGAAGCTCCTCCAGTTTTGGTACTCCACCTCCTACTGGAGTGAGATTGTGTCTTTTTTGCTACTTTAAAAAAAAAACGTCAGTGATAAGTCTGGAGTCAAAACTGGAGTGAGTGGTATAAAACCTCAAAATGTTGCAAAATTTTTGTGCAAGTAAGTGCGAAAAATGTCAAAAGCCCGACTTTGTGACTTTCTAAGCTCGAATTTTAGAGTAAAGGCCTGATAAATCAGGACCACAGACTTTTTCTCCAATGCTCACAGCCTGCCTCTGTAAAAAGAAGATTCATACTTACCTGCTGCCCGCTACCCTGGTCCTCCGCTCTGGCTCCCACATGTCCATGTTCTGATCCCCAGACTGTTTACATCCGCCGGTCCATGAGCATAGTCATGGATGTAAGCAGTCCAGGGACTGGAACATGGACAGCGAGATAGACCGGAGTGGAAGAGAGCAGGTAAGTATGAATCTTCTGTTTACAGAGGCAGGCTGTGGGCATTGGAGTCTTTATTCCTGGAGAACCCCTTTAAATATCAAAGGTTTCCCTAATAAAAACTAATGAAACTTCCTAATATAATTTCTGTTTCCATATTCAAGAACTGCTTGCTGTCAGTGAATGGGAACATTCTTGCTTACATTCAGAGAGAGGCTCAAAGCCTGTACAGACCTAATTCTTCACAGCTGCATACAGTCTATGTAATCCTTTGTGAGCCTAATACATCAGCAGCACAAATTTTGCTTCTGTCCTTTTTGGTTTGCTACAATGTATCAGTGTGGGTAAAATGTCAGTCTGGAGTCTGGGCTGCTTAGTACTCACATGGTTGTCTAGGCTGGATACAGTTGTAGAACCTGTGAGAACTGTTATGTCTGCACTCATTTTCATTCACTGGAGCTAAACAAGAGGGTTCCCCTTCACTGACAGCAAGCAGAGATCTTGAAAAGATCGATAATTGAAACACAGAATATGCAATGATAGCATTTTATTTTGCTGAAACTGGATACTCCCTTTAAAAAAACAGCACTTAATTTGAATTTATTAAAAGTGTATGTGCGTAAGGCTTAGTTCACATCAGCGTTCAGCCTTTCCATTCTCCTTCTCCGTTATAGGAGCAGGAGAACGGAAAGGACGGATTCTGCACATAACTGAGCCGAACTGAGCCTACGGACCTCATAGACTATAATTGGGTCCGTTAGGTTTCCGCTCAGAAGATATTTTGGAGTGGAGACAAAAGTCCTGCATGCACAACTTTTGTCTCCGCTCCAGAATCATCTTCTGAGCGGAAACCTAACGGACCCCATTATAGTCTATGAGGTCTGTAGGCTCAGTTCGGCTCAGTTATGTGCAGAATCCGTCCTTTCCGTTCTCCTGCTCCTATAACGGAGCAGGAGAACGGAAAGGCTGAACGCTGATGTGAACTCAGCCTTAGGGCTCATGCACACGACCGTATGTATTTTGCGGTCTGCAAAACACGGATCCGCAAAAAATACGAATGACATTCGCGTGCATTCTGTATTTTGCGGAATGGAACAGATGGCCCCTATTGGAAAAGTCCTATCCTTGTCCGTATCGCAGACAATAATAGGACATGTTCTATCCTTTTGAGGAATGTATATATGGAAATGGAACGCACACAGACCCATTGAAATGAACGGTTCCGCATACGGTCCGCAAGAAAAAAAACGGAATGGACACAGAAAGAAAATACGTTTGTGTGCATGAGCCCTAGGGCTGAGTTCACATTTGCAATGTACTGATCCATCAGAAGAACAGAAACATATATTTTTTTTAAATTGATCCGTTATTTTAAGCATCAGTTGTGCTCAGTTTGCATCAGTTAGTTATTTTTTATGGGACAAAAAGTCCTGCGTGAAGGACATAAAAAATAACTGATGTCTGATGGAACTGACAAAAACTGATGCTAACTGAGCACAACTGATGCTCAAAATAACGGATCCATTTTTTAAGAAAATTTTCTGTTCTTCTGATGGATCAAAAGAGTGGAAAGCTCAATGCAAATGTGAATTCAGCCTCACGCAACTTTTTGGTTTAAAGTTCTTGATATAAGCTACTCCCTACCTAGATCTGTGAGAATTGTGTTACTTACCTATCTCAACATTTCTATTTGCAGTTACTGGATGGACCACAAGGAATGAAGCCTGGATTATTAGAAGGAACATCTGAAAATACGGAATCATCATGGACACTCCAGAAGTTCTTGACTCATCGATGGTCAGAAGTCCAGTGATGACTCCACCGTTGGTTTCTTCAGAGTAGGTGATCCGGGAAACGCCTAGGCTCAATTTTTTTTTAAAGTGTTTCTTCTTTTTATCACCTTTGCAGTGAGGAGTGCCTCCTACTTGGATAAGGAACAATAAATTTAACAGGCAACAATGGGATTCCCTAAATTCACAAAAGCCTCTAGTGGAAACCAGGACAACGCACACAAAACTTTAGAATTTCTCTTTTAAGACCAAATTGTCCAACAATAGAAAGTACAAAACAAGACATTTTTGCTTGTCCTGTAGTAGCAGCTTGATAACGTGTTATTTATTGGCCTGGAGTGTGGACCCCTTATGATGCCCCACTTCATTGATGCCTGTAAAATGTTATAGTGTTTGTCCGGTCAGCTATGAACGCTTGTGAGTGGGAAATACCACGTATTTCAGTCCAGGAAACGATAAATACCGCATGTGTCACATAACAGTTTGTGGTTACAAAAAAAATACAAAAATTCACTTTTTCTATTATATGGGAAAACACTATGGTTTTGCTATAGGTTTACATAGGAAATGGAAGTAGGGAACTCCCAGGATACCAGGTTGTGTACAGGCGTTTTAAAGCGTGATAAACCATTTATAGTGTGGTTTTAACACACCGTGCCATATGGTCCTTAGAAATGTTAGTAAAGGACACGCCACTTCTGACAACATAGCTACTATACTATGTCCCTCAGTGTAATTGCTGGGCATTGCCCACCCAATGTATGTGTGTAAAAAAAAAAAAAATGTTTTAATTGACCAGGGCTTCATCACATGTTCATATGTCTCCTATCTATCAATCTATCTAGCTATCTATCTATCTATCTAATATCTATCTATCTATCTATCTAATGACCGGCGACACGCACAGGGAGGGAAAAGGGAAAGCCCTGCCCAAGGGAGAGGGAAAGGTGGTGACCCCTGACTCACCTTGCGGCTGGCACCTGACTGCCCTGACGTCCCTAGACGGGTTCCTCACCCGTGCGGCGATCACGTGCCTTAACCCTGGCTTTCCCTAAAATGAGCCCTAGATAGTGAACGGGCCGGTGAGATCGCTAGTCCGCACCACTGACACTAAGAGGGAAACACCAGGGAGAGGACAGACAATACAGACAAACACATACACCCAGGTGGGCGACCACAGCAGACCACAAAGGTCCAACAGGGATCCGGAGGGTAGCGTTCTGGACCAACAACCAGAGAACGCAGCAACACAGCTCCAGAGAGTCAGAATAGATGTCCAGGCAGGAAGCTCTATATCTGGCAACCAGAGAAGTGTGAGAGGGGAATATAAGGAGGTTGGGAGTGCTGGACAAGGAACAGCTGAGGAGAAGGAGCTACGGATCCCTGAGTGAGCCAAAAGGGTTTGCAAAGCAAACCCAGAAAGCTACCATAAGGAAACAGCCCTATCTTACATAGAGCGCGCAGCCAACCGCTGCGACTTCCTGACCCCGGGTATAACGGAGTCAGGCGTGGTTCTAGACACCCTTGTGACAATCTATCTATCTAATATCTATCTATCTATCTAATATCTATCTATCTCTCTATCTAATATCTATCTCATATACTGTATATAGAAAATAGATGAGCAGCACACAAATCCCAGGCGGTGCAATTCCTTGAAACGGACCACGGACTTTGATCCAGCTGAGTATATGCAGAAAGAATCCAAGGCAGCACACAGATATCCGTGAAACAAAGGGTATTATTCACCCATGTGTAGACAGCAACGTTTCAGCTCACTCTATGGAGCCTTTGTCAAGCCATGTTTCATGACAAAGGCTCCATAGAGTGAGCTGAAACGTTTCTGTCTACACATGGGTGAATAAAATACCCTTTGTTTCACGGATATCTGTGTGCTGCCTTGGATTCTTTTTGCATAATATCTATCTCATATCTATCTATCTATCTATCTATCTATCTATCTATCTATCTATCTATCTATTTAATATCTATCTATCTATTATCTATCTATCTAATATCTATCTAATATATATCTAATATCTATCTATCTTATATCTATCTATCTTTCTATCTATTTATTTAATATCTATCTATCTATCTATCTATCTATCTATCTATCTATCTATCTATCTATCTATCTATCTAATATCTATCTCATATCTATCTATCTATCTATCTATCTAATATCTATCTCATATCCAGTGGCGTCGCCAGGGGGGGGGCAGAGGGCCATGGCCCCCCTACATTACGCTGTGCCCCCCCCATGTGCCCCCCCAACTAAAATGCCCCCCCCAAGTGAGCCGCCACCGCCGGGCACAGGGAGATGAGCGCTTCCATTGCGCTCATCTCCATAGTAATCTGCCTGTGCTGCGGTAGTGCAGGGGAGAGGCGTGTCCCTTCCCCTTCCTCTGATAGGCTGCAGGCACTAGGCCGGCAGAATATCAGAGGCCGGCGCAGGCGGCACAATGACGTCATCGCGCCGCCTGAGCCATACAGCGCGGGACACAGGCCGTAAGAGGCCTGCATCGCATCGCTGACACTGAGGTAAGTATAATTTTTTTTTTTTTTTTACAATAGTGTTACTGCCACATAGGGGGACTTATTACAATACTGTCACATGATGGGCGGGGGGGCTTAATGGCACATGATGGGGGGGGGCTTAATACTGGCACATGATGGGGGGGCTTAATACTGGCACATGATGGGGGGCTTAATACTGGCACATAATGGGGGGGCTTATTACTGGCACGTAATGGGGGGGCTTATTACTGGCACGTAATGGGGGGGCTTATTACTGGCACGTAATGGGGGGGCTTATTACTGGCACGTAATGGGGGGGCTTATTACTGGCACGTAATGGGGGGGCTTATTACTGGCACGTAATGGGGGGGCTTATTACTGGCACCTAATGGGGGTGCTTATTACTGGCACGTAATGGGGGGGCTTATTACTGGCACCTAATGGGGGGGCTTATTACTGGCACGTAATGGGGGGGCTTATTACTGGCACGTAATGGGAGGGCTTATTACTGGCATGTAATGGGGGGGCTTATTACTGGCACGTAATGGGAGGGCTTATTACTGGCACGTAATGGGGGGCTTATTACTGGCACGTGATGGGGGGCTTATTACTGGCACGTGATGGGGGGCTTATTACTGGCACGTGATGGGGGGCTTATTACTGGCACGTGATGGGGGGCTTATTACTGGCACGTGATGGGGGCTTATTACTGGCACGTGATGGGGGGCTTATTACTGGCACATTGGGGGGCTCTTGTTACTGGCACGGGATGGGGGGCACTTATTACTGGCAGTGGCACGTTATTGAGGGCACTTATTACTGGCACATTATTGGTGGGCACTATAGGGGCATCTACTGAGGCCACAAAGAAGGGGTATTTTATATGGGGGGCTCTGTACAGTAGCATTTTATACTGGGACACATGGTGGGTACTATGGGGAAGGGGGAGAGGAGTACTATGGAGTTATTTACGGGGGGCACTAAGAAGGGGTATTTTATACTTGCAAATTATGGGGGACACTGAGGGCATCTACTGGGGCATGATATATGGGGCATTTTATACTGGTACATTATGGGGGGCACTAGGAGGAAGGGGGAGAGGAGCACTATGGGGGCATTTACTGGGGGCACTATATAGGGGTATTTTATACTGGCACATTATGGGGGACATTAGCTCAACTGGGGGCATAAGGGGGTATTTTTTGCATTGTCACATTATAAGGAGAATTATTTCTACTGGGGGGAATTATGGTGGGCTTTATTACTCCCCCATGGTATGACCCCCTAGTAGCAGCACCAGCCTCTCCCTGCTCTGCTATTCCTCTGCCCCTTCTCCAAATCCTTATTATGAAATCTTTCTCATTAGGATAAAACACAACATCAGCTCCACCGAGCCCCCAGCCAAAGTGTGGAGGTGGTGTCCGAGACCCCCAAAGGTCAAGCCAAGTAATTGTAAGTTTTCATGTGAAATATGTTTATGTTATAGACATATAGCATACACTGTGCCACACAATATACAGTATACCGCTACACTGTGCCACACAATATACAGTATACCTCTACAGTGTGCCCCACAATATACAGTATACCTCTACACTGTGCCACACAGTATACCTCTACACTGTGCCACACAATATACAGTATACCTCTACACTGTGCCACACAATATACAGTATACCTCTACACTGTGCCACACAATATAGAGTATACCTCTATACTGTGCCCCACAATGTACAGTATACCTCTACAATGTGTAGTCTGTTCTATAAGCACCCTTGTTCTGTGGCGGCGGACAGAAAATAATCTGGAAGTGCCCCTCCCGAGACCAGGCTCTGGATCCGCCACTGGTCTGGACCGCTCACAGGAGTGTACATTTTTCTAAACTGTAATCTGTATGCTCTGACCTGCAGAAATCAGCACTCGCTCGATAACAACTAACAGGCAGTACCTGTAGGATGTAGCCTGGCCCTGTTACCGAAGCTAGCTGAGTGGTGTAAGGTTAAGGTACTAGTAGAGATGAGTTAAAGTTACTGCAGGATATGGATTACAGTTTAGAAATGTCAAATGTACACTCCTGTGAGCGGCGGGGAGGGGGATCTGTGGATGACACTGTTATGGAGGGGGAAATGGGGATGACACTGTCATGGGGTGGATCTGTGGATGACACATATAGCATAAGATGCTATATACGGTATGTGGCATCCACAGATCCCCCCCATAGCAGTGTCATCCACAGATCCCCCTCTCTATAAAAGTGTCATCCACAGACAGTAGGACTTTTCTTCCCTGTTGCGGTTTTAGGTATTGGGTAAAGTATCGCAGCATTTCTAAGCGTACTGGTGTAAATGTATCGTTGTTATAGCTGCCCCCCCCCTACTTTTGGCCCCCAGTGTGCCCCCTCAAAATTTGAAAGCTAGAGACGCCACTGCTCATATCTATCTATCTATTTATTTAATATCTATCTATCTATCTATCTATCTATCTATCTATCCATCTATCCATCTATCTATCTGTCTATTGTGCATTCGGAAAGTCTTTTCACATTTTGTTATGTTGCAGCCTTGTGCTAAAATAAAAAAGTCCAACATTTCCCCATTATTCTACGCTCAACATCCCATAATGAGAAAGTTATAACAGAATGTTATAAATCTTTGCTAATTTATTGAAAAGGAAAAATTTAAATATTACGCTGACATAAGTATTCAGACCCTTTACTCAGCATTTAGTTGAAGCACCTTTGGCAGTGATTACAGCCTCCAGTCTTCTTGGGTATGATGCCACAAGGTTTGTACACCTGGATTTGGGGATTTTCTGCCATTCTTCTTTGCAGATCCTCTCGACCTCTGTCAGGTTGGATGGGGACTGTTGGTGGACAGCCATTTTCAGGTCTCTCCAGAGATGTTCGCTTGGTTTCAAGTGTGGGCTCTGGCTGGCCACTCAAGGACATTTACAGCATTGTCCCCAAGCTACTCCTGTGTTGTCTTGGTTGCGTGCTTAGGGTCATTGTCTTGTTGGAAGGCGAACCTTTGGCACAGTCTGAGGTCCAGAGCACTCAGCATCAGGTTTCATTAAGAATATCTCTGTTTACATCTGTCCTTCTCCCA
Source organism: Bufo bufo (assembly GCF_905171765.1). Taxonomy (NCBI): domain Eukaryota; kingdom Metazoa; phylum Chordata; class Amphibia; order Anura; family Bufonidae; genus Bufo; species Bufo bufo. The sequence goes on from NC_053392.1 coordinate 500,327,433, forward strand.
TAGTGTGACATTTGCACATTCTGATGGTTTGATGCAGGTCTGGTTTGTCTTACAGTATCTATCTCTGAATCTAGACCTGGGTGAGGGATATTCTCCAAGCACATCAGAGTGCCATAATGTTGCCACCACTTGCCCACCATATAGATTTCCAACCTTTAAACCATGTAACACATGACAGTAACTCTATCCTTCTTATCCTCTGGATAGGTCATCAGTATCTGATCGGTGAGGGTTCGATAAATGAGACCCCCACCGATCAGCTGTTTGAGAAGGCACCAGCACTCACAGTAGCGCTACGTTCATTGATCACATGACCTAGGTGCAGCTCAGCCCCATTGAAGTAAATGGAGCTGAGCTGTGATAGAAGCACATCCACTTTAAAACGCTTGGTTAGAAGACTGTGGTGCTACTGCAAGTAATGGTGCCTCCTCAAACAGCTCATTTGTAGGAGGTCCCGGGTGTCAGACCCCCAACGGTCAGATACTGATAACCTATTCAGAGCATAGGTCTTCAGTTTAAAAATCCCAGAAGACCCCTTTAAGGAAGTGTCACGGCCTATGGTGTGCGCTGTGACACTGTTGCTACACTTGCAGTTGCCTGCGGCAATGTGCTGCTGTGTGTGCATGCGGTGGCAGTGTCTCGGCCTTCTGGGTGATTGCCGTGACATGGTTGCCACGCATATTGTTGCCTGCGGCAACGTGTAGCTTTCCATGCTTGTGTGTGTACTTCCCCTTTAAGTGGCTTCCTCCCCTTGTCTGGTGTTGGAAGGGTTAACTCCCTTCCTAGTGTTTTAACACTGGGTTTATGTGTGTGTGGGTGTGGCTGCTTGGGCTATTTAGCCTCTGCTGGATGCCTGAAGCTGAGGGGTACTCCAGCCATGGTGTATGCTGGAACTATCCTCCTGGTCTTCATATTCCATCTGTCCAGTGAGGGCCACCCTTGTGGTCATAGATGTTAGATGTTCTTATGGTGTCTCACGTTTATTGCAGCTATGGATGTCCTGGGTTCCTGTGTGGTTCGTGGTGTGTGCTGTGTCCTTTTAATGTTGGTGTGGACACCAGCACTTGTGCACGGGTTCCAGTCAGTGTGTCTGTGGCAGGTAAGTGTGTTATAGGTCTCGCTTGCCTGCCATCTCTATAGCTGTATGTGTTCCCCTCTCCTTGCGGCCTGCCCTCGGGTGGAGACTGCTGTTCCTCCGTGGCTGAGATGGGCTGGTTGTCTCTCCCCTGCTCCTAAGTGAGGGATTACCAGGGCGACTTGGGGTTTCTAGGAATCCTGAGTATGAGTCGTCCTACCATCGGGGTCCGCTCATGCGGTGAGGAGTCGGGGAGAGGATTGGGGACGCGGTAGGGGGTGGCCTGCTCCCTTGTTACTCCTTTTGGCCAGGCTCATCCCCTTTTTCCTTTGACACCGCACGGTGGGGGGTTTCCCTCATTCCCCGCCGTGACAGAAAGACCCCAACATATTTCAGCCTATAGATCAATTCAGTATATGCCCTCCACTCACATGGCAGAAGAGGCTGTCCACTTCTAGCCTAAGGTTATACTGTATTCTTTATTCCAAGGCAAAAACTGTTCTGCAGAGATTAGAGTGCTGTTTGCAGAGACATAACTTGAGGTCCTCGGAGGAATTTTTACCTCTGCACCCCTTATAACTATGCTCCTAAATGCACCCACATAGTTCTATGTCAGTGTTTTGTATTTGTCCTCTAGTATCTATGATTCTTGAAGCTTTTTTCCACTTTGAATATACAGTATACGATCACAGACTTATATGGTTGCACATCTTTCTCTGTATTACGTAGCACTTTAATAATCTTCATTCTTATTTCACATGTAATGTTTTATGATTGTAAAGCAGTGGACTGGGTCATAAAACTCTAAAAGAGACCGATATCATTCCCTGTATGCCAGAAAACTGGCATCAAAAAGTCACTACATTTGGCATATACCCAGTTTGAGGAAAATGTTTGGCTTTTTGGGGGTTTTCACCCCTCTCGCCACTTTTCCAAAAAGTGGGTGGAGAGCGGGAAACTGGCGTGGATTATCTTTGAGAGCATCAGCTCCCTTGCTGGATAATATTTTGGTTCTGGTGCACAGACCTGCACAGATATGGCAACATATTAAGAAGGGTGCGCCTTTTAATAATAGTTTTGAAAGCAGCTATCTCTACAAATGAATTCAGAGGGGAAAATACAGCATTCTGGTTTGAAATTGTTTGGGAGCAGCAGCTATACACTACTCACAAAAAGTTAGGGATATTTAGCTTTTGGGTGAAATTTATAGAAAACGTAAAAAGGTCATGCTACAGTGATATTATATCATAAAAGTAGGGCATTTAAGTAGAAGCATGCAATGGTGATTTCCTCATCAATGTCTCAGTAACTTGTCATGTGGCCTTGAGCATCAATTACAGCTTTACAACAACATCTCATGCTGTTTACATGTCGACTTATTGTCTGCTGAGGCATGGCATCCCACACTTCCCTCATCCAGCGCAGATGCTTCCTGGCCCATGCAAGGCGATGACTCCTGTGCCAGGTGGTGTGGTCAGGTACCCTTGCAGGTCCTCTAGCACGCAGACGACACTGATGTAAATGGTTTTGAATGGTCTGACGTTACACTTTGATGCCTCTTACCTCCCTTAAATGTTCCTGGAGTTGTGTGGCATTCATCATCCGTTCCACAGGGAATTGTCCACAATGAAGCGGTTATCAGCGTGGGATGTGGCCAAAGGATGTCCATTTCTATGCCTTTCTGTGACTCTTCCAGTCTCGCTGTGTCTCTGTTACAACCTGCTGATGACACTCTAAGCTTAGTGGCCACTTCCGTCTGAGAACATCTTGCTTGAAGCCTTGCAATGATGACAATTGTTAGATGTTGCCTTGGCTTCATGATGTCAAAATGTGAACAGCATGATGAGGAGGACTGTCCAGCATGGCCATGAGAAATGAGAGCTTCCATTGTGGAAGTGCTCATCTCTCTACATTCATCTGTATCGCTGTCCTCAGGCCAGTGATAGATTTGGATGCTGTGGCGGGGCAGCGGAGAGGCAGCTCCATTTCTCATTTTTCTGAAAGGCTTCAGGCCTAGTGCCTGCAGCCTATCAGAGGCTGGTGCAAGTGGCGTTATGACGTCATCATCGTCATGCCGCCTGAGCTGGGTAGCGTACAGCATGGGACACAGGCTAGAAGAGGCCTGCATCGCTGCCAGAAGCATGGAGGTAAGTATTAATGTTTTTTTTGTACAATGCTGTTGGGCACACTATATAGGGGCATTTTTTACTGGCACATTATGAGGGGCACTATGGAGAAGGAGGGGCAGAAGCACTATGGGGACATCTATTGGAGGCACAAAGAAGGGGTATTTTATACTGGCACATTATGGGTAACACTATGAGGACATCTACGAGGGGCACTTTATAGTGGAATTTTATACTGGCACATATTATGGGGGGTACTATGGGGAGGGGTAAAGAGGAGCACTATAGGAGCATCTACTGGGAGCACTATATAGGGGCATTTTATAATGGCACATTATGGGGTCACTATGGGGAAGGGGAGAGGAGTACTATGGGGCATCATTTTATACTTGCACACCTTATGGGGGCACTATGGGGACATTAGCTTAACTGGGGCCGCTAAGAGTGGGTATTTTTTGTACTGGCACATAGAACGGGAGCATTTTTGTACTAGTTAACATTATTAAGGGGCATTTTTTGCAACCATTACACATCATAAGGGGGCATTTTTGTACTGGTGCTCATTATAAGGGGCATTTTTTGTGCTGGCACACTTTAGGGGGCATCTTTCTACTGCCACATTATGAGGACTATTATTTCTACTGGGGGACATTGTGGTGAGCTTTCTTATTGAATAGTAAGCGATCAATAAGGTGTATGTATGCAAAAATGGTAAAAACTACAGCTCGTCCTGTTTTTGTCTTGTCTTTTTTTATATATATATATATATAATTACTTTATATACTTTATCGCTCAAGGGCCCCCATGAACATGGAGCCGGCCCTGTTGACAATTTTCTAAAGAGTCTGCTCACTGAGCAGGCAGTCTATGGGGTAGATGCAGTGGACGGTGGTAGTATGGAGGATCAGGAAAGTGAGGAAGCTAGCTGGGTAACAGTTACAAAGTGGGGTACAGGAAAGAGTGCAAGGGAGGCTAGCCCTGATCTGGCACACTCCAACAAGTTTGTAAGGTTGTGAGATGAGGGGGATGTCAGTTCAGGGAGAGCACTGCTGCAGCCGGACCCTTCCTCTGCCAGTCAGGGGAATGTCAGCTCCAGTAGGAAGCAGGGAACCAGGAGAGCAGGGCAAGCCCAACAGGTGGTGGTAGTGGGAGACTTGATTATTAGGGGTACAGATAGGGCAATCTATCGCAAGGACCTGGATGGTGTGTTGCCTTCCTGGTGCTTGAGTTTGACGTATCGTTCATAGGGTTGATAGATTACTGGGAGGGTCTGTCAAAGACCCCCGCGGTTATGGTCCACATTGGAACCAATGACAGTCATAGGTAGGTGGAGTGTCCTTAAAAATGATTTTAGAGATTTAAGTCAAAGGCTCAAGGCAAGGACCTCAAAGGAAGTATTTTCCAAAATAGTACCTGTACCACAAGCCACACAAGAAAGGCAGCAGGAGATAATGGAGGTTGACAAGTGGCTCATTGGTGTAGGAAGGAGGGGTTTGGGTTCCTGGAGAACTGGGCCAACTTATCTGTCTGCTACAGATTCTATCGTACGGATGGGCTTCACCTCAATGGAGAAGGTGCAGCTGTTTTGAAGGAGAAGATGGCTAGAAGGTTGGAGGAGTGTTTAAACTAGGGACTGGATGGGAGGGTAATTACATTATAGGAGGGGATAGTGCAGATGGAGAACTGAGGCTAGGTAATGGAACGGGGGGTGGGGGGTAGTGGAATGGAGGGAGAGAATAGAACAGTTGACAAGGAAAGGTGGAGGGTAAAAAAATATGCAAAAACTTCTTAATTGTATGTATACTAGACTGACTAATAAAAATGATGAACTGGAATTAGTAATGTCTGTAGAGGACTGTGACATAGTTGGAATAACTGAGACATGGCTGGATGATAACTATAACTAGGTGGTTAACGTAAAGAGCTACAGTCTGTTTAAAAAGGTTAATTAAAACCGGAGAGGGGGAGGGGTTTGTCTTTATGTAAAGTCCTGTCTAAAGCCCACACTCCAGGAAGAAATAAGTGAGGGACATGAACATGTGGCGTCACTGTGGGTAGAAATACATGGTGGCAAAAACAATAATAAAATACTGATAGGAGTCTGTTATAAGCCACCTAATATACCAGAGTCCACAGAAAATCTACTACTAAGGGTCCATTCACATGTCCGCATCCGTTCTGCAATATCGGGAATGAGTGTGGACCCATTTATTCTCTATGCGGCCCGAAGAGATGCGGAGAGCACACTCTGTGCTCTCCGCATCCGTATTTCCGGAGTGCGGCCCCGAACTTCTGGGCCGCGGCCCCGCAGAAAAATAGAATATGTCCTATTCTTGTCCGCAATTGCGGACAAGAATAGGCAGTTCTATGGGGGGTGTCGGCCGGGTGTATTGCGGATCCGCAATACATCTCGGACGTGTGAATGAACCCTAAGGGAAACAAATGTGGTGGCAAATCGGAATGAGGCCATTATTTTGAGGGACTTTAACTACCCAGATATAGACTGGGAAACTGAAACCTGTAGATTTCATAAATGAAGCAGGTTCTTGTCAACTCTAATTGTAAGAGGTACATACCTTATGGAAATAAAAGTGTAAGAAACAAGAAAAAAATTCATGACAAAAACATTTAAATCACTAAAACAGAAAGATAGCAAGGAAGTCTTGAAAAACTATAAGATATTAAACTATAGAACTATAAAATAGAATATGTAAAAGACAAATAAATGCAGCCAAACTGGAGACACAGAGACTTATTGCCAAAGAGAGTAAAACTAACCCTAAAATGATCTTCAATTATATAAATGGTAAAAAGCATAAATGTGTCTTTACAGAGTAATGAGAGAGTAATGTTGCAGAGAGTGATGAGGAGAAAGCAAAGCCATTAAATATTTTTTTCTCCACTGTATTCACTGAGGAATAGTGTTGGTCGCAAATATTCGAATCGCAAATTTTTATCGTGAATATCGGCACTTTGAGAATTCGCAAAGATTTTGAATATAGTGCTATATCTTCGTAAACGCGAATATTCTAGATTTTTTTCATCAGTACCCTCCTGCTTCTTGCTTGTGGGCCAATGAGAAGGCTGCAATATCTTTGTCTGAGCTTAGCAACATCCCTAGCAACCAATAGAAAAGTTGCCTACCCCTTTACTATCTAAGAAACTCCCCAGCAGCTATTTTTATGCTGTTTTTGCAGTTCTGAGAGAGAGAGAGAGAGAGAGCAGTGTCTTTGCTGTGCTCTTTGCTTTGCTGAGTCATCTGGATTCTTATTCACTTACATTAGATAGTTAGCTCATATATATAATACAGATACTTAGTGGGAGATAGTCAGTGTAGATTAGATAGTAATATAGTGTAGCTGATGGGTTCCAGTGCAGGCTGTTAGGTAGTGTGATAGGAATTACTGTACTGTGCATTTTCTCCAGCCTCAGGAAACTTCTAGCAGCTTGAAAAATGTAGCAAAAGTGACCCACGTCTGTATTGCGCGCGCAATACGCGCATATTACATTGCCGATTTTTGCAATCAAGAAAATAATGACTGGAGATCACGAATTCTATAATTTGCAAATTTATTGCGAATACTTCAATGAAAATAAAAGAATAACGCTGTATCAGCATGGCTTCACGAGGGATCGGTCATGTCAAACTAATTTAATCAATTTCTATGAGGAGGTAAGTTCTAGACTTGACCGTGCGAATCAATGGATGTCGTATATCTTGACTTCTCCAAAGCATTTGATACTGTGACACATACAATAAAAGGTTAATATATAAAATGAGAAGGCTTGAACTGGGAGAAAATGTCTGTATGTGGGTAAGTAACTGGCTCAGTGATAGAAAACAGAGGGTGGTTATTAATGGTACACACTCAGATTGGGTCACTGTCACTAGTGGGGTACCTCAGGGGTCAGTATTTGGCCCTATTCTCTTCAATATATTAATGATCTTGAAGAAGGCTTGCACAGTAAAATATACATTTTTGCAGATAACACTAAACTATGTAAAGTAATTAACACGGTAGAGGACACTATACAGCTACAGATGGATCTGGATAGATTAGAGGCTTAGGCAGAGAAGTGGCAGATGAGGTTAACACTGACAAATGTAACTTTATGCACATGGGAAGGAATAATGCAAGTCACCAGTACATACTAAATGGTAAAACACTGGGTGATAGGTTCTATTTCAGTCCAAAACCTATTTTTATATAAGTTTATATTACATCATGTTCCATACATTAATTACATAAGCATGGACACGTAATGGGTCAAAGTCCATATGACTAAGAGGTTCTTCTCGTATATATAGATAGCCTTGGACTCTGGTAGAAGATAATTATGTGGCTAAAAAACATGTGTTACTGTTTAACTTAACCACTTCCCATCTGGGCCATTTGCCCCCTTCCTGACCAGGCCAATTTTTGCAAAACTGACATATCTCACTTTATGTGGTAATAACTTTGGAACGCCTTTATTTATCCAAGTCATTCAGAGATTGTTTTCTCGTGACACATTGTACTTCATGATAATCATAAATTTGAGTCAAAATATTTCACCTTTATTTATGAAAAAATCTCAAATTTACCCAAAAATTTGAAAAATTCGCAATTTTCTAAATTTAAATTTCTCTTCTTTTAAAACAGAAAGTGATACCTCATAAAATATTTATTATTTAACATTCCCCATATGTCTACTTTATGTTGGCATCATTTTGGAAATGTCATTTTATTTTTTTAGGACGTTAGAAGGCTTAGAAGTTTAGAAGCAATTCTTCAAATTTATAAGAAAATTGCCAAAACCCACTTTATAAGGACCAGTTCAGGTCTGAAGTCACTTTGTGGGGCCTACATAGTGGATACCCCCATAAATGACCCCATTGTAGAAACTACACCCCTCAAGGTATTCAAACCCGATTTTACAAACTTTGTTAACCCTTTAGGCGTTCCACAAGAATTAAAGGAAAATGGAGATCAAATTTTTAAATTTCACAATTTTTTTCTTTAACACATCGATGGTTAACAGCCAAACAAAACTCAATATTTATTACCCAGATTCTGCGGTTTACAGAAACACCCCACATGTGGTCATAAACTGCTGTATGGGCACACGGCAGGGCGCAGAAGAAAAGGAACTCCACATGGTTTTTAGATGCCATGTCCCATTTGAAGCCCCCTGATGCACCCTTACAGTAGAAACTTCCAAGAAGTGACCCCATTTTGGAAACTAGGGGATAAGGTGCCAGTTTTATTAGTACTATTTTTGGGTACATATGATTTTTTGATCATTCATTATAACACTTTATGGGGCAAGGTGACCAAAAAATTGGTTGTTTTAGCACAGTTTCTATTTATTTATTTTTACAGCGTTCACCTGAGGGGTTCAGTCAAGTGACATTTTTATAGAGCAGATCGTTACGGACGTGGCGATACCTAATATGTATACTTTTTCTCATTTATTAAAGTTTTACACAATAATAGCATTTTTGAAACAAAAAAATTATGTTTTAATGTGTCCATGTTCTGAGAGCTATAGTTTTTTTATTTTTTGAGAGATTTTTTTATGTAGGGGCTCATTTTTTGCGGGATGAGGTGACGGTTTTATTGGTACTATTTTGTGGGACATACGCGTTTTTTATCACTTGGTGTTGCACCTTTTGTGATGCAAGGTGACAAAAATTGCTTGTTTTGACACAGTTTTTTTTTTTTCCTTTTTACGGTGTTCACCCGAGGGGTTAGGTCATGTGATATTTTTATAGATCTGGTTTTTACGGACGCGGCAATACCTAATATGTATACTTTTTTTATTTTTTCTATTTTTAGCTTTTTTTTTTCATTCCTTACTTGGGGACTTTTTTTTTTTTACATGTGAAACTTTTTTTATTTTTTTATTTTCAACCTTTTATTTTTTTTATTTTACACTTTTCGTCCCCCATAAGGTCATACAAGACCTCTGGGGGACATTTGCTTCACTTTTTTTTTTTCACTGTTGATTTCTCCTGTAACTGGGGCTGACATAGTAGCCCCAGTTACAGGACAAATACACCCCTAGAGAGGCTGTACAGCAGCAATCCAGCGCTGTACAGCCTCACAGCAGGGCTGATCGAGGTCTCTGAGAGACCTCACACAGCTCCTGCACACTCACATGACCGCCGGGCCGGAACAGGAAGCGCATAGCGCTTCCTTCTCTGCAGACACAGCGCTCGGTGAGCGCTGTGTCTGCAGCGATCTAGAAGGCAGGGACACCTGGGCACTGTCCCTGCCTTGTCTTAGGGTTGCCCTGCTGTCACTGACAGCGGGCAACCCGATCAGCAGCTGCACGATTAGCGTGCAGCTGCTATTTCTGAAAGGACGTTCTAAAACGTGCTTTCAGAAATAGACGTCCACCCATAGGACGTTTATATCCTATGGGCGGACGTGAAGCGGTTAAACATCACGCCATTTGAGTACTATAAATATTTGTTACAAAAATAATAAAGTTCAGAGTCATTTTGAAATCACACAGCACTGTGTCATATCTCATTTTGGCTCTCTCTGACGTCAGATATAGGAATCAAATCAAGCTGAATACCGAGGTCTTGTACCTGGGGTACACATCAGGGGAAGATAAGAATAATTCCTAACAATTTGGGGGCTTTCATCCGGAATTGGGAAGGTCATCCCTGATGTTTGGTAAGAAGAGACACTGATTTTTGTCCTTTAGGCCATTCCAGGGGCACTGACCACGTCTCGATTCAAGTAAAACATGTGTTACTGTTTAACCTAAACATCACGCCATTTGAGTACTATAAATATGTGTCACAAAAATAATAAAGTTCAGAGTCATTTTGAAATCACACAGCACTGTGTCATGTCTCATTTTGGCTCTCTCTGACGTCAGATATAGGAATCAAATCAAGCTGAATACCGAGGTCTTGTACCTGGGGTACACATCAGGGGAAGATAAGAATAATTCCTAACACTGGGTAACACTGACATGGAAAAGGAAGTGGACAGCAAACTAAACTGTAGAAACCAGTGTCAGGCAGCTGCTGCCAAGACCAATAAGATAATGGGTTGCATCAAAAGGGGCATAGATGCCCGTGATGAGAATATAGTCCGGACACTTTAAAAATCACTAGTCAGACCACACATGGAGTACTGTGTACAGTTCTGGGCTCCTGTGAACAAGGCAGACATAGCAGAGCTGGAGAGGGTTAAAGGTGTTGTCCGAGTTATGAAAAAAAATAATATAGCACTGAGAATCTGATGGGCAGCAATATATACCTAAGCTAAGCAAGTTTTATGCAAAAAAAATATATATATTTCCTCATTTCCCTGGTTCTCTTCTGGCCCTTTGTTTACATGCAATAAAAACAATCTCTGCCCCTCCCCCTGCTCTGCTAAGGGAGTGGATACAAGAGCTGCCCTGAGTCACATGTCTGCCTGCTGGGAGACTCTGCAGCATGTTGTATATGTAGGACTACAAGTCCCAGCTGTAGAATGACACTGCTAAGGGAGTGGATACAAGAGCTGCCCTGAGTGCTGGGAGAATCAACAGCAACTTGTAAGTGTAGAACTACAAGTCCCACTTGTATAATGACACTGCTAACACACACAGGATCTTCCCCCTACCTTCTTGTGCAATGTTCTCTCTAGTCTGTCAGATCCTGTGCCCAGAATTGTCACTGCTGCAGCTAGCCAGTATGTGCAGCTGAAGGGGTTAAGAATCCTAGCAGAGAGTAGACGGCAGTGAAGGGGGGGGGGGGGCGTGGCCAGCACAGTGACGTCTCATTTACAGGCTTGTAAACGACCTTTATCAGAGCAGAGAGAGAAGCTGACATCACAGGTCATGTGACCCTCAGTGAAATCTGAAAAACCAGGCACTGCAGATAAAGTGAGTTAATTGGAAAGCTGTTACATTTGCTTAGTTAGGAACATAGAAAGAACAAAAAAATAACTCGGACAACCCCTTTAAGAGGAGGACAACTATATTGGCCGTGTAATTGGACAGATTTACTAATACTACCTCAAATTCAGGGTTTATGCACATTTTGCCGTGTCCGTTCCGGTTTATTTTTATGCATCCCGTATGTAGAACCGTTCACTTCAATGGGGCTGCAAAAAAACGGAAATGACTCTGTGTGCATTCCATCTCTGCATGTCCGCATGGGTGTTCCACAAAAAAAAACCAGAACATGTCCTATTATTGTCCGCATTACCGACAAGGATAGGACTGTTGTATTAGGGGCCGGCCCTTCTGTTCCACAAGATGCGGAATGCACACAGCCGGTACGTGTGTTTTGCGGATCCGCAATTTGCGGACTGCAAAACACCCAACGGTTGTATGCATGAGCCCTCAAGCAGTGCAAATTTACATGTCAGATTGTGTCAGATTTAGGCTACTTTCACACTTGCAGCAGAGTGATTCGGCAAGCAGTTCCGTCGCCATAACTGCCTACCGGATCCGGCAAAACGTATGCCAACTGATGGCATTTGTAAGACTGATCAAAAATGCATTGAAATGCCGGATCCGTCTTTTTGGGGTCATCCGGCAAAACGGATCCGGTATTTATATTTTTTTCACCTTTTTTTCGGTCTGCACAGGCCGGAAGGATGGACGGCATTAATACATTCCTATGAAAAAAATGCCGGATCCGACATTCCGGCAAGTCTTCAGTTTTTTTTGTTGGACATAAAACCGTAGCATGCTGCGGTTTTATCTTTTGCCTGATCAGATTTTTTGCCTAAACGGATTACTCTTCATTCAGAATGCATGGGGATAAAACTGATCTGTACTTTAACGGTATACTACACTGCGTGCAGAATTATTAGGCAAATGAGTATTTTGACCACATCATCCTCTTTATGCATGTTGTCTTACTCCAAGCTGTATAGGCTCGAAAGCCTACTACCAATTAAGCATATTAGGTGATGTGCATCTCTGTAATCAGAAGGGGTGTGGTCTAATGACATCAACACCCTATATTAGGTGTGCATAATTATTAGGCAACTTCCTTTCCTTTGGCAAAATGGATCAAAAGAAGGACTTGACAGGCTCAGAAAAGTCAAAAATAGTGAGATATCTTGCAGAGGGATGCAGCACTCTTAAAATTGCAAAGCTTCTGAAGCATGATCATCGAACAATCAAGCGTTTCATTCAAAATAGTCAACAGGGTCGCAAGAAGCGTGTGGAAAAACCAAGGCGCAAAATAACTGCCCATGAACTGAGAAAAGTCAAGCGTGCAGCTGCCAAGATGCCACTTGCCACCAGTTTGGCCATATTTCAGAGCTGCAACATCACTGGAGTGCCCAAAAGCACAAGGTGTGCAATACTCAGAGACATGGCCAAGGTAAGAAAGGCTGAAAGACGACCACCACTGAACAAGACACACAAGCTGAAACGTCAAGACTGGGCCAAGAAATATCTCAAGACTGATTTTTCTAAGGTTTTATGGACTGATGAAATGAGAGTGAGTCTTGATGGGCCAGATGGATGGGCCCGTAGCTGGATTGGTAAAGGGCAGAGAGCTCCAGTCCGACTCAGACGCCAGCAAGGTGGAGGTGGAGTACTGGTTTGGGCTAGTATCATCAAAGATGAGCTTGTGGGGCCTTTTCGAGTTGAGGATGGAGTCAAGCTCAACTCCCAGTCCTACTGCCAGTTTCTGGAAGACACCTTCTTCAAGCAGTGGTACAGGAAGAAGTCTGCATCCTTCAAGAAAAACATGATTTTCATGCAGGACAATGCTCCATCACACGCGTCCAAGTACTCCACAGCGTGGCTGGCAAGAAAGGGTATAAAAGAAGAAAATCTAATGACATGGCCTCCTTGTTCACCTGATCTGAACCCCATTGAGAACCTGTGGTCCATCATCAAATGGGAGATTTACAAGAAGGGAAAACAGTACACCTCTCTGAACAGTGTCTGGGAGGCTGTGGTTGCTGCTGCACGCAATGTTGATGGTGAACAGATCAAAACACTGACAGAATCCATCGATGGCAGGCTTTTGAGTGTCCTTGCAAAGAAAGGTGGCTATATTGGTCACTGATTTGTTTTTGTTTTGTTTTTGAATGTCAGAAATGTATATTTGTGAATGTTGAGATGTTATATTGGTTTCACTGGTAAAAATAAATAATTGAAATGGGTATATATTTGTTTTTTGTTAAGTTGCCTAATAATTATGCACAGTAATAGTAACCTGCACACACAGATATCCCCCTAAAATAGCTAAAACTAAAAACAAACTAAAAACTACTTCCAAAAATATTCAGCTTTGATATTAATGAGTTTTTTGGGTTCATTGAGAACATGGTTGTTGTTCAATAATAAAATTAATCCTCAAAAATACAACTTGCCTAATAATTCTGCACTCCCTGTATGGACGGAACTCTATGCCGGAAAAGAAAAACGCTAGTGTGAAAGTACCCTTATCACAGTGGTAGATGCTGAATGATAAATCTAATGCATCTGGACAATGTTGAACCACCTATTACTTGGCGTATTTTTCACCAGAATTTTATGATGAATGTTTGCATGTCCGGGTTTTTAACAAATGTATTCACATGTACATCTTCCCCATGCAGTTTTTTTTCAGTTTCGACTCTCCTGACCCATTTTCACCATGTACATAGATCAGTCTGGTTTCTTTAACCCCTTCTAACCGGGCCAGTTTTCACCCTCCTGCCCAGGCAGTTTTTTGCAAATCTGACATGTGTCACTTTATGTGGTAATAACTTTGGAACACTTTTATTTATCCAGGCAATTCTGAATTTGTTTTCTCATGACACATTGTACTTCTTGACAGTCATAAATTTGAGTCAATATATTTCACCTTCATTTATGAAAAAATCCAAAATTTACCAAAAATTGGGGAAAATTTGCAATTTTCTGAATTTTTATTTCTCTGCCTTTAAAACAGAAATTGATACCTTATAAAATGTTTATTATTTAACATTCCCCATATGTCTACTTTATGTTGGCATCCTTTTGTAAATGTTATTTAATTTTTTTAGGACATTAGAAGGCTTGGAATTTTAGAAGCAATTCTTAAAATTTTTAAGAAAATTTCCAAAACCCACTTTTTAAGGAACAGTTCAGTTCTAAAGTCACTTTTTGGGGCTTACATAGTAGAAACCCCCCATAAATGACCCCATTTTAGAAACTTACACCCATCAAGTTATTCAAAATAGATTTTACAAACTTTGTTAATCCTTTAGGTGTTCCACAAAAATTAAAGGAAAATTGAGATGAATTTCTAAATCACTATGACATAATAGTACGTCAAATTGCAGAAAGTCACCTGCCGCCATGACGTACTATTACGTCATGTGTCAGGAAGGGGTTAAATCCTGTATGTAGCAATTCCTGTTGCTGTATACAACCAAACCCATGATGCACTTCTCCTTTCTCTGCCACAGCTCCAGCACCGCCCATCTAGTTTTTAGCTCCTCCCACTCACCCTTGTTGCGTACCTGCAGGAAAAGCGTCTAATCCCTTAATGTGGAGTAAGGTACTGTATGTGCCCAGAATTTTTGTGCCTTTTCAATAGTAAACCTGCCTCAATATTAGATATAGAATTAGCTATATATGTAGCAATGCAGAGAAAAAAAGCTCGATTTACAACACATATTTAGTTTAACTGACTCCATTGATCTTTATTAATGTTGCATACATCATGTACATTTTTGGTTTGATGTGTGCTGCACCAAACTCCTAAAAATGTTGAAAAAAGTACAATCAAAAGCATATTATAAATTGAAGTTAATGTGTTATTAAAGGCCATCTGTCAGCAGATTTGTAGTTGTGAAACTGGATGACCTGATACATGTGCACTTGGCAGCTGAAGGCATCTGTGTTGGTCTCATGTTCATATGTGCCCGCATTGCTGAGAAAAAAAATGATGTTTTATTATATGCAAATGAGCCTCTAGGAGCAACGGGGGCGTTGTCATTACACCTAGAGGCTCAGCTCTCTTTGCAACTGCTGCACCCTCTACTTTGATTGACAGGGCCAGGCTGTGTCAACGTCATCACGCCTGGCCCTGTCAATCAAAGTGCAAAGGGCATGGCAGTTGCAGAGATAGCGGAGTCTCTAGGTGTAACAGTAACGCCCCTGTTGCTCCTTGAGGCTCATTTGCATATAGTAAAAACATCATTTTTCTCAGCAATATAAGCACATATGAACATGGGACCAACACAGATACCTTCAGCTGCCAATGGCACATGGAACAGGCCAGCCAGTATCATAGGTACAAAGCTGCTAACACATGCCCTTTAAAGGGAACTTTATACTAGATATGATTAAATCACGGCATGCTGCTGAAACACTTCTAACCGTGCCCTTGTTGAAATTGTTTGTATTATAAGGTTAAAAACTAAATGATAAAACCACCACGCGGTGCTCACCATGGGCGGTGCTGCAGTGGTCACAGCCACCCATTCTGTCCTCTTGCATAGCTTATACTGACTTCACATGTAAAGTGAGACATTAAAGAAGGCAAAGTGGGCATATCAATACTGAGGACACTATGAGTAGTCACTCAGATGACTTTTGGTACGCGGCACGTGAAGTTTTATAACTTAATTTTCTCCATCTTAGTAAAACAAGGCACATCTACAAAAGTATTTACAAGCATTATACTCTGCTGACAGGTTGCCTTTAAGCCTTTCTAACCAATTTAAAGGGGTTTTGCCAAGTTTTCAAGTTATCCCCCATTCACAGGATAGGGGATAACTAGTTGATCAGTGGGGATCCGACTGCTAGGACTCCCGCCGATCCCGAGAATGGGGGTCTTGTTTCCGTATGCTGATGGAGTGGCAGGTCGAGCATGCAACCTAGCGCTCCATTCATTCTCTATGGGACTGCCGGAGATGCAGTACAGCGCTCAGCTATTTCCAGCAGTCCTATAGAGAATAACCTGCCGCTCCATCAGGACAGGAGATACAGGACCCCAGTTCTTGGGATCGATGGGGGTTCCAGAGGTCGGACCCCCACTGATCAGTTACATATCGGGGATAGCTTGAAAATTTGGCACAACCCCTTTAAAGCTGGTTTCACACAGTCTGAAATACAGCCACAACACCCAGACCTCTGCAGTTCTACTAAAGTGAACCTAGCCATACCCTTTATGGTGATCAGTACAACCAAAGGTCTGGATGTTGTGACCATATTAAAATCCAACCATACTGCAGCCATGTGAAACTGGCCTAATTCCAGCAAGTAACCAACCAATCCTGTATGTAGGGTTTTACCTGAAACATTTTCCCACAGAAAGGAAACACATTCACAAATTCATATTTGTCTAGAAAAAAAAACATTTCCCGTTTCAGTGTGACACTGCACTTTAAGCACATATACTTTTAATGCACGTTTCCTTTTAAGCTCATTCAATGCTGCGAGCACACCATCTACATTTTAGGGTTGGAGCCGAGCATCCTACAGGAATCCAATTACAGGTCACTTTCTCCATACAAAGCAGTTGAAAAACAGGAATAATCCAGAGCACCAGGAACGGCTCCCCGGCCAGTGTACGGAGGCATCTTGGAAATGCAGTACTGGGCTTGATCAGGAGGAAGCTCTCTCCGAAGTTCGTCAGCTAATATGTACGGCTGTAGGGAACAAAAAGAGAAATAATGAATTACTGCTATAACAAATACCTTTATAGGCTGACCAAAAACAGAGAGTTGTCGATTATATCACAATGCAAAGATCTAGCTGTGGGACAGTGACTGAGCATGTGTGACCAGTGGCACTCAGCTCAATAGATGGACATATGCATTGCTAGACACTATGCTATGTAACAGTTGTGGTCGCGGCCACGGTCAGTAAGGTGACAGGAAGGGGCCCTAACAGTGGCTGGTGAGTGCCTGGAGCCACGGGACGTGGGCCTGCCTAAAAGAGGGCCAACCCTAGGAAGAGTAGAGAAAAAGGGTGGGAATAAAGGGGGGGGAAGCACGTGTAGCCGAGCGCGGTGTAATGAACTGGCCGAGGGGGTTGAAGAAGGGAGACCTGGCCCCTCCCACAATTACAACGATTTGTGGTCGCGGCCACGGTCAGTAAGGTGACAGGAAGGGGCCCTAACAGTGGCTGGTGTGTGCCTGGAGCCACGGGACGTGGGCCTGCCTAAAAGAGGGCCAAAAAGACACCGGGTAGGGAAAGTGCTGTCGTTTAAGCATGTTTAGAACATGTTTACAAAGCCAAGGAACGGAATACCTGGTGGGTTTCAGTTAGCGGATCCGGAATGTACCGGGAGAAACAGGCAGATCTCCACCTACCCATGTGACGAATGACGTGCGGAGGCGTCCCGTGCTTGGAAGCTGCCGAGGCGGCTCCGATGCGGAAGGAATGACCAGATATTGTTTTGGGGTCCATCCCCAGCCCTGCGACCAGGGATCTGATGTGTGAGATGAACTGTGGCGTGGATAGGGGTTTCCCCTGGAATGGAAGCAAAGGAGACTCAGGATCTGGAGATGGAGTGGAGTCTAGGAGACGTCGGAGCACCAGAACCGGACACTAGGCGTTTTCGGACTCAAAGAAGCGAATCTGTAAGGGAGGACCGGTTTGGGATGTCTTGGTGGAAGGAAGGCTTAACACCAGGTGATACTGGCTCCAGGATAGTTGCTTCTTTTTCAGAAAGGTCGCCCTTTGGGAAGAAACTGAGAATTCTCCTGGGTGTAGGAAGCCGTAGAAGCTTAAATACATTGCGGCCTTGATGACCAGACTAAAGGAAGGGCCAAAAGGGTTGCCATCTAGGGTTGCTGACAGAAGCCTGAATAGTTGGCCGGAGACCGGCCGTCGGGAAGGAGGTGAGTCCTTACTGCTTTTCTCAATGCCCCTGAGTGTGGCCTTGACGGCTTGAGATGTGAAAGCCGAGCGAACCTCTGGATTCTGCAGAACTAAGAAATGTTGCGCCCCGGCTAGGTACAAACGGATGGTGTTGGGTGCCAGCTTGAGGTTGACATGGCAATGGCCATGAAAGCCATGATGTAGGAAACGAAGGCTGTATCTTGTTGGGGATGGTCCCTGGAAAATTTTAAAAAGAGGTTCCAACCTGTGCTGTAATTGCGGGACGTGTTGATGGAGAGGGATCGGTGCATGAGGTCCTTGGCGGTTGCCAGCAGAGACCTCAATCCAACATCAGGTTGCTGAAGCCAGGAATCCGGGCCCCGGTCTGGTCTGCTTCTGGACATACCTGAAAGAACGTTTGAAAGTTGAAACGGGATAAGGCATTGGCTGCCGTGTTGCTGACACCTGGAATATGGGAACATGAGAAATGGAAGTTATTGATCATGGACAGCCAGACCAGTCTGCGCAAAAGGGACATGATCTTGGCAGACTTGGCTCGGCCTTTGGAGATGATGTCCACCAAGTCTTGACTGTCTGAAATGAACATGACACTGGAATTAGCCCAGAGGTGACCCCAGACAGAGGCGGCTGCCACGATGGGATAAAATTCCAGAAATGGAGACGGACTGAGGGCCTGAGGGTCAGAACTGACCTGAGGCGGCCATGGACCAGCTAACCAGTGGGACCCGAAGATGGCAGCGAACCCCCGGGACGCCGCGGCATCGGAAAACACCCTGGCGGAGGACTGGGTTCATGATGGGACGAACAGGCTGACCCCGTTCCAGGCTGAAAGAAAGCTGTCCCACATGCGCAAGTCTGCCATAGCAGCCCTGTCCAAGTGGACAATGCTGATGGGATCAGAGGCTGCAGGAAGGAGCGAGAGCAGGCGAGAAATAAAGGCCCTGCCCTGGGGCATTACCCTTAAGGCAAAGTTTAATCTACCCAGAATGGACTGAAGCTCGACCTTGGTCACCTGGGAAGAGGTGATGGCCCCTGCAACGACTTCTCGTATTAGGGACAGTTTTGCCTCCGGAAGCCTGGCCTCCATCCTGTCGGAATCTAGGACAATACCCAGGAAGGTGATGGAAGTGGCCGGCCCCGAGGTCTTGCCCTGCGATATTGGGATGTGAAGGGCGGCAAAGAGCTCCAGGAGGGAGTGCAGCCCGGATGGCTGACATAGCGGAGGTTCTATGAGGAGAAAGTCGTCCAGGTAGTGGATGACCGCCGGGGCGCTGATTTTATATTTTTTTTTTCCTTTCTCTTTCTTTTTTCCTTCAGCCTTCCGGCTGACGCTGGGTGCCTGATGCCCCTTCTGCTTAACTCCGCGATGAGCCTTGGTACGGTCCATCTTCGGAGGGATTCTGGGCCGCCTTGGCCAGAGACCGAAGTACCCGGGAGGGACAAAGCGTCGTCGACGTCCGAAACTTGTGACATGGCTCCGAAGATTGTAGAGACCTTGCGCCAGACCTGGAATTACAGACAAAATATGGCAGCTGGAGAGGTCACGAGGACCGTGTACCGTAATTACTAAGGCCGTGAGCAACGTATTTGAGAACGTACCTGAGAGCGTGGATTCCATACCCTTGCCTTACCGCCTGAGGATCGACGGAAACGACCCGACTGGCCCTGAGGACTGGAAAAGTTAGGAGCGACGTGAGAGAATTGCGGAGCGGGATCTGAAAACCAATGATGACGCGGACGTACACACCGCTGTGCCGGCTAAAAACGGAAACAGAGAGACGAGGATGAATGGAAACAAAGAACAGAGGGGTGTCTGGAGAGCCAGGAGGCGGAGTCGTAGACTGTGGCGAGAAGGAGGCCTGGACGTTCCAGGATGAGTGGCGAGGAGCGACCTGAACGTTTCAGGTTGGGGATGTGAGTAGGGTTGCCTGAGCGCTGAAGGCTACGTAGGACCGGGAAGACACCTGACGTACCGGCTAATGAAAGTAATGACGGCTGCACGCAGTGGGCTGAAGAAAACAGGAACGAGACCCTGAAGTTTCCTGCAACGGTAGACAGGGAAGACACCTGAACGCCTCAGGCTAAGATGGACAGAGAAGACACCTGAACGCCTCAGGCTAAGCTGGACAGAGAAGTCACCTGAACGCTTCAGGGTACATGGACAGAGAAGACACCTGAACGCTTCAGGCTAAAATGGACAGAGAAGACACCTGAACGCCTCAGGCTAAGCTGGACCGAGAAGTCACCTGAAAGCTTCAGGGTACATGGACAGAGAAGACACCTGAATGCTTCAGGCTAAAATGGACAGAGAAGACACCTGAACGCCTCAGGCTAAGATGGACAGAGAAGACACCTGAACGCCTCAGGCTAAGATGGACGGAGCAGACACCTGAACGCCTCACGCTAAGATGGACAGAGCAGACACCTGAATACTTCAGGCTAAAATGGACAGAGAAGACACCTGAAAGCCTCAGGCTAAGATGGACAGAGAAGACACCTGAACGCTTCAGGCTAAAATGGACAGAGAAGACACCTGAACGCTTCCGGCTAAAATGGACAGAGAAGACGCCTGAACGCCTCAGGCTAAGATGAACAGAGAAGACACCTGAATACCTCAGGCTAAGATGGACAGAGAAGACACCTGAACGCTTCAGGGTAAATGGACAGGGAAGACACCTGAACGCTCCAGGCTAAGACGTACAGAGAAGACAACCTGAATGCTTCAGGTTGAGCAGGATAGAAACATCCCCAGAACGCCTCAGGGGAGGTAGCATGGGATGCTGGCAAGAGGAACTGCAGGGTGCAGCCCATAATTACCTACCTGAAAACCCTCAAGCTTGAGAATTCCCTCGAGTGCCCGGCAGGGACCTTCTGCCGAGCCTGTTGAAAAAAAAAAATATATATTTTTTTATTTTTTATTTTGTAAGAACGTAAGACACCTGCCCAATACCTAAACCTGACGTCCGGAGGTCGAGACACGACACGGCGGGGACCACGAACGCTACGGGCAACTGGTAAAGGAACACAAAAGTGAGAGTTTGACTGAGTGAGGGCCGGGCCTGCTGGGTCCGGGAAAAAGTAGGGCCGTGTAGCCAGGTGTGAGCGCCGGAGGATGGGAGCAGCAAGGGCCGGAACCCCCGCGAAGGCCAGGCTGGGAGGCCGCAGGACTGCGTGATGGTGTGCGGCTGGCAGGAGCATTGACAGGGCCCCAAGGGCCACAGATCCGAACCTGGGTGGGCGCGGAGGCCGGTGGAGCCTGCGCCACGGACCGACCTGTCTATGTGCGGGTGGCAAGGTGGTGAGACACAGGAGCCCGGTTCAAGGGAACTAAACGATTCTTGAATGCAACACTGTGAACTGAGGACTGACCTCCCACCGATGTTAGGAACCTGGTATCTGGGGGCACGGACGACTCTGCGGACAGTGATGCCAAACGGTGCAGGTGTCATGCATTGACATGCAAGGGTACTGTGAAGACAAGCTGAGCCCATTATGTGGTAGCCACATGTAACCCAGTTTCACCCAACACTTGAGCAACCAAGGCAGGGACATAACTCCTGCTTCCAGCAGCACTGACCGGGAGCACAGCTGTGCAGGGAGCGGGGATGCGTGGGCGGCAGCGATGTGTGGCTCTGCTTGGGGTGAGGGATGGAGGTGGTGTGCGTTACTTCTCCCCGCCCCCATCCCCCCCCCGGCGGCCAGCACGCTGTGCGGCAGGCGGCAGACGGAACCGGGAGCCGGCAGCGCATGCGCACGACCTCTCGCGAGAGGATGGATGCGCTGGAATGGAGGAGAGGCCCGGGCCGGCGGTGGGGGCTCGCAGGTGCAGGGGACCAGGAGGCGGCGAGAAGGAGCGGACCCGCGGGTGGACGGCCGGAGAGACGAGGTGCGCGTCGAGAGGCGTGAGACGCTGCTTACCTGGGAGGCGTGCTTACCGGAAGTGACGGGAGTCACCGGAAGTACGTGTAGCCGAGCGTGGTGTAATGAACTGGCCGAGGGGGTTTAAGAAGGGAGACCTGGCCCCTCCCACAATTACAGGCTGCATGCAGCCTTAACTATATGTCATAACTTTTCACTGGATTGTTTTTTAAATGCTATGTTCAAATCTGTGTTAGATGCTACATTAGGGACCTCTGTCTCAGATTTCATAAAAATGAAAAATAACGGACCCCATGTACTTCCATTCGCTTACCAAATAAAATCTAGGTGCACCATAGCTCCAGCCCTTTCTGTTTCAAAGCCTTCCCCTCCTGCTTGATTGACAGGGGCAGGCATGAGAAGCCTGGTCCTGGCAATCAAGGAAAAGAGGGAGGAGCTGAGAGCTACGGTGCACTGCACAGCTCAGGACCACCCTTCATGCACGTGAGAGCTAATTTGCATATGAATTTGAAAATGTTTTGCAGGATTGGTTCTGGCAGCTAAAGGTATGGGTATTACTACAGCCAGGCAGCCCCACCAGGCATTGTGCACAGTTTAACTGTGCATTCGGTGGTGGCCACAAGACTCGCTATCTTCAGCACGGGTGGCCAATGAGTCTTGCACACAGGTTGCACACCTCTACAGTGGGTCCTGGGTCTATGAAATTAGTTTCCCACATTTATCAAAAAGGTGAAAAAAAAATAAATGTTTTACCTACCTTATCTGCAGCCAGAATTCTGAACGCACCAACAACTTGTTCGGCTGAATCCGTTTCAGCTGTCTCCCTTGTCATAAAGTCAATAAATGACTGGAAAGACACTGTTCCCGAATTATTGGGATCAACCAGAACCATAATCCGAGCAAACTCTGCTTCACCCTACAAGCAATCACATATGAATACATATTACCTGTTATGAATATACTGAGATAACTGACAGTATACAAAGACAGTATTGTATTCTTTTCACAATCATTACTGGTTAATTAACTCCTTCCTTCCCTGAGCCATAACAGTACATTGCAGCTTTTTCCTGGAAATGGTCATACTAGTACAGTACAGTGATAGTGTGGGCACAGGAGGTCTGACTTCACCATACCACATATGGGTGTCAACCGCTTTGTACAAATGACATCCCGTTCTAAAGGCTGGGATTGGAGATAACTCCTATCTCAACTGTTTAACCAATTAGATGCTGCAATCAGTGGCAAACAGAGGGGGAGCTACCTCTGTTAGCCTGTAGGCACCCCTACAACTAGATTACAGATTGCATCGGGTTACTATGACAGTTGGCGGCCTAAAAAGACCATCAGTAACTATTACGCCATAACAGAGGCATGACCTAATAGATCACCTGTCAGTGTGCTCAAAACAGCAGCTTCAAGTCCCTAGTGAAAATTTTAAAAGAAAACTAAAAGACAGAGTAACAAAATAAAAATAAAATATATAAACTTTGTTTTAACATCAAAGACATAAAAACAAGATTTTTGTATAACTTACCAGTAAAATCTCTTTCTCGCTCTTCCTTGGGGGACACAGGAGACCTTGGGTATAGCTCAGCTCCCTAGGAGGCGTGACACTAAGTGAAAATTCTTGCCACGTAAGAACGAGGGCGTCGGCGCCGTACGCCCTCGGGTCCCTTACCCTGGCCAGGAAGGTGGGAAGCTTGTGGTTGAACCTGGAGGCCATGAGGTCCACATCCGGACGACCCCAACGAAGGCAAATTGACTCGAACACGTCCGGGTGTAGCGACCACACGCCCGGGTCGATGGTGGTCTGGCTGAGGAAGTCCGCCGTCCAGTTCTCCACCCCTGAAATATAAATCGCTGACAGGGCCGGAACGTGAGCTTCTGCCTAGAGGAGAATGCGGGTAACCTCTCGCATTGCCGCGGCGCTGCGAGTGCCCCCCTAAGGGTTTATGTATGCCACGGCCGTGGCATTGTCCGATTGGGGAGTCCAGTGTCGGAGCGACAAGATCGCCCTCAATTCCAGGACGTTGATCTGAAGCTTGGACTCTGATGGAGACCAAGTGCCCTGGACGGACCGGGGAGGAAACCCCCCCCCAACCCTGCAACCACCCGCCATGTCATTAGAAGGAAGGATTTCCGTTGGAAGACGGACCTCCGCCGCCTCCGTATCCAGCAGCATCCCCAGGAAGATCAACCGTCTGGAGGGAATCAGGGAAGACTTGGGAAGGTTGAGAAGCCAACCGAACCGTCCCAGGGTCTCCAGAGTGAGGTCTACGCTGGCGGATGTCAGAGGAAAGGAGGGCGCCTTGATGAGGACGTCGTCCAAGTAAGGCAGCAGAAAAAAAACCTGAAGCGGAGCAAAGCTAGGACAGGGGCCAGTACTTTGGTGAACACCCGAGGGGCCGTCACCAGGCTGAAGGGAAGGGCGACAAACTGATAGTGATCGTTCCCCACTGCAAAGCGAAGGAAACGATGGTGACACAGAGCGACCGGAACGTGGAGGAAGGCATCCTGAATGTCGATTGATGACATAAAGTCCCCCTTCTCCAGGGAGGACACCGCGGATCGGAGGGACTCCATCCGGAATAGCCGAAGGCAGAGAAACCGGTTTAGACGTTTTAAGTCTAGGATCGGCCGCACCGAGCCTTCTGTTTTGGGGACCACGAAGAGGTTCGAGTAGAGCCCCTTGAATCGGTCCACCGGAGGCTGACTCTCTTGTCCAGTAGGGTGAGAATTGCTGTGGAGAAGGCGGCCGCACCCACGGTGTCCCGTGGAGAACAGGACCGAAAGAAACGATCCAGAGGGAGAGAAGCAAACTTGATTTTTTATCCGGAGGATACAATTTAGAGTGCCCAGGCATCGGAGATGTGAGCCCGCCAGACGTCCCTGAAAAGGAGAAGACGGCCCCCCACCCGGGTGGGTGGGGGCACACCTTCAGGCGGGGGGCTGCTTGGCCGTGGAGGGACGGGCAGCTTGTGACTTACGCCAGGTGGGCTGAGCCCGAAAAAAGGGCTTCTTGCGCCTATCCTGAGAGGGGCCAGATGAGGAACCAGCTGTGAATCTATACCCGGAGGACCTGCGGTAGGACCGAAAACGAGATGAGCCAGAGCGACCCTGAGGGGTGCCTTTGGTTCTGGACTGGGGAAGATTGGTGCTCTTGCCACCCGTGGCTTCTGAAATAATTTAGTCCAAACGGGTCCCGAATAAATGTGAATGGTAGCCCAGTAAGGGAACGTTTGGAGGCGGCGTCCGTCGCCCAAACCTTCAGCCAAAGTTCCCTTCTGACGGAAACGGCTAAGGCAGATGAGCATGCTATAAGGGCACCTGCATTGAGAGAAGACTCACAGATAAATTTTCCTGCCTGAACTATCAGATGGGCCAAGGATTGGAGGTCCTGAATGGGGACATCCGATCCCAAATCCTGTTCAAGCTGAGATCCCATTCGGAGACCGCTTTCCCCACCCAGGCGGAGACAAAGACCGGTCTGAGGGCTGAACCCGAGGAAGCTAAGATGGCCTTGAAGAGGGACTCCATACGACGGTCCTTGGTGGAATGAAGTGAGGAACCGTCTGCTACAGGAATGGCCGTGCTCTTAGACAGGCGGGCCACAGGAGGGTCAACCTTAGGCGGGGACGCCCATGTGGCAACACAATCCGCTGGAAATGGATAACATATGTCCAGCTTTTTGGGAGAGGTAAAGCGGGAATCAGGGCGAGCCCAAGCTTTAGAGACCACTCAAGAGAAGTCGGCGTGGAGAGGAAAAACCTTGGACGCCTGTTTGGAGCGGAAAAAAGACACGCCGGCCTGATCAGTGCTGGGAGGGTCATCGTGTATCTTAAAGGTATCACGAATGTTGGTGATGAGGTGACCCACTGTGGAGGCTAGTTTGGACGGTAGTGCCGAGTCCATGTCCCAATCCGAATCCGCCGGATCTCTCTCAGAGGGCGTGTCTAGAGGGGAGGAGAGGCCCGACTTAGTCCGCACGCGTAGCGGGCAGAGAGACGCATCTGAGGAGGATGCGCACTCTGTCCTGGAGCACTTCTGAGAGTGCCGGGCCCTGGAGGATTTGCTGTGTGCGAGTGAATCAGTGGGGGCGGCAGAAGCGGTAGAGCCAGAGGGTGCGACAGGAGGTGTGGCAGCCTGCGGGGTAGGCGGTTTATCTACCAGGCGACCTACTATGTGGGTGAGACTTTCCACGGCCTGGGACAGGGATCTGGCCCAGTCAGGCGGACCAGAGGGACCGGGGAGCGGCACGGCCGGTGGCGGACCTTGCATTGGGGCCTGGCATGCAGAACAATGCGGATCGGATTGCCCACGTGGAAAGGGTTCTTTACAGGCGGTACAGGCATGGTACCAGGGCTTAGAGGCCCCTGTGGGGTCTGACATGTTGGTGATGAGGGGTAATATAACCCAGGAAGGAAGACCTGAACCCAGGCTAGGGCCACTGGCGCTGGGAGGGGGTTAACAGTCCTACCAGACGTCGGAGGAAAAAAACTAGGAGCAGCAGGAGCGGTAGCACCGAGCCTTCTTTGTGCAGCTCTGGATGATGGAGGTAGCAGCGGTTGTGTGCTCATGCGGACACAGATGCGGATGTAGCAGGAGCGGCGGGAAGAGAGCGGAGCGCGGGAAGAATAGGCCCTGCCCCCCGCTACTGGGAAGTGCCAAAATTTACCCCTGAAGTGCCACAGGCGACCCTTACGCTGGAGGGATGCAGGAGAGCTAGGCTGCCTGGTCCACCTTGTCTTCTGTGGGGGAGGCAGCAGTGCGGATGACCGGCACTGGCGCAACTCGACCCCGGTAGAAACAGAGAGGTCCAGGCGTCTGTTGTCCCTGAGAAAAAATAAAAAATCCCTATTAAAAATGTAATAAAAAATAAGAAATAAAAATTAAGGAGAAAAAACAGCCCTGTAGAGCAGGGAGTGTCTTGCCTCCTTGGACACTAAGCAAAAACTGGTTGTCTCTCTCTCCCGGCTGAGGGTATAGCTGCTGGAGGAGGGGCTTAACAGTTTTCACTTAGTGTCACGCCTCCTAGGGAGCTGAGCTATACCCAAGGTCTCCTGTGTACCCCAAGGAAATGGGCGAGAAATGTAGTCTTAGGGTAGTATTAGACCCCTAAACATTCTAGGTAATTGTGCAGCCGCTTAATGTGCATGGTATGTCAGCCCCAGGTCTCCTCATACCTGGAAGCCTGCATCTGACTCACTGCAGGGATGCACTTTGTTACATTTTTGCGTGCACCTATCTGACATTTGTGGCATATGTTAAATGACGTATGGGGGGCACACACAATGATAAATGGAGTGCGCTGGCAGCTCAACAAATACATATGCAAAAAAAGAGGCCACATGGCCCAAGAAAACTTCGATAAGGCGCACATACACCAATAATAAAATGCTTAAATTTTATTTAAGTACAAAGACATACAAACGAATTAAAAAATTGTATACAATGTATCATGTGCTGATTTTCGCTAAAACCAAACACATATACAGACCACACCAATTGTCACAAATATGGACACAATATATATGATCAAACATGACAATACCCAAAAGTATAAAGCATGGAAAGCACCCCAGGATATGAGATAAATAAACAATCGTAATGTGGCATCAAAGCACCTGATACCTGGGTAGAATACAAGGGTATAAGATCATTCAGGTGGGTCTGAATGGAGAGACATCACCCCACGCGTATCGCCAGTAACAACCAGCTTCCTCAGGGGTCAGGGGAAATTATTAGGAACAAACCATTTGTTTCCGTCAATTTCCTACTCGTCAGTGGAGATAAGAGCTGCCTTTACATACAGCAATCAAATCCACCGTATGGAAAGAAGCGATCTGTACTGTGATCGCTCCTCCCTATACAGACTAATTGGCTAACGACAGCAGACCCTTGTTTAGACAGGACAATCTGCTGTCCAGAAACAATGCTTTCACCTGATGAACTAGCATTTGCTTGTTCATTGGGGATCAGCTGCAGCTTTACACAGGCCAGTTATTCATTAACATTCATTCCCAATAATCAGCCTGCATAAGGGTGCTGCCATACATTTTTGATGATTTCTGGATGAAGTTTCTGAAGCCAAACTAACAGATACTATCTCTCCTGTTTTTTGAATCCACTCCTTGTTTTTGCTTCAAAAACTACATAAAAAACCTGAATGTGTAGCAGCACACTGAAGGGAACTTTAAGATAGGCCATCAATATCAGGTTGTTGGATGTTCACCCCTCGGCACCCATGTTGACTGCAGGGTTGGGTGCTCCAGCAAGTGATGCATCCTCTTCATTTATTAGCAGGCATAGCTCTGTACTTTTAGTAGCAGCTATGCCGAGTACTGAGGTTCAGTCCCATTGACTTGCATGGGATTGAGCTGCTCTGAGTTGCAATATCAGGCACATCCAATTATAAAAGTACAGAACTGTGCCTGGTACACTATGAAGGAGCCCCTTCAATAATCTGATCAGTGCGAGTACTGAGGGTTGGAGCACCACTGATGTGATAATGATAGCCTTTTATAGAGTCAGAGAACTCCTCAAAGGGTTCAACCTTATTTGAAGTATGGACTTTGACAGAACGGCCATGTTGTCCTTTCTAAGGCCCCAGACTGACTGCTCAGATAACTGACAGCTCCTGCCCAGTGTCATTTACTGAATGTACTATGATGTCCTATTGCAGTAAGAACACCTCAGTTGGGATGTAATCCTATGTGGGAAGGAGCTAAGAGATCCTATGGTTCTGGTAAAAACGAAATATTAGCTGCAGTGGCGTAGGGATCGCCATAGCAACCATAGCAGTGGCTATGGGGCCCTACGCCACTGGGGGCCCGCCCGGGCCTGTTGATTTATTTTATTTTATTTTTTACATCCACTTGCCGGCCCGTCCGTGGGCGGTCTGCGGCTCGGGCCTGGCTGGGGACGGGCAGAAGGAGTCAGGAGAGAGCAGGGCAGTGAGGGCACGACGGGGCCGGGCAGCAGATGAGCTAGGCCGCGGTGGAGGGGGTCGGGCCAGGGTCACGGTGGTGTGTACTATACCTGGTCCTGGAGTCTAAGAGGGAGTGGCCTCGATTCCCGCCGCAGCAGTGTCTGAGACTGACTGAGAGTGTCAGTCTCACTGCTGCCAGCCTGTGCCTCAGCTCAGCCTGCCTGCGCTGTGGTGGGACCGGTGACCGGTCCGAGTCTGACCCTTTTCCAGTCTGCTCCCTCCTCCTCAACTGGTCAGTGGTCTCCACTCCACTCCGGCGTCCACTCCACTGTCTCTAGTCCTGCCTCTGTGCCTGTGCCTGCGGCTGCCAAGTGCCTGCTGTAACAGCTGATTCTGTTCTGACTGTGCCCGTGTGCCTCAGTCTAAAAGTAAGTGTGAGAACTTAGAACTAAGGTTCAGAAGATTATGATGATCAGTACAGTATCGTGATGATGTTGAACTTGATAATGATCTGAATTCTGAAGTTAAAAAGAGCTGCCTGCAGACCTGAAGTGAAGGAGGGTGTGGGGGCCCCTGCCCCCTTCCTTCTCTTGGGGCCCCCACGGCCCTCTTTATCATTGCAGGTCTGCAGGCAGCTCTTTTTAACTTCAGAATTCAGATCATCAGACTCTCACTTACTAATTACAGCACACACCTCTGTAGTGTCCACCATCAGACAGGGGAGGGAAGAAACCCCAGAACTAGAGTGTGCCCCCCAACTGGGGTTTCTTCCCTCCCCTGTCTGATGGTGGACACTACAGAGGTGTGTGCTGTAATTAGTAAGTGAGAGTCTGATGATCTGAAGTTAAAAAGAGATGCCAGCAGTGATAAGGAGGGCACCCCTTCCTTCTTTTGGGGGGCACACTCTAGTTCTGGGGTTTCTCCCCCCCTTCTTATATGACAGACTAAGGGTACTTTTACACTTGCGGCAGGACGGATCCGGCAGGCTGTTCAGCCTGTCGGATCCGTCCTGCCGCTATTTCGCTGGACCTCTGCTCCGTCCCCATTGACTATAATGGGGATGGGGGCGGAGCTCCGACGCAGCTCATGGCGGTGGGAGATCTAGGATGGGTGTTCGGGTGGGAGCTCTGGAAGGGGTGATGGGAGGCCCGATAGATATGTGGGGGTGGGAGATGGGGGGGGCCCATGAAAATATTTTGCTATGGGGCCCATGCATTTCTAGCTACGCCCCTGATTAGCTGTGTGTAATGGCAGTTACCTAAAATGTACAGGGAATATATACATAGTGAATTTTTTGTGTGATTCCACATTGGATACATAACTACTGTGTTTGTACATTAATATTTTAGCAATTATATATACACTTTAATAAATACACGTTACCTACCAGATCGTAACCCATTGAAATAAGACAGGCCCTGAAGTCATCATGATCCATCATCCCCTTTTTTCTCTGTTGGTTGAACATATTGAGAGACATCTGAAGTCAGTCATATGTTGTATCATTATTATTAAAAAATACAATTTATATCATGTGAAGTAAAGACACATGGAATGAGTTATTACTGTCATAAGCAGAAGGCTGTAGTTTTAGTAAACAGATTAATAACACTATATCTGACCATTATATGATTTGTATCTTTCGTTATAGAGAAGTACTGAGCAATATAGATGTGAATAAAACACTTGGGCTGAGATACAACATTTACTATTAGCTGCAGAATCTGCTAAATCATTCACGTGTTGTTTTTCTCTCTCTATCTCACTCTGCTGCTCACTGCTCCTGCCCCTCCCCTCTATAGACTTCTATTTGATGATATAATCTGATCCTTCAGTGAGCAGGCAGCCTGTCTTAGTTTATGGAATTCAGAGAAAATGTTAAGGTTTTACACGGACCAATAATTGGGCCAATAATGGGAGTGTTTGCAGAAATGCTCATTCTCAATAAATGGAACTTGTAAAAGTGCCAGCAATCACCCAATGAACAAGCACACACTTGTTCATAAGGTGATCATGCTTTTTGGCCAGTACCAAATATCAATATTTCTGTGCAGCACATCTTTCTGTATAAACAGGGATCTGCTGTCTAGAAACAATGAATCTGTATGGCAGAAGTGATCACCAGTTCTCATACAGAGAAGATCACTGCTGTATGTAAATGTAGTCCGCTCCTGATAATTGACTTGACAATTGCCATCGGTCCATGTGAAAGGACTATTCGTTTAGGAAAGGGGGAGCTAATAACTTGGGAACACTAAATTTTTCTCTGACAAGATATATTACAAAGTTTCTTATATTCACCTGTACTATTACATTTATGCAAAAGCTATTGTCCGATTCAGACTTTGTTCACATCTCCACTAAATATTTCATTTGTTCTGCTCTGTTATAGGGGAAAAACAATGAAAGTAATGGAATCCCAGGTCTGTTACATAAAAAAAGACTGACAGACTCTATTGACTAATGTAGTCCATCAGGTTTTCATCAGGGAGAATGCCATTTTATGGACAAAATAGTGCAGCTTTTAATAGGGGCCTAGTTAACAGTGGCTGGCTGCTCAATTTGCTCACCTATTAGCCAGAGAAGACAGGGGCTACAAGGACCACTCTGTGAGACCTAGGACATTGCTTTGGCCACAGGTTAAAGGCGCTTTCTTCTAGGACATATAGACATCATAGAGTAGGGGTACTGCTCAGAAACAAGTCCTATGAGCCAGAATGGGGTGGTGCCCTGTACAAGCGATGTCTGTTCTGCCATAGTCATGCTGTCCTTGTATTACTTAGGCTACTTTCACACTGGCGTTTTGGCTTTCCATTTGCAAGATCCGTTCAGGGCTCTCACAAGCGGTCCAAAACGGATCAGTTTTGCCTTAATACATTCTGAATGGAAAAGGATCCGCTCAGAATGCATCGGTTTGCCTCCCATTACGCTCTGGAGGCGGACACCAAAACGCTGCCTGCAGCGTTTTGCTGTCCACTTGACGAAACTGAGACAAACGGATCCGCCCTGGCACACAATGTAAGTCAATGGGGACGGATCCGTTTTCTCTGACACAATCTGGCACAATAGAAAATGGATCAGTCTCCCATTGACTTTCAATGGAGTTCATGACGGATCCATCTTGGCTATCTTACAGATAATACAAACGGATCTGTTCATGACGGATGCATGCGGTTGTATTATTGTAACGGATCCGTTTTTGCAGATCCATGAGGGATCCGCCCAAAACGCGAGTGTGAAAGTAGCCTAAGATATAACACTTTCCCTGCCGTGGCTTCCAGGAAACACCAGGCTAGCCATCGCTTTCTGCTGAAAAACATTTTTTTTGCAAAGAGTTGCAAGGAGCTGGGTCCAGAGTAATGGACCAAGTTAAATATTTGCCTTGGATAAAAGAAATAGAGGTTTAGAGTCACCAAAGAATTATATGATGAGTAAAATAACCTATTTCTATTTTTACATTTTCCTTGAATTTGGGAGCTGGAATGTAGCATACATAAAGCCGTTTTCTCCATTCTGTGCAATGAAGCTTGATAAAAATTAACCTTGGCATAATAGTATCTGCTCATGGATTGTCGGTCTATAAATAACACTAAACACAATGTACACAGCTTTATTGTATCATCCTTAAAATAGCTGGCCATGAAAGGATTTCTCCTAATGTCAAACTGATAAGGCCACATTCTACACCGCACAACAGATGGAAGTAACGCATTCTGTTCGTCTGACATTACCAGGGAATTACAAAGAAATGTCTCCTGAGACTTTTGCATGGACAGTCACTGATACTTGATTAGACAGGACTGATCCGTAAAAGAAATATACAGATGGTCATAAACAAGTCATAGAAATGTATAAAAAAAAGTAGCATAAAAATACCATAGGGCTGTGTTGGCCATATGCCGAGATCAGTGTCTCTTTGAATAAAATAACTCAATCAGTACTGACCTTATACCATTTTACTGTCCTATCGTTCTCCAAATTACCTTGTCGAAATGATTGAATGAAGAGCGGAATTCATTAATCTGTTCCTGTGTTATGCCTTTGGCGTCCCGTGTAAGCATCTGAGTTTCGATTTCATTGATTGTTCTTGCTATTGTAGTTAGCAGGAGCTCCCAACCGACACGGATGTGCTGCACGAGAACACAAAATCTGGTTAAGTTCATATGTGAATACTAAAAGAGTCCTGCTTCTTGAATGATGTAAAGCCATAAAGAATTATCTATCTACTGTATCTATCTAAATCCAGAAATAGAGGCAGCACTCCAGGGGGTGTGAAAAAGTGTGGTGGACCTACTTTATTCACCCGTGCAGAGTTTCAGCCTTGCACAATGACACCTTTGTCAAGCTTGACAAAGGCCTCATTGTGTTGTCTAGAATTATTGTGGATGTCTTTTTTGGATCCTGGTCCATGGATTTTGGAGGAACTGCACCCATTTCCATTTTCTGGTCATGTCTGGTCATGTGACCAGATAAATCACCTCCATGCAATGTCGCCTCCATTCAAACACACTGCAGCTACACTAAACTCCCAAAAGAACAAGTGCAAATGGCAGATGCATTGTGTTTGAATGGAGGTGACATCACATGGAGGTGATTTGCCTGGTCACATGACACTACATCAGCAGCCATTTTACGGACAGCAGAAAAGACTATGTAAACAATGGGGCACACCTTATAAAATACAGAAAATGGTGCAGAATTTCAACAAAGACTACATTTGTAAGTGCCATGTAATCATCTCACAAACACATTGGTCAACAATAACCAGAAAGTGGCCAACCCCTTTAAGTGCTGCTGTTTTTTTTGTATCCATCTAATCTTGCTAAATCTAACACAGAATCACCCTGAAGCACCATATATACTTTATATAGACATACTGAGTAGTATAGATGTGAATAAAGCACTCTGGGTGAGATATAACACTTACTGTTAGGTGTTGAATCATGCCTGTGTTGTGTTTCTCTGTCTCACTCTGCTGCCCTCCTCATAGACTTCTATGGGATGATGTAATTGGATCCTTCAGAGAGCAGGTAGCCCATCTCTCAAAAAGAATGTTAAAGGGTTTGACCACTTTCTGGCGACTTGTGACCAATGTGTAGGTAAGATAACTATATGGCACATACTAATATAGCTGTTGTTGATATTCTGTGCCGTCTACAATATTTCATAAAACTTGCCACCTTGTTTGGCAAATCTTCTGTGCTGTCCACATGGAGGTCCCGTTCATAACATGGCCGCTGTTGGAGGGTCATATGACCGTGTGATGACTCCTCTATTCAAATGCACTGCACCTGCACTAAACTCCCCGTGGCAGGTCCTATGTACTTGAATGGAGGAGACATCACATGGAGTGACAGTCACATGACCCTCCATCAGCAACCATTTTATGGATAAGACCTCTTTGTGGACTGCACAAAAGACTTGGTAAACAAGGGGGTAAACCTAAAGATGATATTACTAAGTGCCATATAGTTATCTTATATACACCTCCTTGGCCAACAGTAACCAGAAAGTGGCCAATCCTTTTAAAGTTTTTTTTTGCACAGACCAATAATTGGGCTAAGGGTACTTTCACACTAGCGTTATTCTTTTCTGGCATTGAGTTCCGTCCTAGGGGCTCAATACCGGAAAAGAACTGATTCGTTTTATCCCCATGCATTCTGAATGGAGAGCAATCCGTTTAGGATGCATCAGGACGTCTTCAGTTCAGTCTTTTTGCCTTTTCAGGACGAAGATAATACCGCAGCATGCTGCGGTTTTATCTCCGTCCAAAATTCTGGAACACTTGCCGGAATGCCACATCCAGCATTTTTTTCCCATTGACATGCATTAACCTTCCTAGCGGTATTCCTGAGCGTGACTCGGGGCTGCCAGGAGCGGTAACCCCGAGTCACGCTCGGGGTAACATTGAAAAGTTGTCAGCGGAGTCCCCTTACCTTCTCCGCTGTGATCGCAGGCGAGAGCGCCGGCCGGCATCTGACTTCCTGGTTCCGTTCCCTGCGAGCACCTGCGGCGCATGGGAGCGGAACTAGGCGGGAAATTCTAAATTATAAAGTGACACACACACATAAAAGAGGTAATACATTGTAATCTGAGAGGATTGCACTGTATCACCTCAGATCTGACAGTTGATCACTATAAAGTGCCCCTTGCCTGCCATTTTACTGCCATTTGTGCTTATTTATAACATGGCTTCAAAAAAGCGCCACTGTACTACAAAAGTGTGTTTGGACCAGTTGAGTGACAGCGACAGTGACACGGAGGTGCTCGCAGAACTGAGCGATAGTGAGTCGTGGGGAAATTTGTCGTCTGACACTGACACTGATCTGGAAAGTGACAACGGCGATGATCCTGCACCTGACCTCAGCCATGTGCGCACCTGGTGCCCCATTGACTGCGATACGGACCATGTAGCGCCCCCAAGATTCCAGTTCACTGGATCACCTGGGATGAAGGCAGATGTTGAGCGTGACAACCCTCTGGCATACCTGCAATTATTCCTCACTGAGGAAGTAATTGAAAAAATTGTCATGGAGACAAATCGCTACCAACAGCAGCAATCCGCTACGCAGCATGCCACGTTTTCCAGAAGCAGAAAGTGGGAACCGGTGACCAAAGAGGACATGTGGCAGTTTCTGGGACTCATCATTCTTCAGGGGGTGATTGGGAAACCTCTCCAGAAATGGTACTGGACCACCAATAAGTTACTGGCTACTCCATTTTTTGGCACCGTGATGTCAGAATACCAGTTTTCCCTCATCATGAAGTATTTCCACTTCACGAACAACGAAGAATTTGATGAGGCAAAGCATCCTGCGCCCAAACTAAAAAAAAATCTTGGAGGTATGGCAAATGATTGTGACCAATTTCCAGCGGACCTACGTGCCAGAAAGTGATGTCAGCGTTGACGAAAGTTTGATGGCCTACAAGGGACGCCTAAGCTGGATACAGTACATTGCATCCAAAAGAGCGCGGTTTGGCATCAAATCCTACATGCTCTGCGAGTCATCCACTGGGTACATCTGGAATTCGGTAATTTACACCGGTAAAGGCACGAAGTTCAACCCCAGGTACAGCGGCTATGGGATGGCCACATCATCTGTCCTTACACTGCTAGAGCCATTGCTGAACCAGGGATATTGTGTGACCACGGACAATTTCTACACGTCTCCGGAACTGTATGAGGATTTGCTACAAAACAAGACTGATGCATATGGTACCGTTAGGCCTAACCGATGTGATATGCCATCTATGTTTGCCAAGAATAAACTCAAAATCAGAGAAATGGTTGCCTGGCAGAAGCATAAGATGATGGCAATGCGATGGCGAGACAAGAAGGACGTGTGTCTCATGAGTACTGTGCACAATACCTCTACTGCCATGGTCCACACAAAAGGTGATAGACTATAATTACACCATGGGAGGTGTCGACAGAGCCGATCAGGCAATGACATTTTATCCGGCTATGCGCAAACAGCAAAAAAAATATTATAAGAAGATCTTCAGGCATCTTCTGGAACAATGCCTTTGGAATGCATATATCCTGTACAGAGCAAAGAGTGACAAGCCTCTTGTTCATTCTGACTTTATAAGGTGGTTGAGCGGATTTTTGTCAACCACCAGACGCCATCAGTATCTGTGAACAGACCTGGACGTCGTGCTGTTGACGTTGTCAACCCAGAACACCTGACTGGTCGCCACTTTATGGACTACATCCCGCCAACTCCAAAAAAGGCAGCACCTACCAGGATGTGCGTGGTTTGCTGCTCAAAGAGAGATGGCAATGGAAAGAAAGTCCGAAAAGAAACCAGGTTCCATTGTCCTGATTGTGACGTCGGACTTTGTGCAGTCCCATGTTTTAAAATTTATCACACTCAGGATGTTTATTGAATTTTATTTGTTTGACAAATTTCATTATTCTTTATTACATTATTGAATAAAATTATATTAATTAGATTATAATTCATGATTTTGTGTTTCAAACTTTAGTAAGTAAGTAATTAGTTTAGTAAGTAATTACTAAGAATTGCAGGCCTACAATACATAACAACAAATTTCCATGAAAAAAATTGTACCCCTTTTGGTACAAAATTCCTGACATAATCATACCGCCAGGGAGGTTAATGCCGGATCCGGCCCTGAGTGTTCCGGCAAAATGGATCCGGCATTGCGGTCTGCGCATGCTCAGATCGCAAAAAAATGTGAAAAAAATAAATGCCGGATCCGGCCCTGAGTGTTCCGGCAAAATGGATCCGGCATTGCGGTCTGCGCATGCTCAGATCGCAAAAAAAATGTGAAAAAAATAAATGCCGTATCCGTTTTTACGGAGAGATGGATCCGGCATGCCAATGCATTTGTCATACAGATCAGGATCCTGATCCGTCTGACAAATGCCATCAGTTTGCATACGTTTTGACGGATCCGGCAGGCAGTTCCGGCGATGGAACTGCCTGGCGGAATCCTCTGCCGCAAGTGTGAAAGTACCCTAATTATCAGGGATGAGCGTTTGTAGAAAGACCTGTTCCAGATAATTGGTCTGTGTAAAGGTGCCAGCAATCACCCTATGGACAAGCAAACACTCTGTGATAGCGTCTTTCAGCCAGCACCAAAAATCATTTCTGTGCAGCACATCTCCCTGGGTAAACAGGGATCTGCAACCCAGAAGAAAATGATTCTTTATGTGGAAAAGTGATTGCAGTAATGATGATTAGTCCCCATACAGAGGAGATGAATGTGAATGAAGCTCTCACCTTCTTAGACTATCAGGCAAATATCTATGTATTTAAAAGGACATACGAAATAATAAAATAAAAACCTAATGGTGACTGTTCACAAGTACAGACTAGGGTGGGTTCATATCAGCATCACAAATTCCGTTATTGCTTTCTGTTATAACTTGGTTATAATGGAAAATGACGGAATTCAAAACGGAAACCTTTAGAGGCATTCCGTTTTGATCCGTCACAATAGAGGTCTATGGGCAAGCACAACGGATCCGCCTGAACTTTCTTTTCCGTCCTAGATAACGGAAACCAGACGGATCCGTTATACTTGCCCCTAGACTTCTATTATAATGGATCAAAATGGAATGCCTCCAAAGGTTTCCATTTTAAATTCCGTCTTACAATTCCGTTATTTTCTGTTATAACCATGTCATAACGGAAAGCAATAACGGAATTCGTACCGCTGATGTGAACCCGCCCTTACATAGCTTATTTGAAGGATCCCAATTATGCTTACCTCCATAGTGTAATTAGTGTGCTTGTTATCAAAGATGAGCGACTCCTGAATAATCTGGTGATCGCCTTCCAGTTTGTCAATGTTATGCTTGTAATTGATAATGTTATGTTCTTGCTGCTTGAGATTATTCATCTGATCTTCAAGTGTTGTAGTTAGATCAATGGAGCCGCGAGCAATCTCCTGTACAACAAAGATAACATCGTATCAAGAATTTAGCAAAAATTTTCAATTTCATCAGATTATCCATGAAAGCATATTAGTATTATACAATATTCTTGTAAAATTCATCCTTATTCTGAAAATCTGAGTGTTCAGGATGATGAAATTCCAGTAAAATAAGCCAAGTATAGGTTTTGACTGTAAAGAGCTCGATACCAGCAAAAAAAAACGGATCCGCAAAAGAACGGATAGCATTCAGTATTTTTGCGGACCCATAGACTTCAATGGGGCCATGTCCTGATTTTCACGGACAAGTATAGGACATGTTTCATTTGTTTTGCGGAACCGTGGAATAGAAAAGGGCCCCATAGAAGTGAGTGGGTCAGCATCTAATCCTCAAAAAAACGGATCCGCATTTTTGCGGATAGCATACGGCCATCTGAATGAGCCCTTAGGGTCCATTCACACGTCCGTGTGTGTTTTGCGGATCCGTGGATCCGCAAAACACGAACATCGGCGATGTGCGTTCCACATTTTGCGGACCGCACATCGCCGGCACTTAATAGAAAATGCCTATTCCTGTCCGCATTTGCGGACAAGAATAGGACATGTTCTATTTTTTTCGGGAAAGGAATTGCGGACCCGGAAGTGCGGATCCGCAATTCCGGATCCGGGCAGCACATCGTAGCTGCCCCGTAGAAATGAATGGGTCTACAATTCCGTTCCGCAAAATGCGGAACGAAATTGCGGACGTGTGAATGTACCCTAAGGATGATAAGTAAATCTTGATGTGTTCACATTGTGTGGTGCTGCATGATGGATGTCGCTGTTGTGGTGCTGTGCCTGTGGGTTGGGGTGACCCAGTGCCGCGGGGCACTGATAGCAGGGGTGCTGTTAGGCTGCTGGGTCTCGTCACCTGCAAGGGCTGTGTAGTGGCAGCGGTTGCCCACTCATAAGAGGCCAGCTTGACGTGGTGAGTGGGCCTGTGCATTTTGATGAAAACGTATACTAAGAGCCTCAATGGGGATATTTATAAATTATGCTGAGAAGCAATGGAACAATGCATGGCATGCGGATGCTATATTCTTTATTTTTTTTCTATAGGATAGGTATAAAGTAAATGTTGATTTTCTAACCTCCATCTTGCTCTGAATCCATGGTCCTATGACATTTGCCTGAGCAGCAAACTGTCGGCGAAAGCGCTCATTAGCTTGTTGACGTGCAAGTTCTTCTTGCAAAGACTGGTCTCTAGTGGGCACAAGCCTTTTCACCTTCATGGAAAAATAAGATTTTTTTTTATCAGAAGCATCCAATTTGTACATTATTTTACGATCCTGTATCAGTAAAGAACTAGAATAAAATAAAAAATCTAAAGCACCTTTAGAAAAAAGCCACTGACCTATTCACCAATACATGATTTCTGCTTCTGGTCCCTTGTGGACCCAAAGTGTCCCATCTGTTATCACGTGTGCTGCTGCGGCTTTTCAAAGCCTGGTTTAGAGATACATCACTGCTGGGGCCAGTGAATGGTTGCAGCGGTGCACGTGGTAACGTATGGGACATCTCATTCCCAGACCGGTTGGGGGTTGTCCCTGCACAGTCTGATACTATCCAATAAGTGCTGATGAAGGGGGTATGAGGTAACCCTGAAACGCGTTGAGCTGACCTGACGTGATATCAATAAAGGAATTTGCCAGAAGTGCCATCTGTGGGACTGCCGTTCTTCCTAAGATACTACAAGCGATCCAGGCGAGGGGGGTCGAGTCTTGAGCTTATTCCACCCCCCCGGTGAAGTGAGTTATTTGTTCACAATTTCAGTTCTTACAACATTTTTATTATATTGATTTTTATCCTGTGAATTATCCCATTTATTTGAGGTGGGAATATATTTTGTATTTTATGTTTACACATATACACATACTTCCCTTCCAAACTACCGATCACAGCTACCAATATTGGGTTGGCGCCTTTTCCTGTGGCTTTTTTTCTTTTGGTTTGTTTTTCTATTACAATAAGTGCTGAGCCAGACTTTGCAAGGACATATCCCTAGCTGGTAACATTCAATTGTACCTTTACTGAAGACCGCTGGCAGTTTATTCATAAACCTCTAGTAGGACTAATAGAGGAATGGCGCAACACAGCGTTATATAAAAAGATACTCAAGAATTGTTATTATATGGGGAATGCAAGTAGTTACCAAAACAAACATGTCAGGAGAGGTTGCAAGGCCTTTTTTACACAGACAGTGTTTGGTCAGTGTTTGATCAGTGATTTTTGATCATAGATTGTAGAATGGAGCCAGGGTGCTGGAGCAGAGCAGTGGGGAGTATAATTTTTTCACTAGGCCTAGTTTCTGTTCCGTTTTCCATACAGTGTTCGGTGGGGAGTTTTCCCCCACTCCGCACCATGACAGCGCTCCACAGACATCATGTGAGTTACCCTGTGAAGATCCAGGCAGCTAAGACATAGCGCGCTGCACCACGTGGGACGCCGGGATCCAGCAACTGCAATCGTGATACAGGTACTGTTGTCCGTACTGGAGACAGAGACGCTGGGCCTGAGGTGAGCGCTATTGCTACCACGTGGGACGCCGCGGTGGATAGCATCAAAATATTTGCAAACTCCTGATCACTGCTGGATATATATTGCAAAACATAATATCATTATTAATATAAAGGTGAACCGGAAAACTAATGCATTGGGAACATAGATGAATTATATATGTGCACAATAATACAAAATATCTTCTGGAACATATTGCTGACAAGTGTGCATTAGTTTGAAAAGAAAGAGAGACAATACTACTATATTTGGAATATACGATTGAATTATATATTTTTGAACTATAAAATCAGCTAAATACCAATATTGACATCCAATCAGATTATAAGAATGATATGCAGTAGATAAGGACTATATGTACAGTCCCCTATTGGATGCCTAAGTGGAGATGAAGAGAGATCAAACAGATCTACCTCATATACAGCTAATAGAGGGGCATTGGTATTTCAAGTGTGTGTGTTTTTATTTTTATTTTAACTTTTATATTTTATCTGCTGGACCCAAGAGAAAGCCTGAATATTGTCCGGATACAAGTTGATGCAATTAAAGCTGTTGAACTTTATAAAAGTCTGGACTCGATTTATTCTCCATCTCTACCATTACTATTCCCCCTTTATTGCTTCGGAGCCAAACCCTGGGGAGCGACGGTACCAGGTAGGAGCACCGTGACACACATAGAAAACTGTTGGGGCCGCACCACACCACTCGGCATTCCTATAAAACTGGGATGCGATCGTTCCTGGGGGGGCGGCACGTTGCACACACAACCCCTTTACGGCTATGGTTGATCAGTTTATAGTTTTCCAATATACTACCTTTATCAATTCCTCAAGGCATTCTTGAAGTCAATCAGTAGAAACCTTCAATGTTTACTCCCGTGGATAAGTTTCAGTCCTGGTCATGTGATGGACATATAGGTGCACGGCTCCTAGCGGTCCGGTTATCACGGCTCTGCCTTCTAAGGAGCCGAGAATCTGTGTGTCCATCACATGAACAGGTCAGAGTTTTATCCACTGGAGTCAACAATGACTGTTCCTATTGAATGACAGAAAGCATTTACACCATTGCATAACAAACCCAGGTATTATAGTACCGAAAGATGATTTCTTGTTCTCTTAATACCTTCTCCCACTTGGTGCGGAGTTCTTCCAGGGTAATAGTGCTATATGGATTAACTGAAGACACTCTAATGTTATAGCTCTGAATCACTTTCTCCACCTCACTCTGGATGCCTATAATTGCTTGTCTTTCGCCGTCCGCTTCCGGCAGTGTGGCTTTAAATTGCTCATGAGCGGTAATTAATTTCTGGGGAAAAAAAGAAAGTAAATACAGACCATTTTATACCTCTAAAATCATTATAAAGAAAAAAAAATGACAAGGCAGAAAACCAGACTGTAGCTGTTTACCCAACGGACGAGAAGGCAACTGCTCCAACGTCTTTGAGTTTGTGAATTATTAGATCTGCTGTATTGGTATTTACTATTTATGTTCTGTTGTATATTATTTACTATGTATATGTCATAGATATGGCCATACTTTGTCCATTGGCTCACCTGAATTTCCTCCACACTGTGGACAATGAACATGTCCTGGAGATCCTCCATGGCTCCCTCCATCCAGATGTTGAAAGGTGCTGCCCTCTTGATAAACTCCAGGTGAAGATGATCAACAGTTTCCAGTAGCTTCTCAGCTCGCTGTATAGAGAGAAACAGACAAACCCGATCTAAAACAATCAATAGGGTAAAGTAGGATTCCACGGAGAGCTACATTGCTGATCTGTAGAGAGGGGATGTCAGGCTTCATGTTGTTCAGGGCTCCTTTAGCGCTGCAATTTCATATGTGTTGAGGTAAAAGGTGAAATTAGTAATTTTTGGAAACCTACTTCATGTTATTCTAGTATTTTTTCATTCATAACATTGTAGCTTGTACTGCTGTATCATGAGACAGTTTTCATTCTCTCCAGGGTCAATAGATACTACCAGCCATCCAAGGTAACAGGTTTTTCCACCCTCTGTCCACAAAACGCGGACATATGTGGACGTCTGTATAGCGTCCGAGTGGGTACATTTTTTTCCTGGACCAATTCACTTGAATGAGTTTTGGGTGGAAAACGAACAGCAATGGTGCATGCTGTGAGTTTTTCTGCACAGACGAATGGAAAACTGAAGTGTGAATTGCATGTTTTACTTAAAAAATTTGTATCCTCTGACCTGCTAGAAGGGTACATGATGTAATCTGTAGTGAAGGTAATCTTCTTGCCAGTGGCTGTATTTGTGCGTTATCCCCTCCTTTCTGAACCTCAGCTATGTCATGTGACAAGCAATCAGACCTTCCAGATAACAGAGCATCTTATGTGTGGACAGGCAGTCAGTTTCTCTATGTATTCCTATGGCAAAGAGTTGGTCACATGACACAGCTGAGAATCAGAAGGGAGGGGATAGCTCACAAATACAGTCACCGATGAGAAGATTACCTTCACTACTGATTACATCATGTACCTTTCTAGCAGCTCAGAGAATAAAGATTTTTGCAGGAGTTCTTCTTTAAAGGGCATCTGTCACCACATACCAATAGGTAAAATGGTCGGCCGCTGTAGATCAGCGCTTGTCAGCAGATTCTCATAATATCTGTGGCATCTCATATCTATCCTATATGCTGGCAATCTGGAGAAAAAATTACTTTTTATGGCATGCAAATTACCTCCTAGGTGCAATGAGGGCGGTGCTGCTGCAACCCATTGCATCCAGAGGCTATGCTCCCTGCCATGCCCCCACCACTTAGACTGACAGTGATAACTGCAAGACTTCAGGGCCATGTTTTCACTGTCTGGCCTGTCCTTCAAAACGGTGGGAGCACAGAGAGCAGATAGGGAAAAGAGCCTCTAAGTGCAACAAGGTACAACAGCACCACCCTTGTTGCACCTAGGGGGTAATTTGCATACCATAAAAGTTATTTTTCTCCGTATTTCCGGAATATATGGAGATGCCACAGATATAAGAATTTGCTGACAAGCGCTGATCTACAGTGGAAACCATTTTACCTATAGGTATGTGGTGACAGATGCCCTTTATTGGGTCTGTTTGCTATGTGGGTGTAATTATTGAAATCAGGCCTTAAAGGGGTTCTCCCCAAATAATCCGTTTTTAGTAAGTGCCCACAGCCTGCCTCTCTAAACAGAAGATTCATACTTACCTGCTCCCTACCACTCCAGTCCTCCACACTACCTCCGCTCTGTCCATGTTATGGTCTCCACACTGTTGACATCTGGCACAGTATGGGCATGGCCACATGCACTGCTGCAGCCAATTACTTGATTCAGTGGTGACGTGCTGCTTCTGGCCACACTGCTGAATCAAGTGTAAACAATAGCGGGACCAGAACATGGACACAGTAGAGGCAGTGTGGAGAACCGAAGCGGTGTGGAGCAGGTAAGTAGGAATCTTCTGTTTAAGCAGGCAGGCTGAAGGCACTTGCCAAAGCTCATTATTCCCAGAGAATCCCTTTAAAGGAACATTCAATGTAAAAGGCAGCAACTAATAAAAGTGCAACTTACAAAAAGAGCAGCTAATATTATTCTGGATTGTCCTCAGAAGTAGAGGTTGTTAATTGTGGTAGATTAATGTAAGGATCATGAAAGCATATGGAGCACAGAAGCACTAAATCTTCCTGTCCCAGATATTATGGTGAATTACATTGAAACTATTGACTGATGGATCCTATGCAAGATGTTAGTTATGGATCACGGTATTTCTTTCTAGCCCTAGCCACATACAGTCGAGACTCCGCACCCATGGCAGCCAACGGCCGCACAATTTTATGGCTAAACTTTAGTTATTCCTTTCAAAAACATGTGGCCTTTGGCGTATGACCCCTGCCTAAAGCAGAACTGGTCCTTGGTAACAAGAGCTCCTACAAATGAATGTTCCTTGAAGCAATGGAGCAGATGAACAGAGCTGCCCCCTTATAGAAAAGTTATGAAACTATTACAAGT
Organism: Bufo bufo; assembly: GCF_905171765.1. Classification (NCBI taxonomy): domain Eukaryota; kingdom Metazoa; phylum Chordata; class Amphibia; order Anura; family Bufonidae; genus Bufo; species Bufo bufo. The sequence goes on from NC_053392.1 coordinate 500,372,177, forward strand.
TTTTTTTATATTTGTATTTTTGGTAGTGACCACACACTTAACAAAGATCTTCAAAATCAAATGGTCGGAATGAAATTAAAGCAGAGCTTCTTTTGACTGCGAGCAGATCTTTCATCTTCTGTTCCAGAGCCAAATTCAGAGGATAATTTATGAGTTGCATTCATTAAAGTTGTGAAAGACCATTTGCATATCACTTCCTATTCTAGCTATGAAAGGCTTCACAGCTATGACAACTGTGCTGTCCTTTGTCACCGATTATTAGCAGTCCTATCAGTTGCCATAAATCCTGCAGTCCTATGTCTACAAGATTCCTATAAAGTTATGAGATGTATTCTGACCTGGTGACTTATTTTGGAGACTTGGATTAAGTGGATCTGATTAGAATGATATATAAGTATATATAAACACTTCCTTCAAAGTTGCCTGTATTTTCTAAGTGGTGTACAAAAACAGCTACTTTATAAGGCCCACCTCAAGAGCTTCCCTCCGTTTTTGAGTTAATGTTCCAAGTTTGTCCCATTGTTCACAAATCTTTTGGCATCGTTCATTAATTCTGGCTGCATCATGATAGTCCAGCTCACTGGGTGGAGAAAAGGACAAGAACATTATGAGACTCCAAAACTAGACCAAAACAATTGATGATGTGAAGACTGCATCTAAAAGGCTTACTGGGCAACTTTAGATCTAGTTATCCCACAACATGGAAATCATTTTAAACCAGATCTATAATTAGGCTAAGCTGTCTTATGTTAGGGCAGTGCCAAAAGAACCACACTCCTGTTAGCCAAAATGGCTTTTATACATAGTGTGCACCACATTTATTAAGTGCTTCATTTTTGGAGTATTTTTCCAACTTGTATGACATAGTTGTGTGGCTTATGACTGGTGATCTGGCTCAGATACCCCCCGGCCTGAAGCCTAAAGCGAACAGATGTGCCGAATGTATGAGAAATGATCCCATAGTCTGCATCCGCTGTGATGCCGGATGTCAAATAGCACCAGACAGAAAAATGCTGCATGCTCAGTTTTTCTGTGCACTGAAGTGCAGCGCACATATGTTAGTTGTCTCCAGTTCCCGGCATAAAATAGTTGGCCGGACACAACTGATCTATGTGGGAAATGGACATGGAAAAACATGCACCAAAAATGTGCCGAAATTGTGACACATGATTTTGGTGTAAAACAAGCCAACTAATAAGTTGTGTAAAGCTATAGCGGATTTACACCGCACAATTGTCGGGCCGATTATTACTATGAACGCTCGTTCCCGGTAATAGGCCTGTGCAAATGTGCTGCCGAACTTGTACGAATGCTCGTTAGCGATTATCTATCGATGTAAAGGTGCCGCCGATTACCTGATGAACGAGCAAAATGCCTGTTCATCAAGTAACATGATAGTTTGTGTTGTCATCTAAATCGCCTTTTGCCGGCTACAGATCGTTCTGTCTAATCAGAACAATGATTCTGTATGGGAAGGAACGATGGCATTAGTGATTTCTCCTTTCTCATAATGTGGAGGAGATCACTGCATTTCCTCCACTGAGGATTAAGCGATTGTCAGGAAGGAACAATCGTTAGCCTTATCTGTGAGTGTAAAGGGGCCTTGAGACTGGCTAGTCTAAGGGGGTAATGTATTAACATGCGTCTACCCCACTGACAAAACAGGCACAGCTATTGGAGCAATGACTGAGGAGATCTCTGGATCCATGTGAGGTACAGGGCAGGTTCTAAGTTGGTTAGAAAGAGATGGCCATGTACTATATAATGTCTGATTTCAATTATTTACATTAATCATAGGATAACCCCTTAAAGCTCAGGGATGCAACTGTAGTTGGTGCAGATGTAGGAGATGGACCAATGCCCTGGAGCTTGAAGTAGCCCAAGGTCCTGTTCCAGATTTTGCTCTGGGGCTCAAAAGCTTTCCATTCTGCCTCTGAGTGGAACTACTTTTTAAATAATTAACAAAGATTTTCCTATTACTATTAAGAAAATTAGAAGTTATTTGAAAACCTATTCAGCAGCCGCTGGTAATTATGCTGCAGAGTAATAAAACCAAATGGCCGTCGAGTTATTTGTATAGATCGAAGGATTCCGAGTAAGGACTAAATTTAGCCATTAAAAGAAGAGGGTTTTCAAAAGCTCAAGATAATATTCTAACCCAACTATGCCAGGAATTCTTTTACACAGTACCTATGACACTATTGAATGCCACGGAAATAGTTTTATCAGCTAAATGTCAGCAGCTGTGAGTCTGAGCGGAACATACTTCAGCTCCTGGGCGATGGCAGCAATCTGCTCCACTCGGTCTTGGCGGGAGGCCAGTTCGCTTTCAAAGGCCTCATGTTTCCTCAGTAGTGCGCGCACTTCTGTCAAAGATGAGCCCTCATAGTCTTTCTGAGTTAGCATTTGCTCCTTTCCTGGAAATAGAAATCAAGAAATAACATTAAAATGTAAAGTAGAATAATGGTCTTAAGTTAGGGCTTGCTGGGAAGTTCACTAGCTAGGATAGCTCGCTAAAAGATAGCCTCACCTAGCCAACCGTTGCTTCATTCTGAAGAAGTAAGTTTAATTCATATGCAAATTAGCAGTTAAATGCACTGAGGTCAGTGTTCCTGCATAGTCATCTTGCCTGGCCCTGTCAGTTAAGAAGGAGGGGAAGGGGCTGGCAGAAGAAACAGAAGGACCGCCCTCATTGCACTTAACTGCTCACTTCCATATGGATTAAAAGTACTTTTTCTCCAGAATGAAGCATCTGATCGCTAAGTGAAAGGCATCATTACATTGATCTGATCTAGACCTGCAAGGCATTGTGCCAGGTTTAACAGACAATGTCCTGATAACCGATTACCTTTAAGTTATGGCAGAGCAGCGTGCAGAGAGCCTGTATTGCTGTGTACAGAGGGTGTATGGCTCCCAAGTACAGAGATACACAATTTCCATTTCCTTCTGTACAGGCTCTGCTGCTTGCAGTTTATACAGAGATACTCTCTCCCAGAAGCAATGCTCACAGGGAAGAGCACCTCCATACGTATGGCATATTATGGATCATGCCACGTCAGAAAAAAAACTCCATATTCATGCATACGATATTATACACCTCTATGGGAGCCCTATTACAGGTGTGTACCAAGCATAGCTTGAGCCGTAAGTAAGGCAGTGTGCAAATGGTAGCGTATTTTGGGTTTTACGCACCGTAATATGCTGTTAATGCGCAGGTAATACGCTTTCCTTATTGTTCCATGTGAAATAAAATCCGGTATTCACATAGTGGCAAATTCAAATTCAAGAGGGCATCTGTGGCCGCTGATGAGATGCATGAGTACCTGATGCTCCTAGCATTAATTAATGCTGAGAGCATTAGATCGTTATAAATCTGGCTGGTGGTGTAAGGAGGGCTTGGGCGGCCCCCTGGGCATTGGCCCACTGGGAACTTTCCCTTTAGGGTCTATGACCAGTCTGCCCCTAGTTGCAGGCCTTTACAGAGCTAAAAATGCTTCTGAAATAAGTAATACACCAAAAGGTGCCTGGATTTCAGAGGCCGATTGGAGGTCTCTAAATAAGCTCTGTATATTACAGCTTCAAAATGATGTGAACGTAACCCAACACCGACAACAAGGTAAGACTGACAAGAAAATACTTACTAGCAAACCATCTGGGGATTTAATAGGGTTTTCTGGGACTGCAATATTGATTATATCCTCAGGATAGGTCATAAATATCAGGTCAGTGGGGGTCCGATCCTCAGCAACGCCACCGATCAACAATTTTAAGAGGCCTCTTCCTATACTAGTGTCTATTAAAGCCTAACCCTACTCTACAAGGTCATGGGTTTACAGTAGTTTACAGGTGGAGTTATGCTTTTATGGTATGTATAATGTAACCTCCACATTTGTATTACCAAGTTCTTATATCAGTCCTTACCAGAAGACCATGTTTCATGTGTGGTTGACTTCTGCCTAAATTTCTCAGCCAAATGATCAAGTCTTTGAAGCCTCCTCAGCTCATTAAGCAGCCACTCTTCATAGCCCTTTTCACCCTGCTCCAACCTCTGCCAAGCGTTTGCAATATCCTGCAGGACAAACAGGTGATTATGCTAAGTAAAAGTAAGGCATAGCAGACAATATACTCAAATATGTCTTGATATGTAGTTCCAAAATACAGTACTTTGGAACAGTTTCTTTAGAACATGCCCGGCTCTACTTACTGAAACCATCTTGCCTTCAGATGGCATAAATGCAGGTCTATTGCTTATTCTCAGCTTTGTCTGTAAGGTATTGAAGTTAATCTCCAGTTGACATTTCTCCTGCACTCTGGGGGGTTTGTGCCTCCGACGGTAGTCTCGGAAATCGTCCAGTTTTTTCATCATGGCTTGCAAACTCTTCTCAGGAGTGCGGTTTTCCAGCCATGGTATTGTGCGTCTGATCCATTCCAAGAGCTGATTCATGTGAAGTAACAAAAAGAAGGTCAGGTTTTCCTGTACACCAGTTTTGATAAATCTCCCCCATCATGTCCATATGACCATAAAGACTACTATATGTATGCGCTACAGGTATTGCTATCAATGTATGCATTTCCAAATAGCAATCTGTGTAAGGCCTCTTTTACATGACCGTATGGCTTTTTCAGTGTTTTGCGGTCCGTTTTTCACGGATCCGTTGTTCCGTTTTTTGTTTCCGTTTCTGTTCCGTTATTCCGTATGGCATATACAGTTTACAGTAATTACATAGAAAAAATTGGGCTGGGCATAACATTTTCAATAGATGGTTCCACAAAAAACGGAACGGATACGGAAGACATATGGATGCATTTCCGTATGTGTTCCGTTTTTTTTGCGACTTGAATGGAGCCACGGAACGTGATTTGCGGGCAATAATAGGACATGTTCTATCTTTCAACAGAACGGAAAAACGGAAATATGGAAACGGAATGCATACGGAGTACATTCAGGTCTTTTTTTGCGGAACCATTGAAATGAATGGTTCTGTATACGGAACGCAAAAAACGGTTGTGTGAAAGAGGCCTAAATCTGGACATGTTAAAACAGTGATCCCATCACTGAGTGATGCCTCATCTGTAGACCACAGGAACGGAGTTACTTTTATTCACCCTGTATATTGCCAAAAGGATACTACATGTCCAGTTTACACCATTTACACAGGCCAAGAATTCGCCAATTACCAGATGAACAAGCGAGAAACTCATTCATTGGGTAATATACTCGTTTGTGCATACATCTAAATTATCGTTTGCCGGCAGCAGATCATGCCATCTAAACAACCTCTGCTGCCAGCAATGATTATGTATCGGAAGGAGCAATGGTGATCATTCCTCCCAATACTGTGGAGGAGATAGCTGCAGGTAAATGCAGAGGTCTCCTTCACTGATGAGCAGGCGCTTGTTGGGAAGAAACACCTGCTAAATTGTCCCGTGTAAAGGGACCTTTAGTTTCCAGGGTGATGAAAGACACAGAGGTTCTGTAGACAGACATGTAAGATTAGAACGCCTAAAATAAGTTACTTATTTTATTCAAATATAGCTCCACTTTTAGGCTTCCTTCCCAATCAGATTCTGCCTTTCATTTTTCACAGCTCCTTTAGAAAATGAAAGGTGGAATCTGATTGGCTATAGGTAAGTAAGCCAGTTTCCCTTTACACCCGTTTTGATAAATCTCCCCCTGTGTGTTACCGTTTGCCATAACATCAGTCAATGTGGCTGTTCTGATCTGGCATTAGCTGGTATTGGAGCAGAAATGCTGTACATTATATGTAATGCTCAGCTTCTGGCATCAGTGCTGAGAAAAAATTGCTTTGTTTTTTCAAGAGCTGTGATCAATGTGGATCCCAATGGTTGAACCCTACAGTTGAGCGGTGATCCTAGTGATATTCCTAGTGCATTCACATACAGTATATCAGGAAGGTGATCGGATTTTATCATAAAAAAAAAAACTATTGTGATGCCCCTTGTTCCCTCCTTTGACATTTCTGTCAGACACGATGGACAGACAGATTTATCAAAAGTGGTGTAAAGGAAAACTGGCTTAGTTGCCCATAGGAACCAATCAGATTCCACCTTTCATTTTCCAAAGGGGCTCTGAAAAAATGAAAGGTGGAATCTAATTGGTTGCTATGGGAAACAAAGCACAGAAGGTGAGCAGGAATGTGTTAATGGGTTACCCTCCATGAAATATATCTTATGAACAAATGGGATATTACCTCACTTGCCAGTCTCTCGTACTCTTCCATCATTTTCTCATTTTCCTGGTTCACAGCAAGCACTTTGCAGATACGATTAGCCGCGGTCTCCGCCTGTAAAGATTTCCAGATCATTAGGTATAATTTAAGTTTCCAGTATGAACGTTCCTTTCTTCTAAATGATAGGCTTTGTATTTATTTTCACTGAGATTTTAGTCCTGTTACAGACTGGGGGTGTATGAGCAGGTCAGGCAGCAAACCCCAAATTTCCATGGAAGCAAATAATTCATGGTTCATATAAAAGTCCTACCTCCAGCTTTCCGTACCCTGACATAGTATTATGTCAAAGGCGATTGCCCCACCATGATGCACTAATGATGACAGTTACAGATACCCAACCGCAATCCCCCCACGACTCTTCGGGTCACAGAAAACCGGCCATGGAGGATTTATGCATATCTAACATTAAGGTCTAGGGGAGATCTATCAAGACTGGCGTATCCTGAGCGCTGGAGTTTGTCCCACAAAAAATAGTCTACAGTTTTCAAACCAGCACCAGGATCTGAATACTTTTGTAATTGCATGTAATTAAATATTTACTATAGCCACTGAACTATTCAATAAAATGTATCTGTATAGCGCCACCTGCTGTTTGTTCTTTTTCTTATTTCTCTGTCCACATCACTGAGATGGACGCACATGCTCGGTTCCATCCTTTAACTGCCGATGTTAGAGGGAGAGATCTGCAGCAGAAAGGACACACCACCTGCGCTGCAAACTTGATATAAATCTAGCAGAGTAATTGGAGCAATGAATGGGTAGACCTCTGGATCAATGTGAGGTAAAGGGCTGGTTCTAGCTTTGTTAGAAAAAGATTGTTATGTACTATATGATGTCTGGTTTAAATTTTTTTTACATTAATCATGGAATAACCCCTTTAAGAAGCACATGCCTTTTAACCCCTTCAGGACTTTCTAATGGCACCATTTAATACTGAATACGATGTAGTCGGAAGCTGGAAAACAATTGCAAATGGGATAGAATTGGAAAAAAATGCAATTCTGCCACTGTTTTATGGGTATTATTTTCACAACATGCCCCATGCAGTAAAAATGATCTGTTACCTTCATTCTGCAGGTCAGTACAATTACAGTGTATACCGGATTTATATACTGTAGTTTTTCTTGTGTTTTAATACTGAAAAAAGACAAATATTCTGAACCCCATAACTTTTTTTTTTATACCTGTGTGAAGGCTCATTTTTTGTGGGGCAATCTGTAGTTTTTATTGATACCAATAAGGAGTGTGTATGACTTTTTGATCACTTTTTAATGAACTTTTGATTTTTATTTAGGTACTGTATGGCGCTCACCCATAGGGGATTTTAAAATTTGATCATTATAATTGCTTTTCCCATAGACTGCATCTATTTAAGAATGCAGCCTATGGGAGATTTAATATATTCCTATGGAGCACTTCCACCTGCAGGCCTCCTGAGGAATATACTGTACCTGTTGTAGGCATGATAGCCTCGAGCAGGCACCATGGTACTACCGCTTTCCCGATCTCATCCCGGGGAAGCCATTAGGGCCCCAGAGGCGCTCCAGGGTAAAGTCGCCTTAGCTGTCATGGTCACTTCAAGCCAATAAAATGTGAACTCCAGTGAACATAAAATAAAGCATTGTAGGTATAGTTTAGACATTTTCAGGGGACTATCACCAATGTGGGATGTCCATATTTTTTCCCCTAATTTGCTATTGCTCTCAAATGGTCACCCTGTGCAGGAGCCTGTCCTTGTTGATACCCCTAATATCCCTATCCTCTTTCTGGGGTGCTCCAAATGTCCTCAGGGGAGAAGACTGATAAGGGCCTAAGTAATCAGGTGTTTTGTGCCTGAGTTAAATGTGTTGAATCTGTGGCCCCTGTCAATCTTCTTCCCTGAAGACATCTGGAACGTCTCAAAGAGAAATGTGCTGAGAGAACAGGGTACAATAGGGGTAACACCAGAGACAGGTCTGTGGTTTGAGGAAATACCTTCTTGGCTTTTGGCTGAGTCTGGACTTTTAACCATTTATTATTCAAAGTTATATTATAACTAGAGATGAGTGAATTGATTTGTCTCATCAGCAGGGCTTATTCACCTGTGTGGGGGCTGTCCCTGCAGGTGAAGGAGCACCCATCTGTAGCAAGATTGACAGGCCTGGACATTAAGTCCAGCCCTGACAATTTCCTACCTGCCCCGCGGCTCTGCTTTGGAGCATTGTCTGTGCAGGCATGGCACAGGTTAAGAAGCCATGCTGATGAGATGAACTGATTCCTTAAAATCGATTTGATCATCTTTAATTATACCCTCTTTATCTTCCAATGATAACCTTTATTGAGTAGACAGAGTCCATTTTAGTGTATATATAGGAATAGTGGACTCTGCTTTTCACCAAGGCCTCTTTCACACTTTCACTAATGATTCCCCTTGCTCTGCTCCATTTGTTAAGAAGTCCAACAAAAATAACGGAAGCGCTGGATTCAGCACATTACTGATCCGAACGAAGCCAAACAGATCACTTTAATTGTAATGGGGCCAGTTCGGTTTCCGTTTAGGAGTCCCCTTTTTTTAGCAGAGAAAAGTCTTGCATGCAGGACTTTTCTCTCTGTTGTTTTGCCATGAAGCCTCCAAATCAGATGTGAACAAGCCCTAATGATTCATCTATACCTGAAATATGCTGCCCTTAAATAAGAAAGCACACTATGGCAACAGACCTTTTTTTAACACACCATATGTCATTCTCTGTTATGGATCGTGGAAAGTTGCTCAAAAGTGGATTCGACCCAAAATGAACAGTTTTCAGATTTCAATCAATTTCTGACCTATTTCCACCTTGGACGGGGTCTAAAACTTCAGGGACAAGTCAACAAACATAGCTCTTGTTGATAGGTTCACCCATTGAAAATATCTGTTGACACCAGCAACTGGAAGAAGGGGAGCAATCAGTGGATAACCCCAAGTCAAGCATTCTACCAATCAGAGGGAATATGCCTAAAGAAACAACGATCTCTGTGGGATCTAAGAATTGGCACACGGTCATAGAATTATGTGGAATTTTATATATATGAGGCAGTGACAGGCCTCATAGCTGCTAGGGGAGATTCATGACAGGACTTTCTGTGTCTTCCCCAACAGTCATCAGGTCTGAGGCAGCACCAGGTTACACAATCAGTCTGAGAAAAGAGCCCAGACTGTCAGTCAAGGAGAGAGAGTCTTGGTGCAATAGAGGCCTGCTGGAGGCTCTGGAAGGGTGGTCTCAGCTGGGCTGGCGGAGGGGCCACGGAGCTAGGTGTTAGCCTGAGCTTTGAGGGACTCCGCGAGGTCTGGGAATCGGCGGTTGCTAGGCCAGAGTCAGGCGGACTTCGGGGCCACACTCCCCCAAAGATACTGGACTTTGTTACAGCCTGGAAGTGCTGGAGTATTGGCTAAGAAAGCCACATGTTGGTACCGTGTGTGAACGGTGCTATAAGTGAGGTAGGGTATGCTATATTTAGGTAGAGCCCAGACGGGCAGGCTTTTATTTTGTACTAAATCTCACATTTGGACCTGCAATCCGGCTGTGGCGAAGCTTGTGAGAATGACCCCCGAAAAAGAGCTAATCCCCCACAATATTAACATATAGCAGAATGCTTGGCCTTCTTGTAGCGCATAATTTGAAACAAAAAATCCAATATACCTGTTCTGCTCCAGCAAATGCATGGTAAAAACAGGATACATAGGTCATAATAGCTCTCTCATCAGGTTTTGGAGTGTTTACAATATCTGGAAGAAAATGGAAGAATAATCACTTATTATGAATTACCACAAACTTCTAGATTATCTACAAATTCCTACCAAGCTGCCACGGACGCTGTGTAATAATGAGTAGTTTTTCGTCAAAAATCCAGCAAGTGTGCAAGTAGACCAGAAAGATGCAAGTAATCCTTTATATGTGGAAAAGTTACCATCATATACTCCTCAGGGCTCATGCACACAACCGTTGCCTGTTTTGCGGTCTGCAAAACACGGAGACTAGCCGTGTGCATTCACGGCCGACCCATAATAGTACTGTCCTATCCTTGCCTGTAAGGCTACTTTCACACTAGCGTTTTTTGTGGATCCGTTATGGATATGCAAAAACGCTTCCGTTACAATACTACAACCGCATGCATCCGGTTGTACTATGTCTTCTATAGCCATGACGGTTCCGTCTTGAACACCATTGAAAGTCAATAAGTGACGGATCCGTTTTCTATTCTGCCAGATTGTGTCAGAGAAAACGGATCCATCCCCATTGACTTACATTTTTTTGCCAGGACAGATCCGTTTGGCTCCGCTTCGTCAGGTGGACGGCAAAACGCTAGAGGCAGTGTTTTGGTGTCCGCCTCCAGAGCAGAATGGCGACTGAACGGAGGCAAACTGATGCATTCTGAGCAGATCCTTTTCCATTCAGAATGCATTAGGCCAAACTGATCCATTTTGGACTGCTTGTGAGAGCCCTGAATGGATCTCACAAACGGAAAGCCAAAACGCTAGTGTGAAAGTAGCCTAATGCGGACAAGAATAGGACATGTTCTATATTTTTGCGGGTGTAACAGAACGGACATAGGGATGTGGACTGCACGTGGTCTTGAGGGTCTCCCATCGACAGCCAATATTGATTTACTGAAACTAATAAAATTAAATGTGCAATATTAAGGAAATCCTCAATACATGACATATATACGTCTTCCTTGAGAACGGGATTAGGAAACACAGTACAAGGGAAAGAGAGATGGATTCCTACCTTCAGCGTCTAACATCTTTGGTATATCTAAATATTTTTCTGCAACCTCCATGGCTAGGTTAAGGTTTCCGACAGGGTCATCCTGTTTGATTAAAAAAAAAAATATTATAAACTGAAATATTGTGCATATACCACCATTATTTTATATTTACCTTCAAAATTACCAGGATTAGCCAGATTCAAGTGCTGTTATTGAGTTTTTGGTTAATTTCTTGCAAACCATTCTGGAAGTAACACAATATTTAGTTGGTTAATAGGGATCTATTACATGGTCGATTTGTTTGCTGCATTAGGATTGTGCATAGAATACAGTACATGGTGTGTCTGTGTCTACAATAAGGGGATGTGTTACATCGCAGAAAATCTATAACGAATCTGTAGCAAAATCCTCCTGGGTTGGGGTATGGCTACTGAGTGAAGGGTGTACAAGCGCCAATTAACTAATTTAGACTGCGCTGTTTAGTCAGTCTGCATTGTTAATGGTCGCTTGGAACCCACAATACGGCGCAGCCATTAACAATACAGACCGACTAAACATTGTGTTCCTTGCATGTCCATGCAATACTCGATCACCAAGCAGCCGCGTCACAACCGCATCCGGACCATGCTGTGTGCAGATTTTGCTGTAGATGTGCTGTTGATTTCACCCTCTGCTTTGCAAATGGGGAAATCCGCGTTTGAACTCTGCAGCATCAATTGACATACTGCTGTTTTAGAGGGTCACTAAGTTTTCATCAAATTTTTTTATGTCATAGAGACATTTTAAAGGTCTGTGCTGAGACTCCCACCGACCGCCAGAAGGAGGAGAGAGAAGTGCGCGCATAGCACACTCTCCCCTTTCACTGTAGGGGACAGAATCGAGAAGTGTCCATAGACTTTCTATTCAAGTCCGTCTGGCTTCCTCTCCTGCAGTGAGGAGAGAGACCATGATATGCCAAAATTTCTCTCTCCTCATTTTAGTAATCGGTGGAGGTCTCAGTGCTCAGACTCCCACCGATCAAAACCTTCAAAATGTCTTTATGACATATCAAAAGTTTTATGATAACTCAACAACTCTATGATATCTGTACCTCATGTGAGTGAGTGTACGTCACGTGTGGATTAGTGTAAATGTCATTTTTGTAAAATTCTCATCCACTTTTCTGCTTCGGTAAAATGCAACAGAAATCTGTTTTGAAAAATCTACAGCATTTCTACAAATTACGTTGATGTAACCTCAAGCTAACACATTTTTGTAAGAGAACCCTATGTAACACTAGTTTCTCTAACAAGAACACATTTTTTTCTATTGTTTTCAGTGTGCAAGTCCTGAAAATATTAGTCATCCAAATTTGGTTTGGGATATCCGGATGCTGGTGGGAGACAACAATCCACTTTGCCCTTAGCCAGCATATTTAGATACCTAGGGCAAGGGCAGGAAACTAAATCTTAACCTGGGTTGAAGAAAGTTCAGTGCACACTCTCAAGATTAACAATGAGTATTCATGTTTATTAATGTACTTTTACAGCATTTACATTTAATTAAAGTGTAACTGTCATATTTTTTGTTCGCTAGTTTATTAGAGCTAGGCATATATACCTGAGTTAGTCTGTCAATGATTGTCAAAAGATCTGTAATTACCTTATAATAACAGCTTTAATTAATTTCCCCTGTCCCTTTGCACCAGTCCCTTAAAAGACCGTTGCTATGACTTGTCTGTCTCCGGCTCATTGTAAACAGAAGACAAAGGGGCGGTCCCCCACACTACATTCCTGCATTAGGCTTCAGAGTGAGGAGGCGTGTCTCTCAGTAATCCTATTTGATTGGCTAGAAGCTGCTGGCTACAGCAAGTGTGTATGTGAAGTAAGGGAAGTTTTGGCCTCGGAGAACTGGCAGAGAAGCCATATTGAGAAGATCCTCATATTGTAGGGGTTAAAACAGCCGTAACTCAAGAAAAACAGTGGTAAGTGAAGAAACTAAAGATTGTTTTATGCATAATGCTGCAGCAGCAGTAACATAGTAAAATTGTTTTTTTTTTTTTATGAAAACATGACCGTTACACTTTAAGTCTCCAATGTACTTATACCAGCAGTGTGGAATTATGAATTTCAGAGGACTAAAATAATGAAATTTTGGTAGAAATGACCTTTGTCAAGTCTTTTTGCATACACCTGTCCTTGGGAGGAAGGTGATCACTTGATCTCCTCAGGCTCCACAACTAGGTTGGCCAAAACTGAATCCAGGGATCCTTTAGTTTGTGAGCAGCCTTCATGCACTGTCCTCTCTGGTTAAAGACCCCTCTAGTCCCCTCAGCTTTCGATTGGTGTGCTATTTCAATTTTCATACATTGAAGGAAAGCCTAGCTATAACTCTGCCTAACTGTTACAAGTAGTTTATACTATATAGTGTATCGCAATTACTCTACATACAGATGTATTTAGCATAAGCTAGCGTTCTAGCCAGTGTTTCCACCCCCAATCGAACCATGAGTTATTGAATATTCTAGTACTAAGCCGTAACCTTATAATGTCGGAGCACTGTTCCCATCTGAGCATGCTCTCACTAGGGTATGCCATAACATTCTAATCAGAGGAATCCGGCCCCCCAAAAATATAAAAAATATGGAACAGAGGTCTAGAAGCATCCAATTCCATTTAATGGGACGATGCTATAGTTCCCTGCAGAGTAGGTAGATGGGATTGTCAAGATGCAGAGAAAATAAGTAAATCAGTCCTATCATTTTGCAGTTTGTTGGGATTCACTGTAGCTCAGCACTACTGATGAGGAAGTTGCTTCCTATAGTGGGAAGAACCCTTTAAAATGTCCCTTCCAGATGATGTACCAGGTACAGATGTCATGCTGCAGATTGAAGTATATCTATTCCCTACTTTTTGACAAAATTCCCTTGTGGTTTATTTTTCAGTGTGAAGTGAGTCTAAATTTACAACTTTTGTCTGAATAAGTCTAAAGCTTCATGCACACAGCTGTATCTGTATTTCAGTCTGCAAAAAAAAAAAGAGATCTGCAAAATATTTATATCTTCTGTGTGGATTTTACATTTTACACTCCCATCAATAGAAAGAGCTATTCTCAACAGCAACACAGACAAGAATAGGACATGTTCTATAATTTGCGGAGAGGCCAAAAAGATCAGCAAAAACTTATAAACGTGGACAAGTCCTTTAAGTTGAAATCAATGCATAAAATGTGTCCCCCTGGACGGCTAGGCTATTGGATGCAGTCTAATTCTGTATCTGGCTTGTACGTACGCTTGATGATTCCACTTTTAGCATTATCTGAGGCTTCTCGTACAAGGGAGAGAGAAAGATTAAGAAGCATTCATAGGGATTACGCTGTATAGACAGGCTATGATATCAGGCCTGCCAACACACTTTAGTTTCTTAAAATAGTGTAGTGATGTGAAGTGAAGCCTGGCAGGTCAGAATACAATGAAGTAATATATTAGGCAGGAAGGCTGGATGGGGGGAGAGAGGCCTAGCTATTTATTATGTTCATTTCTGATTCCAGTAAAAATAAAAGAAAGCAGCTAAAACCAATAGATTACAGCTGAAATATTTGTTTCTATATAGTTTATATTATTCTTGTCGATTTCAATTATAAATATTAGAGGAAATGCAGTGCAATGTACAGAAGCTGGGGGTAGGGGAATAAAATTATTGGGGTATATTTGATCAATGGTTGGGGCGTATTTATAGGGGGGGCAGAGGTATCAGTTGCACCTGGACCTAATTTCCTAATATAATTTCATTGCTGATACAGCCCCTATCTCCAGATGTGGATTCCATTCATGTGATCCTTATGTGCCCCTTCTAGTGATGTTGTGTCCACTGTCTGGCTCCTATGTCTTCCGGTCTCCTCCTGGTCCTGACCGTGTCCCCCTCGTCTAATTTACATGAGCAAGGAGCAAGCAGTACCAATCAGATCTCCTGCACCAGTGCAGGCGCCGGAGTATGCAGGAGAACTGGTGATGTCACCTACTCCCAGCCCATGTAAATTAGAGGGGACACAGCCAGGATTAGGAAGAAACTGAAAGACACAAAAGCTAGCCAGAGGATGCTACATCATGGGAAGAAGGGCACATGAATAAAACCCAGATCTGGAAATAGAAGCAATGCAGGCAAACGAGTGATTGGAGATACTGTTATACAACAGAAAAGATTGAAAGAAACCAGACAAGCCCTTTAATTATACTTTTGTCATCCTGATCAACAAATTGGTGCTACTAGTACTGTTCCTACTTGCAAGAAGGGTGCACTATAGACTCAGTTTTGCACCACAGTAACTCACTTGCATGGCTGCCTGCAGAGGGGTTCCTGTACTTCTTCCAGTCTAATGGACACCAGTCTATCAGCCTCACCACCCTCAAAGGCTCTCTGTCTCTCTCGGCATTGACCCCTCTAAGGTTTTCCGATCTCTAGTTCTCTCACGTTCTTCTAGGGCAGCCACATGTGTCACACTCTTCTCAGGCTTCAATCACTTGTCCATCTCTACTCTCAGACCACCGGTGCATTCCTTGGTGGCTTACTAGTACCAGACTTCTGCTCCCACTTTCAGAAGGTTTTACTACTGCTCGTGCCCTCTGCTGAATAGACACTCACACTGAAGGTGCTAAACACATACTTTAAAGGACGTGCCCAGCCTGACCTACCAGCCCTACAGCACACTGCTTCTGGGCCACAACATCCACCACTAACTTGGTGTAGACAACAAAACAATGGCCCTGCTTGCACCAGCTCCTCATCCTCCTTCATTATGGTATCCAGGAACGCTGTTTCTGGTGTTAATAACTTACATCGGAAAAGGCAAAACCACTGAGAGTGTAGGTTTCGTCAGTTGTAAGCCACTTTGTCGCTGGTAGATGGGCCTGATACAAAAATGTGGGCAAAGAGCTTTTTAATTTTAATATAGTAAGTATAGTGGTAATGCGATTTACATTTATTCATGTTTCCAGTGTGTTTGAATGTGTCTTTGTGCATGAAAGTGTGCTGCTACTTGTAGTCCTTGTTTGCTTTTACATTGCGGACATCACAGACTTTCCCGCGACAGGTGGCAGGAGATCGGTGAGACTGGCAACACGTGGTTTGATCTGACATGTTTTCCGTTTGGATCAAATGATGTCTGTGTTGTTTCTGGTGCTTGCCACACCTTCTTTCCCCAGGTGTGGCTATTATGGTCATTTTACCTTCTCTATTAATTGATGTTTCTCCCACTATGCTATGCGGTTTACAGCTTCTATTAGAATTGTGGATAGCTGGTGTGTGGATCTCGGTTATGGTGCTGCCATAACCACTTGAATTTATTTATTTATTTTATGCACTTTTATAGTGCTACTATATTCCGCAGTGCTTTACAGACATTAGCATTTAAGTGTTTTCTTTCCCTTTTGTATTTTGTATTTTGTTTGGGTTATTTTGTGTGTTGCATTTCCCTGTCATTTGTATTAAGGCCTGAGGGAGACTCCTTTTCGTCCTTCCTTTGGAGGAACAGGTTGTCTCATTCCTACCATTAGTACCAGGGTCATATAGGGTGAGTTAGGATACTAGGTATTCCTGTGTATGAACTCACCTACCTCTGGGGTCTGTTCATACTGGTAGTTAGTCAGGACTTTGATTAGGGTTTTACTAGGAGGTGTCCATCTCCTTACCCTAGTTTCCAGGCCTTATTCCCTCACCCCTTTCCCTCCTATGTTCGGTGTGGTGTTTTCCTCCCACACCAGAACGTGACAGCAATGCTCTAAGAAAGACATGATGGGGGAAATTTATCAAACTGGTGTAGAGTAGAACTGGCTTAGTTGCCCATAGCAACCAATTTTTCACAGCTCTTTGGAAAATGAAAGGTGGAATCCAATTGGTTGTTATTGGCAACTAGGCCAGTTCTACTTTACACCAGTTTGATAAATCTCCCCAATATTTTTTCTATTGAGATAGTGAAGCTCTTTAAACTAAAGCACTAGTTATGCCCATACATAGAAAATGTCTACATAAAACCTGACTAACTTTGAAAATATATTTCACTGATATTGATCTTGAGTTACAACATGTGTTATACCCCAGAGCTCCTTTCACAATTCTGAAGCCTTTAGAGCTGAAATCCCCAAAAATTTTCTGCTGGGTTCCTGTCTGTACTGAGCTTGCTCTGGTAATGCAATAAAAAGATTTATTATTTTATGCAACTTAAAGGGGTTTTCTCATCTCAGACTTTGATGGGACATCGCTAGGATATGCCATCACAGTCACATAGGTCTCACCTCTGGGACCCACACCTATCTCTAGACTGGGACCCCTAGAGTGAAATGTGCGGGTGCTCTCCTTCACTGCTACAGAAGTTCCGAAAATAGCTGAGCAAGCACATCCACCCCCACCTCTGCATTTACCTCTATGGGCTTGCGGTGTGTTCTCCTTTACTTCAGGGGGGCCCTCTTCTGGAGATAGTGACCCGTGCCTAGCTGACTTTGATGGCATATCCTAGAGATATGTCATCAAAGTCTGAGATAAGACAACCCCTTCAATTCTGTATATTAATTGTAAAATGGTGTTCAGAAGTAAATCTGTGCTATGTTATAAAAATACAATGTGAAGGATCAAACTCAAATCTGCACATGCAGTGTTAGTCAGTGTAAGTAGACACCAAAAGGGATCTCATCCCAGTATGATGTTGACCTTATTTAGCTTGGAGTAGTCAATGAGATCAGGCCGGTGTCTGTGGATCAGGGCACATAGGCCTAGGCCATCTTTCCAGCTTTATCATATACAATGCAAGAAAAAGAAAACAGTTACATGTTCTGTTCAAAGAAATATACAGAGTATTCACAAAGACGAGCCCCTATTTCAGTAACTTGTAGGGTTAGGCTACATTCACATGTGACAGATTTGCTGTGGACTGGCGGTGTGGATGGGTTTTACAAAAACCCATTCTGTTGTAATGGAAAAATATCTACTTGCATATAAATCATAGCATGCTTCAGATTCTCAAATCTGCAACATGATGATTCTTGTGCAGAAAAGCCACAGATTTTGCTGAGGATTTCACGCTCTGCGATGCAGTAGAAACCAGTGGTGAATCCACAGCCAGATCCACAACAAAACGTCCGCACACAGACTCCACTTACAGTAGTGTGCCAGTACTAATCTGGCATCAATGCGACCTGATAGAGTCCAAATGGTGAGATATTCTAAAAAGTACATAAAACTCACTCCCATATTAACAAAAAAATCTGTGCGTCAGTTAGCATATGAGCTGCATTCACCATATAGATGTGACCTGGGGCTTGTTTCGTGTAGCATGGAATTGGAAATTTTATTTTATTTTTTTACTATATGATCTAACTTCTTTATATGTACTGTATATTGGAGAAGGATGCAGTGGGTAATATAGGTGCTAGAGAAACAATTCCTGATCTATTGTGTGTTCATTAACCTAAACTGCCTTGCAAAAAAAAAAGGTCACACACTCTAATATTTCATTAGACCACCTTTAGCTTTTAATTACGGCACGCACTCGCTGTGGCATCGTTTCCACAAGCTTCTGCAATGTCACAAGATTTATGTCTCTCCAGCGTTGCATTAATCTTTCCCCAAGATCTTGTGTTTGGAGATTTGAACCACTGCGCAAAGCCTTCTCCAGCACATCCCAAAGATTCTCAATGGGGTTCAGGTCTGGACTCTGTGGTGGCCAATCCATGTGTGAAACTGATGTCTCCTTCTTCCTGACCCACTCTTCATCTTGGCATATGCCCGTGCCATCAGGGAATACAAAATCCATTGATGGAATAAGGCTACTTTTTTGCGGATCCCTTATGGATCTGCAAAAATGCTTCCGTTACAATAATACAACCGCATGCATCCATCATGAACGGATCCGGTTGTATCATGTCTTCTATAGCCATGACGGATCAGTCTTGAACAACATTGAAAGTCAACGGGGAACGGATCCGTTTTCTATTGTGTCAGACAAAACGGATCCGTCCCCATTGACTTACATTGCGTGCCAGGACGTCTTGCTTTGCACTACATCGCGGGCAGAAAAACGCAGCAGGCAGCTTTTGGTGTCCGCCTCCAGGGCGGAATGGTGACTGAACGGACGCAAACATGCATTCGGAGCGGATCCTTTTCCATTCAGAATGCATTTGGGCAAAACTGATCCGTTTGGACCGCTTCTGAGAGCCCATGATGGATCTCAGAAACGGAAAGCCAAAACGCCAGTGTGAAAGTAGCCTAACTTAATTATGCATCCTAATATGCGTCCTCTTGGCAACTGTCCGCTCGTTCTCAGTTTGGCTGTTTCTGTATTCTTATTATTAATTGGTTGAACATTTGATACTTTAGTAGTTTTATTTGTGGTCTTCAACCTAGAAAACCTTCGGGACCTGTGCTCTGAGGCAGCTGGAGTACATGATTTCACCTGGCCGCTATAGGGAGTACTTTGACATTTCTTTCATCACCGCAGTTGCCTGTCTAGGAAATATCACCCACGTCTGAATCCCTCTTAGAGACAGGCAGCCAAAACAAAGCTCAGATTTCAGGGACATTTGTATATTGCTGCTGGAGTTCATGTGTGCAATGTGGATATGATCATGGTTCAAGACAAATTTATTGGATTTAATATGGTTTAAAAATATTCTACGCTCAAACATCTGCAAATACCACATTTCAGATGGTAAAAGTAACTAAAATAAACTTAAAAGAAACATGCAAATATTTCCGTTTCTAAGCCAAATTAATGCATTGTTTGAAGGGAATAGATTGCATTGAACACAGTGGAGGAGATTTATCGAAAATGGTGGAAAGAAAAACTGGCTTACTTGTCCATAGCAACCAATCAGATTCCAAAGGGGCTCTGAAAAATTAAAAGGTGGAATCTGATTGGTTGCTACTGGCAACTAAGCCTGTTTTCCTTTACACCAGTTTTGATAAATCTCCTGCAGTGTCTGATCTGTAGACAGCATGTTATAGAGCAGAAGGAGCTGAGTAGATTGATAGATATACTGTACCTTAATGGGAAATGATTCAGTATAAGGCCTCTTGCACACGACCATTGTTTGGGTCCGCATCCGAGCCACATTTTTTTCGGCTCGGATGCGGACCCATTCACTTCAATGGGGCCGCAAAAGAGTTGGACAGCGCTCTCCACATCCGTTGCTCCGTTCTATTTTTTTGTGGGGAAACGGAACACGTCCTATTCTTGTCTGTTTTGCAGACAGGAATAGGCAGTTGTATAATCGGCGGATTGCGGACAAGAATAGGCTGTAATATAATGGGCGGCCTGTTCCACAATTTGCGGACCGCAAAACACGGCGCGGTCGTGTGCATGTAACTTAACTTGTATTTTCATTTAAAGTGTACCCTCACACACCCTCTATTAAAACTTGCTCTAAATGAGATGGAAATTATTTTCTAATGTATTTTAATATTTTTTTTTACTTTTCCTAGCGAAATAGTTGCCTGACGTTCCGGTGCCTATTGGGCTTTAGAATCCGTACTCTTGTACTCTGCTGTGTACTGGAGTATGGATTCCTCACTGGCTGGAGCATCATTCCTCCTGCCTGTACCAGCGCTGCTCTTCTAAAGCCTGGCTGGCATACATGGGTCTGAAACAGTTTTTCAGACCAAACATCTAAGGCTGGTTTCATATCACCATTTCATTTTCCATTCTTGTGATTGGTCAGAAAAAAGAAAAGGAACCGTTTTTTGTACAGGATCCATTTTTTCTGCTCTTCTGAAGGATCAGAAGAACGGAAAATGAAACGGTGATGTCAACCCAGCCTCACATGTATTTTAGTCTGTGACTGGAACCTCTTGAGGTGTTTGAACTGCCACCTCTGACAGCTCCCTGGTAAAATCTATAGCATGTGAGGCTTTAGCAGAGCGGGCTCAGGCAGAGCCGCAATGTGATATGGAAGCTCCTTCCTTGCTCTTGCTCCTCTCTGCTTTTAGCCTACAGACCACGCTGGTTCCGGCTATTAGCAGAGCAAAAGCAGGGCAGGAGCTCCCGTTTCACATCGCTGCTCTGCCTGCAACTGTGTTCAGTGATATGAGAACATCTAAAGAGTTAAACATTGCGACCAAAATTGATTATGTGGATTCTAGGTGATTTCCTGTATTAAAAAAAATAAGTCACCATTCTGCCCTAAGACCAACATAAAGGTGACAGATCACCTTACCAAAATGGTCACATTTAATTCCCCGAGCTATTTTGCTAAGATTTTGTATCAAACAGCTCCTGCGCTGGATCTATTCAGTAGTAGACAATGTAAGTCCTTATATTCATGAACTCTTATCCCCCCAGCTATTGATTTCAATAGAAAGAGTATGCAAAGCTGCGAAGGGGGCAGGGAGAGCTGTTTTGAAGGGCAACATAAAGCTGGTGACAGAATCTTTTTAAAAAGTTTGACCGGTTTCCAATGTAATTGGTCAAAATGCAATATACAGTCAGGACAGCTGGAGACAGTATACAGTCATGATGGCTTGTATGGAGCATGTACGGAGGACTGTATACAGCATTTTAATCACTTACATTGCAAACTGGCCAACCCCTTTAAGGGTGCTTTACATCATAGTGCCGAGCACTTCATATGGTTTTAGAGTGTACCTGGTATGGAAATTCTGGATGTTCACATTACGGTAGGGGGCAGTCTTCCGCTGGCACCATAGAAGTAATCCTTCTTTTGCAGAGGTTTCTAGAAAATACAATGTATATTATTAAAAATCAAACAGCAACATCAAGTAGTGATTGGGAGGTTTTCTGTTTTTACTAAGATCAGTCAATAAATCTTTAGACTGGGGTCACATGTGACTGAAAAGCTGCGGATTTGTTGCCACAGATTTCCGTGCAGTAAATAAGCAGCACTGTACAGTGCCAGCAAAGTGGATGAAATTTTAGGAAATCTCATCCACACGCTGCGTATATTGGCCTGCAGTGTGGATTTGAAATCTGATGCATGTGAATTTATAATGTGGTTCTCCCCATCAGAGTTCACCCTTTGCAATGGAGAGAGTGAAGTCCGCAGGCTGTTCCTGAGCAAAAACTGAATGTAATACATGTGATTCTTGTTGCGGTTTTTGCAGCGGAACTGCCACAAAACCGGTGTGGGCTTTCCTGTTGCAATTTCCGGTATGTGTGGGCGTACCCTCATGCATAGAAAAAAAAAAGACTTTAATATTGATAACCTATCAATCTGAAATGGGGTTTTCTGGGATTACTATGGTTTTTAACAGATATGCTCATGTATTTGTTCACCTCATGTACATCTTCCCTGTGTTTTTTATTTTTATTTGGACTCTCCTGACCCATTTTTACTCTGTGAACTAATCACTCTGATTTGTTTCCATCCTTTGAGGTGATTTCTACCTATGATGCACTTCTCCTTTCTCTGCCACACCTCCAGAACCGCCCCTAGCAACGCCCATCTAGTTTATAGCTCCTCACACCCAGCTTGTTACATAGACACTCCCCTATCACTTTGTCACGATGGGGAGTAGGGGGGAACCCCCCCCACCGTACAATGAAGAATGACACTAGGCCTGGAAACCGGGATAAGGGAAGCAGGTCACCTCCTAACGCCACCCTAATCCAATCCCTGACCTCCTAACTGTATGAGCCAGCCTCGAAGGTAGAGGGGCTCATATTCCGGAACCTGGGCCCTTCTGAACCTAATGATCCCTGAAATAGGAGACAGGAATGAGAGACAACCGGTTCATCCATGATACGGATGAACCAGAGTCTCCCACAGGCCTGGCAACAAAGGGAAAGCCAGCAAGCAAAAACCAGATGGGCAGGTAAGCACCAGCGCAAACAACACACACTGGAACAACAGCATTGACCTGCCACAACAACTGGAGATGTGAAATAGAACCCATGCAAGCGGACTGCAATCCAAACACCATCCCGGACTTAGTATGTACTGACAAACATAGGAACCAGCACTCCAGCAACAGCTCACTGACTTGACTTTTGGTTCCCCCTCTGGGGAACCCTGAGAACCCCTTCGGAGGTACAACACACAGGGAAACACCTTGCATTCATGCTGGACAAACAACACTAAACGACCAGACATGAAACAACAACAAGCCATACACCACACCCTGAACATAATCCCACACCAAACATCAACACAGATAAGGTAGGGAACATAGAGGATACAAAAGGTATGACAAGCCATGTTCAACAAGGTGGCCCTCAAGCTAGACAGATGGAAAGGTCCAGGATGGCAGCATAACTCCAGCTCCACCAGAACTTGAAGCAACACTGACCCCAGCTCCAAACACCAGTACTATAAGAGCCAAGAGACCACACCCAGCTCCACCTTGCTCACACCTTAACCCTATACACCAGAAATGGGAAGAGAACCAGACTTAAAGGGAAAATGTCCACGCATGCATAACAAACAACATGTTGCCACTAGCAACAAGCATACGTGGCAAAAGTGTCACGGGCTACAGACACCAGACCATGAGACAGCTGTGACACACTGCCCCTAACCCCCAGCTAGTTTATAGCTCCTCCCACCCAGCTAGTTACATAGACACTCCCCTATCACTGCCCCTGTTGCTGCTTTGACATGCCCATGGATATGACATCACAGGAAATAAGAGCTGCATGGAAATGCAATAAGTTATATAGGTGGAAGAAAAACATTACAAAATTACAGCTACCTTCAAATATGATTGTTTTACAGGATGTTTATACAAACAGCAAAACCCTTTAAAGGGGTTTTTGTGCAAAGGTTGGTTACTGTAACACTACTCCTGTTCACTTAACCGAGCACACAGCAACTCCTGTTAGCTAATTGGTGGGAGCGCCTGAAGTCAGACCCCCGGCAGTTTGATATTGCTAACCTATGTTGATCAAAGCCCAAGAAAACCCCTTTAATACAATTGTATTGTCTCTCAGAGACAACTACCTATTCCATGGGAACATGAAAGTCCTGTCAACAGGACATTGTTTTCCATCCTGCATAACGGAAACCAGTTGGATCCGTTATGCTTGCCAATAGACTTCTATTATGATGGATCAAAACGGAATGCCTCTCAAAGGCTTCCGCTTTGCATTCTGTCTATGAATTCCATTATAAATGGTACGTATAACGGAATATTCTAACGCGAGTGCGAACCCGCCATAATCCACTACAAGGTCATAAACACTTATTTAAGCCACATTATTATCAGTAAGATAAAAAATTAGCTATAATGAATGTTTATAAGGTCAGAGAGCAGAGATAAGGAGTCCATCTGACGGAAGAGACAGAAAATCCACAGGCTGCTACTACAGCATCTCAGCTCTGTACAAAAAAAGGATTCCATATTTTTAATAAAGACCAATTAAAAAAAATATATTTTAGCTCAAAATAAGAACAATGCAATAATAATAAAAAAATTGCCCCAAAAGGTGTACATAGCCTTTAAGCCTTTGTGACAGAATGGCTCAATATTTTTTGTTATAATAAAGACCATTTGAAAGAATTTAAAAGAAATTCTTTTTAGCCCAAAATTAGTAAAATGCAATCAGGTGTACATAGCCTTTAAGAGTACAATTTCATAGTTTAACCCCGGTTCTGACAAATATAAGTTCTCTTTAATTCTACAAGTATTTCAGTAGACAGCACTGGAAATAAATTTGATATTTTTCATCTCTCCCACTGAATGTGTTGCACTGTAGAATGGGTGACGCATACTGTCACTAGAAATGGATGCATCCAACTGCATAGTAGAGATGGAAAAGAAATAAATCTAATAGTTTGGTAAGAGCAAGAGACAAACAACTTACCTTCTACTGATATGTCCTGAATAGCAAAACGCAGGATGATTGTCCAGATCATACCAAGTGTCATTTTCACATTTCCATAAACAATTTCTAAAGGGTAAACCAGAACATATAGGTAATTGGTCATGGAGGTCCAATAATCAATGTCTGAAGATGGACGTACAGTATAATAATTCAGGGTATGACTGTCCATAGACAATATAGGGAAACTTCCCCGTGGGCTGATGCCCAAGGGTTCGCCTGAGGCCTCCTCACCGCCGGCCAGTGGCAGTTTTTGGGGATGTATTTTGCGCTGCTGGGGCAGTATTTTGTGATGCACTGTGCTACTTGGCTCTGTTGGGCTGATATTGCTGGCCCACCTACTTGTGTTGCCTGGCCGTTTGTCCATTTGGACCTGACTACAAAATGGGGCCAGTTTTTTTTTCCAGGGCCACTTTAATTTCCCAGTCTGCCCCTATGAAATCTGTCCCCAGTTAGCATGTGGTGTACATTTCTTTGGACCCCATGTCTAGAGTAACCAAGTTCTAGAGGGGCCTGGATGTATTTCTAGAGTGTAATAATATTATAGGTTATAGTTATTAGATTTCTGGAGATGGGTGGTTGATCCAGGGAGTTATTCTGATTACCGAACCAGAGTTGGGAAGGCATTTTTCCCCCTAAAATGAAGAAAATTGTCTTCTACCTCACATTTTTTTTTGCCTTCCTCTGGATCAACTTGCAGGACAACAGGCTGAACTGGATGGACAGATGTCTTTTTTTCAGCCTTACAAACTATGTTACTATGTTACCTAGGGATTAGTAACAGAGAACACCTTAAAGGGGTTGTGCATCTTTGGTGAAGGGGAAGGTTGGCAACCCCCCCCCCCCCTCCTCTTGGGCAGACCTGCAAAGGGAAGCCTATTTACCTGCTTCCTGGCTTCCTTCTCCTTCTCTCCCCAGCCTTGGCTGCCAGGATGTCAACTTATGTCTTGATGTCGCTGAAGCCAGTCGCTGGCCCCAACTATAACCTGTTCCCTTGCGCCATGTGACCATTTAACTGCTGTGGCCAGCAATTGGCTACAGTGGTGTCAAAATGGAAGTTGACATCCTCGGAGCATGGCAGAGCAGCCAAGGCTGGGGAGGGAAGGAGCAGGGAGCCAGGACCAGGAAGCAGGTAAGTAGGCTTCCCTTCGCAGGTCTGTCTAATAGGGTTGGTTTGGCAAAAAAATCCAAAAGAGCACTCCTTTAAGGTACCCATACACATTAGTCAGCCAATCCCACCAAGAACAGCAGATTCTGCTGACAGTCTAATGTGTATGGAGAGCTTATGACTCTCCCCCAACAGATGATGCCTGATCTTTTTATTCTCCTAGGAGATAAGCCGTCTCCATAACTATATGGTATAACTATATGGTAGCAGCTTTCTCTGCTCTTCTCATTGATAACACATACATGCCCAGACAAACCAAACATGTATCAATATGGGAAGTCAGGAAAGATAGCCGACAGCTGAATGATTGAATGTGTGGTCTAAACTTAGCCAAAATGAAAGATTTCACCCAAAACGATCGTTCATCGGGTTAAATTTAACAATGAACAATTGTCTTAGCCGACCAATGACAGACCACGCCGTCACCTGAAAAGAAGTTGGCAGTGTTTGAACTTCGTATGGTTGGACAACAGATCTTTCTTTTAAAGAACGTTCTATCAGTGGTTGCGAGTTAAAATCAGCAGTGCAGTCTACACAGAGACAAGGTATAATGGAAAGATTTGTACTTCTTCTGTGTTTTTGACCCACATCTGGTTTTGGCTCAGAATCACTGATGCAAAACATGAGGCCTTAGGATGGGTTCACGCTGAGTTTTTTGGGAGGAGGTTTTTAAGCAGATTTTCCTGCAGGTTTTTCAGTCAAAGCCAAAAGTGGATTCAGCAGGAAGAAGTAGAAGTCCTTCCGTTATATTTTTAATTTCTTTCAATCCATTTCTAGCTTTGGCTGAAAAACCTGCAAGATAATCTGCCTCACAGCCTCCTCCAACTGCGTGTGGTCCTACCCTTCGAGTGACTATTAAGATCCTACAATCAAAGGTAACTATACAAATAAGTAAATTAAAGAATTCAATATCTGTGTATTTATCTGTCTTAGCTGAAAAGGAAACAAAACAATTTAAAATAAGAAATTGCATAATGTTAACCAACCCGACCTCCCAGACCTGATCATGGTTACCAATCTGACTGACCGGTGGAAAGGAAAATGTACATAAGATTTGTCAAATCTCATGCACTTTGATTGTACAGTATTATGATGTGGTTTTTCTGCATGCAAATCCTTGCGTTCTTCAATGTGTGCAGGTACCTCAAGGGACTGTTCAGCGTATTGAGTTAGAAGTCGGAAGTAGAGATCAAAGGGGAGCCATGCAGTGTTGGAATGGCAGAAGCAGGTGATGAGTGTAGCTGAGTGTATCTTCTTTTATGTTTTTAGGCTGCCCTGACCCAGCTACAAACTACTTTAAGAATATCACAGATTTGATGTCTGCGGTATTAGAAATAAAGTAAAGCAAGTATAAAAAAAAACCACTATCATGAATGATAAGGGGCTCCCTTAAGGCGGGTTTAGACGCTGCAATGAACAGCGTTCCTTCCCGACAGTGGGCTGCTCATTCAATGAAGGAGACCGATGCATTTACATGCAGCAATCTCCTTCACATTATGAGGACGAGGGACCGCTATTATGAACGCTCGTCCCCATACAGCCGCACTGTTTCTGGGCAGCAGATTGCTGTTTAGACAGCACGATCGGCTGCCCAGAAACAATATTGATGTGCCTGCATGACCAACAGGATCACCCAATGAACGAGCATTCTGTCGTTAGTTTCTGATAATCTGCCCAATATTTGGGCCGTGTAAATCAACCTTTATTCTCTGGACAATTTGCATTCCTCCCCTTAATTTGATTACAGTTTTTAAAAAAGAGGTGCAATTACCTTCTGCTCCTATTGAAACCAACTTCACTCCTTTGCTGGCAATATAGTCCAAAGCTTTGTTGACATTGGCAATTTTGTGGAAACGCATTTTGCCTCGGTCTGGCTTTGGCAGCCTCTCCCCTGCCAGAAGAAAGTGAATCATAGGCATTTAGAGATAAAAAAAAAATATGCAGCTGAAGACACAGTTATGCGGACATGTTGATATGTTACACCATGCTGTCAATAAAAATGTCCCATCTGGACACTTGTGGCATATTCACAGCAAATGCCATAAATGTGCGAGAGAGATCCACTCCAATCTCAGCCAATGAAGAGATGGTCACGCAAGCACAGCTCTCTCCAGTCACTGTAAATGGACTTTCAAAAATAGCTGAGTAAGCAAGCCTGGCTATTTTTGTTTGTCCCACAGCAGTGAATAGAAGGTACAGTACCAGTGTCGGACTGGGGTACCTAGGGCCCACCAGTAAAATTTATTTTGGGGTCCCACCGTCCGGATACATTTGAATATAATAAATAATTTAACATTTTCTTTTTTATATGAACATAGGCTGGTTGAGGTGCTGTACACTGAATATATGTATGTAGTGCAGTAAGTCTACTGTGTTATGTGCCACGTGTGCAGGGGGTGGGAGACTAGGGGCCCACCTTGCTCAGGGGCCCACCGGGGGATTCCCCTGTGCCCCTGTGGGCCAGTCCGAGCCTGTACAGTACCACGCATGTGTGTCATTTCTTCATTCACAGCAGCGCGTGATGGTCTCCCATTTTCGAGATAGCAGGAGGTCCCAGAAGTGGGCCCTGCACCTATCAGGTTTGTCTAGGGTTAGAAACATGGCTCATTTCTTCCAAAATATAGTACTACATCTGTCCACAGGTCCCTTCACTTCAATGGAGTTAAGCTGTAATACCAGACACGACCCACATTCAGGGTATTCAATATGCACAGGATATAAATGTCCAATAAGTGTAGACCCCATCTCTGGGACCCGCATTTGTCTCAAGAACGTGGGTCCAGAGAGGTGGTTGCACATGCATGGCTCTCTGCATTCACTTCTATGGTGGGACCCACACCTATTGCATATTTATGGCATATCCATAGGATATGCCATAAATGATGAAATGAGAATAAATAAGTATTATTATATAAATTAATTTACAGCCATATTTTTGCAGTTTAATTTTGTGTTCAGTAACTAGGAGATTATAGTTGGCAACATCTAGACCGGGGATTACATGGGTACTTCTTATCAACGATCTCATGTGACATATTCTTGGTGCAATCTGTTGCACTGCAGTCATGATTAAACCAATTCAGAACTAAAGCAATAAAGTGACAGCAGTAAGAGCTATGTCAGATGAGTTAAATCTTTTATTTGTGAGCAAGACATGGATAGTCCATCTTATCTGTTAGGTGGCCACAGTCCTGAGAAGAAAGACAGCAAACCTGAGATGACTTCAAGTAGGAGCATTAATTTCAGTCCATTTCTGAAATCTTCTTCAATGTTCTCAATCTCTGTGCCAGCTTTTCGTAAATGTGAATTGCACCAAGCTGTAAATGTCTGTACAAACATAAAACAACACTGTAGTTTAGATTAGGTTCACACACACAAAAAAGTATGTCTGAAACTAAGTGTACATGTGACATGTTACTCAAGTTGTGTGATCAAGCATGTCTAGCCATAGTTGTACAGATGAGTAGGCATATATCTGACCCTAGATGTCTAAATGAATTAGCCTACATCTGTCCCACGCTGTGTGATTGAGGGAAGGAATACTTGATCCTGAATGTCTGGACTGAAGACTGTACACCAGATTTTGAAAGTTTAGATAAGCATGTGTATGCCTGACTCTAGTTCTGTGGGTGGAAC
Source organism: Bufo bufo (assembly GCF_905171765.1). Lineage (NCBI taxonomy): Eukaryota > Metazoa > Chordata > Amphibia > Anura > Bufonidae > Bufo > Bufo bufo. Next base: position 500,401,760 of record NC_053392.1, read on the forward strand.
AGCTAGTGGACCACTGCTATTGTCTGGATACGCAGGCATACACTGGCACTGGGTGTATGTATGAACAGGAGTATATTTTGCCAGGGATGTCTGCATGAGTGTATGGCTATCTTTGGATGACTACATGAGCGAGTCTAACCATTGAGGACACTTGGACATCCTTCACAGGATGTCATTCAATCTAAGGGTACGGCAACACAATCAGATTTACTGGTGCCGTTTTGGAAGCCAAAACCAGGATTGAACTGAAAAAAGAGAATTAGTATCTGTCCTTTATATTTTCTCTCCTTTTATGATCTACTCCTGATTTTGGCTTCCAAAACTGCATTAGAAAACCTGATCGTGCGATAATGCCCTTGGGCTAACTCACTTTTTTGCATCCAATCCAAGAATTGACTTCAATCTTGAAGACACATGATGCAACATACTATATATGTGACTGCATAAAAAAAAGGGATTCCCTATAATTTGTAGTCCCTAGTATATCCTATGGGCTGAGTTGAGTGTCAACTGTTTTAGTGTTCATCAGTCATTTGTCATATTCTTAAATTTCTGGCATATCTTAGGGAGGCCTGTGTTCACACAGCACAGTTTTTAATGGATTTCTAATTATAATAATGGGAAGAAGGTATGCCAATGAGGTCTTAGAAAGCTCTGCCTCTAATGCCACCAGATGTTAGGTAGCTATCCTATAAGTCAGAGTTCAACATTTTAAACAGGTCTTGAGACATGACTTGGATAAAAATTTCAGGGTGATTGCTCCTCATCAGTGCAGAGCAGGGGGTACTCACTTAACTGGGGAGAGAGGCCTAGGTCAGGATTTTTGGGATATTTTATATCCTTTTGGAGAGTGTCTAAACTGTATGAGGAGTCTTATAGACCAGGCAATGCTCCTCTGGGAATTCTGGGAAGAAGGTAGGCACTCTCCATAAGGAATTATGGTATCCCTCGAATCCCAACCTAGGTCTCTCATCCAGTTAAGCCAGTACTCTCTGCTCTGCACTAATGAGGAGCAATCACCCTGAAAGCTGTCTGCAGATGAGGTGCTGGCTTAATTATTATCCAAGTCATGTCTCAAGGCCTGTTTAAAAGGTCGAACATTGACTTAAAGGCTAGCTGCCTTACATCTGGTGGCATCATAGGCAGAACTTGCTAAGAGCTAATTTGCATACCCTCTAACCAGAATTCCAGAGTGTTGCCTGGCCTGGGCACTCTCAATAAGGAGATATAGTATCCCCAAATAATAATAATAATAATAATAATAATGAAATGCTTTGCATGTGCTCATTCTCTACTTGTATTTTTCTTCATGTCATACTGTTAGAAGTGAACTAATAATGCCAGTACAATCTTCCACAAACGACGATGTCCTGAATATTTACAATATTTTTATTTACCTAATACCATAATAAATCCATATAATATCTATATTTACTTTCATGAAAATTAGAACTGTAAGTCTCCTGTGCGCTAAAGAGGCCCATAAAGTCTTATAAATAGATATGAGAGTCCAAACCAAGAGCATTACTCACAATGCTAAAACTACAGGACTGCACACAGTGCTTCCAGCAGGATTTACTGTACTGTGTACTTAGTTACAGAATCTTTTCCAGTAATGCGTACCAGGGATGGGTGCTTCTCACCAGGGATTTCAAATGCTTAAGTTTTCCCTTATAGTGTTAGGATGTGGTGTTTTATCAAATATACTGTCTATTAATAGGACTGCCTTACACCTATTGTCCTACACTTCCTATTCCTAAAACTTAACCTTTAATTGGTAATGCTTGTAATACCTTCTACTGTATAATAACTATTATTAAAATTTCCAGTACATCTCCACCACCTAAGTATTAAACTAGTCTTCCTATTAGTGATCAGCTATCTAGGATGATATTTTGTTGCCTTTCTGGCTGCGCGCTGCCAGTCTTTTATCGGCACTATGTATCACTTGTCCCTTATGACTATTAGTGGCAGAATAGTGCTGTATTAAAACGTGAGATCCACGCTGCCCCCCCCCCCCCCCCGACATGTTTTGCCATGTACCGGAGTCTTCAGGGGTTAGGGCATGCATCAAGGGTTGCATCAAGCCGACAAGCAAGTGGCATTTGAATGCAAGCAAAGGGGCTGAATTGCTAAACCAGGAACCCTACTCTACAATAGTTGGTACTGATTTGATCCTCTGTCATGGCTGAGCAGCCTGACAGGAACAGGGAGGAGAGATGCGATCCTGTCCCACCCACCTGTTTCTGTCAAGCTGTTCAGCAATGACAGAGGGTGGCAATCATATTCCTGAGCAGCCTGACAGCAAATCTCATCAGTTTGAAGTGACTGCAGTGCTGGTCCTGGAGTGTAGTATAGTGAGGCCCCCTCACTTTCCTCTCCAAGCAGCTGCAGAAGAGGAGACAACCTCTAGTCACATTCTAGTATGGGTTGCTCGAGGCCATGTTGATAACATTCCCAGATTGGTCCTCTTTAAAGAGGACCCGTCATATTTCCTGATATGTCTACTTCAGTAATGCTTGTATTCCCCATCGTCATTTCTAAAGTATTTGATTTTTAGATTCTTAGAGCTCTAGGTTGTTTAGTTCCTTTATTATTCCTCAAAGATATGTATGAATAAATTGACAACTGGATGTTATAAGTTAGAGGTGTGTCACTACACAGTCTGACACTGTCCACCCCTGGCTGTTCCACTAGTTTCTTAGGGTGGTGAGAGCTTGTGATAAACTCTCTTCTGCAGAGAAACTATATTTCACTCAAGATGAGGAAGGGTAATTGGCTCATGTGTCATAGAAATGATTTTTTAGGGGGAAAACAAGTATCAGGCCCTTCACTTTTGGTTGTCAGAATATATTTACAGTTCACACCTGTATGTGCCTCCATTAAAGGCATCCACACGACGCCAATACAGTTAAACACTGTAGTATGGGGGAGAGCCATATGCTCCTTGCCCTACGATTAGCTGTTTTATAGGCCGAAGGATTCTTTGGGCATGTGGCCTGCAGTACACTGGGACCAAGCAGAGGATGTAAGTGTCCTGGCGCAGGTGGTGCAATGATGGCACTGCATGTTGCTGCTTTTGCCAGGACACTAACTGTGCAGGGGCTCAGTTGTTGCACCCGTTGGCGGATCTTGTTGAGCTGAGGACAACTTTTAATCTTTTGGAGGGGGGTACAATTGTGTGTGAGGCAATGAGGGGTTATTATTATTAGTTATTAAGTGGGCACATGAGACATTATTGCTTTTTAAAGGGGGACTCAGGAAATTATTAGGGGTGCTGTCTACAAGACATTATTTTTTTGAGGGGGTAATTATAGTTATGACGCTGTTCATGAAGTACAGTATTTGCGGCATCATACCCCATGGTAGGCACAGTAATAGGGCCCGCAACAAGCACAAATTTGTATAGGTTGGGGAGGGAGGCTGCTGGAAAAGTGAGGAGACAAAGATGTGTCTGTTGTAAACTCATCAGATGCAAGTTGTGAATGAAAGAAGTTGTCATGGTGGTCTGGATCAGAAGAAAAAAGTGGAGAAAGTGAATGACTACAAACAGAGAACATGTGTGTCAAATATTAAATCTTTGTACTTTATTGTACTGCATTAACTTATACTGTCTTCAAAGAGCCTGTGTAAACCCAAATACCTACCTCTATATGGTCACTGTATGGTTGTAATATTGGTCTTTGTATAGTGTGTTTTGTTCAGTAGTGGTATGGTTATATTATTCTGTTACAATTTAGTGCTATTGGTAGTGGCCATGGTGTGGCGTTACCAGGGTTGGGAGACTCTCTCAGGCCTTAGATATTTTTAGCTAAGCCTCTGTGTTAGTTGTCAACTTTGAATTAGCTTCTCAGAAACTGATGGTAAGACTGTCATTTTGATTGAACATACTGACAAAGTGAGAGTTGAGCACCAGTTTCTGAGAATTGTCCCATCTGGGACATATATGGCATATCGATAGAATATGCCATGAATGTCTGAAAGATATGGGTCCCACTTCTGGAATCCACTCCTATGTCAAGAAAGGGGCAAGTCAGGGCACTACACTATTATACGAAGTCCCATAGCAGTGAATGGAGAGCAAGCAGCACATGTTTGGGCACCCCACCATTCACCTCTGTGGAACTTATGAAAATGGCCAAACACTGGGTCGGCTGATTTCAGAGTGAATGAGAGTGTGGCCACAAATTTGCTGCTTGCGCCCCAGCACTATGAACAGTGTGATCTCCGTTCATGGCGGGGCCCCATTCTTGAGATAGAGGCAGGTCCCAGAGGTGGAACCCACACCTATCGGATATTTATGACATATCCTATCGATATGCTATAAATCAGATGAAACAACTCCTTTAACTAATGTTGGTACTCAGAATACCATTAAATTCATTAATATATGGCTGATTTGAAATTTTTTGGTTGAAATCCTATTATATCTATGAGTTGATGCAAATATTCTGATAAAACTGAACTGGGTAGGATACTCCTGTGTTAGTGATTTAAAGTTTGGCCCATCTGGTACATTGGTGGCATATTGCTAGGCCCCCAAAGTGAACGGCGAGCAGGTGCGCATGCGCGGCCTCCCTTCATTCACCACTATGGAAGTTCCGAATATAGCGCTATTTCTGCCAGTCCCATAGCAGTGCATGATGCAGTGGCTACACTTAAAGGTGCGCTGTCCATTCAAAGCTATGGGACTTCTGAAAACAGCCAAGCTGGCACTTGGCACAACCCTTTCAATAGAGAAATGTCAATAGACTTTTGTTTACTAAACCAACTACTGGCACAGGAAGAGTTTGGTAGTGTTTGCCAAAGAAGGGAGTCAGCATTTTTCTTCCATGACCAATAAAAGGGTCTACAGAGAGGTCTACGGCCTATTACAAGGAGCTTGTCATAATGAGACCAACAGTGGTCAAGGTTCAGATGGGTGTGTCCCTACCCAGTATAACACTATCCATCACAATCTGATCGACAGGGGTCCGACACCTCACACTCTTGCCGATCAGCTGTTCTGCGGTATCTCTGAAACTACACAGCTGATTAGCGCAACGCAGATCCCATTAAAGTGAAGGCTGAAAACAGCAGAAGACTGGCTGCTATTCGGGCAGCAATGCTGCGGCAAAAACAGCCCATTTGTAGAGTTTTTTGTAGCATCAGACTAGAATAACCCACCGCTGAATTGCAATCACAGCAAATCAGCAGTGAAGTCATCCCATGTAGCCGTACCCCAAGAGGGATTTCTATTTCATGTAGGTAAAAATCCCCTTCCTTCCTAAGGCACCACTGAACTAAGTGCCATTGCATGTAAATGTTGCAGCAGTGTTCATTTCATACAGTACATGGTACTCCCTGCAATATATGGGACACTTGTACATTGCATAGAGAGAATTACACACTCTGTGACCTTTGTGACACCTGTACAATACGTGGCCATGTTCAGACTGGAGTTTCACTGCATGGACAAACCATTTTATTCTTAAAGGGAACTTGTTACCATGAATATGCAATGTAAGATAAAGGTAGCATGTCATAGAGTAGGAGAAATGGAACGGATTGGTATATAACTTTATGGGAAAAGATTCAGTAAAACTTGTATTTCATTCATTTAATTTCTTGCTCATTCTGAGCTTTGAAGTCAAGGAGGCGGTCCTATCAGTGATTGACAGCCTTCCCTCTATGACTGTGTATACAGAGAAAGCTGTCAATCACTGAAAGGACCGCCTCCTTGACTTCAAAACCCAGAATGAGCAGGAAATTAAAAGAATGAAAGACAAGTTTTACTGAATCTTTTCCCATAAAAGTATATATCAATCTGCTCAGCTCCTCCTGCTCTATACCGTGTTGCCTGCAGCTCAAACAACATGTTCAACCTGACAAGTTCCTTTTAATAAAAGGGTTACACCAACAATATGTTCTCCATAGAGGTCAGTTAACATCTGATAGCTATGGAACAAAGAATTTGATAGAAAGATGGCTGGATTACCCCAGACCTTACAAACTGCAGCTATGATTAGCAATCTCATCCATTGTAATCCTGCAGACTTCATCATTTGCTAGTAGCATCTGTTGACAGATTTCATGCCGTGCATATCAGCTGAACGGCAACAGTCTAGAGTCTGCTGCCCACAATAGCTGCAAAGGCAGTCTGACGTCTCTCCGCTTCCAAGAGATTTTCTCATAGGACATACATGTCTGCAGGCTGCCAGGAAAGGCTGACCATGGAGCTGTTCAATGTGATAAATGGGGACTGCCAGCAGAATCCATTTCAAACATGCGCACGTTGCTTTTGAAATCTATCTACTTCTATATTTAGATACTTTCATAGGGGAACATTTATCAAGACCAGCATTTTCTTTGCCGGTCTTGATTCCCCCTGTGCAGCCGGAGGATGCGCCAAATTTATGTAGAAGTCCAGGCGTCTCATAGATTTGGTGCATTTTCCCGCTGGTTGTGCTGGGGCTGGCTGCGCAGGCGTGCGTGTTGGGAAAAAAAATTATTTTGCTTTCTTACAGAATTCATGAGAAAATGTAGTGCCCTGGAGCAAGGGTAATTTGGACTTATGAACTTCTATGGATATTTGCCCTTAATGCTACTATGCAAAGCTATCAACTCACTACTTTACTGTAATTAAGTTTGAAGGGCTAACTTGCACTGTGATTTATGTCATTGTGTACAGTCGTGGCCAAAAGTTTTGAGAATGACAAAAATATTAGTTTTCACAAAGTTTGCAGCTAAACTGCTTTCAGATCTTTGTTTCAGTTGTTTCTGTGATGTAGTGAAATATAATTACACGCACTTCATACGTTTCAAAGGCTTTTATCGACAATTACATGGCATTTCTGCAAAGAGTCAGGATTTGTAGTGTTGGCCCTTCTTTTTCAGGACCTCTGCAATTCGACTGGGCATGCTCTCAATCAACTTCTGGGCCAATTCCTGACTGATGGCAACCCATTCTTTCATAATCACTTCTTGGAGTTTGTCAGAATTAGTGGGTTTTTATTTGTCCACCCGCCTCTTGAGGATTGACCACAAGTTCTCAATGGGATTAAGATCTGGGGAGTTTCCAGGCCATGGACCCAAAATGTCAATGTTTTGGTCCCCGAGCCACTTAGTTATCACTTTTGCCTTATGGCACGGTGCTCCATCGTGCTGGAAAATGCATTGATCTTCACCAAACTGTTGTTGGATTGTTGGAAGAAGTTGCTGTTGGAGGGTGTTTTGGTACCATTCTTTATTCATGGCTGTGTTTTTGGGCAAAATTGTGAGTGAGCCCACTCCCTTGGATGAGAAGCAACCCCACACATGAATGTTCTCAGGATGCTTTACTGTTGGCATGACACAGGACTGATGGTAGCGCTCACCTTTTCTTCTCCAGACAAGCCTTTTTCCAGATGCCTCAAACAATCGGAAAGAGGCTTCATCTGAGAATATCACTTTGCCCCAGTCCTCAGCAGTCCATTCACCATACTTTCTGCAGAAGATCAATCTGTCCCTGATGTTTTTTTTGGAGAGAAGTGGCTTCTTTGCTGGCCTTCTTGACACCAGGCCATCTTCCAAAAGTCTTCACCTTACTGTGCGTGCAGATGCATTCACACCTGCCTGCTGCCATTCCTGAGCAAGCTCTGCACTGGTGGCACTCCGATCCCGCAGCTGAATCCTCTTTAGAAGACGATCCTGGCGCTTGCTGGACTTTCTTGAACGCCCTGAAACCTTCTTAACAAGAATTGAACCTCTTTCCTTGAAGTTCTTGATGATCCTATAAATTGTTGATTGAGGTGCAATCTTAGTAGCCACAATATCCTTGCCTGTGAAGCCATTTTTATGCAACGCAATGATGGCTGCACGTGTTTCTTTGCAGGTCACTATGGTTAACAATGGAAGAACAATGATTTCAAGCATCACCCTCCTTTTAACATGTCAAGTCTGCCATTTTAACCCAATCAGCCTGACATAATGATCTCCAGTCTTGTGCTCGTCAACATTCTCACCTGAGTTAACAAGACGATTACTGAAATGATCTCAGCAGGTCCTTTAATGACAGCAATGAAATGCAGTGGAAAGTTTTTTTTGGGATTAAGTTAATTTTCATGGCAAAGAAGGACTATGCAATTCATCTGATCACTCTTCATAACATTCTGGAGTATATGCAAATTGCTATTATAAAAACTTAAGCAGCAACTTTTCCAATTTCCAATATTTATGTAATTCTCAAAACTTTTGGCCACGACTGTACACTTATACTGTTTTATATTGTTGAACTGCATTCATATGTTTATTGTAATATATCCTTTTCATTTGCACTGTTATTGCACTATATCTGCACTGCACAGTGGAAAGGGTTAATGCACAGACAGCTAATACTGAGAGACTTTGGGATTTTCTATTTATGCACTGAGAAGTTATGAATCTAACACAGTTTCTATAATGAACTATGCAAAATTTTCTAGGAGAAACAATTTATATCTGAAAAAAACTGCTTGGTCATTCTCATAGACTTGTATTGAAACTCTATACAAATCTTTTGCAGACTGAAATTGCAACAATGTTTCTGTTTGGCTGTGCTTCTCCACTTCACCCCTCTGTCACAATGTAGGGAGAGAGGAGGAACACCAGAATGACCAAAGAAGGAAAATGACCCGAAACTAGGCCTTTACGGCTAGGGAAAGGAAAAAGGTCACCACCTAGGAAACCCTAAATCTAGCCCTGAGTCCTGTCAGTAATAATAGACCCTGAAGGTGGGAATATTCATACTCCGGAAACCTAGGCCCTAGAAACGCTGAAAAGCCCTAGGCGTAGTGACAGGGTCTGAGACCCCTGGTTTCTTCCCAGATGAACAAACCAGCGTCTCCCTGAGGCCTAGGAAACAATGAGCAAAAGGGGACAACAAAATACAAAGGGGAGTACACTTATCTTCAATAGAAAATGGATGAGCAGGAACTCAGAAGAGGAAAACACACCAGCTCTTCCAACTCCAGGCAGATAATATCAACCAAATGGGAAGAAGTGTGAGTCCAGACTAAATAGAGGAGCAGTAATGACCACAAGCTACACCTGAAACAAGAGGTGTGGTCATACCAACAACACTGCAAAATCCAAACCGAGAGACTGTCAGATAACCTCACGTGATGCAAGTCTCTCAGATCTTCTAACCTCTGTCACACGTGACACCCTCCCAATAGAAGGTTCTAGTTCAGCAAAAAACTATATAAAAATAAAGCAATCAGAAGCCATAGTTGTCTGCAGATAGGGACCAGTGTGTGGTAGAAGATACTATGCTAGACTGAATGAGTGACCAGAAGAAGACGCTGAGAAGGGGATACTGAGCCACAGACCCTGGGTCACCAGCCCTTTGGCCAGGGAGACAGCAGGACTTCTGAGCTTCGGAGACCAAAGAAGCCATCTCAGTGCCTTGCTTGTATTGTTGGCACTTGACTTACTCCAGTAAAAGAAATACACTGGTTTACTGCAAACCCTCGACTCTATGGACTTATTACAAATTGTGGTGCAGCATGCCTTACCATCCCTTTCGTAGTGCAGCAACATGTTGTGACACCTCAACAGTGTCCAGGGGACCCACAGTAGCTTTGGGATTACCCCCAACCTAACCACTGCAAAACAGCTCTGCATGCCTCAGTGTAAAACTGGAGGAACACATATACATTTGAAAGGTCACATTCAGAACCCAAATGTAGTTGTATACAGGGGTTGTGACAAATTTAGACAGCTGCAAAATATAGTAGTAAGTGCTAAAAATGGGATTGGACCCCGTCAGGACAAGGCAGGGACAGCTTTTCTGCCGTCAGTGCGTGTTTGTTGTAAATCATGAGAATCATGAGATCAAAAGGGTTTTCATGGGGCTGACTTGCAATTCCTAAATATGACCAATATTCAAAATTATAGAACCCTTTACTGAGAGCTTTTCCAATAACAATAGCAATTTGAGCAATTCCTTTGAGCACTATGGCAGACTCCAAAGTATATGGTGAGTCAAGGAGTATCCTTCTTTCATGTAGAAGTATTAAAATAATTTAGCGGTTCCATGGTGATGCTTTGCTTTGAATTTGTCGAGAAAATACATTTATATCCTTGACTAGCTAGACATACAATGTATCAGTGCTACTACATGTGCACTCTATGGCCATTATATGAAATGTAAGCTATGAATGAAAATAAATTAATATAAGGAGGCATATCCAGTGGGCCATAGTTTCTAGTTATGGATTACTCAGTATTAGGCCTCATGCACACGACCGTTTTTTTTTGCGGTCCGCAAAACGGATTTCCGTTGTTCCGTGACCGTTTTTTCTTCCGTGGGTCTTCCTTGATTTTTGGAGGATCCACGGACATGAAAAAAAAGTCGTTTTGGTGTCCGCCTGGCCGTGCGGAGCCAAACGGATCCGTCCTGACTTACAATGCAAGTCAATGGGGACGGATCCGTTTGACGTTGACACAATATAGTGCAATTGCAAACGGATCCGTCCCCCATTGATTTTCAATGTAAAGTCAGGAGTCCCTATTAATATACCATCAGATCGGAGTTTTCTCCAATCCAATGGTATATTTTAACTTGAAGCGTCCCCATCACCATGGGAACGCCTCTATGTTAGAATATACCATCGGATTTGAGTTAGATCGTGAAACTCAGATCCGACAGTATATTCTAACACAGAGGCGTTCCCATGGTGATGGGGACGCTTCAGGTTAGAATATACTGTACTAAAAGAACTGTGTACATGACTGCCCCCTGCTGCCAGTGCGGCCGGCCCCCCTCCCTCCCTTGTATTTAACACATTGGTGGCCAGTGCGGCCTCCCCCCCCTCCCTCCCTTGTATTTAACACATTGGTGGCCAGTGCGGCCGGCCCCCCTCCCTCCCTTGTATTTAACACATTGGTGGCCAGTGCGGCTGCCCCCCCCCCTCCCTCCCTTGTATTTAACACATTGGTGGCCAGTGTGGCCGGCCCCCCCTCCCTCCCTTGTATTTAACACATTGGTGGCCAGTGCGGCCGGCCCCCCCCTCCCTCCCTTGTATTTAACACATTGGTGGCCAGTGCGGCCGGCCCCCCCTCCCTCCCTTGTATTTAACACATTGGTGGCCAGTGTGGCCGCCCCCCCTCCCTCCCTTGTATTTAACACATTGGTGGCCAGTGTGGCCAGCCCCCCCTCCCTCCCTCCCTTGTATTTAACACATTGGTGGCCAGTGCGGCCGCCCCCCCCTCCCTCCCCCCCCATGTACACAGTCATGTACACAGTCATGTACACAGTTCTTTTAGTATATTCTAACCTGAAGCGTCCCCATCACCATGGGAACGCCTCTGTGTTAGAATATACTGTCGGATCTGAGTTTTCATGAAGTGAAAAATCAGATCTAAAAAGCTTTTATGCAGACGGATCAGCGGATCCGTCTGTGTGAAAGTAGCCTACGGACAAGGATGACAGACGCAGATGGCAATCTTGTGTGCATCCGTGTTTTTTCACTGACCCATTGCCTTGAATGGGTCCGTGAACCGTTGTCCGTCAAAACAGGTCATATTTTTTTGACGGACAGGAAACACGGATCATGGATGCGGCTGCAAAACGGTGCATTTTCAGATTTTTCCACGGACCCATTGAAAGTCAATGGGTCCGCGAAAAAAACCGGAAAACAGAACAACGGCCGCGGATGCACACAACGGTCGCGTGCATGAGGCCTTACTTTAAGCAATAGCTCATGTGTGACGGCACGGTCTAGGAGGCGGGCACGTCCGGAGCGCGCACGCATCATCAGCGCGTCCAGCATCGCCCGTGCTCCTAATAATACTATGCACGCCCCCCGTGCGTCTATGCGCATTCATGAGAATGGTTTAAGGGCTGAGCGCCGAGCTGATCACTCGGCGCTCGGCTGTGTAGTCTGTGTGGAGTCATGTGACGCTGGCCACGTCACATGACCCCTCTGGCTCCTTATTTAAACAGGCAGTCTGCTGGTCACAGATTGCCTGTTATTTAGGTTCCACCTGTGACTTTGTATTTTCTGGCGTACTGACCTCCTGCTGAATTCCTTACGATCCTCTGCCTTGTGTACTTTGCTGCTCTCCTGGTATTCTGACCCCGGCTTCCTCCTGACTAATCTCTGCTTGCTCCATTAGTATTTCGTAGCTTTCCTGGTATAGACTCGGTCCGTTCACATTCTGTTGTTTGTCTAGTCTGTCCTCCCTGCACTTATTCCAATCTAGGGATTGCCGTCCAGTTGTCCTCTGTCATTAGGACTCGCGAGGCAAGTAGGCAGGGCCAGGGGTGAGGGTGGAGCGCAGTGGTCACTTCCCTCCCCCTGTGTGTGTGTACGCGACCGTTACAGAATAACAGGCCTACTGAAACCACTGTACCATGAATCCTCTAGTGACCCTGACTGAGCATGTGTCAAACCTGACGCAGATGGTGCAGGAGCTAGGGGAGAAGATTCATTCCCTAGAAATAGGACAAGACGCCGCTGCTCCTCAGGCCTCTGGTCCGAACTTGAGCCCTTATATGGAGCCACCGATCAAGCTTCCAGAACCCTTCTCTGGAGATCGGAGAAAGTTTCACTCCTTTAAGGAGAGCTGTAAATTGTATTTTAGTTTACACCCCTTGTCTTCCGGATCGGAAAGCCAACGGGTGGGCATTGTTATTTCCCGCTTACAGAGGGATCCCCAGGAGTGGGCCTTTTCTTTACCCCCTGATGCTAGTTGTTTAACCACAGTAGAGGGTTTTTTTCAGGCTCTGGGTACCCTGTATGATGAACCAGACAGGGCCCTGGTAGCCGAAACCGCGCTGAAAGCATTGGTTCAAGGTAACCTCTCTGCGGAGGAGTATTGCACCCAATTTAGAAGGTGGTGTGTTCCCTCAGGGTGGAACGAGCCAGCTCTTAAGTGTCAAGTGTCAGGCCTATCTGATAATCTAAAAGACCTACTAGTGAGTTATCAGCTCCCAGAGACTCTTGAGGAGACTATGACCCTAGCAGTCCGACTCGAACGACGTGTGAGAGAAAGACGACAGGAATGACAGTTCTCTTCTCAGGTGCTGGTTCAGTCTGAGGTTTGTACCAGGAGTGGTGTTGAGGTCTCCTCAGAAGAACCTATGCAAATTGGAATGACCAGAGGGGGATCAGCGCCGCAGACGTGGGATCTGTTTCTACTGCGGAGATCCTGACCATTGGATCAATCAGTGTCCAAAGAGGATCCTTTCTGATAAGGCTTCCAAGACAAGACCACCAAGGGACCAGGTACTCCCTGTTATTACTAAGAGTAAGCTCTTAGTTCCTATAACCATTTCTCTGGGTTCTAATAAGTGGTCGGGTCAGGCCTTTATAGATTCGGGCTCAGCGGCCAGCTTTATTGACCATGGGTATGCTACTAGACAGGGTATTCCAATTTTTGTTTTACCTACGCCCATCCATATCATGGCCATCGACTCCCTTCCCCTGGTAGGGGGTACTGTGAGGTCATGTATCTCAGAGATTTCCTTAGCTGTGGGAGTGTGCCAAATGTTCCCTGTTAATCCTGGAGAACTTACCTGTCGAGGTGGTATTGGGGATGCTGTGGCTCCAATTACACAATCCTACGATTGATTGGACCAGAGGGGAACTGGTGAGTTGGGGATCTGAGTGCGGTTCGTGTTTGTCTAGAATACGGGTTGGGTTCTCTGTGGAGTCTGAGGTATTACCCGCAGTCATAAAGGAGTATGCTGATGTGTTCATCGTTCCCGGAGGCTCTTCCTCCCCATAGAACTTATGATTGTGCCATAGTCCTGGAGAAGGGGGCAAGGTTTCCTAAGGGGCGTATTTACAATCTTTCCAAACCTGAACGTAAGGCCATGGAAGATTACATTAAGGAGAGTCTCATTAAGGGGCACATTAGACCCTCGGTTTCTCCTATGGGGGCGGGGTTTTTCTTTGTTAAGAAGAAGGATGGTGGTCTTAGACCCTGTATAGATTACCGGAAATTAAATAAGATCACTATCCGGAATACTTACTCCCTACCATTGATTCCGGATTTATTTAACCAGGTATTAGGGGTGGCCTGGTTTTCTAAGATTGATTTAAGAGGAGCATACAAATTAATCCGAATCAAGGAGGGGAACGAGTGGAAGACAGCGTTCAATAACCCGGCTGGTCACTTTGAATATATCTCGTTATGCCTTTTGGACTCAGCAATGCCCCGGCTGTGTTCCAAAATTTCATGAACGATATTCTTAGGGAGTTCTTGGGAAAATTTGTTATTGTATATCTTGACGACATTTTGATATTTTCCCCTGATTTTAAGAGTCATGTGTTTCATGTTAGACAGGTGTTGGAGGTGTTGAGAGAGAACCAATTATCTGCTAAACAGGAAAAATGTGTCTTTGGGGTGCAGGAGATTATATTTCTCGGACATGTTCTGACTCCCCACGCCATAAAGATGGATCCTAGCAAGGTTTTAGCGATTAAGGGATGGGTAAGACCTTCATCCTTAAAGGCCTTACAACGTTTCCTTGGTACTACTGTAAGTTCATAAAGAATTTCTTTGTAATCGCTAGACCACTGACCGACCTCACTAAGAAAGGGGCGGATCTGGAAAATTGGTCTACTGAGGCCTTAGATTCATTTGAAACCCTAAAGGAGGCTTTCAGTAGCGCTCCTGTTCTAACTTAGCCAGATCAGGAAAATACTTTTATAGTGGAGGTGGATGCTTCTGAGGACGGGGCAGGAGCAGTCCTCTCGCAAGGTCCTGCTACCCTCACTAACCTGAGACCTTGCGCCTTTTTTTCCAGAAAGTTTCCCCCTTCTGAGAGAAATTATGACATAGGAAATAGGGAGTTACTGGCCATTAAGTGGGCATTTGAAGAATGGAGACATTTTCTTGAGGCGGCAAAACATTGTGTTACTGTTGTTACCGATCATAAGAACCTAATGTTTCTCGAGTCGGCTAAAAGGTTAAAACCCCGTCAGGTTAGATGGGCATTGTTTTTCACTCGCTTTCATTTTTCCATCACTTTCAGACCAGGAAGTAGAAACGTGAAGGCCGACGCACTCTCTCAGAGTTTCTGTGCGTACCAGCCTACAGAGACTCCACCTGAAACCATTTTACCAGCTAAGGTCTTCCTAGCAGCCTTGTCTCAGGACATCACGACTCTCATCAAGGCTGAACAACACCTAGCTCCATCGTCCACTCCTACAGATAAGTTGTTTGTTCCCGTACAGCTTCGTCTCCAACTGCTGGGTGAGAGTCATGACTTGTTTTTTGTGGACATCCGGGCATTGAGGGCACTAAAGAGCTGGTTTCCAGATCATTCTGGTGGCCTACTTTAACTAGCGACGTCAAGTCTTATGTGTTGGCCTGCGAGGTTTGTGCGAGGTCTAAGACCCCTAGGACTCGCCCGGCTGGGGACCTACGATCCTTACCCATTCCCAGTAGACCCTGGTCTCATATCTCGATGGATTTTATCACTGATCTGCCACCTGCGGAGGGTAAGACTGTGGTTTGGGTAGTGGTTGATAGATTCAGCAAGATGGCTCACTTTATTCCCCTGCCTAAACTCCCGAGTGCGAAGACCCTAGCATCTTTGTTTGTGGAACAAATTGTACGTTTACATGGCATTGCAGAAAATATTGTATCTGACAGGGGTGTGCAGTTTGTGTCCAAGTTTTGGAGGGCCTTCTGTCTGAGATGCCAGATTTCTCTGTCCTTTTCATCTGCTTATCACCCTGAAAGTAATAGACAGACTGAGCGCCTCAATCAGTCGGTGGAACAATTTCTTAGGGCATATGTTGCAGATGATCAACAGTTGTGGGTGAAATACCTTCCATTAGCCGAGTTTGCTCTGAATAACCGTGTTAATTCCTCTGCTGGGGTCTCTCCTTTTTTTTGTAACTATGGCTTTCGTCCTCATTTTCTTTCTGGGTCATCCGTCTCCTTGTGTAATCCCGAGGCGGATGAGATCTCCTCAAAACTGTGCACAGTATGGGCTCGGGTTCAATCGAACCTGGAAAAATCTCAAAATACTCAAAGAGTCCAGGCCAATAGGAAACGTTCCACGGGGGTGAACTTTCAGGTGGGGGATAAGGTGTGGTTGTCCTCTAAAAATCTTTCACTCAAAGTTGCTTCAAAAAAGTTTGCTCCTCCCTTTATAGGGCCATACGAAATCATAGAGGTGATTAATCCTGTATCATTTAGGTTAGAATTGCCTGACTCGTTCCACATTCACCATGTATTTCACAAGTCCCTACTAAAAAAATACCTCAAACCTGTTGTACCGTCACAAGCCGCGCCTCTGCCTGTTCTGGTTAAGGATTCTGTGGAGTATGTGGTATCTAAAATTGTGGATGTCATAAGAGTGCGTAATTCCTTGCAGTATCCGGTGCACTGGAAGGGCTATGGACCCGAGGAAAGTCTTGGGTACCAGCTAGGGAGGTTCATGCCCCTAGACTGGTTAAGAAATTTCATGAGGATCATCCCGAGGAGCTGTCACCTGAGACCTTGGGTCCGGTGGCCCCACGTAAAAGGGGGGGTACTGTCACGGCGCGGTCTAGGAGGCGGGCACGTCCGGAGCGCGCACGCATCATCAGCGCGTCCAGCGTCGCCCGCGCTCCTAATAATACTATGCACGCTCCCCGTGCGTCTATGCGCATTCATGAGAATGGTTTTAGGGCTGAGCGCTGAGCTGATCACTCGGCGCTCGGCTGTGTAGTCTGTGTGGAGTCATGTGACGCTGGCCACGTCACATGACCCCTCTGGCTCCCTATTTAAACAGGCAGTCTGCTGGTCACAGATTGCCTGTTATTTAGGTTCCACCTGTGACTTTGTATTTTCTGGCGTACTGACCTCCTGCTGAATTCCTGACGATCCTCTGCCTGCTCCTTGTGTACTTTGCTGCTCTCCTTGTATTCTGACCCTGGCTTCTCCTGACTATTCTCTGCTTGCTCCATTTGTATTTCGTAGCTTTCCTGGTATAGACTCGGTTCGTTCACATTCTGTTGTTTGTCTGGTCTGTCCTCCCTGCACGTATTCCAAGCTAGGGATTGCCATCCAGTTGTCCCCTGTCATTAGGACTCGCGAGGCAAGTAGGCAGGGCCAGGGTTGAGGGTGGAGCGCAGTGGTCACTTCCCTCCCCCCTGTGTGTGTGTACGTGACCGTTACATCTTGTCATGTCATTAATCCCCTGCTGACAGCAGATCTACCAGTGTGCAGTCCTACAGATTTAATAACCTATGTTATAAATACCAGCAAGACATATTTTTGTTTAACCTGTAGTGATATACCGGTTGAAGTAATACAGCTATAATAATGTTTTATACACTTTACACACAGACTTTTGTCTTATTGGAGTAAAGTTGAAACAATCAAACACAGTATAAGAGTGTCACCAGTGGGGTCAAGCTGCTGGAGCTTCCCCAAATCCTGAGAACGAGGGGAGCAGTCAAAGTTGGGGTACATTCACATCTCCGTCAGGCTGATTTGGCAGAGGAACAGCCGGCCAGAGTTCACCAGCATAGCCGGATAATGCCATGAACCGCCGAATCCCCATTTTATAATGGGATCTGACGGGGATCTGAATGCTTTCCAGCAGAAATGCCTGATTTTGGATGGACATTGATGCCAGAAACTGGCTGGATCCCTGTCAGATCCCATAAGTGAATGGAGATCCAGTGGTTCTTGGCATTATCCGTCTATGCTGGATACAGTGAACATCTACAACTAGACTTTTTGCAGCACTTTTAATCGATTTTCATTATTGAACTATAGCTGTAGTCCACTTCAGTAAATTCTCTTTTATGCAATCGTGTGCACTGCAAATGTCACTCAATAAAATCAATGAAAAGTGCTACAAAAAGTTTAGCAATACGGTTCAGCTTTTTTATGCAGTTTTTGAAGGCAGAAATCAGGAGCAGTATGGGTACTTTAAGGCTGGGTTCAGACCTGAGCGTATTTGATATGCGCGTTTTTGTCGCGCGTTTTTTGCAATAGTAAACGCGCGTTTGACGCGCGTTTGTGTGATTGACTGCAGTGTCCTATGGCCACAAACGCGCGTCAAAACGCCCCAAAGAAGCTCAAGAACTTGTTTGAGCGTAGGG
Source organism: Bufo bufo (assembly GCF_905171765.1). Lineage (NCBI taxonomy): Eukaryota > Metazoa > Chordata > Amphibia > Anura > Bufonidae > Bufo > Bufo bufo. The sequence goes on from NC_053392.1 coordinate 500,419,816, forward strand.
CGTTTTTCAGCGCGTTCAAACGCGCTGTAAAACGCTCAAGTGAGAACCAGGGCCATAGGGAAGCATTGGTTTTCATGTGTTGAGCGTTTTACAGCGCGTTTGAACGCGCTGTAAAACGCTCAAGTGTGAACCCAGCCTAAGGGCTATCCTGGTTATTACAAGTTATCCCCCACAGGATAGGGGATAACTGTTAGATTGGTGGGTGTCCTACCACTGGAAATCACAGCTATCATGAGAATTGGGAACTGTAATGCTGTGGGCTCCTATGACCAGTTTTGAAGAAAGGCAGGGACACAACAAAGTCTCATCAACATGGTTAATTACTTGTTCCAGCAAACTTACAGTTCAGTCACAGCCGGGTCAAGTAATCAGTCCACAGGCCAGTGTTGCTTCACACTTGCCTTGTAGTGTGTGATCTTCAGCCTCTCACTCTACAGACACACCCTGCTTCCTGCTGCTCACTTTTAAAACACAATTGTGGACATGAGCCATGTATAAGCCCCAGAGTGGATCGTGGGGAGTAAGCACCCACCCAGCTCTTTGCTTACTCCCAGTAAAAGCCAGGCCCGGATTAGCTGATACCAGCTATACTAGGTAGCAACAGTGTCCACTATCTATCTTAGTGGACACTCTAGCTAGTGGCTTCCACTCAACCAAGGCCGGGTACCTTGTTGGCACATCTCAGGTGCATCCCCTCTAATATGTTTCCTGCACCATTCTTGGAGACACATACCTTCCTTCTTATATGAGGACTGTCACTGCCTCACAGAACCCATACCTCTCGGAGCCCCCTCTTCCCTAAAAACATTCATCTCTATAGGAGCTGCTGTTCTCGGCGGTCTACAGAACTTCTGTAGAAATAAATGGAGCAGCAGGAGCTGCATTGTGCATGCTCGACCTGCTACTCCGACTATTTTGTGGGCCACAAGGGATACCTGGTCTGCATTCTCGTGATTAGTGGGGGTCCCAGCAGAAGGACTGCCATGGATCTTAGGCTGGGACTACACATAGACTTTTTGCATGACTTTTGATTTTAAGGCTGCGTTCACATGACAGTGAAAAATGTATGTGTGACGGCTGTTTTCAGAACTAGGGCGCCTGCACACTTAGCGGAATACGAGCAGATTACCATGCAGAAAAACTGCAGCGTAGTACAGTACCAGCAAAGTGTATGAGATACAATTCTCATGTACACTTTTCAAATGTTTTCCATGCAGAAACTGACCTGCTGTGCAGATTTAGAAATCTTCAGCATGTCAATTATGTTGCAGTTTAAGATTCGGATTTCACCCTTTTCTACTGAAAGGTGAGATCTGCTGCAAAACCGCATCAAATCCGCACCAAAAACTGTTGTTAGAAATTGGGGGTTTTTGTGCGGTTTGGATGCAGAAATTCGTGCTGATCTTCTGAACGTTGTCCTGCACCCATGTGTAGGTACCATTAAAGTCTACGGGGCTATTCGCATGGCAGTTTTTTTAGGACCCCATTGAAATAACTGGGCCTGCTTTTAATGGCCGTCTATACAGGTGTGCAAGCTGTTAACTGTTACACTTCTTTTAAAAAATGGCCTATTAGAGGATAAAATAAAAAATGAGATACCTCACCACTCGCACGTGATGGAACACTTAATCTGCACTGGAGGCAGCAGGACCTGACGTTTACTGTGTGATGATGTCACATGATTATGCTGGGAATGCCAGGTCCTGCGTGTTCCAGGTTGGAGCGAGTGTTTCCACATGTGCAGTAATGGTGAGGTATTTTTTTGTGACACCAGCAGGGGGGCACTAAGTAGGTCATTATTTCTACTGGGATGAACAAAGGGGGTCATTATTCCTACTAAGGGGCATTATTATTATGCATACTGGGGGACACTAAAGGGGGCATTATTCATTTTTGGGGCTACAAAGGGGGCCATTTGATGTCTAGAGAGTACTATGGGGGTATTATGTATACTGAGGGCACTGCAGGGGTTGGGATAAAAAAAAAATTCATCCGTTTTTGGCGGCTATTAGAAACTGAAGCAAAATGGCCGTTAAAAGTGGATAGACGGCCGGAATATGGATGTGCACATGGATGCAAAATGGCCATAAAAAAACTGACAGTGTATCCGTTTTTAATGGTGTTTTTTTTTCACTGTTGTGTGAAAGCAGCCTGTTCTGTAACAGCCTGTAGTGCACAAGACTGCACACAAGTCAATTTACAGCTTAGAAATAGAAGCTCACGCTCAATAGTTACATTCCTTTATAATTGGTACAAACAGTTTAGCCTGGATCCACATGAAGTTTTTGCCGTATGTGTACTGTATATGTTGGGGAAAAAAAGTTGAAAGTTCTCCATGTGATTATTTGGAGATGTTTTGAAGACCATATAGTTAAAAACTGGTAATGAATGCTTTAAATAACATGGAGTGGACAAAATGTGCAGTGGAAGCTTAAAGGGAATCTGTCACCACAAAATGCAATACAATTTGACAGCATCATGTTATAGAGCCGGAGGAGCTAAGCAGATTGATGTATAGTTTTGTCGGGAAAGATTCTGTCATGTTTACATTATCTTTGTTTTTTTCACCTCCTGTGAGCACCATCGGTACAGGGGGAGGGGTTACCAGTAATTGATAGCATTGTGTGTATACAGCGATAGCTGTCAGTCACTGATAACCCCTCCCTCCTGTACGGATAATTGTTCATAGGAAGTGAAAAAAAAAAGATATAAATGTATAAAATTACAGGATTTACTGAATATTTTTGCATAAAACTATATATCTATCTGCTCAGCTTCTCCTGCTCTATAACACGGTGCTTTCAGATTGCATTGGTGACAGGTCCTCTTTAAATCTTAGGTAACCCGATGGGGAAGTCCCAAAGTAATAGTGATAAGTAGTGATGGACATGCGTTCGCGATCAAATGTTCGCGGTAGGCCCCATTGACTTTAATGGCAGGTGAACCTGAAAAACCTTCAGGTCATATGTGCAGCCACCAAATACTTACTAGAAGTGCACAAATAGTCCCACAACAGGGACAGTGACATACCAGAGGGGGATCATTGGCAAAAATTCCCACAAAAAATATGTATTTTAATCAGGGGCCATTTTTATGCGTCTTAAAGGGAAACTCTCAAAAATGTGCCCTGCTGGAGCCTAGAAATTTTTTATTTTAGCCCATGGGAGTACAGGCCACAAAAATTAGGCATTAACCTGACAGAAAAGAACGTGATGATGTGGCTGGAGGTACATTAGGCGGTCACTGGATAAAAATTTTACTGTAAGCCAGTACAGGCCCCAAAAATTAGGCATTAACCTGACAGAAAAGAACTTGTGATTATGTGGCTGGAGGTACATTAGGCAATCACTGGATAAAAATTTTACTGTAAGCCAGTACAGGCCCCAAAAATTAGGCATTAACCTGACAGAAAAGAACTTGTGATTATGTGGCTGGAGGTACATTAGGCAATCACTGGCTAAAAATTTTACTGTAGACCAGTACAGGCCCCAAAAATTAGGCATTCACCTGACAGAAAAGAACTTGTAATTATGTGGCTGGAGGTACATTAGGCGGTCACTGGATAAAAATTTTACTGTAGGCCAGTACAGGCATTCACCTGACAGAAAAGAACTTGTGATTATGTGGCTGGAGGTACATTAGGCGGTCACTGGCTAAAAATTTTACTGTAGGCTAGTACAGGCCGCAAAAATTAGGCATTCACCTGACAGAAAAGAACTTGTAATTATGTGGCTGGAGGTACATTAGGCAGTCACTGGATAAAATTTTTACTGTAGGCCAGTACAGGCATTCACCTGACAGAAAAGAACTTGTGATTATGTGGCTGGAGGTACATTAGGCGGTCACCGGATAAAAATTTTACTGTAGGCCAGTACATATGTCAGGGTTGGAGTAGTGAACCAGGTGTGGAACCCCTTGGCAGGGACGAAATAGGTCCATAAATAGCGTAGTACAAGAGGATAATCCAATTGGGTAGTCAGGTCCAATTCCGGGTCGTGGCAGGCAGCAGGAATCGTAGTCGAAGGGTTAAGCAAAGGTTCGGTAGCCGGGAAATCAGATGAAACAACAGATTCACAGGAAGGAGCTGGGTGTTCACCATAGGGTAGAATAACTCAGCAATAAGTCAAGGCTCTGACTAGCTTTAAATACACAGGGAAACCAGGACCGCCCCCTGGCTGCCAGGGCAACCAGGAAGCTTCCTAGTCAGAGGCCAATCATCAGGCTGAGGGCAGGTGACGAAGGCTGAAGTCCTCCCCCAGCTTGAGTAGCACCTGTGGCTTGTAATGGTGCGTGCGCACTACGCTCGTATCACCGCGCACGCGCGGCTTGCGTACCGTGCACCCAGCGCTCGACCCGCGCATGCGCACTGGCCACACCAGCGCCAGATGCCCTGCCAGGAGGAGGAGGAGCTACCTGCATCCGATGCCCGCGCCTGCGAACCCGATGAGGAACGGCCCCCCTGGGTCCCTGACAACAGGCCCCAAAAATTAGGCTTTCATCTGACAGAAAATTACTTTTATGATGCTGTATATACATAAGACAAGGACCATTCTTTGTTCTGGGTGGTGGCGGATATGTGTGGGCTTGCATGAGGAAATTCAATTACACGTGGTCATCACAGGTGTTAAATTCCTCAGAGATCCATGCCGCATTAATTTTTAGAAATGTGAGGTAGTCCACACTGTCGTGAGCTAGGCGAGTGCGCTTATCGGTCAAGAGTTCCATGGCAAATTGTGCCATAGGTCAAGTCTGCACACCTAGTAGTCCAGGGGTTCCTCGCTTCTCAGAGCGTCCACATCGGCCGTTAACCCGATGTAGTCGGACACCTGTCGGTCTAGGCGTTCCCTGAGGCTGGATACGGAGAACGGCTGTCGATGGGTTGGCTGCAAGAATGATCTCATATCCGAAGTGACCATCACATCTTCATACCGCCCTCTTCTTGCAGGCGGGGTAGGATTGGTACCCACACCTGTTTCGATGTGGGTGGAAATTCCTCTGCCAGAGCCCGCAACAGCAAATGGCAGCATCTCTCGCACCAAGGCCTGGAAATGCTGCATTCTGACAGGCCTCTGTGATGCTGGTAACATGTCCGCCATTTTGTGTTTGTACCTGGAGTCTAAGTATGTTGCCATCCAGTACTGGTCCTTGCCCTTTATGCTTTTTATACGGGGGTCTCTCTTCAAAACCTGGAGCATCAAGGCCCCCATTTGCACTAAATTGAAAGCGGTGGAGAGCCCTGGCTTCTGCTCATCGCTGTCATGGTCTTACCTGCTTGCTGCTCTCCTTCGTTTGACATGTGCTGGCGGCCATCTTGGTTTCTGGGTTTCTTGTAGCCTTCCACCCTGCGGCTCCTCCTTCCCCTGGGAGGAGCTGGATGCCTAGCTCATATATATAGGAGGTCTGTGGCTTCAGTTCCTTGCTTGGTCCTCTTGTGTTCACATGCTTCTAAGACTGCTGCTGCTTCTGGTTCCTGATCCTGGCTTCGTCTGACTACCCTGCTGGTTCCTGATCCTGGCTTCGTCTGACTACCCTGCTGGTTCCTGATCCTGGCTTCGTCTGACTACCCTGCTGGTTCCTGATCCTGGCTTCGTCTGACTACCCTTCTGGTTCCTGACCTCTGGCTTCGCAAAGACTCTGCTCGGTTTCACCATCCGTTTGGACTTTTGCTTTACAGCTTTATTTTCAATAAAGCCTTCTTATTTTCACTTATCTCTTGTTGTACGTCTGGTTCATGGTTCCGTGACATTAGGACCAAGCCATGAATTCTGACGGTACAGGGCCATCCTCGCTACCCACGCTGGTTGCCAGACTTGATCAGCAGGATCACCTGTTGGGTCGGTTCGCTGTGGCGTTGCAAACCCTGCTTGAACGCACGGCTCATTTCGCTCCCGTTGCCGATGGGTCGGTTGTCGCTCCTGGGCTCGCTCCTACTGCCGCTCCGGTTGTTGCGCCAGAGTCTACCCCGACACCTGTTGTTGCGCCTGCGGTGTTTCGGGGTATGACCGGTTCTGCCCCTCTTCCACAGCGCTTTGGGGGAGAGCCAACCCAGTGCCGAGGTTTCCTTAACCAGGTGGGCATTTATTTCGAGTTGCTGCCACATGCCTTTCCTACTGAGAGATCAAAGGTGGGCTTCTTGATCTCGCTGCTCTCGGACAAGGCCTTGGCCTGGGCCAGCCCTTTATGGGAGAACAACAATCCGGTGGTTGCCGAGTTTTCCGGTTTTGTTGCTTCTCTTCGGAAGGTATTCGATGTGCCGGCTCGTGCTGCCTCTGCTGCGAAGCTCCTTATGTCCATCAGACAGGGTTCACGATCCGTAGCTGAATACGCCATTGAGTTTCGTACCCTGGCAGCAGAGGTGGGCTGGAATAATGAGGCTCTGGTCGCTGCTTTCTCTCATGGTCTCTCGGATGCCTTGAAGGATGAGGTTGCAGCTAAGGACCTACCAGTTGAGCTCGAGTCTCTTATTTCTTTCCTGATTTTGATTGACACCAGACTCAGGGAGAGACCTTCCTTTAAGGAGAACCTGCGGAGGTCTTCTAACAGATTGGTGCCTACGTTTGCTGTCCCACCCGTGCCTCCCTCTCCTCCCACGCCTCCTGGGGATGACTTGTCTGGGGGTGAACCCATGCAGCTGGGGTTTGCTTGCCTGTCCGAGGGGGAGAGGGCACTCCGGAGACGCGAGGGCCGATGCATGTACTGTGGTCTCGGTGGGCATTTTCGGTTGGCATGTCCGAACCGTCCGGGAAACGCTCGTACCCTGAGATCCTGTCGGGGGCAGATCTTGGGTGGAGTCTCCTCGTCCCCGGTTTCCCGTGTTGACAAACCACTGATCACTGTTGTCCTCTCCTGCGTCGGGGGCTCGGTGACGACCCAGGCGTTGGTGGTTTGTTCATTGATAGTGTGTTCGCTGCCGCCAATTCCATTCCTCTGCAGGCTCGAGGTTCCCCACTGGCTCTTGAGGCAATAGACGGCAGACCCCTTCTGCCGCCACACGTGACTCATGAGACCCTTCCAGTGGGGATAGCCATTGGTGCCGTTCACAGAGAGTCGGTCTGCCTCCAGGTTATTTCGTCTCCACACTACTCGGTGGTCTTGGGGTACCCCTGGCTCCAGAAGCATAATCCGACTTTCGATTGGAGATCGGTCGAGATCCTCTCGTGGTCACCGCAGTGTGGGGCTAGTTGCATCCATGGGTCTGTCAAGTTGCTGTGTACTTCCTCGGACTCTCTGTTGCCTCCTGAATACGAGGAGTACCGGGATGTATTCGATAAGGTGCGCGCGGTTGCCCTACCTCCGCACCGCCCATACGATTGTGCCATAGAGTTACAATCTGGTGCCGTTCCTCCTCGTGGCAAAGTCTATCCACTGTCGGTAGCGGAGAATGAGGCCATGGAGGAGTACGTGAGGGAGGCGCTTTCACGCGGACACATTCGCAAATCTTCGTCCCCGGCAGGGGCTGGATTTTTCTTTGTGAAAAAGAAGGGCGGTGAGTTGAGGCCTTGCATCGATTACAGGGGTCTCAATCGCATCACGATCAAGAACGCTTACCCGATACCCTTGATTTCCGAGCTGTTCGATCGCCTTAAAGGGGCCACGGTCTTTACCAAACTCGACCTGAGGGCGGCATATAACCTGGTAAGGATCAAGGCGGGCGATGAGTGGAAGACCGCGTTTAACACCAGGACCGGTCATTACGAATCCTTGGTTATGCCCTTTGGGTTGTGCAATGCGCCCGCAGTCTTTCAGGAATTCATCAACGATGTTTTCCGTGACCTGTTGCAGCAGTGTGTGGTAGTCTATTTGGATGACATCTTGGTATATTCTGAATCCATGGAGGCCCACATTCTGGATGTCAGACGAGTGTTGCAACGGTTACGAGAGAACAAGCTGTTCGGTAAGCTTGAGAAATGCGAATTTCACCGATCCCAGGTAACCTTCTTAGGTTACATCATTTCCGCTGAGGGGTTCTCCATGGATCCTGAGAAGGTTTCGGCTGTCTTACAGTGGCCCCAGCCCAGTGGTCTTCGTTCCCTGCAGCGCTTTTTGGGCTTCGCCAATTATTATCGGAAGTTCATCAGGGACTTTTCCATGCTGGCCAAGCCTCTCACGGATCTGACCAGGAAGGGCAGTAATTCCCAGGTCTGGCCGCTCGAGGCCATCCGAACTTTTGAGGCCCTAAAGTCCGCCTTTGTGTCGGCTCCGATTCTGTCGCATCCCAACCCTGGGTTGCCCTTTGTCCTCGAGGTGGACGCGTCTGAGACGGGAGTAGGCGCCCTTCTGTCTCAGCGTAGAACACCAGAGGGTCCTCTGCTTCCTTGTGGGTTTTACTCCCGGAAACTGTCTTCCGCGGAGTGCAACTATCAGATTGGTGACAGGGAGTTATTGGCCATCGTGCAGGCCCTTAAAGAATGGAGGCACTTGCTCGAGGGTTCGGTGGTTCCGGTTCTCATCCTGACGGACCACAAGAATCTGACCTACCTTTCTGAGGCCAAGAGATTGACAGCACGTCAGGCCAGATGGGCTCTGTTCTTGTCACGTTTTAATTACGTGGTCTCCTACCTACCCGGTTCCAAGAACATCAGGGCGGATGCCTTATCACGGCAGTACTCCGAGCTGTCCAGGGAGGAGTCGATTCCGACTTCGGTCATACCTCCGAATCAGATCCTGGCCGCCATTCGCACCAGCCTGACCTCTCCCCTGGGTGAGCAGATTTTGGCGGCTCAATCTGGTGCTCCCTCTGGGAGACCCAACGGCAGATGTTTTGTGCCTGAGGAGTTGCGCACTCGGTTGTTGCGAACCTACCATAACTCCAAGACCGCGGGGCATCCTGGAAAGAATCAGCTGTCCTGGGCTGTTTCACGTCTGTTCTGGTGGCCTTCCCTACGTTCCGACATCGCCGCATATGTAGCGGCATGCTCCGTTTGTGCCCAGAGTAAGTCCCCTCGGCACCTTCCGTTGGGCCTTCTGCAACCCATAGCCACCGGGGAGCGCCCATGGTCACACCTGGGGATGGATTTCATTGTGGACCTCCCTGCATCCCGAGGCCATACGGTCATTCTCATGATTGTGGATCGGTTTTCCAAAATGTGCCACTGTGTTCCTCTCAAGAAGTTACCCTCTGCACAAGAGTTGGCCACGATTTTTGCCAGGGAGGTCTTCCGGTTGCACGGTTTGCCTAAGGAGATTGTGTCGGATCGGGGGAGTCAGTTTGTGTCCAGGTTCTGGCGCGCCTTTTGCTCCCAGTTGGGGATTCATCTCTCCTTCTCCTCGGCCTACCACCCTCAGTCCAATGGGGCCGCAGAACGATCCAATCAGGCCTTGGAGCAATTCCTTCGTTGCTATGTCTCCGATCACCAAGACAATTGGGTTGACCTCCTGCCTTGGGCTGAGTTTGCCAGGAACACGGCGGTGAACTCTTCCTCTGGGACGTCTCCCTTCATGGCCAATTATGGGTTCCATCCTGCCGTGTTACCGGAGGTATTCTCTCCCCAGGATATTCCGGCTGTGGAGGATCACCTTTCCGTCCTACGTGCTTCTTGGGTACAGATCCAGAAGTCCCTTGAGGTCTCTGCGCAGCGCCAGAGACTCCAGGCTGATCGCAGACGAGCGCCTGCTCCTTCCTACCAGGTCGGAGACCGTGTATGGTTGTCCACCCGCAACCTCAACCTTCGAGTGCCCACTCCCAAGCTGGCGCCTCGCTTTGTTGGTCCCTTCCGAGTGCTTCGCAGGGTAAACCCGGTAGCCTATGCCCTTGCGCTTCCTCCTGGCATGCGGATCTCCAACGTGTTTCATGTCTCCCTGTTGAAGCCACTGGTGTGTAATCGTTTCACTTCCTCGGTTCCTCGGCCTCGTCCGGTCCAAGTGGGCAATCGTGAGGAATATGAGGTGAGCAATATCCTGGACTCACGCCTGGTCCGCGGTCGGTTGCAGTTTTTGGTCCATTTGCGTGGTTATGGTCCAGAGGAGCGTTCCTGGGTTCCCTCCGCAGATGTCCATGCTCCTGCCTTGCTCCGAGCCTTCCACGCACGCTTCCCTCAGAAACCGTTTTGTGCTCCGCGGAGGAGGGGCCCTTGAGGGGGAGGTACTGTCATGGTCTTACCTGCTTGCTGCTCTCCTTCGTTTGACATGTGCTGGCGGCCATCTTGGTTTCTGGGTTTCTTGTAGCCTTCCACCCTGCGGCTCCTCCTTCCCCTGGGAGGAGCTGGATGCCTAGCTCATATATATAGGAGGTCTGTGGCTTCAGTTCCTTGCTTGGTCCTCTTGTGTTCACATGCTTCTAAGACTGCTGCTGCTTCTGGTTCCTGATCCTGGCTTCGTCTGACTACCCTGCTGGTTCCTGATCCTGGCTTCGTCTGACTACCCTGCTGGTTCCTGATCCTGGCTTCGTCTGACTACCCTGCTGGTTCCTGATCCTGGCTTCGTCTGACTACCCTTCTGGTTCCTGACCTCTGGCTTCGCAAAGACTCTGCTCGGTTTCACCATCCGTTTGGACTTTTGCTTTACAGCTTTATTTTCAATAAAGCCTTCTTATTTTCACTTATCTCTTGTTGTACGTCTGGTTCATGGTTCCGTGACAATCGCCCAGGAGAATGTTGTCCTCGGTCTCCTCCCCCCAGCCACGGACAACACCAGGGATCCCCAAAAAGTTTAAAGTCCCCCTCAAAGCCTGCTCTTCTTGCTCCTCCTCCTCCCCCCAGCCACCATCCTCATCTGATGCCTCTTCAGACTCCTGCTGACTTGTCTCAGATGGAGTAGCCCCCCCTGGGAATTCATTCAGCTCGACGGCTTGATGACACGACGCAATGCACGCTCCAGAAAGAAGGCGTAAGGTACGATGTCACTGATGGTGCCCTGGCTGTGACTGACCAGTTTGGTGATCTCATGCAGAAGTCTGCATGTGTCGCGCATCAGAAGCCACTAAAGCAAGGTGAAAAGAAACCAAACTCCTCAGTACCTGTCCCGCTGCAGAGTTCGTACAGGTAGTCGTTAATGGCACGTTGCTGCTGGAGCAGCCTATCAAGCATATACAAGTTGAAGTTCCAGCGCATCGGGCTGTCACAAATCAGACGTCTGATGGGCAGGCGAGCCATGGCCGTGTAAGATCTTCTAAAATGGCCAGAAATTTTCCTGGCCTTCCGCAAGACGTCCTGGACCCCGGGGTATTTGGCAACGAATTGCTGCATGACTGACTTCAGGACATGTGCCATGCATGGCACGTGTGTCATTTTGCCCTGTTTCAGAAGGCTCAGCAGATTGGCACCGTTGTCGCACACCACTTTCCAATTGTCAAATTGAGCGGGGTTAGCCACTGATCGGCCTGTGACTGCAGAGCTGAAAGCAGTGCAGGACCAGTGTGGCTCTTGGCTTCCAGGCACAACAGCCGCAGCACAGCATGGCAACGTCTCACCTGGCACGTCGAATAGGTTCTGGGGAGCTTGGGGGGCGCAGTGGAAGAGGCGGTAGCAGTGAAAAAGGAGGAGTCAGCCGAGGAGGAGATGGAGGATGGAGTAGGAGTAGGAGAAGAAGAGGCAGGCCTGCATGCAATCCATGGCGGTAACACCAAATCCACACGGGAGCCACTGGTTACATGCTTGACGGCTGTCAGTAGGTTCACCAAGTGAGCATTAAAAGTTATGTACCTTCCCTGCCCGTGTTTGCTAGACCTCGTGTCTGTGGTCAGACGTATCTTGGCACCGACACTGTGTGCCAGAGATATATTCACTTGCCGCTGAACGTGGCCATATAGCTCTGGGATGCCCTTCTGGGAGAAATATTTCCTTCCGGGGACCTTCCATTGCGGTGTGCAAATGGCCACAAATTTTCTAAAGGCCTCAAAGTCCACAAGTTTATATGGAAGTAGTTGGCGGGCTAGCAGTTCCGACAAGCCAGCGGTCAGCTGTTGGGCAAGAGGGTTATCCGGCGTCATAAACTTTTTACGCTCAAACATTTGGGACACGGAAGCCTGCCTTCTGCCAGATAAATGCGACGACGGCACGGTGGAAGGTGGAGTGGAGGACAAATGGGAGGAGAGAGAAGAAGAAGAGGCAGGACGTGGAGCGCCGGAAGTGTGGCTTTGTGGGTTCTGACGGCGTTGCTCTCACTGGACTCGGTGATGGGAGACCAGGTGCCTTCTTAAGGCGGTTGTCCCTAGGTGAGTGTTGGGCTTACCACGACTTATGCGTTGACAGCACAGGCTTCAGATGGCAACACTACTGTCAGTAGCTGACACATTAGAAAAAGCTCACACTTCGGAGCCATGTGCCGAGGTCCTGGGAGCGCTAGAAGTGACCATGCATGGTGGATGGCTCGCTCCCGATAAATTTTCAGTCTGCTTTTTGCCTCCTGTGCCCTGCGAGCTCTGCCTGCTTCTCCTCCCTCTCTGCTGTTCCATCTCTCCCTTTGAAATCCCCTCCTCTTCCTCTCTTGTGGGCACCCACGTGACGTCCATCGACACGTCATTATCGTCACCTTCACCACCACTGACATTTGAGATCTCGGAGTAGGCATCAACAGCGGGGAACTCCCTTCTTAGGCTGATCTGGGTACTGTCGTCAGACCGCTGAGTGGTGGCCGTTGCTACCTCCTCATCTGATGTCAAGCATGCCTGTGCATCGGTAAGGTCTGGGAATGGATGGGAAAATAATTCCTCTGACTCGAGTGGAGGGGCTATGGTGGTGTCTTTGTGGGTGCACACAGCAGAGAGTGAGGAGGGTGCAGAGGCGGAAGGCTGAATGAGCCACTCAACCAACTCCTGGCCATTGCATAACATTCCACTTCTTTCCCTTAAAAAACTCTTTGGTTGCTTTTGCAGTATGCTTTGGGTCATTGTCCATCTGCACTGTGAAGCGCCGTCCAATGAGTTCTTAAGCATTTGGCTGAATATGAGCAAATAATATTGCCCGAAACACTTCAGAATTCATCCTGCTGCTTTTGTCAGCAGTCACATCATCAATAAATACAAGAGAACCAGTTCCATTGACAGCCATACATGCCCACGCCATGACACTACTACCTCCATGCTTCACTGAGGTGGTATGCTTAGGATCATGAGCAGTTCCTTTCCTTCTCCATACTCTTCTCTTCCCATCACTCTGGTACAAGTTAATCTTGGTCTCATCTGTCCATAGGATGTTGTTCCAAAACTGTGAAGGCTTTTTTAGATGTTGTTTGGCAAACTCTAATCTGGCCTTCCAGTTTTTGAGGCTCACCAATGGTTTACATCTTGTGGTGAACCCTCTGTATTCACTCTGGTGAAGTATTCTCTTGATTTTTGACTTTGACACACATACACCTACCTCCTGGAGAGTGTTCTTGATCTGGCCAACTGTTGTGAAGGGTGTTTTCTTCACCAGGGAAAGAATTCTTCGGTCATCCACCACAGTGGTCTTCCGGGTCTTTTGGTGTTGCTAAGCTCACCGGTGCGTTCCTTCTTTTTAGGAATGTTCCAAACAGTTGGCCATGTTTTTGCTATCTCTCTGATGGGTTTGTTTTGTTTTTTCAGCCTAATGATGGCTTGCTTCACTGATAGTGAAAGCTCTTTGGATCTCATCTTGAGAGTTGACAGCAACAGATTCCAAATGCAAATAGCACACTTGAAATGAACTCTGGACCTTTTATCTGCTCATTGTAATTGGGATAATGAGGGAATAACACACACCTGGCCATGGAACAGCTGAGAAGCCAATTGTCCTATTACTTTTGGTCTCTTAACAAGTGGGAGGCACATATGCAAACTGTTGTAATTTCTACACCGTTCACCTGATTTGGATGTAAATACCCTAAAACTATAGCTGACAGTCTGCAGTTAAAGCACATCTTTTTCGTTTCATTTCAAATCCATTGTGGTGGTGTATAGAGCCAAAAATTTTAGAATTGCGTCGATGTCCCATGGACCTGGCTGTATATCGCAGTCCTCAATCAATATTTGGTGAAAACAGGAATATCGAACCCCTTAATCAGCATTTTGTGGAAGCAGGTATATTGCAGGCCTCAATCAGTATTTTGTGGAAGCAGGTATATCAAACCCCTTAATCAGTATTTTGTGGAAGCAGGTATATCGCAGGCCTCAATCAATATTTGGTGGAAACAGGTATATCGAACCCCTTAATCAGTATTTTGTGGAAGCAGGTATATCACACCCCTCCATTTTTTAGGGGGCAACAGGTATATCACACTCGTTGCAAATAGTTGTTACAATAGTGCTTGTCCCTCTATATAGCTGCGGTATCGCAACAGAACCGCACACAACTTCTGCACAATACAAATGCACTATAATATACTTTCTATGTTAGAAAGTATATTATAAGTATATCACACCCCTCAGTATATCACACCTATCGATAGCACACCTATACCAGTCCTTAAAAGGACTTTTATGGCCCTATTAGCTAGCGTCCCGAACAGCCTGTCCCTGCTCCACAAAGCAACCTCTCCCTACAGTGGCAAAACACAGAATGTAAAATGGCTGCCAGATCGGGTTCTGTTATAGGGTGGGGGTGTGTCCATGTGCTGAAACATCTCAATTGGCTGTTCTGTCTCACCTGATGGATGTGTCATGAGTCAAAGTTCGGCGCAATGCAAAAGAATATGGCGCCAGCGGACATCACCATATGTTTGCATGTTCTGCGAATCGCGAACGTGCAAAGTTCGCCGCGAAACGACCGCCGGGCGAACCGCAAGGCCATCTCTAGTGATAAGTTTCTGTATCTTCTAACTTGAGCATATTGGCGGGGAAATCAGCATTCTTGTTGTACGCTCATGCTCTGTTTCAATCTACAGGGTGGGCCATTTATATGGATACACCTTAATAAAATGGGAATGGTTGGTGATATTAACTTCCTGTTTGTGGCACATTAGTATATGTGAGGGGGGAAACTTTTCAAGATGGGTGGTGACCATGGCGGCCATTTTGAAGTCTGCCATTTTGAATCCAACTTTTGTTTTTTCAATAGGAAGAGGGTCATTTGACACATCAAACTTATTGGGAATTTCACAAGAAAAACAATGGTGTGCTTGGTTTTAACATAACTTTATTCTTTCATGAGTTATTTACAAGTTCCTGACCACTTATAAAATGTGTTCAATGTGCTGCCCATTGTGTTGGATTGTCAATGCAACCCTTTTCTCCCACTCTTCACACACTGATAGCAACACCGCAGGAGAAATGCTAGCACAGGCTTCCAGTATCCGTAGTTTCAGGTGCTGCACATCTCGTATCATCTGAAGGCAATCGTCTATGCTGTGAAGATACGAGATGTGCAGCACCTGAAACTACGGATACTGGAAGCCTGTGCTAGCATTTCTCCTGCGGTGTTGCTATCAGTGTGTGAAGAGTGGGAGAAGAGGGTTGCATTGACAATCCAACACAATGGGCAGCACATTGAACACATTTTATAAGTGGTCAGGAACTTGTAAATAACTCATGAAAGAATAAAGTTACGTTAAAACCAAGCACACCATTGTTTTTCTTGTGAAATTCCCAATAAGTTTGATGTGTCAAATGACCCTCTTCCTATTGAAAAAACAAAAGTTGGATTCAAAATGGCCGACTTCAAAATGGCCGCCATGGTCACCACCCATCTTGAAAAGTTTCCCCCCTCACATATACTAATGTGCCACAAACAGGAAGTTAATATCACCAACCATTCCCATTTTTTTAAGGTGTATCCATATAAATGGCCCACCCTGTACATTGCGAGACACAGAATTGACATTTTGGTTGGGACACCCAAACACATCTAGCCATCCAATGATGGCCCTTTTGTGTTATATACCTTTTTTTTTCACAGTGCCCTGCTGAAAGCAATAGCATGGAGGCATGCTGGGATATTTTAATGTATTTCATAAAGGAACTGTGCTCTTCTGAAATTGCCTCATATAGTACAAAAATGTAAAATCTGTTTCAACTAGTGACCATTATTCAAATATAGTTAAAAAAAATTTTTTTACAGACAATCCTTTGCTTTGCTTCGAGTGGATACCTAAAAATCTATGCCTGCAGAAAAATAGGGAAATATCTGACAATCAAAAACATATTCAGGTTCACTGCAACTGCAAATATTTTTACCAGAGGCGCTGTAGGTGAATAAAGTTTTATTGTAGAGTTGGCCATATTGTCTCAAGTCAGATATCTTACATTTCTACCTCAAAAAGTTTAGCGAAGAAATGACTTGGTAATTAGTGTAAAATTCTAAGGTCATGCATTGTGGTTAGAGCTTCAAGTAATTAATTAAAAGATTTGTCTTCTAATAGGACTAACTATGTGGTCATGATGTTCAGTGACAGATTAATGCACTCTTTATGAGTGTACTATTTATGAGTGTGCTTAATTGGTGCAAGTATCGAGTTTTGATACTTTATGGCCAATGTATTCTTTTAACGAATATGGACAGTGAAAAAAGAAAGACTAAAGGTTAGTGTTAGGGCTCATGCACACGACCGTTGTTTTGCGGTCCGTTTTTTACGGATCCGTTGTTCCGTATCTGAGTGTTTTTTTTCTCTGACTTAAGTCCTCTTCCGTTCCGTTATTGCACAAAACATATCCGTATGGTTTCCGTATTTAATCCGTTTTTTTTTTTTTCGGATCAGAAACGGAAACTGTAACTTATTAATCACCAAACACATGAGCAATATGGGCTTGCATTGCATTTCTACAGTATGGATCTGCAAAATACGGATGAAATACGGATGACATACGGATGTGTTTTGTGTGCGTTACATATTTTTTGCGGACCCATTGACTTGAATAGAGCCTTGGACCGTGATTTGTGGACATTAATAGGACATGCACTACTTTTTTGCGGAATGGAAACATGGAAATACGGAAACGGAATGCACACGGAGTGCCTTCCGCTGTTTTTGCGGACCTATTAAAATGAATGGTTCAGCATACGGTCTGCAAAAAAAAACGGAATGGAAAAAAAAAGCGGAAAGAAAATAAGTTTGTGTGCATAGTAACAAGGCCGAAAAAAGACATTTGTCCATCCAGTTCGGCCTGTCATCCTGCAAGTTGATCCAGAGGAAGGCAAAAAAAAAACTTTGAGGTAGAAGCCAATTTTCCCTACTTTAGGGGAATAAAAAATTCCTTCCCGACTCCAATCAGGCAATCAGAATAACTCCCTGGATCAACGACCCCTCTCTAGTAGCTATAGCCTGTAATATTATTACGCTCCAGAAATACATCCAGGCCCCTCTTGAATTCCTTTATTGTGCTCACCATCACCACCTCCTAAGAGACTATAATAGATATTTATAAGAAAACTTTTAGCAAATCAAGAATGTGCAGAGAATGTGTAAATTTCCCTAGTAATGTATAGCAATGTTCTAATGTCATCATGTAAATGAATAATAATGTATCGATGAGTTCATGTATGAGAGCTATTGATGTCTACGTACTACATCTTAATGATATGCCTGTTTCATCCTAGGTATAAAAATCTATAGTTTGAGAAAGACATTACTATTTTTGGGCATTTTCTAATGCTTAAATTCTGTACCTTACTTTCTGGAGTCTGCCTGACTTTTCAATTTACTCTTTAATCTGCCCTGTCATTTATCTCAATAAGGCCCCATGTACACGACCGTTCCGTTTTTTGCGGTCCGTAAATTACGGATCCGCAAAACACGGAAGCCGCCTGTGTGCCTTACGCAATTTGCTGAACGGAACAGGCGGCCCATTGTAGAAATGCCTATTCGGTGCTACGTAAAGGAGCAACGGATGTGGACAACACACGGAGTGCTGTCCGCATCTTTTGCAGCCCCATTGAAGTGAATGGGTCCGCACCCGAGCCGCAAAAACTGCGGCTCGGATGCGGACCAGAACAACGGTTGTGTGCACGAGGCCTAAACATGTTAATTCTTTCCCAATAAGAATTGTCTCAAGAATCTGCTTCAGGAGTCCAACAGGGGCAACCTACAAAATCTGTAAGAGAGCCTACCACCTAACACCTTTGGAAACACGTTTTTAGTAGAAGGTTTCTCCATGTGATCAGCGGTAGTATGTGGAGAATTCTCAATAAAAGCGTTCAATTTCACTACAGCGTCACCACAGGCAAAGCAAAGCATTACACTACTATACCACTGAAATCATTGGGCTGTTCATGTAACACATGCACGTAATGGGTCCTCCTGGGCAAGAGAAACTTTTTTTCATAGATGCTACTGCCATAACAGATGAGAGATCTGGATGGAACAACCCTTCCAATAAACAATAAATTCCCTATTACTGTTTTTAAAAATGGGTTTAAAAAATTAATTTTGAAGTCTGAAAGGAACTAGTGGTACCTATAATTCACTGAGACCTCACGGTACATTTTCTTTTATAACATCTTTTTGCTCTGAATTTCTTCTAAACTCTCTAAGGAATTCTTTGCCACTTTAGCAAGCCAGCTATATATGGGTCTGAGACCACATCTGGAGGATGACACCGATGGATCCACGTTTTAGCAGTGGCACAATTCGGTGAATCTAGGTTCAGAGAGTTTCTGCATCTAGTCTAAAAAAGGGTGTGACTTAATGGAAAAGAGGCATGGGTTCATGGCAAGGGGGCGGAACATAAAATGCACCATTTTGTGGCACAATTCTGGGGTAAAATTCTGTCTTAAATTAAAGGTCCTTTTATATGGCAATCATCAGGAATGAACCTTTTCTTCCCAATACTTACCTGATTGTCAGAGGAGCTAAAAGATGCATTTACATGCAGCAATCATCTCCACTGTATTGGGATGGGCAAATGCTACAAGCAATCGCTCGGCCCCATAGAGAACCATTGTTTCTGGGCAACAGATCCCTGTTTACACATATAATTTTAGGTATTGGCCAAAAGACATGATCACCCGAAGAACAACTGTTTGCTCTGGTGATTGCTGGCACCTATCGGAAACAAGTGTTTCCACAAACACTCATCCCAACAATTAGGCTACATTCACACGTCAGTATTTTTCTATAATCCGATTTTCTGTCCGTTTTTTGCGGATCCGTTGTTCCTGAAAATGTTTCCGTATGTCATCCGTATGTCATCCGTTTTTTGCGGATCCGCAAAAAACGGAAGCATGTATAAATTTCAATAAGCAAATAATGTTGTTTGGATCTCTTAAAAAAAAAAAAAAAAAAAAAAAAAAATTTTAAATGTAATTTCCAGGAACGGATTCCGTATAAAACGGATGACATACGGAATGACATCCGTATGTCTTCCGTTTTTTGCGGATCCATTGACTTTGTATTGTACCAGGATCCGATTTTTCAGGAAAAGAATAGGACATGTTTTATATTTAAACGGACATGCGGAACGGAACAACGGAAACGGACAGCACACATTGTGCTGTCCGTTTTTTTCCAGGACCCATTGAAAATGAATGGGTCCAGAATGGTCCAGATCTGTTCCAGAAAAAACGGAACAGATCAGGAAAGAAAAAACGGACGTGTGAATGGACCCTTAGGCTGATTAACGGTCTGTGTGAGGGTACGGCCAAACATTCAGGTTTTGTGATGCCGTTTTGGAAGCCAAAATCAGGTGAGGACCATAGAATGAGAGAAATTATTAAGGACAGATACTAGTCTTTTTCAATCCACTCCTGGTTTTGGCTTTGAAAACTGCATAAAGAAAACCTAAAGCCAGCCAATAGTTGGTATAGACAAAAGTATCTAGTCCCGCACCAGATTTATCATCCAGCCTGAGCCCCTGTGATAAACCTTGTGCATATCTAGACAGACAGTCTAAGCTTACACCATCTATAGGATTTATACATCTGCCCCATAGCCTAGAACAGTGTCGGACCTGAATATATCTCACTGATATTATCTCTCACGAGTACACCTGCCTGTGTAACAGAAGACACTTAGAAGTAGACTTGTTCTTCTACATGAGCTGGGGCGATACAAGTCCTCTGACCTCGGTGGACATGTTAGTAGAGTTGTGTCTTGTGTGGCAATTTACTTGGTGATGACTTATAATAAATGCCTGTTCTGCATATTCCATCCTTGCAACTATACTAACATACTATTGGCAGTGGGGTTAACAAATAAATAATAATGTGTATATCATATCATAAGGTTCATAAAAAGAGGTTTTACTCATCTGGCTGTTAAAGGGGTTGTCTCACTTCAGCAAGTGGCATTTATCATGTAGAGAAAGTTAATACGAGGCACTTACTAATGTATTGTGATTGTCCATATTGCATCCTTTGCTGTCTTGATTCATTTTTACATCACATCAGGCCCCATGCACACAAGCGTATCCATTTTGCAGTCCACAAACTGTGGATCCGCAAAATATGGATGCGGTCCGTGTTACATCGCATTTTTTGGGGACCGATTGGCTTCAACAAGTCCGTGGTCCACATTTTGTGGACAAGTATAGGACATGTTCAATCTTTTTGCGGAATGGACATATAGATGCAGAAAGCACAATGTCAACAAAATGAGGACCACTGACCCATTTAACTCAATGGGTCAACAAATAAAATGCGGATAGCACATGGACTGAATGGGGCTGCAAAAAATGTGTATGGTCGTGTGCATGGGGCTTTAAACACTGCTTGTGTTACGACCACTCTGCGAACCAGCAGAGGTGCACGCACACTATAGAAAAAAGCACCGCTCTCTCTGGTGGCTGGGACTGTGGGAGCGCAGCAGCTCCCGTCCTAGCCACCTTGTATCAGTGCTGCAACGAAGGCCATAACCCCTGAATATGAACAGTGTATAATTGCGATGGAAAAATGAATCAAGCCAATAAAGGAGACAATATGGACAATCACAATACATTAGTAAGTGCCTTGTATTAACTTCCTCTACATGATAAATGCCATTTGCTGAAGTGAGACAACCCCTTTAAGAACACTTTTGCACTCTATAGCCTGACCTTTCGTTGTTGCTTTTCCCATGCTGGGTCTAGGAGCATGTCTCGGTCCCATTCATCTTCTTGGTTCATGTATTCTTGCTCTTCGTAGGTATAGCTGTACATGTCGTTGGTCATCACTTGGGTCATACTCCTGGTAAACGAATTTGTTAAGGAGAACCCGAGTAGTTCTTCTTTTTTCCGGCGGACAGCTGTTACTGGAGGAAGCCGCGATGCTGCTGGAGTTAGAACGATGACCTTTGTTAACCTTCACGCTGAGCTCAGCCTCATCAGCCTCTGTCCTGGACACCCCTGTGCCTGCTATCCCAGTGAAGCTCTGGCTAGGCAGCTGTCTATTATCCCCCGGGATCACGTGACGGGCCTCTTAATAATGCCAGATATGAAAGCACTCCTACTGCAGGCTATTTTGGAACCTGCATTTATCACTCGAACATCTGAAAACAATTCACTGCTCGCACAATGGAAGCGTTCCAGATTCACCATAATCACTCTGTGGCTCCTGAGCGCCAACTGTAATAACTTAACCCTGTCTTACAGGACAGTATCAGATCCCCTTAATCCGTATTATTCCATGCTGCCAGTAGTATTTATAGAAGCACGATGCCGAAAGGCTTTCCTGCAAATGGTATAAATGATATCTTTCATTTACAGTAGGACGTGAATTACCTTCATCAATGAGAATGAAAGCCTCTTCTCACACTGTGTTTGGCAACGTCTGCATGCTGTATGCGCCAGGAAAGCTCTTGGCACATACGTTAAATATACCCATAGGCAAGTGTCGCTGCCCAGGTGGTATATGTCAGTTTACCAGTTTTCTGCTGTAATGGAAGCCACTTTATAGAGTTTATTAAGAAATTGCAATTCTTATCAATTGCCTGGTTTTCGATGTGCCATTCAGTGATGCCATGCAAGGATAGAGCAAGGATACTATAGATGTCCAGTTATGTCATTCCAGAACTTAGGGACAGATTTACCAAAAGCGGTTTAAAGGAAAACTGGCTTAGTTGCCCATAGCAACCAGTCAGCTTCCACTTTTTTCGGAGCTTATTATCTGAATGGTTGCTTAAGCTAGTTTTTCTTAGCAACACTTTTGATAAATCTTCCTCTTAGTCTCTCTTATTAAACTGGGAGTTCTAAGAGATGGATCCTTTCATAAACAGTGCCACTCTTATGCATGGACTGTGTCTAGTACTTCAGTTCTGCTTCATTCACTTCATTAGGACTGATCTGCAAAAACCCACCACAGGACATGGACAAGAGTGGTACTGGTTCTTGAAGAAAGCAGTCATGTTTTTAAATCCTTGCAGACCACTGGATGACTTAAAGGGGACCTGTCTCCTCTCATAACATATCTGTTTTAGTAAGCAATTGTATTCCACATTAAATTACCATTCTGGAGCATCTATTCCTATGCCATTTCTCTGAATTGCCAACTGGGTGTTACCAGTTATGGATGTGTCTCTGCACAGTCTGACAATATTCAATCAGTGTTGCCAGTATCACTGTGCACCCCCCTCCCTCCACAGACTTCTAGTAGGAATAAAAGAACAATGGCACAACATAGAGCTCTATCAAAAGATGGTCCAGAATTGTTATTGATTGGGGGCACTAGGATTGCCATGTGGCCACTAAACGACCAGCCTTGCCAGTATTACCAGCAGGATGCCATATGCCATTGCAGGTATTTGATTTTTACGGGTTCATAGATGCACCAGTAATTTTCAGTGGCAAAAAAGTTATGAGCTACCTCCTTGTTACTAAAAGCTATATCTCAGGCTGTATAGCACTTAGAGCTGTTTTTAACCCCTTCAGTACCGAGCCTTTTCCTTTTTTTGCAGATATTCCATTTTAATCCATTATTTTCTGTAACACAGCATGGGTTAACAGCCAAACAAAACTCAATATCTATTACCATGATTTTGCAGTTTACAAAAACACCCCATATGTAAACTGCTTAATGGGTACACAGCAGGACTCAGAAGGAAAGGAGTGCCATATGGTTTTTGGAGGACAGATTTTGGTGGACTGGTTTTTAGACACCATGTTCAATTTGAAGTCCCCCTTATGCACCCCTACAGTATAAACTCCCAAAAAGTAACCCCATTTTGCAAACCACGGGATAAATGTGAAGGTTTTATTGGTGCTACTTTGGGGTACATATGATTTTTGAACGCTCGATATTATGCTTTTTGTGAAGCAAGGTAACAAAAAAATGGCTGTTCTGGCAGTTTTTATGTTTTGTTTTTTACAATATTCACCTGACAGGTGATATATTTATAGAGCAGGTTGTTACGGATGTGTTTTTTATTTTTTATTTTTATTTTACACAATAAAAGCATTTTTGAAAAATAAAATCATCTCCATTTTCTGAAATCCATATTTATTTATTTTTGGGCGAATGTCTCATGTAGGGGCTCATTTTTTGTGGGGTTAGGGGAAGGTTTGATTGGTACTATTTTGGGGTACATATGACTTTTTGATCACTTTTTATACCATTTTTTGAGAAGTGGGGTAGGCAAAATTGCAATTGTTACCAAACATGTGTAGTGTATTTTCTTTTTCCATTTTTAACCAATTATAAATGTGTGGAGATAGGAAAAAGTTTTAAACACTTTTTGTACCCAGACCCACTTGGTTCTTGAAGATCCTGTGGGTCTGATGGCTGTACTCCTCTGGCAGGACCTTTCAGGCTTAGATACCATGGCAAGCCTGGATGTCTGTGAAGGCGTTCGGTTGCGATGCTAACCATTGGGACACTGCCACTGCAGAGCAGCGGCCCGATGGGGGAGGGGCCTTCCTCCCTCTGTTAACCATTACAACCATCAGGATGCTGCCACAGCAGCGCAGCAGCCTTCTGGAGAGGGTTGAAGTCCCCCTTATGCACCCCTACAGTATAAACTCCCAAAAAGTAACCCCATTTTGCAAACCACGGGATAAATGTGAAGGTTTTATTGGTGCTACTTTGGGGTACATATGATTTTTGAACGCTCGATATTATGCTTTTTGTGAAGCAAGGTAACAAAAAAATGGCTGTTCTGGCAGTTTTTTATGTTTTGTTTTTTACAATATTCACCTGACAGGTGATATATTTATAGAGCAGGTTGTTACGGATGTGTTTTTTTTTTTTTTTTTGATTTTACACAATAAAAGCATTTTTGAAAAATAAAATCATCTCCATTTTCTGAAATCCATATTTATTTATTTTTGGGCGAATGTCTCATGTAGGGGCTCATTTTTTGTGGGGTTAGGGGAAGGTTTGATTGGTACTATTTTGGGGTACATATGACTTTTTGATCACTTTTTATACCATTTTTTGAGAAGTGGGGTAGGCAAAATTGCAATTGTTACCAAACATGTGTAGTGTATTTTCTTTTTCCATTTTTAACCAATTATAAATGTGTGGAGATAGGAAAAAGTTTTAAACACTTTTTGTACCCAGACCCACTTGGTTCTTGAAGATCCTGTGGGTCTGATGGCTGTACTCCTCTGGCAGGACCTTTCAGGCTTAGATACCATGGCAAGCCTGGATGTCTGTGAAGGCGTTCGGTTGCGATGCTAACCATTGGGACACTGCCACTGCAGAGCAGCGGCCCGATGGGGGAGGGGCCTTCCTCCCTCTGTTAACCATTACAACCATCAGGATGCTGCCACAGCAGCGCAGCAGCCTTCTGGAGAGGGTTGAAGTCCCCCTTATGCACCCCTACAGTATAAACTCCCAAAAAGTAACCCCATTTTGCAAACCACGGGATAAATGTGAAGGTTTTATTGGTGCTACTTTGGGGTACATATGATTTTTGAACGCTCGATATTATGCTTTTTGTGAAGCAAGGTAACAAAAAAATGGCTGTTCTGGCAGTTTTTATGTTTTGTTTTTTACAATATTCACCTGACAGGTGATATATTTATAGAGCAGGTTGTTACGGATGTGTTTTTTTTTTTTTTTTTTGATTTTACACAATAAAAGCATTTTTGAAAAATAAAATCATCTCCATTTTCTGAAATCCATATTTATTTATTTTTGGGCGAATGTCTCATGTAGGGGCTCATTTTTTGTGGGGTTAGGGGAAGGTTTGATTGGTACTATTTTGGGGTACATATGACTTTTTGATCACTTTTTATACCATTTTTTGAGAAGTGGGGTAGGCAAAATTGCAATTGTTACCAAACATGTGTAGTGTATTTTCTTTTTCCATTTTTAACCAATTATAAATGTGTGGAGATAGGAAAAAGTTTTAAACACTTTTTGTACCCAGACCCACTTGGTTCTTGAAGATCCTGTGGGTCTGATGGCTGTACTCCTCTGGCAGGACCTTTCAGGCTTAGATACCATGGCAAGCCTGGATGTCTGTGAAGGCGTTCGGTTGCGATGCTAACCATTGGGACACTGCCACTGCAGAGCAGCGGCCCGATGGGGGAGGGGCCTTCCTCCCTCTGTTAACCATTACAACCATCAGGATGCTGCCACAGCAGCGCAGCAGCCTTCTGGAGAGGGTTGAAGTCCCCCTTATGCACCCCTACAGTATAAACTCCCAAAAAGTAACCCCATTTTGCAAACCACGGGATAAATGTGAAGGTTTTATTGGTGCTACTTTGGGGTACATATGATTTTTGAACGCTCGATATTATGCTTTTTGTGAAGCAAGGTAACAAAAAAATGGCTGTTCTGGCAGTTTTTATGTTTTGTTTTTTACAATATTCACCTGACAGGTGATATATTTATAGAGCAGGTTGTTACGGATGTGTTTTTTTATTTTTTTTTTTATTTTACACAATAAAAGCATTTTTGAAAAATAAAATCATCTCCATTTTCTGAAATCCATATTTATTTATTTTTGGGCGAATGTCTCATGTAGGGGCTCATTTTTTGTGGGGTTAGGGGAAGGTTTGATTGGTACTATTTTGGGGTACATATGACTTTTTGATCACTTTTTATACCATTTTTTGAGAAGTGGGGTAGGCAAAATTGCAATTGTTACCAAACATGTGTAGTGTATTTTCTTTTTCCATTTTTAACCAATTATAAATGTGTGGAGATAGGAAAAAGTTTTAAACACTTTTTGTACCCAGACCCACTTGGTTCTTGAAGATCCTGTGGGTCTGATGGCTGTACTCCTCTGGCAGGACCTTTCAGGCTTAGATACCATGGCAAGCCTGGATGTCTGTGAAGGCGTTCGGTTGCGATGCTAACCATTGGGACACTGCCACTGCAGAGCAGCGGCCCGATGGGGGAGGGGCCTTCCTCCCTCTGTTAACCATTACAACCATCAGGATGCTGCCACAGCAGCGCAGCAGCCTTCTGGAGAGGGAGGGAGCTACCTCCCTCTTTTATCCCCTTCCATACATCGGTCTGTACGGACCACGGAATGGAAGGGGTTAAATGGCCGACATTGGTGCCAGCAGCAGAGTGTCAGCTGTATGTTACAGCTGACATTCTGCTTCTACCGCTCGACCATCCTGATAATTGCGGCAGGGGGGGAGCAGTGTCTGCCACTGGCCATCCTGAACGAAGAGGGAGGGGGGTACCACATTTAGCACTTTGGGTGGACGGTTCCTCAAGGGTCATTCATACTTTTGACAGGTTTCTGATCCCCACAAAATGTGGGGATCAGAACCTTTAGCTGGCGATTCGATCTTCTGATTGGCTAGTCTGTACAGATTAGCCAATCAGAGCGATCACTGGTCCTGGACCACTTCTCAGGTCTGGACTGAGATCTGCAGGTAATGCTTATCAGTCCTAAACCATTTTCTATGAGTCTATATCTTGGGCTGTATGCAGGCCCGGTGCTATAATAAGGCAGACCAAGCGGCCGCCTTAGGGCGCTGAGAAGGGGAAGGGCGTAAAAAGAATTTTTTTTAATTTTTTTTCATTAATCACTTGCATGCCGCCGGCCTTCTGCGGCTGTTCGCCTCTGTGTGGTGGTCCTCATATCTTCTGTCTGGGCTCCCAAATCCTGACAAGTTGTTTCAGGACCTTTCCCACTCTGCCAATCAGTGGCCGCAGCTGTGTCACGTGTCAGGGCAGTGATTTCCCGCTGAGCCAATCACTGTTCTGACACATGACACAGCTGCAGCCACTGATTGGCTGAGTGGGAAAGGTCCTCAAAGTCTTGTCGGGAGCACAGAGAGAAGATACCAGGACACAGAGGAGAAGGGGAGCTGCTGCAGACGGGAACAGGCCCAGGTGAGGAGCATAATCTTTTACACAACATTAATAGAGGGGGAAATGTGCCATGTTGGGGGGGGTGATGTGACATGGGGGGGATAAATGTGCCATGGAGGGGGTTGAAATGTGACATGGGGGGGAAATGTGACACAAAGGGGGTGATGTGACATGGGGGGGATAAATGTGCCATGGAGGGGGAGAAATGTGACATGGAGGGGGTTGAAATGTGACACAAAGGGGGTGATGTGACATGGAGGGGGAGAAATGTCACATTTCTCCCCCTCCATGTCACATCACCCCCCTATGTCACATTTCTCCCCCCTCCATGTCACATTTCAACCCCCTCCATGTCACATCACACCCTCCTTTTTACATCACCCCCACCGAGTTGTGGGGGGGAAGGGGGGCGCCGAAATGTAGCTTTGCTTGTGTGTGCAAAAATCCTTGCACCGGCCCTGGCTGTATGGAGGCTACCACCTGGTCTTATTCTAAAGCTATAGATAGATCCTCCTGTTCCTTGTATCTCTACATGGTTCCAGAGAAGGTTTTCATTTACATCTGCATTGGAGGATCCATCAGGAGTCCCTATTGCAAATTTAGTCAAAAATACGGTCAAAATACCACGTTGCCTTTTTTTTCTAAATACAAGGTCTTCTGATGGAAACCAGATCCAATTATAGTGAATGGGATTGTCAGATGGCAAACACCGCTTCCATTATGTTCATTATTCTGTTCATATATTGCAGCAGAACAAACAAAATAAAAATGCCAATGTGAACCCAGCCTAACATAGATTTCTGTGCATAACAAATTTGGCAGTTTACATCAGCCCTATTGGATAGGTCATCAATATCTGATTTGTGGGGGTCTGACATCAGGCATAGCCATTGATCACCTATTTAATAAGGCTGCAGCACTCCGGTGAGTGCTGCGTCCTCACAGAATACCAAGCACGGTGCTTTACATTACATAGCAGCTGTGCTTGGTAATGTTGACAAACAAACATGATATCCTTGGTCTAGGAAGAGACCACAGCACTCAACAAAGCTGATCAGTGAAGGTGCCGAGAGTCAGAATCCCAACAATCTGATATTGACCTAGCCTGAGAATATGCCATCAATACTATTCTCCTGGAATCTCTTTAAGGTCAATGGGTGGTGGATAGCAAAAAGAATGAACCCAGATTTCTGTCTATTGCAATATTTTTATGGAGGTCAGTTTACCATCTACAACAAAGGTGATCAACCAGCAGCCATGGTACTCACTCTGCTAATCCTGAATCCACTACTATTGGAGGGGTTATTACCTTTTACATATATTTTGGCATATTGAAAGGATCTGCCAAAAAAAGTTTGACTGGTGGTAGTTTGATTACTGGAATGCCCCCCAAATCTTGAGAACATGGTTATCAGCAGAGAGGTGGTCGCACAAGCTTTTTCTCTATTACAGTGAACTTGGATGTTTCTGTATCCTTCATAACCTACAAGGAAAAGTGACTTCTTATGTACAGTCGTGGCCAAAAGTTTTGAGAATGCCCAAAATATTAGTTTTCACAAAGTTTGCTGCTAAACTGCTTTTAGATCTTTGTTTCAGTTGTTTCTGTGATGTAGTGAAATATAATTACACGCACTTCATACGTTTCAAAGGCTTTTATTGACAATAACATGACATTTATGCAAAGAGTCAGTATTTGCAGTGTTGGCCCTTCTTTTTCAGGACCTCTGCAATTTGACTGGGCATGCTCTCAATCAACTTCTGGGCCAATTCATGACTGATAGCAACCCATTCTTTCATAATCACTTCTTGGAGTTTGTCAGAATTAGTGGGTTTTTGTTTGTCCACCCGCCTCTTGAGGATTGACCACAAGTTCTCAATGGGATTAAGATCTGGGGAGTTTCCAGGCCATGGACCCAAAATGTCAACGTTTTGGTCCCCGAGCCACTTAGTTATCACTTTTGCCTTATGGCACGGTGCTCCATCGTGCTGGAAAATGCATTGTTCTTCACCAAACTATTGTTGGAAGAAGTTACTGTTGGAGGGTGTTTTGGTACCATTCTTTATTCATGGCTGTGTTTTTGGGCAAAATTGTGAGTGAGCCCACTCCCTTGGATGAGAAGCAACCCCACACATGAATGGTCTCAGGATGCTTTACTGTTGGCATGACACAGGACTGATGGTAGCGCTCACCTTTTCTTCTCCGGACAAGCCTTTTTCCAGATGCCCCAAACAATCGGAAAGAGGCTTCATTGGAGAATATGACTTTGCCCCAGTCCTCAGCAGTCCATTCACCATACTTTCTGCAGAAGATCAATCTGTCCCTGATGTTTTTTTTGGAGAGAAGTGGCTTCTTTGCTGGCCTTCTTGACACCAGGCCATCTTCCAAAAGTCTTCGCCTCACTGTGCATGCAGATGCACTCACACCTGCCTGCTGCCATTCCTAAGCAAGCTCTGCACTGGTGGCACTCCGATCCCGCAGCTGAATCCCCTTTAGGAGACGATCCTGGCACTTGCTGGACTTTCTTGGACGCCCTGAAGCCTTCTTAACAAGAATTGAACCTCTTTCCTTGAAGTTCTTGATGATCCTATAAATTGTTGATTGAGGTGCAATCTTAGTAGCCACAATATCCTTGCCTGTGAAGCCATTTTTATGCAACGCAATGATGGCTGCACACGTTTCTTTGCAGGTCACCGTGGTTAACAATGGAAGAACAATGATTTCAAGCATCACCCTCCTTTTAACATGTCAAGTCTGCCATTTTAACCCAATCAGCCTGACATAATGATCTCCAGCCTTGTGCTCGTCAACATTCTCACCTGAGTTAACAAGACGATTACTGAAATGATCTCAGCAGGTCCTTTAATGACAGCAATGAAATGCAGTGGAAAGTATTTTTTGGGATTAAGTCAATTTTCATGGCAAAGAAGGACTATGCAATTCATCTGATCACTCTTCATAACATTCTGGAGTATATGCAAATTGCTATTATAAAAACTTAAGCAGCAACTTTTCCAATATTTATGTAATTCTCAAAACTTTTGGCCACGACTGTACTACTGTATTCATATCACAAACCAACAGGTGTGAACCCACTTTGCCACGTGTCCTACGGTCTTCACAGTATCCCTGATGGTGGAGATAGACTTTCCCGAGGGGTACACCAGGTCGCTACCTCTTGAGGACGATTGGTACACGAGGCAGCTGGTCCAGACGGACCAGGAGGTACCAGAGGTACCGACATAGTCAGCAGGCTGAGTTGCAACCAGGAGCAACAGTGCAGGACCGAACGATGAGGCAGTGGCGAAGTCAAACAAGCAATAGGTCAGGGCAGACGGCACAGGTCAGGTAATCCGGGTCGGCAACAGGAAAGTCAAGGCAAGCAGGTAACAGAGTCCAGGAACACAAGCACAGCCTAGGTAAACAGGAACACAAGCAGAGATATCAGCAACCTTTGCAGGACTCAAGGCATCTGGGAAGGGGGCTGAGGAGCGGATCCCAGAACAAACCGTACCTACATGGACAGAGCCCAGGACTTCAGCGGTGAATGATGAAGTGTAACACCCCAGAGTGGTGTTACCACTTCTGCACCTTGCTACTATCTTTTATGGTCTAACCTGTATGTCACCTATATACAGTTGCAAGAAAAAGTATGTGAACCCTTTGGAATGATATAGATTTCTGCACAATTTCGTCATAAAATGTGATCTGATCTTCATCTAAGTATGAAGACCAGATCACATTTTATGACCAATTTGTGCAGAAATCAATATCATTCCAAATGGTTCACATACTTTTTCTTGCAACTGTATTTATTTCCAGTTCTTTCAACAGTGTGCATTTATATTAATGTTATGTAACTGTTCATGTAATGTGCCTGGTTCACCAGCAGGTGGCAGCAAACATGGCAGAGCTGTACGTAGGTGGGGAAGCCCTAGGGAAGTGGGGTAGCCCTATTTCCTGAAAGAAGGGTGGGGACCAGTTAGCGTTAGATGGTCGTTTACCCCCTGCAAGGGGAAGGGTGTGCAGGGGCACAGCTCTGCTGGACATGCCCATGCCAGACAGAGCACCTTAAGCGCTGCTGGCCAGGGAGGCTGAAGCATAGAAGCCTCAGGAGCCAGGAGATTAGTTCCTCGGCTGAAGCTAAGTCCGATTAAAGAGAGAAGTGCTGAATAAAGAATCAACCAAGTTATTCAGTCAGCTTGTGAGTACAGCAGAGTGAGAGAAAGATATAGCAGAGTTGAGTTTGCCTGCCAGTTTTAATGCTAAAGCCTGCTGGAACCAAGACAAAGCCTGTAAGCGGTTGGAAGAAACATTTGTTCAAAGTAAAGCTGCTGTTGAACTTCATCTCAAGGTCTGAACTCAAGTTATTTCTTCAAATCCCTCAATTACGCTCCCTTTTTATTGCTTCGGAGCCAAAGCCTGGGGTCCAGCAGTATCCAGGAAGGAGCACCGTGACACATAAAGAGAAATTTAGACCGCACTACACCACTCGGCATTCCAGCCGAGTGGTGTAGAGGGCCAAAGGGAGGCAGCCCATTGCAGAAGCACTGGCAGCAGATCACCGCACCCGGGACTGCCGCGGTAAGCAGGGGAACAGTGGCGCACAGCAGCCGCTGTTACAATGCATTTCTGCGTATTTAAAAACAATTTAAAATAGGAATCCGAAGTGCGCTTTGGTACTGGCTGGTACTTCGGTACCAAAGACCACTTTGGATTTCTATTTTACTGTACATTGTTTTTAAATGCGCAGATATGAATACAGTAAGTGACTTCGGCGAGACGCAGTTTGGCTCCATAGAGCCAATACATTTTAATGCTGTACAGAAACAGCATTAACATCAAAGTATGATCCAAAGGTCGATTCGCTCAAACCTAGTAGACATTAAAGAGCCACTTTTTCCAACACTCCACCAATCCAAATGATCCATCTCATACACTTTTACTCTCTGAAGTGGCAGGCATATGTAATGAGTTCTCTGACTTGGACTTTAAAGAACAATGCACTATGTTCAATCTAATGGATTTACAAGAGGATATTTCTTCTACTCCACACAGAACTACCCATATGATTGACATGAAAGGATTCAAACCTTCATTTTATCCTATTTCCTATCCTAGAGTCCAAGCAGACTGTTGAAAGAGATTTCAAGAAAAGCCCCCAGATTGAGTAGCGGGGGCTTTAATGTCACGAGGGAAAAAAATCACAACCATCAATGAGCTCAACCAGAACCACAGCACCACAGCATTGTGATGCTCATGGCAGACAGGGGGTCATCATACTTGACAAAAACATTTACAGAAAAATGGCCATGTCTATTCCTAATCTTGAGAGCACCTTTAGGAGACTTACTATATACCCAACATCCCCATCTCAGGAGTTATTAAAAACATCATAATGGAATGTGTAAATTTAGGTATCCTATCTGACAAGCAAACATCTAAGGCTACTTTCACACCTGCGTTCGGTGCGGATCCGTCTTGTGTCTGCACAGACGGATCCGCACCGATAATGCAAACGCTTGTATCCGTTCAGAACATATTGTGTCAGTGAAAACGGACCCGTCCCCATTGACTTGTATTGTAAGTCAGGACGGATCCGTTTGGCTCCGCATCGTCAGGCGGACACCAAAACGCTGCAAACTGCGTTTTGGTGTCCGCCTCAAAAGCGGAACGGAGACCAAACACAGCCAAACTGATGCATTCTGAACGGATCCTTATCCATTCAGAATGCATTGGGGCTGAACTGATCAGTTTTGGGCCGCTTGTAAGATCCCTGAAACGGATCTCACAAGCGGACCCAGAAACGCCAGTGTGAAAGTAGCCTTACCTGTTGGTGGAATATCCTGTTGGTAAATTTTTCATGGCTTACTTAAGATTCACAAACAAAAATATCAACCTCCACTTCGACCTATTATATCTCGCATTGGGACCTTCAATGAAAGATTATGTGAGTGGCTAGACGAGAGCTTACAACCCCTGGTCCTTAGAACATCTGGATATATTAGAGACAGCAAAGAAATATTTAGGATCTTTCATCATTTTGCTTGGGACTCCTCATATTCATGGATAATGTGTGATGTTTGTTCCCTATATTCATGTATCCCCCATGAGCTGGCCATCACAGCAGTGTCTTATCACTGTGAACATATCATTGATGTGTTAAACTATCTGCTAACTCCTAACTATTTTTCTTTTGATCAGATATGTTTCTTACAAATTTAAGGAGCACCAATGGGGGCGAAATTCTCACCATCACTAGCCAACTTGTTTATGTTGTGGTGGGAGGAAACCTTTATATACACTACTCACAAAGAATTAGAGATATTTGGCTTTTGGCTGAAATTTATGGAAAGTATAAGTTCATACTACAGTAATATTATATCATGAAAGTAGGGCATTTAAGTAGAAGCATGCAATGGTGATTTCTTCATCTCAAACAATTTATTTAAACAAATGCCAACAACAGTGGTGGGTATACCCCCACAAAAAATGTCAATGTCTCAAAAACTTGGCATCTGGTCTTGAGCATCAATCACAGCTTGACAACGATATCTCATGCTGTTCACAAGTCGACTTATTGTCTTCTGAGGCATGGCATCCCACTCTTCTTGAAGGGCAGCCCTCAGAGTACAGTTATGAGTGTCTACACTGCGACTCAGCTAATCCAATAGGTTTTCAATGGGATTCAGGTCTGGAGAAAGTGCAGGCCACTTCATTTGAGGTTCCCCAGTCTCCAGAAGCCGTTCCCTAATTATGCGACCTCAATGAGCTGGCGCATTGTTGTCCATGAAGATGAAATTAGGCCTGTGTTGTTCATGCAGAGGCACAATGAGTGGATTAATTATGTTAAGTAGTATGGGCTTGTTACTATACCGTTCACAAAGTTTTGGGCAGTTCTGTATTGACTAAACACACCTGCCCACACTGTAACACCACCACCACCAAAGGCTCGTTTGGTGACAACAGTGGCTGATGCATAGCGCTCTCCTTGACGTCTCCAACATCGCTGGTGGCCATCATTTCTTGTCAGCGTAAATTGACTTTCATCTGTGAACAGCACTGAGGCCCACTGGTCCCTCGTCTAGCGTAGATGCTCCCTGGCCCATGAAAGACGATGATGCTTGTGCCTGGTGGTATGGTCAGGTACGCTTGCAGATCATCTAGTACGCAGACCACGCTGATGTAAACGGTTTTGAATTGTCTGACGTGACACTTGGGCGCCTCTCACCTCCCTTAAATGTGCCTGGAGTTGTGTAGCATTTATCATCCTGTTCCGCAGGGCATTGTTCACAATGAGGCGGTCATCAGTGTGGGATGTGGTCAAAGGATGTCCTTTTCTATACCTTTTTGTGCTGAAAGTACTGAAACATTGAACAGTTGGACATGTGCATTCAAAAGCTTAGAGAAGGTCACATTAAGTTCACCTGTAAAGATTAGAGTGCATTTTAAGTTCATGCCAAATATCCCTAACTTTTTGTGAGTAGTATAGTCAATCAACAATCCTTTTGGTAGTGACATATGCTGGTATGGATGCTACATTGACAACAATCTGATCATTTGGTCTGGCGATGTGGCGTTTATGCCAGCTTTCTTGGATTATATTAATAACAATCAATCTAATCTTCAATTCACATGCAAAAATGAGAGTATAAATACATCTTTCTTAGATCTCAAACTAAATAGCGATGGTCTACAGGGCAAAGTTCAAACTTCCCTTGTTCTCAAAAAATCTGCTGGTAATGAGTCTTGCATGCAACAAGCAATCATCCAGCACATACCCTGAAAGCCATTCCTGTTGGTGAACTGACCCGGGTCAGAAAATTCTGTTTGTCCAACCACTCATATATACAGAAAATGTACAATAGACTCAAACAGAGGGGTTACCCGGATTGGTCTATTCAGAAAGCTCAAAATCTTGTTCAAAGAAAAAACAGAAATAACATGATATATCTGAAACCTCAAAAAACACACTACAAGAAATAACCATGCTATTACTTTTTCTACTACCTTTAGTAAGTAATGCAAGCAAGTCATCAATATTATGCAGAAAAATCTGCTGATGATATCAGGACGATATTCTGGCGGTGGTTGTAGTTTTGTAGCCAGAAGGTGCAAAACATTGGGGGATCGGCTTTCACCCAGCCTTTTTTCATCAAGCCAAATAGGCAATCAGAATTCCTGGCTACACTACAAAGGATTTGCCCAGTGTGGACTTCCGAGATGCAATGTTTGCCAATATTCCCACCGTAAAAAATCTTTTTCATCCAGTGACAGTTAATTCCGCTATAACATCTGACAGTCGTCATGTAATCTATATCATAGAAAGCATTTCTTGCAACTTGAAGTATGTGAGATGTACTATCAGGAAGCTAAAAACACATACATTTATCTAAAACATCTTCTTCATCACTAAATGGCATGTAAGGAGCAAGTAAACATTTTATTTTATAGCACAAAGGCAACATAACATCTGTGTTTTTAATGTATAGAGAAGGTGCCTAAACCACCAAGGAGAGGGGATTGGCGAAAAAAATTACTTCATCCTGAGGCCTATTGGATTTTCCAACTCAATAGTAGATTCCCACTAGGCCTAAATTATAAATCTGACTTAATGTACCACTACTTTTAATATGAATCGGATATGTTGCTTTATTCTTTACTTTTATTTAAAAAAAATATGTCATGATTACACATGGTTCGTTATGTAGATTTCCTTGTATTCTATTTTTTCCATTATGGTTATCTGCATATTTATTCTCATGCACCTAGTGTTTGGATTTTTGCTGTCGAGTTGCAGTTACAAATTTTTCTACATACATCCAGTGTTTTGCTATTCCTTGTGTATTTATGCTTTTTAATAAAGGGGTTCTCGGGGAATGAAGAAAATGAAAATACTTAAATACTGCTTCATTATAAATATATTCCCAAATACCTTACATTAGTTATAATGGCTTATTTTGTCTGGGGAGCAATCATTAGGAGAAAGAAAATGGCCGCCGTCCTATTAGTGCACACAAAACCTGTACTAATCACACAGAAGGACAAGTTAATTCACAACACTGAACTAAAGAGCTGCCTCATCCTCTTCTCTGCTTGTCAGGGACTATTATCCTGAATACAGATGATAAGAACTTTAGCTGAATCTCTGTTGGAATTGAGTTCATGAGTAGATTTGGATAATGAGCAGCAGCACTTGTGTCCCACTCCTGTCCCTCCTCTCTGTACTTCATGTCTCCTCGTGATCTCCATTCCCACAAAGATTCAGCTAAATATTATATTAAACTGTATTCAGGATAATAATCCCCGACAGGTAGACCAGAGAGGAGGATGAGGCAGCTCTTTACCTCAGTGTTTTGAAGTAACTTATCCTGCTGTGTGATTAGGACAGGTTTTGTGTGTACTAATAGGACGGCGGCCATTTTATTTCTCCTAATGATTGCTCCCCAGACAAAAACGAGCCATTTTAACTATTTAAAGGTACTTTGGAATATATTTATAATAAAGTAATATTTATGTATTTCGTTCGTGTGCATGAGCCCTTACTGTATTATTCACGTTATATGCATAAAACGCATGTGCAACCGCAGCTAAACTATTTATGTGCTTAGCTAGGATTTTCTCTCTGCAGGCCCTACATATGCCAACATCATCTATGCCATGTATGCTTTCATGGACAGACCCTAGTGACACACATTGAGTTGACTATACAACTTTCATATTCTTTGACATCGTACTGAGACTATTTGGTCAGACATATTATAGACACTTAGGGGCAGATTTATTAAGATCAGTGTTTTAGACGTCGGTCTTAATAAGGCTCTGTGCAGGCGGTGGATCCGCCGGAGTTATGTAGAAGCGCCACACCCACTTTTTTAGACCTGTATATGTCAAATGCTCTTTATTTTATCCATACATCAGAACATATAGCAATAGACGCGTTTTGGCCCGTCCAGCCTTCATCAGCTCACCTCAATGTATAGTTCACACGCTTAAATCACAATTTACACATCACGTGTGGTGACGTCAGACGCCCACGAGAAAAGGAGGCGGTAATAGCTAAGACAATATCCGCATCAACATTTAAGAGGACAGCCACTGAGAAGTTACAATAAGCGGACAAGAGGTAGAACAAAAACGGAAGGCGAGGCGGGTCAACTAGCCGAGGTCAGTCCAGAAGGTCACGTCAGAACAAGGGAAGAGGCAAAGACAAATCCGTAAACAAGCCGAGGTCAAAATCCGAGAGGTAGCATCAAGGTACAGGGAGCAGGCAGAAGAGGTGTCAAGAGGCGGATCGAGGTTCAATTCCAGAGGTAGCTTAATAACAATAAAGTACACAGCCTATAGGACAAAAATCACAGGCAACCTGTAGCCAGCAGGCCATCTGTATTTATAAAGGGGAGTGAGGGTCATGTGACGTGGCCAGCGTCACATGACCGACAGACAGACAAGTCGAGCACCGAGTGATCAGCTCGGCGCTCAAGGCAGACCTAGGAGCAGGGAGCCTCCCAGCTAACAAAGCCACCCTGGG
The DNA here is from genome assembly GCF_905171765.1 of Bufo bufo. NCBI lineage: Eukaryota > Metazoa > Chordata > Amphibia > Anura > Bufonidae > Bufo > Bufo bufo. The sequence continues at coordinate 500,457,359 of NC_053392.1, forward strand.
AACGAGGCCAAACACAGATCCTCGCTCCAGAAGTTAAGCAGCAGGTCTGCGGCTGATGGGAGACTGAGTGCGCCTTCGGCACCCGGTTACACCTAAGGTGTGTATTCAATATGCCTCACTACATAATAGAAGATCTTTAATACTACCACCTGTTCTAGGTCTCATTACTTGTTCCAATACCTGTAAGGTTTAGAACATATGATAGCTAATGATTATATTCACCTGCCGACTTCTGAGGCTATATTATGCACCCATGGCCTTTTTTGTTACAGACACATGAACACTGTCTATGAGGATCATTTATCACCTATGTTTCTGTTGGTGTCTCTAGGGTTACATACCTGTAGTTTGATGATCATACTTACCCTTCATCTATAACAGTAAGCAACATTATGCAAAAAAGGGCATTCGTAAGTCATTCGGTCCAAAGTAGTTCACAATGTATTGTATGAATGTAAATAATATATTTATCAGTTAAAACTCGTCGGTGTAATATAAAAATGTTGTCAACTCATCAAAAATAGATTGTTAGATAAAACTGAATATATAACAGAAGTATACTTCTGTTATACTGTATATTCAGTTTTATCTAAAAATCTATTTTTGATGAGTTGACAACATTTTTATATTACACCGACGAGTTTTAACTGATATATTATTTACATTCCCTGTGGTAACGCATCTACAACCGCAGTTACATTCATGGATATAAATATTAAAGGGGTTGTCTCACTTCAGTAAATGGCATTTATCATGTAGAGAAAGTTAATACAACACACTTACTAATGTATTGTGATTGTCCATATTGCCTTCTTTGCTCGTTTCCATGGTTACAGACCACCCTGCAATCTATCAGTGGTGGTCATGACTGCACAATATAGGAAAAAACAGTAGCCTATGTGCGCTCCCATGGTCCCAACCACCAGAGAGGCTGATGCTTTTTCCTATAGTGTGCAAGCACGACCACCACTGGAACCATGGAAACGAGCAGTGTATAATGTGATGAAAAAAATGAATCCAGCGAGCAAAGGAAGCAATATGGACAATCACAGTACATTAGTAAGTGCCTTGTATTAACTTTCTCTACATGATAAATGCCACTTACTAAAGTGAGACAACCCCTTTAAGAATCTTCCCTTTATGGGCTCCGTACACATACGAATGAGTAATCACTTATTCTACATATCTGCCTTTATCGACAGTTTCTTTGATGTTTACTGAATAATATCTTGTAACTTTGTAACAAAATCACAATTCAACATTGATTTATACAGTATATTTAGATTTTTACTGAGGTCTAAGGGCTCATGCACACGAGTGTCCATGCTGCGGACCACAAATAGCAGTCCGCAACATACGGGCAATGGCCGTGCGCACTCCCTTTGCGGATGCGGACCCATTGACACTGAATGGGCTTTCAATCCGCAACGTATGGCCAAAGATAGAACATGTTCTACCTTTTTGCGGTGTGAAGGCAAGGACCTGAAAGCCCACTGAAACGTTTCGTAGTGCTTCCGATCCGTGCCTCTGCTCTGCAAAAGATGGGTGAAGTCCTATCTTTGGTCATATCTTGCAGATTGCGGAGCCATTCAAGTCGATGAGTGTACACGGCCAGTGCCTGTATATTGTGGACCCGCCGTTTACGGTCTGCACTGAGCCATTAGGCTTGTGAGCCGTCACACATGCAGGTGATTGACAACAGCCGCTTTTATTACGTTATTTTTACCCACACTTCACTGGTTGATAACTTTGAGTCCTCCTTTAGGCTGTGATGAAGTGTTGTCGGAGGACGGCATGAAGTTTTTAATCTTTTGAATTAAAAGTGTAGTGTACGGGAACTGTAATACCCGTCACTACCAAAGTGTCACTTGGTGTGCTGTCGTCCCTCCTTAGTTATGGGGAAGTGGTTATATGTCAGTTTTATAAAATGTAATGTAATGTTATGTGTTTCCCTGTTACTGTGAAACTTGCATGTACAGGCCTGCAGGGGTGTCATTCCAGCTTCTAGTCGCTGGAGGGAGCTAGGGAGCCCTAGTTTATATAAGGCCAGACAGGGAAGTACAAGGCAGACGGAGTCTAGTATCTGTAATCTACAGTTGGAGATTAGACAATGTCCGAGACAAGTCCAGGCCTGAAGCCTGTTGTTCAGGAGAAGATTCCCTCCTGAATTCCCATATGCAGAAGCAGGAATACCTTAGACTAAGAGCCTGAGGAACCATTCAGAAGCTGAGAGAGACAGAGGCAAAGATGAGGAAAGCAAGAGGTACTCAGAAAGACAGAGGAGGTACTGATTAAAGCCATAGCCAAGGATATAAAGCCAGAATTAGGTTAATGGGCCTTGGTGAAGAATTGCTGTATTCCAGGATCAGACAGAATTAGAGTGCAAGCTCCTGTGTTGCAAGTCCTGTGTTCAACACTCTGTAATTACCTTGCTGTAACTGAATTGCCTGCATCGACCGAATTGCAAAATCGACTGTATGCTAAGGAACTGCATTTCCATTATTGTCTCTGCTTGAAAAACTACTAAAGTTGGAGTTCTGTTTTAAGACTAAGTTTCCTCAATTTATTCCTGCATCCGCAAACGGCGTGCCACCGTTTACTTGGCACTGGCGTCACGAACTATTTCTACCTATACCTGCCCTTGCAGAGAGTCAGCCGTACCAGGTCAGTGTCTATTGCACTACATCACCCAGAAACACCTATTACACACAACTTGAGTACGCTGCAAAAGTCATGTTTTATATGTAAAGGCGCTGGATTCTACCAAGTTACTGTTTTAAATGCATAAGTGGGCTTGCATTAGTCAGCTGTGCGCATGTTGTTTCATGTTCCTGCAATTTACTGAAAAAGTGAAGCAAATTAATACGATATCTGTCCACGCAAGGCTAGGGTGACCATAAAATGTGTGCGATCAGGCCACAACTTGCTGTCAGGAAACTATTCTAGAACTAAAGTTTATACTTTGGCAACGGTACCAAAATTGCAGGGATTGTTCCCAATTTTTAGAGAAAATTCAGGCTGGATTTACATCGGCCCTTCGAAAAAGTGGAGATTCCCAGGGCGCAGCTCAGCAAGCAAGTCCCAGTTATGGCTCATGCACAAGACCGTCGCTCAGCTATGCCCGTATGGCGGCTCGCAATATACGGGCACCGGCCGCGTGCACCCCGCATCACGGATGCGGACCCATGCACTTGAATGGGTCTGCAATCCAGAAGGTCGGTGCGAAACGGAGGCTATGGAGTGCATCCATGCGGTTCCTCTCCGTGCCCCCGCACTGCAAAAAAATAGAGCATGTTCTATTTTATTTGCGGTGCGGATGGTTTACGGACCCATTCAAGTTGAATGGGTCTGCATCAGTCTGCGGCAGGCACACTGATGGTGCTCATGCATTGGGGACCGCAAATTGCTCGGGCGTGTGCATGAGCCCTTAAAGGGATTCTGTCATCAGATTTTACTTAAGGTGCCCAAGAGGAGGTCCGTTTATACAGGGTGCCCGCCCGCACCCCCTTAATAAGGTTAACTACTGCTTCACGCCATTGTCCCACTGTGGGCGGATCTTCTTTTATCCATTTCCTAAGTATAAGGAGTCTAGCTTGAAACAATATTTTACCCAAAACCAGTCGTACTTCCTTCTTTAATTTCAAATGTTCCGTTGCTCCCAATATACAGACTACTGGATCTTCAAACACCTGAACATCCAAGAATACAAATACAATCTCTGCTATCTCCTTCCAATAGCTAAAAAGTCTGGGACATCTCCAAAAACAATGTATTAAATCTGAACCCCCTTCCCTACATCTTGGGCAATTATCCAGGGTTCTAACACCCATTTTCTTTAGCATCTTAGGAGATCGATGTAATCTATGTACTATAAAGAACTGTGTTATTTTATGTGAACCCCTATCCGACACCGTTGGATAACTTCTAAGGGCATCTTTCCATTTCTCATTCGAAAAAAGAGGCTGAAGTTCTTTTTCCCATTTTTTTTTAGATAGTATTGTAAATCGTTCTTTCTTTCCTTCCATCAATATCCCGTATCTTTTTTTTTGTTGTACCTCTTTTTTCTCCTCCGTCAGTGAATTTATATATTCGATCTGATTGTTCCTTTCTATATTTGTCTAGTTTTACCCCTGTCCTCAAGGCGTTCCTGAACTGGAGGTATTTATAGATATCCTTTTGGGGGATCCCAAACTCCCTAGCAAGTGTATTAAAATCCTTCAGTTTATCATCTTCAAATACTTGAGCTAAATATTTTAGCCCCTTTTTTTCCCAGTCAATTAATCGTTTGGAGTTCCTTCAAGTTAAAATTTTTTTCAGATAGGTGTATATTGGAGAAAACCTTTTATCCCCAGTAATTTTTTAATCTGCACCCATATGTGATCCATTGAGTTCATAATTCTATTTCCTGTAGTATTTTTATCTAGTGTACCCGATTCCATTATCTCTAGGTGATTGAGTTCCCCTCTCCAACCCATTTTATTTAGTTCCTGTCTTCCCCCCAAACTATTCAAACTATCTCTTATCTGACTATATTGTGTTATCAAGTAATACATAAACCAATTAGGAACCGCCAAACCACCCTCTCTTACTGGGAGCTGAAGCACTTCTTTTTTTATCCTAGGGATAGAGCCTTTCCATATGAATTCCCCCATTAGGCGATCAAGTAATCTAAATATCTTCTGCGGGAGTCTTATTGGGGCATTTTGTAACACATAAAGTAACTTTGGGAGAAATATCATTTTTATTAGATTTACCCGACCTTGAATAGAGAGTGGTAATCTTTTCCAAATATGTATTTTAGTTCTATGTTCTTTTATTACGGGAAGTACATTTAATTTTTCATAGTCTTCTATATTGCCGGAGATTTGTATGCCTAAATATTTAAAACTCTCGTGTTTCTCAAGTACATGGAACCTTAAATCCCGCCCTAACTGCCCATCACCCAATACCAGTGGTGGGCAACCTTTTTTTTCAACTGAGCCTAATCTCGCCAAAACCACGATTGAAATTTATTTTGAGAGCCACATTTTTAAAACCGAAAATACATAGGATGGTACTCTGTTTTTAGTTTCAATAAGTTTTTATTGAGAATATTGGATGACGCACTGGTATTTATCTGTGGATGACGCACTGTTATGAGGGATCTGTGGATGACGCACTGGTATTTATCTGTGGATGACGCATATATGGCATCTTATGTGTGTGTAAATAGTATTATAAAATTAGTGGGGCTCATCATGGATATTTTAAGCAGGGTTCTCCACCTTGATGGATACACCCAAACAGTAGGCAAGAAGTAAAAGTAACAAAACAGGCATACACACATTGCACTGGCTCTGCAGTCAAGTTGAATAAAAGTAAAAAATGACAACATAAAATGAAATAAAAATCAAGATACAACTAAAAAAGTACATATAAAAGTATGTGAAAACACACTCAAATAGTCCTCACTGGTACTGTTATATATTGACCTCAGAACCTGGCCACTAACTTATTACGATATTCCGCAATTTTATGTCCACACCCCCCTTTTCACATCAACCCTTTTTATGTCAATCCCACAATGTCACATTTCTGCCCCTCCATGTCACATTTCTCCCCCTCCATGTCACATTTCTCCCCTCATGTCACATTTCTCCCCCTCATGTCACATTTCTCCCCCCTCATGTCACATTTCTCCCCTCATGTCACATTTCTCCCCCTCATGTCACATTTCTCCCCCCTCATGTCACATCCCCCCCCCCCCCTCCATGATGGCCATCACGCCTTTCTTTTTACCCTGCCCTGTTCACATCTCTCATTTCCATAGTTAGGCACACTTAATTCATAATCACCACCCCCCCTCCCATGATGGCCATCAGTCACCCCTTTCTTTTTGCCCTGTTCACAGTTCACATCTCTCATATGAGTACATAATTCATAATCATCCCCCCCCCCCTCCATGATGGCCATCAGTCACCCCTTTCATTTGTCTCTCCCTGGCTCTGCCCACATCTCTCATTTCCAAGTTCCAGAGGCATATAGTTCATATTCATCCCCTCCTCCCCTCCATTCCCCCCCAACCCTTCCTTTTTCTGTCACAGAAATTGAGTCCCCAGAGGCAGGCAGGCCAGGCCATTGCTACACCTACCGGATGACACGCTGCTGATTTGGGAGGCACAGTCTTCTTCTGAGGGCGGCAGACAGAGAGAGGATGCTGCCTCGCCGCCGCGGCGCTACACAGAAAGTCACGCCCCCCCTATACCACATGACCCGACTGGAGCTGTGTGGAGCCGGCCGCCGGGGCTGCACACAGGGCGCGCACTGACAGAGGCTAGCTGCAGAGTCCTGACTTTTGGGGCGGCCGCCCGAGAGGAGGGAGGGGAGCGGGTGCCCGGCACACAGAAGAGCCGCATTAAAGTGTGTAAAGAGCCGCATGTGGCTTGCGAGCCGCGGCTTGCCGACCACTGCCCAATACCATCATATGGGATTTCCCCCAATTAATATTTAGTCCAGAAAAAGAACAAAACTTATCTATTTTATCTAATACTCTACTAAACTGATCCCCTGTGTTGTGCATAAATAACAAAATATCATCGGCATACATTAATAATTTTTCATCTCCTTCCTCATATTGAAAACCTTTTATCTCCCTGTCGTTTCTTATTATACTTGCGAGAGGTTCAATTGCTATAGCAAATAATAGTGGGGAGAGAGGGAATCCCTGCCTAGTGCCCCGGTAAAGGGCAAGAGGCAGGGACAAGCTCCCGTCCACCATCACTCTAGCCCTTGGGTTAGAATATATAAGCTGAATCCATTTTATGAACCCCTCGCCTATACCGACCCTTTTTAAGACTGCCCATAGATACTCCCATTCAATACAGTCAAATGCCTTTTGAGCATCCAGTGAAAGTATTGCTTTATCACCTGGTTCTGTTCTGTTAGCTTCAATATTTAAGTACAGCCTTCTTATATTTGAGTATATAGTTCTACCAGGTATAAAACCGGTCTAATCTTTGTGGATTATACCCTTAATCACTTTGGAGAGCCTCCCTGCCAAAACCTTTGCCAGAATTTTAACATCCGTGTTCAACAAAGATATTGGTCTGTATGATCCAGGATCTAGTTGTTCTTTATCCTTTTTTGGGATTAATGTAATAATTGCCTCTTTCATAGAATCTGGTAAATCCCCCATCTTTTGTGCCTCCTTCAATGTTGTTGTTAATTAAGGTATCAAAACCCGGGCAAAGACCTTATATATTTCAAAGGGAAGGCCATCACAACCTGGTGTTTTTGCGGGTTTTACTTTACCCAAAACTTCATTAATTTCAACGGTTGATATTTCTCTATCCAAATATTCCTTTTGGGCCTGGGATATCTTTCTCCATGCAATCTGAACTAGATATGAGTCCAACTCTAATCTTGTATATCGTACCCTAGTTTTATAGAGTTCCTGGAAGTACTCCCTGAAAACCTTTTTAACTCCTTCCGGTGAGCTAATTATTTTATCCCTGTTATCTCTGATTACCCCCAACCAAGATTTACCTCTTTGATATTTTACAATACCTGCCAAAATGTTTCCAACTTTTTCTCCCCTTGAAGCCAGTCGGAACCCTTGGAAGAGCAATTCTTTCCTACTTTTCTCAAGCTGATGTATTTTTTAGTTTTTCCTGTTCTTCCTCCCATTCCTTCCTATTACGTTCAGTAGGATTAATCATGCATGCCCTTATTACTTCTTCTAATTTATTTTCCAATAGATTGCCACTTTCCTTATTACTTTTTTTCCAGAAATTTACCTTTTTAAACAAAAGTCCTCTCAGGACTGCTTTGGCAGTGTCGCAGACTATCAGTCTATTGGCAGAATTGTTGTTCTCCTGGAAAAAAAGTTTTATTTCCTCCGTTATACTTTCTGTATCTGAAATAAATGCCAACCAATGGGCATTGAACTTGAACAGTGGGAGGTTGTTCTTTCTATTCAAATCTAGTTCCATTACCACTGCACTATGATCCGATAGGACCATAGGTGCATACTTTATCTTAATCCTGTTTTGAAACATTAGATTTTTATTCCCCAAAACCATATATATTCTTGACCAAGTTTGATGGGTTTTAGAATAGCAGGAATACATAGTTTCCTCCGGGTTCTGATAGCGCCACACATCTATCCAGTTAAATTCCAAGGCCAATTTAAACAAATCCACATTTTAGGTTCTCTAGCAGAGGGGGAAGAATACATCCTTAAGTGGGTCCATTACAGCGTTATAGTCTCCTATCGCTACCATTATACATTCTTGTCTATTCACCATAAATCTATGTAATTCATACAAAACATCTGGCTTATATGGTGGTGAAATATATATATTTGCGATTACTGTTTTAACCCCTTCTATATTACACTGCAAAAAGAGGTACCTACCACAGTCGTCTGCCTCGTGTGCGACACACTGAAATATAATCCCATGATGAACCAATATTGAAACCCCTCGGTATGCACCGAATGGTACCCTACCACTATTCATCTCTTCTCTAACCACCTTAGAGATTCTTTATCCAGGTGTGTTTCTTGGAGGCAGACAATGGCTGGCAAGAACCTCTTCATCCACTCAAGGATAGCATATCTCTTTACTCTATCTCTTAAACCTCTCACATTTAATGAAAGGATCCTAACCATCTAGCAGAGAGGGAAGAGCAAAAAATAAATTAATTAATTTTTCCCGTCCTCTCTCTCCCTCCTCTCCAACCCCCCTCCCCCCTCCCTTAGATAGCCCCCCTGATCGCTCTTCATTGGTCGGGGCGACTCCATTACTTTGCATATTACTCCTTGTCCCCCCCCTCACACCCTACCCCCGAAGACCCAACCCATCCGCCCATTCACTAGCTTCCAATGGCATCTGAAAAAATTCCAGCCTTCCTTTATATTCGACCCTTAATTTTGCCGGAAAGAATAAACTGTACTTCAGGCCTGCCTCCCTTAGTCTCTTTTTAACATTTATATACTCTTTTCTATGGGCGTTCGTCTCGACTGAGTAATCCGGGAACAGTCTTATCTTTTCACCGTGTATCTGGTATTTTTCGGAAGTTCGAGCATCCGACAGAATTCTTTCCCGGTCCTTAGCCAGTAAACATTTGATCAACATGTGTCTAGGGTATCCCCCTGGTGGCCCTTTTTTAGTGGGAACCCGATGTGCTCTCTCAATAGCGAACAAGGGGGAAAGGGTGCCCTCTCTAGAGTTATCCTTTATCCATCTCTCCATAAATTCTGTACAGTTGTCCCCTTCTACCTGTTCTGGGATCCCGACACATCTTATATTCATTCTCCTTGTTCTATCTTCTTGATTTATAAGTTTTTGTTCCATCTTACTATTCATCTGTTTTAGGGATACAACCTGCTTTTCTAAGTCCTGAACCGAGAGCTCCAGGGCGGGGATCCTTTTTTCCATCTCATGCAATCTCTGCCTTATTTTCTCCATCTCATCCCTTATTACACTGACATCAGTTTGCACTGCCCCGATCTGTATCACCATATTCCCCATTAATTTTTCCATCCTCGAGACAGTGCAAAATATGTCCTTCATCATTTTTGTATCTATTTCTGTAAATAGTACAGAGGATCCCCGATCGCTTACCACACCAGAAGATCCATTTTCCTGTGTCAAAACTTGAGACTCTACCACTATATTTTTTTCTTTCTGTAGGGGGCTAGGACCTGGGGAGCTTGGAACCAGAAATTTACTTAGTCCCAGTTGTTTCGGGCCAGTCTCTAGTCCTGTCACTGACCTCCTACTACTGGCACCTGTAGGGGCACGTTGTTCCTCCTTTTTCTTAGGAGACATCTTTCTTCTTTCCTCCCTTATTACTGTTATTTCCTTCCTTCCAATTTCAAACCTCGCCTTCCTCCCTATCTCCTCCACCTCCCCCCCTCACGTCCCCAAAAGACGCTAGGCTCCGCCCCCCCTACCTGGCCACCCGACGCCATGCCCGCCCGCCTGCTCCGGTATGAGGTGCCTGTCGAGGGGCGCCAATGAGGATCTAGACATCGTTAGGCTGGTACTGTCTCCCCCCCAGACGGTGTGTCGGTGATTCCTGCTGGCCTGTCGTGTCCCGCTGTGGTGTCCTGCGTTGCCTGCGCTGTGTTCAGTGTCCTGCGCTGCACGAGGTGGATGGTCTGGCGCTTACTACTGCTTGCACTCACTATTGCCTGCATCTTGGACGAATTCCATAGACTTGCTGAGGACCGGTTTCATACTCAGACTGTCGGGCCAGGGGTGGTGAGTTGTCTGTTCGGAGGAACAGAGGAGACTGTTGCTTGCCCCGCGGCGCCCCCCCCCCCCCTTACTGGAAATAACTTGGACTCTATCCCTAGGGAGATGTCCCCCTCTTTTTGTTGTATAATAAAGCTATAAATAACAAAAAAAAAAAGAGAGGGGGCTAGGGGGATAGAGAAGCAGTAGGAGGAACTGTGAGGAGAGGGGGCGCAGGGAGGAGGAAGGATAAGGGGAGTACAAAAACGACAGCAGGATAAAAGGAGTAGTATTGTGGAAAGTAAAATTTATTTTAACAAACCACGTATAGGTGGGAATTGTTTGTTCCATCGGAGTGCCTCTGGAGAGAGGAAGAAATAACACGTTAATAGAGGGTAACAAGGAGGGAAAGAAAGGAAAAATGGAAAAAAAAAGTGGGGTGAGAGAAAAACATTATATGGTCGTGGACTACGGAGTATAGCGATCGCAATACCTACTTGTACACCCCTGTTGCAATCTCGATTCGGACCTCTGAAATCACCCTCGAAAAGGTTATAAGGGAAAAGATGCATATGTTTTTACAGAGGAAGAGGTCAGCTGTCTAAAAATTTTTTTTTAATAAATCTTTATTACATTTTTACAACCATTACAAAAATGTCAACAGTAAGTTTTATATTACATTGTATGCAGGATCCCATCCCCCCTCCCTTTGCCCGCCGCTTGCTCCTTCTGAAAAAAATAAATAAAAAATAAATATATTTATGTCTGTCTAAAATAATACAAATAAGTCACAGGGGCCTGATGGGATACACCCAAAGCTATTAAAAGAGCTTAGCGGTGAACTAGCAAAACCATTAACAGATTTATTGAACCAATCACTGGTAACAGGAGTCGTCCCAAAAGATTGGAAATTAGCAAATGTTGTGGCCATTCACAAGAAAGGTAGTAGGGAGGAATAGGGCAACTATAGGCCAGTAAGCCTGACATCAATAGTAGGGAAATTAATGGAAACCATACTTAAGGAGAGGATTGTGGAACATCTAAAATCCCATGGATTGAAAGATGAAAAACAGCATGGGTTTACTTCAGGGAGATTATGTCAAACTAATCTTATTGATTTTTTTGATTGGGTGACTAAAATAATAGATGGCAGGAGGTGCAGTAGACATTGCTTATCTAGACTTTAGTAAGGCTTTTGATACTGTCCCACATAGAAGGCTTATCAATAAATTGCAGTCTTTGTGCTTGGACTCCCATATTGTTGAATGGATTAGGCAGTGGCTGAGGGACAGACAACAGAGGGTCGTAGTCAATGGAGTATATTCAGACCATGGTCTTGTTACCAGTGGGGTACCTCAGGGATCTGTTCTGGGACCCATATTGTTTAATATCTTTATCAGCGAAATTGCAGAAGGCCTCGATGGTAAGGTGTGTCTTTTTGCTGATGACACAAAGATTTGTAACAGGGTTGATGTTCCTGGAGGGATACACCAAATGGAAAAGGATTTAGGAAAACTAGAGGAATGGTCAAAAATCTGGCAACTAAAATGTAATGTTAAGTGCAAGATAATGCACCTGGGGCGTAAAAACCCAAGAGCAGAATATAAAATCAGTGATACAGTCCTAACCTTAGTATCTGAGGAAAGGGATTTAGGGGTCATTATTTCAGAAGACTTAAAGGTAGGCAGACAATGTCATAAAGCAGCAGGAAATGCTAGCAGAATGCTTGGGTGTATAGGAAGAGGAATTACCAGTAGAAAGAGGGAGGTGCTCATGCCGCTCTACAGAGCACTAGTGAGACCTCATTTGGAGTATTGTGCTCAGTACTGGAGACCATATCTCCAGAAGGATATTGATACTTTGGAGAGAGTTCAGAGAAGAGCTACTAAACTAGTATATGGATTGCAGGATAAAACTTACCAGGAAAGATTAACCACCTCAGCTCCCCTAGCTTAAACACCCTTAATGACCAGACCACTTTTTACAATTCTGCACTACACTACTTTATTGCTCGGTCATACAACTTACCACCCAAATGAATTTATAATTTGTATTTAAATTTGTATGACATGAAAAAGGAAACAGGATAACGGACAGATTCCGGATGAGTAATGATAATGGGATAGTAAATATTTGTGTATAGTCAGGAAATATTATTGCTTATATAAGAAAAAAAAAAAAAAAAGTAAAGGGTTCACATACTTTTTCTTGCAACTGTATACCCATGCTGGGTGAGAGAAATATCTCTCTAAAAGTCAACTTTTCCCATTTTTTTATACTAAGTTGTCATTATAGAGAGATATTTCTCTCACCCAGCATAGGTATATGTAAAAAGACACCCCAAAACGCATTGCCCTACTTCTCCTGAGTACGGCGATACCACGTGTGACACTTTTTTGCAGCCTAGGTGCGCAAAGGGGCCCAAATTCCTTTTAGGAGGGCATTTTTAGACATTTGGATTCCAGACTTCTTCTCACGCTTTAGGGCCGCTAAAATGCCAGGGCAGTATAAATACCCCACATGTGACCCCATTTTGTAAAGAAGACACCCCAAGGTATTCCGTGAGGGGAATGGCGAGTTCATAGAAGTTTTTTTTTTTGGCACAAGTTAGCAGAGATTTTTTTTTGTTTTTTCTCACAAAGTCTCCCTTTCTGCTAACTTGTGACAAAAAGTTCAATCTTTCATGGACTCAATATGCCCCTCAGTGAATACCTTGGGGTGTCTTCTTTCCGAAATGGGGTCATTTGTGGGGTGTGTTTACTGTTCTGGCATTTTGGGCAAGGCTAAATTGTGAGCAACCCTGTAAAGCCTAAAGGTACTCGTTGGACTTTCGGCCCCTTTACATACCTAGGCTGCAAAAAAGTGTCACACATGTGGTATCGCCGTACTCAGGAGAAGTAGGGCAATGTGTTTTGGGGTGTATTTTTACATATACCCATGCTGGGTGAGAGAAATATCTCTGTAAATGACAACTTTTTAAAAAAAATTATACAAAGTTGTCAATTTACAGAGATATTCCTCTCACCCAGCATGGGTATATGTAAAAATACACCCCAAAACACATTGCCCTACTTCTCCTGAGTACGGCGATACCACATGTGTGACACTTTTTTGCAGCCTAAGTGCGCAAAGGGGCCCAAATTCCAATGAGAATCTTTACGATTTCACAGGGCATTTTTTACGCATTTGGATTCCAAACTACTTCTGACACTTTAGGTCCCCTAAAGTGCCAGGGCAGTATAAATACTCCACAAGTGACCCCATTTTGGAAAGAAGACACCCCAAGGTATTTCGTGAGGGGCATGGCGAAATGATTTTTTATTTATATATATATATTTTTTTCTCTTACAAAGTCTCATATTCCACTAACTTGTGACAAAAAAATAAAATTTTACATGAACTCGCCATGCCCCTCACGAAATACCTTGGGGTGCCTTCTTTCCGAAATGGGGTCACTTGTGGGGTATTTATACTGCCCTGGCATTTTAGGGGCCCTAAAGCGTGAGAAGAAGTCTGGAATATAAATGTCTAAAAATTTTTACGCATTTGGATTCCGTGAGGGGTATGGTGAGTTCATGTGAGATTTTATTTTTTGTCACAAGTTAGTGGAATATGAGACTTTGTAAGAAAAAAATATAAAAAATTCTATTTCCGCTAACATGTGACAAAAAAAAAAAAATTCTTCTATGAACTCGCCATGCCCCTCAAAAGTGATCTTTTTATAGCGCCACAGTGATTTTACGGTGTTTTTGCAGTGATCAGAAAAAAAAATAATTCTGTCACTGCGGTGGGGCGGACTGAACGCAAGTGTGCGCACAAGATCAGGCGAACACTGCATTTTTTGTAGAGCCTATAGAACATGTCCTATTCTTGTCCGCAATTCCGGACAAGAAAAGGCATTTTCTATATAGTTCTGGCAATGTGCGGATCCGCAAAATGCGGAAAGCATATTGCCGGTGTCCGTGTTTTGTGGATCCGCGGTGTCCGTGTTTTGCGGATTCGCAAAACACATACGGACGTCTGAATGGAGCCTTACAGGGGGGTGATCAATGACAGGGGGGTGATCAGGGAGTCTATATGGGGTGATCACCCCCCCTGTAAGGCTCCATTCAGACGTCCGTATGTGTTTTGCGGATCCGTGGGTCCGCAAAACACATACTGACGTCTGAATGGAGCCTTACAGGGGGGTGTTCAATGACACGGGGTGATCAGGGAGTCTAATATGGGGTGATCAGGGGGTTAATAAGTGACGGGGGGGGTGTAGTGTAGTGGTGATTGGTGCTACTTACAGAGCTGCCTGTGTCCTCTGGTGGTCGATCCAAGCAAAAGGGACCACCAGAGGACCAGGTAGCAGGTATATTAGACGCTGTTATCAAAACAGCGTCTAATATACCTTTAAGGGGTTAAAAAAATCGCATTTACAGCCTGCCAGCGAACGATCGCTGCTGGCAGGCTGCAGATCCACTCGTTTACCTTCGGTTCTTGTGAACGCGCGCTCCTGTGTGCGAGCGTTCACAGGAAATCTCGCCTCTCGCGAGATGACGCGCCGGCGCGTCCAGGAGGAATGAATCGACCGCGTCCGGAACGCAATCCTGCGTTAGGCGGTCCGGAGGCGGTTAAAGGACCTTAACATGTACACCCTGTACAGAATTATTAGGCAAATGAGTATTTTGACCACATCATCCTCTTTATGCATGTTGTCTTACTCCAAGCTGTATAGGCTCGAAACCCTACTACCAATTAAGCATATTAGGTGATGTGCATCTCTGTAATGAGAAGGGGTGTGGTCTAATGACATCAACACCCTATATCAGGTGTGCATAATTATTAGGCAACTTCCTTTCCTTTGGCAAAATGGGTCAAAAGAAGGACTTGACAGGCTCAGAAAAGTCAAAAATAGTGAGATATCTTGCAGAGGGATGCACCACTCTTAAAATTGCAAAGCTTCTGAAGCGTGATCATCGAACAATCAAGCGTTTCATTCAAAATAGTCAACAGGGTCGCAAGAAGCGTGTGGAAAAACCAAGGCGCAAAATAACTGCCCATGAACTGAGAAAAGTCAAGCGTGCAGCTGCCAAGCTGCCACCAGTTTGGCCATATTTCAGAGCTGCAACATCACTGGAGTGCCCAAAAGCACAAGGTGTGCAATACTCAGAGACATGGCCAAGGTAAGAAAGGCTGAAAGACGACCACCACTGAACAAGACACACAAGCTGAAACGTCAAGACTGGGCCAAGAAATATCTCAAGACTGATTTTTCTAAGGTTTTATGGACTGATGAAATGAGAGTGAGTCTTGATGGGCCAGATGGATGGGCCCGTAGCTGGATTGGTAAAGGGCAGAGAGCTCCAGTCCGACTCAGACGCCAGCAAGGTGGAGGTGGAGTACTGGTATCATCAAAGATGAGCTTGTGGGGCCTTTTCGGGTTGAGGATGGAGTCAAGCTCAACTCCCAGTCCTACTGCCAGTTTCTGGAAGACACCTTCTTCAAGCAGTGGTACAGGAAGAAGTCTGCATCCTTCAAGAAAAACATGATTTTCATGCAGGACAATGCTCCATCACACGCGTCCAAGTACTCCACAGCGTGGCTGGCAAGAAAGGGTATAAAAGAAGAAAATCTAATGACATGGCCTCCTTGTTCACCTGATCTGAACCCCATTGAGAACCTGTGGTCCATCATCAAATGTGAGATTTACAAGTAGGGAAAACAGTACACCTCTCTGAACAGTGTCTGGGAGGCTGTGGTTGCTGCTGCACGCAATGTTGATGGTGAACAGATCAAAACACTGACAGAATCCATGGATGGCAGGCTTTTGAGTGTCCTTGCAAAGAAAGGTGGCTATATTGGTCACTGATTTGTTTTTGTTTTGTTTTTGAATGTCAGAAATGTATATTTGTGAATGTTGAGATGTTATATTGGTTTCACTGGTAAAAATAAATAATTGAAATGGGTATATATTTGTTTTTTGTTAAGTTGCCTAATAATTATGCACAGTAATAGTCACCTGCACACACAGATATCCCCCTAAAATAGCTAAAACTAAAAACAAACTAAAAACTACTTCCAAAAATATTCAGCTTTGATATTAATGAGTTTTTTGGGTTCATTGAGAACATGGTTGTTGTTCAATAATAAAATTAATCCTCAAAAATACAACTTGCCTAATAATTCTGCACTCCCTGTATAGCTTGGAAGAAAGACGAGACAGAGGGGATATGATAGAAACTTTTAAATACATAAAGGGAATCAACAAGGTAAAAGAGGAGAGAATATTTAAAAGAAGAAAAACTGCTACAAGAGGACATAGTTTTAAATTAGAGGGGCAAAGGTTTAAAAGTAATATCAGGAAGTATTACTTTACTGAGAGAGTAGTGGATGCATGGAATAGCCTTCCTGCAGAAGTGGTAGCTGCAAATACAGTGAAGGAGTTTAAGCATGCATGGGATAGGCATAAGGCCATCCTTCATATAAGATAGGGCCAGGGGCTATCCATAGTATTCAGTATATTGGGCAGACTAGATGGGCTAAATGGTTCTTATCTGCCGACACATTCTATGTTTCTATGAGACTAGTACAGACTAGAGGACTGCAAGGGGAGCGGTTATGTGGACATATCGGAAAGGGGCCTGGGCACTTGCAGGACCTAATTTGCATATCTTTAGAAAGTGTTTTTTTCAGCTTTTGGACATGGGACAGACACAATAAGGCCCCTTTCACACGGGAGAGTATTCCGCGCGGGTGCAATGTGTGAGGTGAACGCATTGCACCCGCACTGAATCCTGACCCCTTAATTTCTATGGGGCTGTGTACATGAGCGATGTTTTTCACGCATCACTTGTGTGTTGCGTGAAAATCCCAGCATGTTCTATATTCTGCATTTTTCACGCAACGCAGGCCCCCGTAGAAATGAATGGGGCTGCGTGAAAATCGCATAGCGTCCGCAAGCAAGTGCGATTTTTTTTACGCAAGGTTGCTAAGGAGACGAGGGATGTATGACCCGGGACCCCATTTACTTTATTAGTTTCCATTATAACATGGTTATAATGGAAAATAATAGCATTCTTTAATACAGAATGCTAAGTATAATGTCAATTGAGGGTTAAAAAATAATAAAAACATTACTCACCCCATCCACTTGATTGCGCAGTCGGGATCCTCTTCTTTGTTCTTCTTGAAGGACCTGCAAAAGGAACTTGGCTGACGTCATCGTGCTCACCATGTGGTGAGCGCGGTGACATCAGCGCAGGTCCTGCTGAATGAAGATAGAAGGTCCTTCTGTATTAAAGAATGCTATTATTTTCTATTATATTTATAAGCATGTTATAATGGAAAATAATAAAAATATATAAGATAGGGCCAGGGGCTATTCATAGTATTCAGTATATTGGGCAGACTAGATGGGCCAAATGGTTCTTATCTGCCGACACATTCTATGTTTCTATACAGAACACCAAACCCAAACTTCAGTGAAGAAGTCCAGGTTCGGGTTCAGGTACCACATTAAGTTTTTTCTCACGTGCGTGCAAAACGCATTGCACTCGTGTGGAAAAAACTGAACAGAGTGCAATCGCAGTCAAAACTGACTGAAATTGCGTGCCTACTCGCACGATTTTCCCTGAACGCACCCGCGAGGTCCATGTGAAGGGGGCCTGAAGGTTCTATTTCTATGGTGGGCGACTGTACTATAACGCTCAAAGTAGGTGACAGACTCCCTTTACGTTATCTCCTATCCACAGGATAACTCTTTAATCTGAGGGACTCCCACTGTACCCCTTGAAATGAATAGAGCAGTCGTGTGGCCACACCATTCATTTCTATGGGAATTCCAGACATAGTTGAGTACGGCGTGGCTGTCCACGCCAGAATTGAGCTGTAAAACCCACAGTGTAAACAGCCCCTCATGGGCGCAGAATTTTTTACAACAGAATCCGAAGGTGCGAATTTTGCCAAGTTGCATTCTTGGTTGCGGATTATGTGTGTGAATAATGTTGCGGATGTCTGTGCGAATCACATCTCCATTTAAATAAATGGAGACATTTAGCTACAGGAAATCTGCAACAAAAACTTTTTTTTGCGTCCTCTAACACACTGCAGCGGAACACAACGCAGATATTGGAGACTTTTCCTCCCCATAGACTAACATGGGGGACGTCTTAGTGCGTATTTTGTTCCTTAGGGGATGTTCACATGATGGATTTAGAAAACACACTGAAAAAAATAAGTGCAAAATCTGCACTTATTTTTTTGTGCGGTTTTTGACGCGTTTTTTTCTGCTTCCCATTCATTTCAATGGGAGAATCAACACAGATTCTGCACCAAGAGCATAGATAGAGCACGCTGCTTTTTTTTCCCATGCTGTTTTTTTTTCCTCAGCGTAGAAAAAAATAAGCCCTGCCTCTAGGGATGAGCGAATCGACTTCGGATGAAACATCTGAAATCGATTCGCATAAAACTTTGTTAGAATACTGTACGGAGCGAGCGCTCCGTACAGTATTAGAATGTATTGGCTCCGATGAGCCGAAGTTATTACTTCGTGAAGCGATAACTTCGGCTCATCGGAGCCAATACATTCTAAACAGGGACGAGCGAATCGACTTCGAATGAAACATCCTTAAGTAGCGTTGAGCGAACTTGTGTTTTAAGTTCGGCGTCTAAAGTTCGGGTTATTGAAAAATCGCGTCATGGATTCCGCTACCACGGACCATAACGGAATTTACAATCCATAACGTGATTCTTCAATAACCTGAACTTTAGACGCCGAAGTTAAAACACAAGTTCGCTCAACACTAATCCTTAGTTGATTCGCATAAAACTTTGTTCTACTACTGTACGGAGAAGGAGCTCTGTACAGTATTAGAATGTATTGGCTCCGATGAGACGAAGGTATTGCTTCATGTAGTCTCGCGAGACTTTGCATAATAACTTCATAAATTTATTTGTACTGTAAAAAAACATTTCCCAAACTCCGTTTTGGTTCCAAGGTACGGTCCACTTGGAACTGAACCCGAGTTCGGGAAATGTTTTTTTAAAGTACAAATTACTTCACACCGCAATACACTCTAATACGGGCTCCTGCTCCATACAGTATTAGAACGAAGTTTTATACGAATTGAATATGGGGGTTTCATCCGAATGCGATTCGCTCATCCCTATCTGCCTCCAATTGAAATGTATGGGAGGCTTTTTAGGGGCGTTTTTGTTGCCTGAAAAACTGTGCCAAAACTGGCGGTGAAGACCGATTCAGCTCCTCCATATCTCCCATATAACAGCGCCCTCTGGCGGTCATACGGCTCTCCTGTTGCAGATACGTGGGTACGCTATTAGCACCAAGAACTGAGTATTTCAGTCAGACCGAGCCCTCAGTGAGTCCTACAATGGCCGCCCGTCACCCGTGTGCCCACACCCGCTCCCTCAGGTCTACTGAGCAGTCCCCGTTTCCGCCAGTACTGCCACAGAGCGGAAAGGGCGGGACGGCTTGCGGAGTACTTCCGGGTCAGGGGTCGCCCATGCTAGTTCCATGTGGAGCGGTGGACCTGGAGCAGAAGCTGATCGCACATCCGCATAGAGGTACAGCGCTGTGTACACGATCGGGCCCCCCTCATAGTGTATACGGGTACGGGGCAGGGAGGACGAGGAGTTAACTCTTTCTGTGCTGATGCCTGTATAGTCTGCTGTACATGAACATCAGGATGAAACACTGGTGGAGAAACTGGAAAGATTTTACATTTATTGAGATTCTACAGGTTTTTTCAGATAAGGATCCAATGAGATCACATCAAGCACATTATAATTAACTTTTTTTTTGGCAGCGTCTGTGGTTGGCACACAGTGTTATTGGGGGGAGTCTGGTTGGCACACACTGTTATTGGGGGGGGGGGGGGGGGGAGTCTGGTTGGCACACACTGTTGTTGGGGGGGGGGTGGAGTCTGGTTGGCACACACTGTTATTGGGCGGGAGTCTGGTTGGAACACACTGTTGTGTTATTGGGGGGAGTCTGTGGTTGGCACACAGTGTTATTGGGGGGAGTCTGTGGTTGGCACACAGTGTTATTGGGGGGAGTCTGTGGTTGGCACACAGTGTTATTGGGGGGAGGCTGGTTGGCACACACTGTTGTTGGGGGGAGTCTGTGGTTGGCACACAGTGTTATTGGGGGGAGTCTGTGGTTGGCACACAGTGTTATTGGGGGGAGTCTGTGGTTGGCACACAGTGTTATTGGGGGGAGTCTGTGGTTGGCACACAGTGTTATTGGGGGGAGACTGTGGTTGGCACACAGTGTTATTGGGGGGAGTCTGTGGTTGGCACACAGTGTTATTGGGGGGAGTCTGTGGTTGGCACACAGTGTTATTGGGGGGAGTCTGTGGTTGGCACACAGTGTTATTGGGGGGAGTCTGTGGTTGGCACACAGTGTTATTGGGGGGAGTCTGTGGTTGGCACACAGTGTTATTGGGGGGAGTCTGTGGTTGGCACACAGTGTTGGGGGGGGAGTCTGGTTGGCACACACTGTTGTGTTATTGGGGGGAGTCTGGTTGGCACACACTGTTGTGTTATTGGGGGGAGTCTGGTTGGCACACACTGTTGTGTTATTGGGGGGAGTCTGGTTGGCACACACTGTTGTGTTATTGGGGGGAGTCTGGTTGGCACACACTGTTGTGTTATTGGGGGGAGTCTGGTT
This sequence comes from Bufo bufo, assembly GCF_905171765.1. Taxonomy (NCBI): domain Eukaryota; kingdom Metazoa; phylum Chordata; class Amphibia; order Anura; family Bufonidae; genus Bufo; species Bufo bufo. The sequence continues at coordinate 500,478,251 of NC_053392.1, forward strand.
GGCACACACTGTTGTGTTATTGGGGGGAGTCTGGTTGGCACACACTGTTGTGTTATTGGGGGGAGTCTGGTTGGCACACACTGTTGTGTTATTGGGGGGAGTCTGGTTGGCACACACTGTTGTGTTATTGGGGGGAGTCTGGTTGGCACACACTGTTGTGTTATTGGGGGGAGTCTGGTTGGCACACACTGTTGTGTTATTGGGGGGAGTCTGGTTGGCACACAGTGTTATTGGGGGGAGTCTGTGGTTGGCACACAGTGTTATTGGGGGGAGTCTGTGGTTGGCACACAGTGTTATTGGGGGGAGTCTGTGGTTGGCACACAGTGTTATTGGGGGGAGGCTGTGGTTGGCACACAGTGTTATTGGGGGGAGTCTGTGGTTGGCACACAGTGTTATTGGGGGGAGTCTGTGGTTGGCACACAGTGTTATTGGGGGGAGTCTGTGGTTGGCACACAGTGTTATTGGGGGGAGTCTGTGGTTGGCACACAGTGTTATTGGGGGGAGTCTGTGGTTGGCACACAGTGTTATTGGGGGGAGTCTGTGGTTGGCACACAGTGTTATTGGGGGGAGTCTGTGGTTGGCACACAGTGTTATTGGGGGGAGTCTGTGGTTGGCACACAGTGTTATTGGGGGGAGTCTGTGGTTGGCACATAGTGTTATTGGGGGGAGTCTGTGGTTGGCACACAGTGTTATTGGGGGGAGTCTGTGGTTGGCACACAGTGTTATTGGGGGGAGTCTGTGGTTGGCACACAGTGTTATTGGGGGGAGTCTGTGGTTGGCACACAGTGTTATTGGGGGGAGTCTGTGGTTGGCACACAGTGTTATTGGGGGGAGTCTGTGGTTGGCACACAGTGTTATTGGGGGGAGTCTGTGGTTGGCACACAGTGTTATTGGGGGGAGTCTGTGGTTGGCACACAGTGTTATTGGGGGGAGTCTGTGGTTGGCACACAGTGTTATTGGGGGGAGTCTGTGGTTGGCACACAGTGTTATTGGGGGGAGTCTGTGGTGGGCACACAGTGTTATTGGGGGGAGTCTGTGGTGGGCACACAGTGTTATTGGGGGGACTCTGTGGTGGGCACACAGTGTTATTGGGGGGACTCTGTGGTGGGCACACACTTAATAGGAATGAAATGCCAAAAAGTTCCAGAAACATGGTGCCCACAGCATCCAGTCAGATCACTTCTTTCACCTCCAGAGAAATGAGACCTGGCTGCTGTTTTCTTCGGACTCGCCAGTGTTGAGATTTGGCGCTGGTGCCTAAACGTTAGGTGTTTTTTCGGATGCTGTAGTCGTCGTTGTCTTCATTCTCTATCTTTTTGCTCTTTCAGTTTTTTCTTTTCACTTCTGAACGCGGACCTCACAGCGAGCCGCCGAGATGACTTCTTTAGCCCATCAGCTGAAGCGCCTGGCACTACCACAGAATGACCCCAGCCTGCTCAGTCGGCACCAGGCCGCATCACTTCTGTTTGACCCTAAGGAAGCCGCAACTATCGACAGAGAAACCTTTTTTGCTCTCGGTAAGTTACGATTTAGAGTAACAGATGTGACAGGGTGAAGCTCTGGGTTCGGGTCTGTCCACATCTGTTATTCATTTCCAACGCTCAGCTCTGTCGTAGAAGCAGAGCAACAAAAATCACACAGTACCGGATGGGTCACATGACATCTGCGGATACTGATGGACCACTCTTTGGTCCAATCACACATTAAAGTGGTTTTCCGGTAAAAAAAAAAGTTCTTTTTTTTTTTCAAGTTCCCACAGCATGTCTCCTGAAACAGAAGATTCTCACGTACCTGCTCCACGCTGCTCCGGTGGTCCACGCTGCCTCTGCTATCTCCATCTTCCACTCCCAGCAATATTTACATCCATCTGGTTATGGGCATGGTCATGTGCAGCGCGTGTGGTCACAAGCAGCACGTCACTGCTGAATCCGTGCATGTGACAAAGTCTATAACCAGCTGGATGTAAACCGTGCAGTGTAAGTATGAATCTCCTGTTTCAGGGGTCCATGCTGCGGGAACCTGTTAATACATTTTTTTACTGGAAAACCCCATTAACCTCATATCCTAAGGATGTGACATCCGTATTGGAAGTTGCAAAACTATTAAAGAAAATACATCACCAAAAAGTTCAGCGGTGGGACCCGCACCTATGTGACATTGGTGGCATATCCTAGCGATATACCACCAATATTTGAGATGGGCCAACCCCTTTATAAAGGGGTTATGCCACCTGGACATTTATGGCATATTGATAGGCTGTGCCATAAATGTCGGATAGTTGTAGGTCCCACCTCTAGTACGGACCCTGCCATGAATGGAGCGGGCACTGCTCACAGCTTTCTCCATTCACTGCTATGAGACTTCTGAAAATAGCGGAGCTAGCAGACACTTAACGCATATACCATCGATATGCTGTGAATGTCAAGATGGGGCCAACCTATTGCAGTGAAAGCCAACAATATAGGCTTTTGTGTCCGCCTCTGTCTGTAGACCACTATCTTTTAATAGTAAGTGTATAGAACAGGGGTCAGCAACCTTCGGCACTCCAGATGTGGTGAAACTACGACTCCCAGCATTCACACTTGCTTGGCTGTTCTCAAAACTCCCATAGAAGTGAATGGAGCATATTGGGAGTTGCAGTTTCACAAAAGCTGGAGTGCCGGAGGTTGCTGACCCCTGGTATAGAATATAATAAGCACCGGCTTTCCTTTTATAATTCATTCTAAGTCATTAGGGTCATGCTGCAGTTACACACAATGCCACCTTTAAAGGGTACCTGTCATTTTATCAAACGTTTGACATGCTGTAGTGGATCATCTGAGAACGGTGACCCTCTGCTTCTAGTCGACTTTCCATGGAGAGAGAAAAGCAAGCGGTGTACAGGTTCAAAGAAAGTCTGTGAGACCCTACACCGCTTGCTTGGCCCTCCGAGGAGAGCTGAGCATGGCTGTCCCCGCACTCGGCTATCGTACGTTCTTCTGCCTCTTTGGTCTCAGCACTCAGTCCACCACTGGTCACTCTGACATATGTCTAAATGCTAGCTACCCTTTAATTAAAGTGAGCCCTCCATTATTGAACACTTTTTACATGTCAGAAATACTCATCTGGTATGAGACAGGCTCTACAACCCCCAGCTAAAGTTTAAAGGAAGGGGCTGCACCCAGTTTGGGAGTGGTGAAGGTCCGGTATCGACATCCAGTCTATAGCATATCTTCATCTCATCCGACAGAAGGGGTGCAGTACTCTACAAAATGCTGTATCTCCTTTATTTTGGAGGGTCTCGGCGTCTGTACATTATAAAGTAGTTGAGGTTGCAGATATGGGTTCCAAAACCATATTTTGCCTGCAGAAAGGGCAAAAAACAGAACTGCACTCGGTTGCCCCTTTGTTGGTGCTCTTAAACCTTCCCAGTAGAGTGTCGTAAAGAACTATTTGAACCCATTTGGTATTCGTACCGAGACGTATTAGAGGACCTTTATATACTGTGTACTCCATCACTTTGCAGGATGCACTGGGCTTGAAGAGCTCATGGGGATTGACGCCTCCTTTGCCGTCTTCGAGGAAACTCTGTTCAGTAACACTTCTCAAAGCTTGGAGCGCAGTGTGCAAACCAAAGCCGTGAACCAACAGCTGGACGAGAGCATAGCCTTGTTTCTTACCCACCTTTCCCCGTACTTCATGCTGAAGCCAGCCCAGAAGTGCATGGAATGGCTTATTCACAGGTGCAGTACTCGGTGTCACTATAGATGATGGGATTAAAGGAAATGTTCCCACCTGTAAAGGGATTTTAATACTGTTACCTATCCTCAGGATAGGCCATCAATATCTGATTTGGCAGGGGGCCTGACACCCCGCATCCCCGCATCCCCGCCGATCAGCTGTTTCAGGGTGGCTCCTGGACTGCAGCTCTGCTCCCATTCACTTCAGTGCGGGGTGTGGGCTGTCATAGCCTCGCCAATCTGATATTGATGGCCTTTCCTGATAGGAAATTGATATTCAAATTCTGGAAAACCCTTTTAAACATCCCCAGGATATGCCATAAATACATAAATCCTTCCATCCCCCTTTAACGGGCCCCTGGAAGTGAAGGGAGAGCAGCCGCGCATGCACAGCCACCCTCTGTTCACTGCTATAGGAGTTCAGAAAATAGCAGAGTGCTTCCTCAATTATTTCCAGCAGTCCTATAGCGGTGAATGGAAAGGTGCCCATGATTGCATGGTTCTCTCCATTCATTGCTATGGGACTTCCAAAAATAGCGGAGTG